>NC_084980.1:0-600000 GCF_963691925.1 Scomber scombrus
CAATTTTCACACAACGCCCCAACTGTGCTTGATTTTGCTCGTTTTTCAATCAGCCCGCCCCCTGGCCCCTTTTAGCAAAAATTTGGGAAAATCCCCATTTTTGACTTTTTCGACACTACCGGCCCTGTCGTTTTTTTCAAATTTTGCCCGGTTTGGAAAATCCTTCACAATTTTCCCAAACGCCCCAACTGTGCTTGATTTTGCTCCTTTCTGACTCAGTCCGCCCCCCTGGCCCGTTTTAGCAAGGTTTGGGAAAATCCCAATTTTTGACTTTTTCGACACTACCGGACCTGTCGTTTTTTTCAAATTTTGCCCACTTTGGAAAATCCTTCACAATTTTCCCAAAACGCCCCAACTGTGCTTGATTTTGCTCCTTTCTGACTCAGTCCGCCCCCTGGCCCCTTTTAGCAAGGTTTGGGAAAATCCGCATTTTTGACTTTTTCGACACTACCGGCCCTGTCGTTTTTTTCAATTTTTGCCCACTTTGGAAAATCCTTCACAATTTTCACAAAACGCCCCAACTGTGCTTGATTTTGCTCCTTTTTCACCCAGCCCCCCCATCTGGCCTCTTTAAGCAAAGTTTGGGAAAATCCCCATTTTTGACTTTTTCGACACTACCGGCACTGTCGTTTTTTTTCAAATTTTGCCCGGTTTGGAAAATCCTTCACAATTTTCCCAAAACGCCCCAACTGTGCTTGATTTTGCTCCTTTCTGACTCAGTCCGCCCCCCTGGCCCCTTTTAGCAAGGTTTGGGAAAATCCGCATTTTTGACTTTTTCGACACTACCGGCCCTGTCTTTTTTTTCAAATTTTGCCCGGTTTGGAAAATCCTTCACAATTTTCCCAAAACGCCCCAACTGTGCTTGATTTTGCTCCTTTCTGACTCAGTCCGCCCCCCTGGCACCTTTTAGCAAGGTTTGGGAAAATCCCCATTTTTGACTTTTTCGACACTACCGGCCCTGTCTTTTTTTCAATTTTTGCCCACTTTGGAAAATCCTTCACAATTTTCACAAAACGCCCCAACTGTGCTTGATTTTGCTCGTTTTTCAATCAGCCCGCCCCCTGGCCCCTTTTAGCAAAGATTTGGGAAAATCCCAATTTTTGACTTTTTCGACACTACCGGACCTGTCGTTTTTTTCAAATTTTGCCCACTTTGGAAAATCCTTCACAATTTTCTCAAACGCCCCAACTGTGCTTGATTTTGCTCCTTTCTGACTCAGTCCACCCCCTGGCCCCTTTTAGCAAGGTTTGTGAAAATCCCCATTTTTGACTTTTTCGACACTACCGGCCCTGTCGTTTTTTTCAATTTTTGCCCACTTTGGAAAATCCTTCACAATTTCACAAAACGCCCCAACTGTGCTTGATTTTGCTCCTTTCTGACTCAGTCCGCCCCCCTGGCCCCTTTTAGCAAGGTTTGGGAAAATCCCCATTTTTGACTTTTTCGACACTACCGGCCCTGTCTTTTTTTCAAATTTTACCCGGTTTGGAAAATACTTCACAATTTTCACAAAACGCCCCAACTGTGCTTGATTTTGTTCGTTTTTCAATAAGCCCGCCCCCTGGCCCCTTTTAGCAAAGATTTGGGAAAATCCGCATTTTTGACTTTTTCGACACTACCGGCCCTGTCGTTTTTTCAAATTTTGCCCGGTTTGGAAAATCCTTCACAATTTTCTCAAAACGCCCCAACTGTGCTTGATTTTGCTCATTTCTGACTCAGTCCGCCCCCCTGGCCCGTTTTAGCAAGGTTTGGGAAAATCCCAATTTTTGACTTTTTCGACACTACCGGACCTGTCGTTTTTTTCAAATTTTGCCCACTTTGGAAAATCCTTCACAATTTTCTCAAAACGCCCCAACTGTGCTTGATTTTGCTCCTTTCTGACTCAGTCCACCCCCTGGCACCTTTTAGCAAGGTTTGTGAAAATCCCCATTTTTGACTCTTTCGACACTACCGCCCCTGTCGTTTTTTTCAATTTTTGCCCTCTTTGGAAAATCCTTCACAATTTTCACAAAACGCCCCAACTGTGCTTGATTTTGCTCCTTTTTCACCCAGCCCCCCCCTCTGGCCTCTTTAAGCAAAGTTTGGGAAAATCCCCATTTTTGACTTTTTCGACACTACCGGCACTGTCGTTTTTTTCAATTTTGCCCTCTTTGGAAAATCCTTCACAATTTTCACAAAACGCCCCAACTGTGCTTGATTTTGCTCCTTTTTCACCCAGCCCCCCCCTCTGGCTTCTTTAAGCAAAGTTTGGGAAAATCCCCATTTTTGACTTTTTCGACACTACCGGCACTGTCGTTTTTTTCAAATTTTGCCCACTTTGGCAAATCCTTCACAATTTTCCCAAAACGCCCCAACTGTGCTTGATTTTGCTCCTTTCTGACTCAGTCCGCCCCCCTGGCCCCTTTTAGCAAGGTTTGGGAAAATCCGCATTTTTGACTTTTTCGACACTACCGGCCCTGTCGTTTTTTTCAATTTTTGCCCACTTTGGAAAATCCTTCACAATTTTCACAAAACGCCCCAACTGTGCTTGATTTTGCTCCTTTTTCACCCAGCCCCCCCATCTGGCCTCTTTAAGCAAAGTTTGGGAAAATCCCCATTTTTGACTTTTTCGACACTACCGGCACTGTCGTTTTTTTTTCAAATTTTGCCCGGTTTGGAAAATCCTTCACAATTTTCACAAAACGCCCCAACTGTGCTTGATTTTGCTCGTTTTTCAATCAGCCCGCCCCCTGGCCCCTTTTAGCAAAAATTTGGGAAAATCCCCATTTTTGACTTTTTCGACACTACCGGCCCTGTCGTTTTTTTCAAATTTTGCCCGGTTTGGAAAATCCTTCACAATTTTCCCAAAACGCCCCAACTGTGCTTGATTTTGCTCCTTTCTGACTCAGTCCGCCCCCCTGGCCCGTTTTAGCAAGGTTTGGGAAAATCCCAATTTTTGACTTTTTCGACACTACCGGACCTGTCGTTTTTTTCAAATTTTGCCCACTTTGGCAAATCCTTCACAATTTTCTCAAAACGCCCCAACTGTGCTTGATTTTGCTCGTTTTTCAATCAGCCCGCCCCCTGGCCCCTTTTAGCAAAAATTTGGGAAAATCCCCATTTTTGACTTTTTTCGACACTACCCGGCCCTGTCGTTTTTTTCAAATTTTGCCCGGTTTGGAAAATCCTTCACAATTTTCCCCAAAACGCCCCAACTGTGCTTGATTTTGCTCCTTTCTGACTCAGTCCACCCCCTGGCCCCTTTTAGCAAGGTTTGTGAAAATCCCCATTTTTGACTTTTTCGACACTACCGGCCCTGTCGTTTTTTTCAATTTTTGCCCACTTTGGAAAATCCTTCACAATTTTCACAAAACGCCCCAACTGTGCTTGATTTTGCTCCTTTTTCACCCAGCCCCCCCCCTCTGGCCTCTTTAAGCAAAGTTTGGGAAAATCCCCATTTTTGACTTTTTCGACACTACCGGCACTGTCGTTTTTTTCAAATTTTGCCCGGTTTGGAAAATCCTTCACGATTTTCCCAAAACGCCCCAACTGTGCTTGATTTTGCTCCTTTCTGACTCAGTCCGCCCCCCTGGCCCCTTTTAGCAAGGTTTGGGAAAATCCCCATTTTTGACTTTTTCGACACTACCGGCCCTGTCTTTTTTTTCAAATTTTACCCGGTTTGGAAAATACTTCACAATTTTCACAAAACGCCCCCAACTGTGCTTGATTTTGTTCGTTTTTCAATAAGCCCGCCCCCTGGCCCCTTTTAGCAAAGATTTGGGAAAATCCGCATTTTTGACTTTTTCGACACTACCGGCCCTGTCGTTTTTTCAAATTTTGCCCGGTTTGGAAAATCCTTCACAATTTTCTCAAAACGCCCCAACTGTGCTTGATTTTGCTCATTTCTGACTCAGTCCGCCCCCCTGGCCCCTTTTAGCAAGGTTTGGGAAAATCCGCATTTTTGACTTTTTCGACACTACCGGCCCTGTCGTTTTTTTCAATTTTTGCCCACTTTGGAAAATCCTTCACAATTTTCACAAAACGCCCCAACTGTGCTTGATTTTGCTCCTTTTTCACCCAGCCCCCCCATCTGGCCTCTTTAAGCAAAGTTTGGGAAAATCCCCATTTTTGACTTTTTCGACACTACCGGCACTGTCGTTTTTTTTTCAAATTTTGCCCGGTTTGAAAATCCTTCACAATTTTCACAAAACGCCCCAACTGTGCTTGATTTTGCTCGTTTTTCAATCAGCCCGCCCCCTGGCCCCTTTTAGCAAAAATTTGGGAAAATCCCCATTTTTGACTTTTTCGACACTACCGGCCCTGTCGTTTTTTTCAAATTTTGCCCGGTTTGGAAAATCCTTCACAATTTTCCCAAAACGCCCCAACTGTGCTTGATTTTGCTCCTTTCTGACTCAGTCCGCCCCCTGGCCCGTTTTAGCAAGGTTTGGGAAAATCCCAATTTTTGACTTTTTCGACACTACCGGACCTGTCGTTTTTTTCAAATTTTGCCCACTTTGGAAAATCCTTCACAATTTTCTCAAACGCCCCAACTGTGCTTGATTTTGCTCGTTTTTCAATCAGCCCGCCCCCTGGCCCCTTTTAGCAAAAATTTGGGAAAATCCCCATTTTTGACTTTTTCGACACTACCGGCCCTGTCGTTTTTTTCAAATTTTGCCCGGTTTGGAAAATCCTTCACAATTTTCCCAAAACGCCCCAACTGTGCTTGATTTTGCTCCTTTCTGACTCAGTCCGCCCCCCTGGCCCGTTTTAGCAAGGTTTGGGAAAATCCCAATTTTTGACTTTTTCGACACTACCGGACCTGTCGTTTTTTTCAAATTTTGCCCACTTTGGAAAATCCTTCACAATTTTCCCAAAACGCCCCAACTGTGCTTGATTTTGCTCCTTTCTGACTCAGTCCGCCCCCCTGGCCCCTTTTAGCAAGGTTTGGGAAAATCCGCATTTTTGACTTTTTTCGACACTACCGGCCCTGTCGTTTTTTTCAATTTTTGCCCACTTTGGAAAATCCTTCACAATTTTCACAAAACGCCCCAACTGTGCTTGATTTTGCTCCTTTTTCACCCAGCCCCCCCCTCTGGCCTCTTTAAGCAAAGTTTGGGAAAATCCCCATTTTTGACTTTTTCGACACTACCGGCACTGTCGTTTTTTTCAAATTTTGCCCGGTTTGGAAAATCCTTCACAATTTTCCCAAAACGCCCCAACTGCGCTTGATTTTGCTCCTTTCTGACTCAGTCCGCCCCCCTGGCCCCCTTTTAGCAAGGTTTGGGAAAATCCGCATTTTGACTTTTTCGACACTAACCGGCCCTGTCTTTTTTTTCAAATTTTGCCCGGTTTGGAAAATCCTTCACAATTTTCCCAAAACGCCCCAACTGTGCTTGATTTTGCTCCTTTCTGACTCAGTCCGCCCCCTGGCACCTTTTAGCAAGGTTTGGGAAAATCCCCATTTTTGACTTTTCGACACTACCGGCCCTGTCTTTTTTCAATTTTTGCCCACTTGGAAAATCCTTCACAATTTTCACAAAACGCCCCAACTGTGCTTGATTTTGCTCGTTTTTCAATCAGCCCGCCCCCTGGCCCCTTTTAGCAAAAATTTGGGAAAATCCCAATTTTTGACTTTTTCGACACTACCGGACCTGTCGTTTTTTCAAATTTTGCCCACTTGGAAAATCCTTCACAATTTTCTCAAAACGACCCCAACTGTGCTTGATTTTGCTCCTTTCTGACTCAGTCCACCCCCTGGCCCCTTTTAGCAAGGTTTGTGAAAATCCCCATTTTTGACTTTTTCGACACTACCCGGCCCTGTCGTTTTTTTCAATTTTTGCCCACTTTGGAAAATCCTTCACAATTTTCACAAAACGCCCCAAACTGTGCTTGATTTTGCTCCTTTCTGACTCAGTCCGCCCCCCTGGCCCCTTTTAGCAAGGTTTGGGAAAATCCCCATTTTTGACTTTTTCGACACTACCGGCCCTGTCTTTTTTTTCAAATTTTACCCGGTTTGGAAAATACTTCACAATTTTCACAAAACGCCCCAACTGTGCTTGATTTTGTTCGGTTTTTCAATAAGCCCGCCCCCTGGCCCCTTTTAGCAAAGATTTGGGAAAATCCGCATTTTTGACTTTTCGACACTACCGGCCCTGTCGTTTTTTCAAATTTTGCCCGGTTTGGAAAATCCTTCACAATTTTCTCAAAACGCCCCAACTGTGCTTGATTTTGCTCATTTCTGACTCAGTCCGCCCCCCCTGGCCCCTTTTAGCAAGGTTTGGGAAATCCGCATTTTTGACTTTTTCGACACTACCGGCCCTGTCTTTTTTTTCAATTTTTGCCCACTTTGGAAAATCCTTCACAATTTTCACACAACGCCCCAACTGTGCTTGATTTTGCTCGTTTTTCAATCAGCCCGCCCCCTGGCCCCTTTTAGCAAAAATTTTGGAAAATCCCCATTTTTGACTTTTTCGACACTACCCGGACCTGTCGTTTTTTCAAATTTTGCCCGGTTTGGAAAATCCTTCACAATTTTCTCAAAACGCCCCAACTGTGCTTGATTTTGCTCATTTCTGACTCAGTCCGCCCCCCTGGCCCGTTTTAGCAAGGTTTGGGAAAATCCCAATTTTGACTTTTTCGACACTACCGGACCTGTCGTTTTTTTCAAATTTTGCCCACTTTGGAAAATCCTTCACAATTTTCTCAAAACGCCCCAACTGTGCTTGATTTTGCTCCTTTCTGACTCAGTCCACCCCCTGGCACCTTTTAGCAAGGTTTGTGAAAATCCCCATTTTTGACTCTTTCGACACTACCGCCCCTGTCGTTTTTTTCAATTTTTGCCCTCTTTGGAAAATCCTTCACAATTTTCACAAAACGCCCCAACTGTGCTTGATTTTGCTCCTTTTTTCACCCAGCCCCCCCCTCTGGCCTCTTTAAGCAAAGTTTGGGAAAATCCCCATTTTTGACTTTTTCGACACTACCGGCACTGTCGTTTTTTTCAATTTTTGCCCTCTTTGGAAAATCCTTCACAATTTTCACAAAACGCCCCAACTGTGCTTGATTTTGCTCCTTTTTCACCCAGCCCCCCCCTCTGGCCTCTTTAAGCAAAGTTTGGGAAAATCCCCATTTTTGACTTTTTCGACACTACCGGCACTGTCGTTTTTTTCAAATTTTGCCCACTTTGGCAAATCCTTCACAATTTTCCCAAAACGCCCCAACTGTGCTTGATTTTGCTCCTTTCTGACTCAGTCCGCCCCCTGGCCCCTTTTAGCAAGGTTTGGGAAAATCCGCATTTTTGACTTTTTCGACACTACCCGGCCCTGTCGTTTTTTTCAATTTTTGCCCACTTTGGAAAATCCTTCACAATTTCACAAAACGCCCCAACTGTGCTTGATTTTGCTCCTTTTTCACCCAGCCCCCCCATCTGGCCTCTTTAAGCAAAGTTTGGGAAAATCCCCATTTTTGACTTTTTCGACACTACCGGCACTGTCGTTTTTTTTTCAAATTTGCCCGGTTTGGAAAATCCTTCACAATTTTCACAAACGCCCCAACTGTGCTTGATTTTGCTCGTTTTTCAATCAGCCCGCCCCCTGGCCCCTTTTAGCAAAAATTTGGGAAAATCCCCATTTTTGACTTTTTCGACACTACCGGCCCTGTCGTTTTTTTCAAATTTTGCCCGGTTTGGAAAATCCTTCACAATTTTCCCAAAACGCCCCAACTGTGCTTGATTTTGCTCCTTTCTGACTCAGTCCGCCCCCCTGGCCCGTTTTAGCAAGGTTTGGGAAAATCCCAATTTTTTGACTTTTTCGACACTACCGGACCTGTCGTTTTTTTCAAATTTTGCCCACTTTGGAAAATCCTTCACAATTTTCTCAAAACGCCCCAACTGTGCTTGATTTGCTCGTTTTTCAATCAGCCCGCCCCTGGCCCTTTTAGCAAAAATTTGGGAAAATCCCCATTTTTGACTTTTTCGACACTACCGGCCCTGTCGTTTTTTCAAATTTTGCCCGGTTTGGAAAATCCTTCACAATTTTCCCAAAACGCCCCAACTGTGCTTGATTTTGCTCCTTTCTGACTCAGTCCACCCCCTGGCCCCTTTTAGCAAGGTTTGTGAAAATCCCCATTTTTGACTTTTTCGACACTACCGGCCCTGTCGTTTTTTTCAATTTTTGCCCACTTTGGAAAATCCTTCACAATTTTCACAAAACGCCCCAACTGTGCTTGATTTTGCTCCTTTTTCACCCAGCCCCCCCCTCTGGCCTCTTTAAGGCAAAGTTTGGGAAAATCCCATTTTTGACTTTTTCGACACTACCGGCACTGTCGTTTTTTTCAATTTTGCCCGGTTTGGAAAATCCTTCACGATTTTCCCAAAACGCCCCAACTGTGCTTGATTTTGCTCCTTTCTGACTCAGTCCGCCCCCCTGGCCCCTTTTAGCAAGGTTTGGGAAAATCCCCATTTTTGACTTTTTCGACACTACCGGCCCTGTCTTTTTTTTCAAATTTTACCCGGTTTGGAAAATACTTCACAATTTTCACAAAACGCCCCAACTGTGCTTGATTTTGTTCGTTTTTCAATAAGCCCGCCCCCTGGCCCTTTTAGCAAAGATTTGGGAAAATCCGCATTTTTGACTTTTTCGACACTACCCGGCCCTGTCGTTTTTTCAAATTTTGCCCGGTTTGGAAAATCCTTCACAATTTTCTCAAAACGCCCCAACTGTGCTTGATTTTGCTCATTTCTGACTCAGTCCGCCCCCCTGGCCCCTTTTAGCAAGGTTTGGGAAAATCCGCATTTTTGACTTTTTCGACACTACCGGCCCTGTCGTTTTTTTCAATTTTTGCCCACTTTGGAAAATCCTTCACAATTTTCACAAAACGCCCCAACTGTGCTTGATTTTGCTCCTTTTTCACCCAGCCCCCCCATCTGGCCTCTTTAAGCAAAGTTTGGGAAAATCCCCATTTTTGACTTTTTCGACACTACCGGCACTGTCGTTTTTTTTTCAAATTTTGCCCGGTTTGGAAAATCCTTCACAATTTTCACAAAACGCCCCAACTGTGCTTGATTTTGCTCGTTTTTCAATCAGCCCGCCCCCTGGCCCCTTTTAGCAAAAATTTGGGAAAATCCCCATTTTTGACTTTTTCGACACTACCCGGCCCTGTCGTTTTTTTCAAATTTTGCCCGGTTTGGAAAATCCTTCACAATTTTCCCAAAACGCCCCAACTGTGCTTGATTTTGCTCCTTTCTGACTCAGTCCGCCCCCCTGGCCCGTTTTAGCAAGGTTTGGGAAAATCCCAATTTTTGACTTTTTCGACACTACCGGACCTGTCGTTTTTTTCAAATTTTGCCCACTTTGGAAAATCCTTCACAATTTTCTCAAAACGCCCCAACTGTGCTTGATTTTGCTCGTTTTTCAATCAGCCCGCCCCCTGGCCCCTTTTAGCAAAAATTTGGGAAAATCCCCATTTTTGACTTTTTCGACACTACCGGCCCTGTCGTTTTTTTCAAATTTTGCCCGGTTTGGAAAATCCTTCACAATTTTCCCAAAACGCCCAACTGTGCTTGATTTTGCTCCTTTCTGACTCAGTCCGCCCCCTGGCCCGTTTTAGCAAGGTTTGGGAAAATCCCAATTTTTGACTTTTTCGACACTACCGGACCTGTCGTTTTTTCAAATTTTGCCCACTTTGGAAAATCCTTCACAATTTTCCCAAAACGCCCCAACTGTGCTTGATTTTGCTCCTTTCTGACTCAGTCCGCCCCCCTGGCCCCTTTTAGCAAGGTTTGGGAAAAATCCGCATTTTTGACTTTTTCGACACTACCGGCCCTGTCGTTTTTTTCAATTTTGCCCACTTTGGAAAATCCTTCACAATTTTCACAAAACGCCCCAACTGTGCTTGATTTTGCTCCTTTTTCACCCAGCCCCCCCATCTGGCCTCTTTAAGCAAAGTTTGGGAAAATCCCCATTTTTGACTTTTTCGACACTACCGGCACTGTCGTTTTTTTCAAATTTTGCCCGGTTTGGAAAATCCTTCACAATTTTCCCAAAACGCCCCAACTGTGCTTGATTTTGCTCCTTTCTGACTCAGTCCGCCCCCCTGGCCCCTTTTAGCAAGGTTTGGGAAAATCCGCATTTTTGACTTTTTCGACACTACCGGCCCTGTCTTTTTTTTCAAATTTTGCCCGGTTTGGAAAATCCTTCACAATTTTCCCAAAACGCCCCAACTGTGCTTGATTTTGCTCCTTTCTGACTCAGTCCGCCCCCTGGCACCTTTTAGCAAGGTTTGGGAAAATCCCCATTTTTGACTTTTCGACACTACCCGGCCCTGTCTTTTTTTCAATTTTTGCCCACTTTGGAAAATCCTTCACAATTTTCACAAAACGCCCCAACTGTGTTTGATTTGCTCGTTTTTCAATCAGCCCGCCCCCTGGCCCCTTTTAGCAAAAATTTGGGAAAATCCCAATTTTTGACTTTTTCGACACTACCGGACCTGTCGTTTTTTCAAATTTTGCCCACTTTGGAAAATCCTTCACAATTTTCTCAAAACGCCCCAACTGTGCTTGATTTTGCTCCTTTCTGACTCAGTCCACCCCCTGGCCCCTTTTAGCAAGGTTTGTGAAAATCCCCATTTTTGACTTTTTCGACACTACCGGCCCTGTCGTTTTTTCAATTTTTGCCCACTTTGGAAAATCCTTCACAATTTTCACAAAACGCCCCAACTGTGCTTGATTTTGCTCCTTTCTGACTCAGTCCGCCCCCTGGCCCCTTTTAGCAAGGTTTGGGAAAATCCCCATTTTTGACTTTTTCGACACTACCGGCCCTGTCTTTTTTTTCAAATTTTACCCGGTTTGGAAAATACTTCACAATTTTCACAAAACGCCCCAACTGTGCTTGATTTTGTTCGTTTTTCAATAAGCCCGCCCCCTGGCCCCTTTTAGCAAAGATTTGGGAAAATCCGCATTTTTGACTTTTTCGACACTACCGGCCCTGTCGTTTTTTCAAATTTTGCCCGGTTTGGAAAATCCTTCACAATTTTCTCAAAAACGCCCCAACTGTGCTTGATTTTGCTCCTTTCTGACTCAGTCCACCCCCTGGCACCTTTTAGCAAGGTTTGTGAAAATCCCCATTTTTGACTCTTTCGACACTACCGCCCCTGTCGTTTTTTTCAATTTTTGCCCTCTTTGGAAAATCCTTCACAATTTTCACAAAACGCCCCAACTGTGCTTGATTTTGCTCCTTTTTCACCCAGCCCCCCCCTCTGGCCTCTTTAAGCAAAGTTTGGGAAAATCCCCATTTTTTGACTTTTTCGACACTACCGGCACTGTCGTTTTTTTCAAATTTTGCCCACTTGGCAAATCCTTCACAATTTTCCCAAAACGCCCCAACTGTGCTTGATTTTGCTCCTTTCTGACTCAGTCCGCCCCCCTGGCCCCTTTTAGCAAGGTTTGGGAAAATCCGCATTTTGACTTTTTTCGACACTACCGGCCCTGTCGTTTTTTTCAATTTTTGCCCACTTTGGAAAATCCTTCACAATTTTCACAAAACGCCCCAACTTTGCTTGATTTTGCTCCTTTTTCACCCAGCCCCCCCATCTGGCCTCTTTAAGCAAAGTTTGGGAAAATCCCCATTTTTGACTTTTTCGACACTACCGGCACTGTCGTTTTTTTTTCAAATTTTGCCCGGTTTGGAAAATCCTTCACAATTTTCACAAAACGCCCCAACTGTGCTTGATTTTGCTCGTTTTTCAATCAGCCCGCCCCCTGGCCCCTTTTAGCAAAAATTTGGGAAAATCCCCATTTTTGACTTTTTCGACACTACCGGCCCTGTCGTTTTTTTCAAATTTTGCCCGGTTTGGAAAATCCTTCACAATTTTCCCAAAACGCCCCAACTGTGCTTGATTTTGCTCCTTTCTGACTCAGTCCGCCCCCCTGGCCCGTTTTAGCAAGGTTTGGGAAAATCCCAATTTTTGACTTTTTCGACACTACCGGACCTGTCTTTTTTTCAAATTTGCCCACTTTGGAAAATCCTTCACAATTTTCTCAAAACGCCCCAACTGTGCTTGATTTTGCTCGTTTTTCAATCAGCCCGCCCCCTGGCCCCTTTTAGCAAAAATTTGGGAAAATCCCCCATTTTTGACTTTTTCGACACTACCGGCCCTGTCGTTTTTTTCAAATTTTGCCCGGTTTGGAAAATCCTTCACAATTTCCCAAAACGCCCCAACTGTGCTTGATTTTGCTCCTTTCTGACTCAGTCCACCCCCTGGCCCCTTTTAGCAAGGTTTGTGAAAATCCCCATTTTTGACTTTTTCGACACTACCCGGCCCTGTCGTTTTTTTCAATTTTTGCCCACTTTGGAAAATCCTTCACAATTTTCACAAAAACGCCCCAACTGTGCTTGATTTTGCTCCTTTTTCACCCAGCCCCCCCCCTCTGGCCTCTTTAAGCAAAGTTTGGGAAAATCCCCATTTTTGACTTTTTCGACACTACCTGGCACTGTCGTTTTTTTCAAATTTTGCCCGGTTTGGAAAATCCTTCACAATTTTCCCAAAACGCCCCAACTGTGCTTGATTTTGCTCCTTCTGACTCAGTCCGCCCCCCTGGCCCCTTTTAGCAAGGTTTGGGAAATCCCCATTTTTGACTTTTTCGACACTACCGGCCCTGTCTTTTTTTCAAATTTTACCCGGTTTGGAAAATACTTCACAATTTTTCACAAAACGCCCCAACTGTGCTTGATTTTGTTCGTTTTTCAATAAGCCCGCCCCCTGGCCCCTTTTAGCAAAGATTTGGGAAAATCCGCATTTTTGACTTTTTCGACACTACCGGCCCTGTCGTTTTTTCAAATTTTGCCCGGTTTGGAAAATCCTTCACAATTTTCTCAAAACGCCCCAACTGTGCTTGATTTTGCTCATTTCTGACTCAGTCCGCCCCCCTGGCCCCTTTTAGCATGGTTTGGGAAAATCCGCATTTTTGACTTTTTCGACACTTACCCGGCCCTGTCGTTTTTTTCAATTTTTGCCCACTTTGGAAAATCCTTCACAATTTTCACAAAACGCCCCAACTGTGCTTGATTTTGCTCCTTTTTCACCCAGCCCCCCATCTGGCCTCTTTAAGCAAAGTTTGGGAAAATCCCCATTTTTGACTTTTTCGACACTACCGGCACTGTCGTTTTTTTTTCAAATTTTGCCCGGTTTGGAAAATCCTTCACAATTTTCACAAAACGCCCCAACTGTGCTTGATTTTGCTCGTTTTTCAATCAGCCCGCCCCCTGGCCCCTTTTAGCAAAAATTTGGGAAAATCCCCATTTTTGACTTTTTCGACACTACCGGCCCTGTCGTTTTTTTCAAATTTTGCCCGGTTTGGAAAATCCTTCACAATTTTCCCAAAACGCCCCAACTGTGCTTGATTTTGCTCCTTTCTGACTCAGTCCGCCCCCCTGGCCCGTTTTAGCAAGGTTTGGAAATCCCAATTTTTGACTTTTTCGACACTACCGGACCTGTCGTTTTTTTCAAATTTTGCCCACTTTGGAAAATCCTTCACAATTTTCTCAAAACGCCCCAACTGTGCTTGATTTTGCTCGTTTTTCAATCAGCCCGCCCCCTGGCCCCTTTTAGCAAAAATTTGGGAAAATCCCCATTTTTGACTTTTTCGACACTACCGGCCCTGTCGTTTTTTTCAAATTTTGCCCGGTTTGGAAAATCCTTCACAATTTTCCCAAAACGCCCCAACTGTGCTTGATTTTGCTCCTTTCTGACTCAGTCCACCCCCTGGCCCCTTTTAGCAAGGTTTGTGAAAATCCCCATTTTTGACTTTTTCGACACTACCGGCCCTGTCGTTTTTTTCAATTTTTGCCCACTTTGGAAAATCCTTCACAATTTTCACAAAACGCCCCAACTGTGCTTGATTTTGCTCCTTTTTCACCCAGCCCCCCCCCTCTGGCCTCTTTAAGCAAAGTTTGGGAAAATCCCCATTTTTGACTTTTTCGACACTACCGGCACTGTCGTTTTTTTCAAATTTTGCCCGGTTTGGAAAATCCTTCACAATTTTCCAAAACGCCCCAACTGTGCTTGATTTTGCTCCTTTCTGACTCAGTCCGCCCCCTGGCCCCTTTTAGCAAGGTTTGGGAAAATCCCCATTTTTGACTTTTTCGACACTACCGGCCCTGTCTTTTTTTTCAAATTTTACCCGGTTTGGAAAATACTTCACAATTTCACAAAACGCCCCAACTGTGCTTGATTTTGTTCGTTTTTCAATAAGCCCGCCCCCTGGCCCCTTTTAGCAAAGATTTGGGAAAATCCGCATTTTTGACTTTTTCGACACTACCCGGCCCTGTCGTTTTTCAAATTTTGCCCGGTTTGGAAAATCCTTCACAATTTTCTCAAAACGCCCCAACTGTGCTTGATTTTGCTCATTTCTGACTCAGTCCGCCCCCCTGGCCCCTTTTAGCAAGGTTTGGGAAAATCCGCATTTTTGACTTTTTCGACACTACCGGCCCTGTCGTTTTTTTCAATTTTTGCCCACTTTGAAAATCCTTCACAATTTTCACAAAACGCCCCAACTGTGCTTGATTTTGCTCCTTTTTCACCCAGCCCCCCCATCTGGCCTCTTTAAGCAAAGTTTGGGAAAATCCCCATTTTTGACTTTTTCGACACTACCGGCACTGTCGTTTTTTTTTCAAATTTTGCCCGGTTTGGAAATCCTTCACAATTTTCACAAAACGCCCCACTGTGCTTGATTTTGCTCGTTTTTCAATCAGCCCGCCCCCTGGCCCCTTTTAGCAAAAATTTGGGAAAATCCCCATTTTTGACTTTTTCGACACTACCGGCCCTGTCGTTTTTTTCAAATTTTGCCCGGTTTGGAAAATCCTTCACAATTTTCCCAAAACGCCCCAACTGTGCTTGATTTTGCTCCTTTCTGACTCAGTCCGCCCCCCTGGCCCGTTTAGCAAGGTTTGGGAAAATCCCAATTTTTGACTTTTTCGACACTACCGGACCTGTCTTTTTTTCAAATTTTGCCCACTTTGGAAAATCCTTCACAATTTTCTCAAAACGCCCCAACTGTGCTTGATTTTGCTCGTTTTTCAATCAGCCCCGCCCCCTGGCCCCTTTTAGCAAAAATTTGGGAAAATCCCCATTTTTGACTTTTTCGACACTACCGGCCCTGTCGTTTTTTTCAAATTTTGCCCGGTTTGGAAATCCTTCACAATTTTCCCAAAACGCCCCAACTGTGCTTGATTTTGCTCCTTTCTGACTCAGTCCACCCCCTGGCCCCTTTTAGCAAGGTTTGTGAAAATCCCCATTTTTGACTTTTTCGACACTACCGGCCCTGTCGTTTTTTTCAATTTTTGCCCACTTTGGAAAATCCTTCACAATTTTCACAAAACGCCCCAACTGTGCTTGATTTTGCTCCTTTTTCACCCAGCCCCCCCCCTCTGGCCTCTTTAAGCAAAGTTTGGGAAAATCCCCATTTTTGACTTTTCGACACTACCGGCACTGTCGTTTTTTTCAATTTTGCCCGGTTTGGAAAATCCTTCACAATTTTCCCAAAACGCCCCAACTGTGCTTGATTTTGCTCCTTTCTGACTCAGTCCGCCCCCCTGGCCCCTTTTAGCAAGGTTTGGGAAAATCCCCATTTTTGACTTTTTCGACACTACCGGCCCTGTCTTTTTTTTCAAATTTTACCCGGTTTGGAAAATACTTCACAATTTTCACAAAACGCCCCAACTGTGCTTGATTTTGTTCGTTTTTCAATAAGCCCGCCCCCTGGCCCCTTTTAGCAAAGATTTGGGAAAATCCACATTTTTGACTTTTTCGACACTACCCGGCCCTGTCGTTTTTTCAAATTTTGCCCGGTTTGGAAAATCCTTCACAATTTCTCAAAACGCCCCAACTGTGCTTGATTTTGCTCATTTCTGACTCAGTCCGCCCCCCCTGGCCCCTTTTAGCATGGTTTGGGAAAATCCGCATTTTTGACTTTTTCGACACTACCGGCCCTGTCGTTTTTTTCAATTTTTGCCCACTTTGGAAAATCCTTCACAATTTTCACAAAACGCCCCAACTGTGCTTGATTTTGCTCCTTTTTCACCCAGCCCCCCCATCTGGCCTCTTTAAGCAAAGTTTGGGAAAATCCCCATTTTTGACTTTTTCGACACTACCGGCACTGTCGTTTTTTTTTCAAATTTTGCCCGGTTTGGAAAATCCTTCACAATTTTCACAAAACGCCCCAACTGTGCTTGATTTTGCTCGTTTTTCAATCAGCCCGCCCCCTGGCCCCTTTTAGCAAAAATTTGGGAAAATCCCCATTTTTGACTTTTTCGACACTACCGGCCCTGTCGTTTTTTTCAAATTTTGCCGGTTGAAAATCCTTCACAATTTTCCCAAAACGCCCCAACTGTGCTTGATTTTGCTCCTTTCTGACTCAGTCCGCCCCCCTGGCCCGTTTTAGCAAGGTTTGGGAAAATCCCAATTTTTGACTTTTTCGACACTACCGGACCTGTCGTTTTTTTCAAATTTTGCCCACTTTGGAAATCCTTCACAATTTTCTCAAAACGCCCCAACTGTGCTTGATTTTGCTCGTTTTTCAATCAGCCCGCCCCCTGGCCCCTTTTAGCAAAAATTTGGGAAAATCCCCATTTTTGACTTTTTCGACACTACCGGCCCTGTCGTTTTTTTCAAATTTTGCCCGGTTGGAAAATCCTTCACAATTTTCCCAAAACGCCCCAACTGTGCTTGATTTTGCTCCTTTCTGACTCAGTCCACCCCCTGGCCCCTTTTAGCAAGGTTTGTGAAAATCCCCATTTTTGACTTTTTCGACACTACCGGCCCTGTCGTTTTTTTCAATTTTTGCCCACTTTGGAAAATCCTTCACAATTTTCACAAAACGCCCCAACTGTGCTTGATTTTGCTCCTTTTTCACCCAGCCCCCCCCCTCTGGCCTCTTTAAGCAAAGTTTGGGAAAATCCCCATTTTTGACTTTTTCGACACTACCGGCACTGTCGTTTTTTTCAAATTTTGCCCGGTTTGGAAAATCCTTCACAATTTTCCCAAAACGCCCCAACTGTGCTTGATTTTGCTCCTTTCTGACTCAGTCCGCCCCCCTGGCCCCTTTTAGCAAGGTTTGGGAAAATCCCCATTTTTGACTTTTTCGACACTACCGGCCTGTCTTTTTTTTCAAATTTTACCCGGTTTGGAAAATACTTCACAATTTTCACAAAACGCCCCAACTGTGCTTGATTTTGTTCGTTTTTCAATAAGCCCGCCCCCTGGCCCCTTTTAGCAAAGATTTGGGAAAATCCGCATTTTTGACTTTTTCGACACTACCGGCCCTGTCGTTTTTTCAAATTTTGCCCGGTTTGGAAAATCCTTCACAATTTTCTCAAAACGCCCCAACTGTGCTTGATTTTGCTCATTTCTGACTCAGTCCGCCCCCCTGGCCCCTTTTAGCAAGGTTTGGGAAAATCCGCATTTTTGACTTTTTCGACACTACCGGCCCTGTCTTTTTTTTCAATTTTTGCCCACTTTGGAAAATCCTTCACAATTTTCACACAACGCCCCAACTGTGCTTGATTTTGCTCGTTTTTCAATCAGCCCGCCCCCTGGCCCCTTTTAGCAAAAATTTGGGAAAATCCCCATTTTTGACTTTTTCGACACTACCGGCCCTGTCGTTTTTTTCAAATTTTGCCCGGTTTGGAAAATCCTTCACAATTTTCTCAAAACGCCCCAACTGTGCTTGATTTTGCTCCTTTCTGACTCAGTCCACCCCCTGGCACCTTTTAGCAAGGTTTGTTAAAATCCCCATTTTTGACTCTTTCGACACTACCGCCCCTGTCGTTTTTTTCAATTTTTGCCCTCTTTGGAAAATCCTTCACAATTTTCACAAAACGCCCCAACTGTGCTTGATTTTGCTCCTTTCTGACTCAGTCCGCCCCCCTGGCCCCTTTTAGCAAGGTTTGGGAAAATCCCCATTTTTGACTTTTTCGACACTACCGGCCCTGTCTTTTTTTTCAATTTTTGCCCACTTTGGAAAATCCTTCACAATTTTCACACAACGCCCCAACTGTGCTTGATTTTGCTCCTTTTTCACCCAGCCCCCCCCTCTGGCCTCTTTAAGCAAAGTTTGGGAAAATCCCCATTTTTGACTTTTTCGACACTACCGGACCTGTCGTTTTTTTCAATTTTTGCCCACGTTGGAAAATCCTTCACAATTTTCCCAAAACGCCCCAACTGTGCTTGATTTTGCTCCTTTCTGACTCAGTCCGCCCCCTGGCACCTTTTAGCAAGGTTTGGGAAAATCCCCATTTTTGACTTTTTCGACACTACCGGCCCTGTCTTTTTTTCAAATTTTGCCCACTTTGGAAAATCCTTCACAATTTTCTCAAAACGCCCCAACTGTGCTTGATTTTGCTCCTTTCTGACTCAGTCCACCCCCTGGCACCTTTTAGCAAGGTTTGTGAAAATCCCCATTTTTGACTTTTTCGACACTACCGGCCCTGTCGTTTTTTTCAAATTTTACCCGGTTTGGAAAATCCTTCACAATTTTCACAAAACGCCCCAACTGTGCTTGATTTTGCTCATTTCTGACTCAGTCCGCCCCCCTGGCCCCTTTTAGCAAGGTTTGGGAAAATCCGCATTTTTGACTTTTTCGACACTACCGGCCCTGTCTTTTTTTTCAAATTTTGCCCGGTTTGGAAAATCCTTCACAATTTTCCCAAAACGCCCCAACTGTGCTTGATTTTGCTCCTTTCTGACTCAGTCCGCCCCCTGGCACCTTTTAGCAAGGTTTGGGAAAATCCCCATTTTTGACTTTTTCGACACTACCGGCCCTGTCTTTTTTTCAATTTTTGCCCACTTTGGAAAATCCTTCACAATTTTCACAAAACGCCCCAACTGTGCTTGATTTTGCTCGTTTTTCAATCAGCCCGCCTCCTGGCCCCTTTTAGCAAAAATTTGGGAAAATCCCAATTTTTGACTTTTTCGACACTACCGGACCTTTCGTTTTTTTCAAATTTTGCCCACTTTGGAAAATCCTTCACAATTTTCTCAAAACGCCCCAACTGTGCTTGATTTTGCTCCTTTCTGACTCAGTCCACCCCCTGGCACCTTTTAGCAAGGTTTGTGAAAATCCCCATTTTTGACTTTTTCGACACTACCGGCTCTGTCGTTTTTTTCAAATTTTACCCGGTTTGGAAAATCCTTCACAATTTTCACAAAACGCCCCAACTGTGCTTGATTTTGCTCATTTCTGACTCAGTCCGCCCCCCTGGCCCCTTTTAGCAAGGTTTGGGAAAATCCGCATTTTTGACTTTTTCGACACTACCGGCCCTGTCTTTTTTTTCAAATTTTGCCCGGTTTGGAAAATCCTTCACAATTTTCCCAAAACGCCCCAACTGTGCTTGATTTTGCTCCTTTCTGACTCAGTCCGCCCCCTGGCACCTTTTAGCAAGGTTTGGGAAAATCCCCATTTTTGACTTTTTCGACACTACCGGCCCTGTCTTTTTTTCAATTTTTGCCCACTTTGGAAAATCCTTCACAATTTTCACAAAACGCCCCAACTGTGCTTGATTTTGCTCGTTTTTCAATCAGCCCGCCTCCTGGCCCCTTTTAGCAAAAATTTGGGAAAATCCCAATTTTTGACTTTTTCGACACTACCGGACCTTTCGTTTTTTTCAAATTTTGCCCACTTTGGAAAATCCTTCACAATTTTCTCAAAACGCCCCAACTGTGCTTGATTTTGCTCCTTTCTGACTCAGTCCACCCCCTGGCACCTTTTAGCAAGGTTTGTGAAAATCCCCATTTTTGACTTTTTCGACACTACCGGCCCTGTCGTTTTTTTCAATTTTTGCCCACTTTGGAAAATCCTTCACAATTTTCACAAAACGCCCCAACTGTGCTTGATTTTGCTCCTTTTTCACCCAGCCCCCCCCTCTGGCCTCTTTAAGCAAAGTTTGGGAAAATCCCCATTTTTGACTTTTTCGACACTACCGGCACTGTCGTTTTTTTCAAATTTTGCCCGGTTTGGAAAATCCTTCACAATTTTCTCAAAACGCCCCAACTGTGCTTGATTTTGCTCATTTCTGACTCAGTCCGCCCCCCTGGCCCCTTTTAGCAAGGTTTGTGAAAATCCGCATTTTTGACTTTTTCGACACTACCGGCCCTGTCTTTTTTTTCAATTTTTGCCCACTTTGGAAAATCCTTCACAATTTTCACACAACGCCCCAACTGTGCTTGATTTTGCTCGTTTTTCAATCAGCCCGCCCCCTGGCCCCTTTTAGCAAAAATTTGGGAAAATCCCCATTTTTGACTTTTTCGACACTACCGGCCCTGTCGTTTTTTTCAAATTTTGCCCGGTTTGGAAAATCCTTCACAATTTTCCCAAAACGCCCCAACTGTGCTTGATTTTGCTCCTTTCTGACTCAGTCCGCCCCCCTGGCCCGTTTTAGCAAGGTTTGGGAAAATCCCAATTTTTGACTTTTTCGACACTACCGGACCTGTCGTTTTTTTCAAATTTTGCCCACTTTGGAAAATCCTTCACAATTTTCTCAAAACGCCCCAACTGTGCTTGATTTTGCTCGTTTTTCAATCAGCCCGCCCCCTGGCCCCTTTTAGCAAAAATTTGGGAAAATCCCCATTTTTGACTTTTTCGACACTACCGGCCCTGTCGTTTTTTTCAAATTTTGCCCGGTTTGGAAAATCCTTCACAATTTTCCCAAAACGCCCCAACTGTGCTTGATTTTGCTCCTTTCTGACTCAGTCCACCCCCTGGCCCCTTTTAGCAAGGTTTGTGAAAATCCCCATTTTTGACTTTTTCGACACTACCGGCCCTGTCGTTTTTTTCAATTTTTGCCCACTTTGGAAAATCCTTCACAATTTTCACAAAACGCCCCAACTGTGCTTGATTTTGCTCCTTTTTCACCCAGCCCCCCCCCTCTGGCCTCTTTAAGCAAAGTTTGGGAAAATCCCCATTTTTGACTTTTTCGACACTACCGGCACTGTCGTTTTTTTCAAATTTTGCCCGGTTTGGAAAATCCTTCACAATTTTCCCAAAACGCCCCAACTGTGCTTGATTTTGCTCCTTTCTGACTCAGTCCGCCCCCCTGGCCCCTTTTAGCAAGGTTTGGGAAAATCCCCATTTTTGACTTTTTCGACACTACCGGCCCTGTCTTTTTTTTCAAATTTTACCCGGTTTGGAAAATACTTCACAATTTTCACAAAACGCCCCAACTGTGCTTGATTTTGTTCGTTTTTCAATAAGCCCGCCCCCTGGCCCCTTTTAGCAAAGATTTGGGAAAATCCGCATTTTTGACTTTTTCGACACTACTGGCCCTGTCGTTTTTTCAAATTTTGCCCGGTTTGGAAAATCCTTCACAATTTTCTCAAAACGCCCCAACTGTGCTTGATTTTGCTCATTTCTGACTCAGTCCGCCCCCCTGGCCCCTTTTAGCAAGGTTTGGGAAAATCCGCATTTTTGACTTTTTCGACACTACCGGCCCTGTCGTTTTTTTCAATTTTTGCCCACTTTGGAAAATCCTTCACAATTTTCACAAAACGCCCCAACTGTGCTTGATTTTGCTCCTTTTTCACCCAGCCCCCCCATCTGGCCTCTTTAAGCAAAGTTTGGGAAAATCCCCATTTTTGACTTTTTCGACACTACCGGCACTGTCGTTTTTTTTTCAAATTTTGCCCGGTTTGGAAAATCCTTCACAATTTTCACAAAACGCCCCAACTGTGCTTGATTTTGCTCGTTTTTCAATCAGCCCGCCCCCTGGCCCCTTTTAGCAAAAATTTGGGAAAATCCCCATTTTTGACTTTTTCGACACTACCGGCCCTGTCGTTTTTTTCAAATTTTGCCCGGTTTGGAAAATCCTTCACAATTTTCCCAAAACGCCCCAACTGTGCTTGATTTTGCTCCTTTCTGACTCAGTCCGCCCCCCTGGCCCGTTTTAGCAAGGTTTGGGAAAATCCCAATTTTTGACTTTTTCGACACTACCGGACCTGTCGTTTTTTTCAAATTTTGCCCACTTTGGAAAATCCTTCACAATTTTCTCAAAACGCCCCAACTGTGCTTGATTTTGCTCGTTTTTCAATCAGCCCGCCCCCTGGCCCCTTTTAGCAAAAATTTGGGAAAATCCCCATTTTTGACTTTTTCGACACTACCGGCCCTGTCGTTTTTTTCAAATTTTGCCCGGTTTGGAAAATCCTTCACAATTTTCCCAAAACGCCCCAACTGTGCTTGATTTTGCTCCTTTCTGACTCAGTCCACCCCCTGGCCCCTTTTAGCAAGGTTTGTGAAAATCCCCATTTTTGACTTTTTCGACACTACCGGCCCTGTCGTTTTTTTCAATTTTTGCCCACTTTGGAAAATCCTTCACAATTTTCACAAAACGCCCCAACTGTGCTTGATTTTGCTCCTTTTTCACCCAGCCCCCCCCCCTCTGGCCTCTTTAAGCAAAGTTTGGGAAAATCCCCATTTTTGACTTTTTCGACACTACCGGCACTGTCGTTTTTTTCAAATTTTGCCCGGTTTGGAAAATCCTTCACAATTTTCCCAAAACGCCCCAACTGTGCTTGATTTTGCTCCTTTCTGACTCAGTCCGCCCCCCTGGCCCCTTTTAGCAAGGTTTGGGAAAATCCCCATTTTTGACTTTTTCGACACTACCGGCCCTGTCTTTTTTTTCAAATTTTACCCGGTTTGGAAAATACTTCACAATTTTCACAAAACGCCCCAACTGTGCTTGATTTTGTTCGTTTTTCAATAAGCCCGCCCCCTGGCCCCTTTTAGCAAAGATTTGGGAAAATCCGCATTTTTGACTTTTTCGACACTACCGGCCCTGTCGTTTTTTCAAATTTTGCCCGGTTTGGAAAATCCTTCACAATTTTCTCAAAACGCCCCAACTGTGCTTGATTTTGCTCATTTCTGACTCAGTCCGCCCCCCTGGCCCCTTTTAGCAAGGTTTGGGAAAATCCGCATTTTTGACTTTTTCGACACTACCGGCCCTGTCTTTTTTTTTCAATTTTTGCCCACTTTGGAAAATCCTTCACAATTTTCACACAACGCCCCAACTGTGCTTGATTTTGCTCGTTTTTCAATCAGCCCGCCCCCTGGCCCCTTTTAGCAAAAATTTGGGAAAATCCCCATTTTTGACTTTTTCGACACTACCGGCCCTGTCGTTTTTTTCAAATTTTGCCCGGTTTGGAAAATCCTTCACAATTTTCTCAAAACGCCCCAACTGTGCTTGATTTTGCTCCTTTCTGACTCAGTCCACCCCCTGGCACCTTTTAGCAAGGTTTGTGAAAATCCCCATTTTTGACTCTTTCGACACTACCGCCCCTGTCGTTTTTTTCAATTTTTGCCCTCTTTGGAAAATCCTTCACAATTTTCACAAAACGCCCCAACTGTGCTTGATTTTGCTCCTTTCTGACTCAGTCCGCCCCCCTGGCCCCTTTTAGCAAGGTTTGGGAAAATCCCCATTTTTGACTTTTTCGACACTACCGGCCCTGTCTTTTTTTTCAATTTTTGCCCACTTTGGAAAATCCTTCACAATTTTCACAAAACGCCCCAACTGTGCTTGATTTTGCTCCTTTTTCACCCAGCCCCCCCATCTGGCCTCTTTAAGCAAAGTTTGGGAAAATCCCCATTTTTGACTTTTTCGACACTACCGGCACTGTCGTTTTTTTTTTCAAATTTTGCCCGGTTTGGAAAATCCTTCACAATTTTCACAAAACGCCCCAACTGTGCTTGATTTTGCTCGTTTTTCAATCAGCCCGCCCCCTGGCCCCTTTTAGCAAAAATTTGGGAAAATCCCCATTTTTGACTTTTTCGACACTACCGGCCCTGTCGTTTTTTTCAAATTTTGCCCGGTTTGGAAAATCCTTCACAATTTTCCCAAAACGCCCCAACTGTGCTTGATTTTGCTCCTTTCTGACTCAGTCCGCCCCCCTGGCCCGTTTTAGCAAGGTTTGGGAAAATCCCAATTTTTGACTTTTTCGACACTACCGGACCTGTCGTTTTTTTCAAATTTTGCCCACTTTGGAAAATCCTTCACAATTTTCTCAAAACGCCCCAACTGTGCTTGATTTTGCTCGTTTTTCAATCAGCCCGCCCCCTGGCCCCTTTTAGCAAAAATTTGGGAAAATCCCCATTTTTGACTTTTTCGACACTACCGGCCCTGTCGTTTTTTTCAAATTTTGCCCGGTTTGGAAAATCCTTCACAATTTTCCCAAAACGCCCCAACTGTGCTTGATTTTGCTCCTTTCTGACTCAGTCCACCCCCTGGCCCCTTTTAGCAAGGTTTGTGAAAATCCCCATTTTTGACTTTTTCGACACTACCGGCCCTGTCGTTTTTTTCAATTTTTGCCCACTTTGGAAAATCCTTCACAATTTACACAAAACGCCCCAACTGTGCTTGATTTTGCTCCTTTTTCACCCAGCCCCCCCCCTCTGGCCTCTTTAAGCAAAGTTTGGGAAAATCCCCATTTTTGACTTTTTCGACACTACCGGCACTGTCGTTTTTTTCAAATTTTGCCCGGTTTGGAAAATCCTTCACAATTTTCCCAAAACGCCCCAACTGTGCTTGATTTTGCTCCTTTCTGACTCAGTCCGCCCCCCTGGCCCCTTTTAGCAAGGTTTGGGAAAATCCCCATTTTTGACTTTTTCGACACTACCGGCCCTGTCTTTTTTTATTTTTGCCCACTTTGGAAAATCCTTCACAATTTTCACACAACGCCCCAACTGTGCTTGATTTTGCTCGTTTTTCAATCAGCCCGCCCCCTGGCCCCTTTTAGCAAAAATTTGGGAAAATCCCCATTTTTGACTTTTTCGACACTACCGGCCCTGTCGTTTTTTTCAAATTTTGCCCGGTTTGGAAAATCCTTCACAATTTTCTCAAAACGCCCCAACTGTGCTTGATTTTGCTCCTTTCTGACTCAGTCCACCCCCTGGCACCTTTTAGCAAGGTTTGTGAAAATCCCCATTTTTGACTCTTTCGACACTACCGCCCCTGTCGTTTTTTTCAATTTTTGCCCTCTTTGGAAAATCCTTCACAATTTTCACAAAACGCCCCAACTGTGCTTGATTTTGCTCCTTTCTGACTCAGTCCGCCCCCCTGGCCCCTTTTAGCAAGGTTTGGGAAAATCCCCATTTTTGACTTTTTCGACACTACCGGCCCTGTCGTTTTTTTCAAATTTTGCCCACTTTGGAAAATCCTTCACAATTTTCTCAAAACGCCCCAACTGTGCTTGATTTTGCTCGTTTTTCAATCAGCCCGCCCCCTGGCCCCTTTTAGCAAAAATTTGGGAAAATCCCCATTTTTGACTTTTTCGACACTACCGGCCCTGTCGTTTTTTTCAAATTTTGCCCGGTTTGGAAAATCCTTCACAATTTTCCCAAAACGCCCCAACTGTGCTTGATTTTGCTCCTTTCTGACTCAGTCCACCCCCTGGCCCCTTTTAGCAAGGTTTGTGAAAATCCCCATTTTTGACTTTTTCGACACTACCGGCCCTGTCGTTTTTTTCAATTTTTGCCCACTTTGGAAAATCCTTCACAATTTTCACAAAACGCCCCAACTGTGCTTGATTTTGCTCCTTTTTCACCCAGCCCCCCCCCTCTGGCCTCTTTAAGCAAAGTTTGGGAAAATCCCCATTTTTGACTTTTTCGACACTACCGGCACTGTCGTTTTTTTCAAATTTTGCCCGGTTTGGAAAATCCTTCACAATTTTCCCAAAACGCCCCAACTGTGCTTGATTTTGCTCCTTTCTGACTCAGTCCGCCCCCCTGGCCCCTTTTAGCAAGGTTTGGGAAAATCCCCATTTTTGACTTTTTCGACACTACCGGCCCTGTCTTTTTTTTCAAATTTTACCCGGTTTGGAAAATACTTCACAATTTTCACAAAACGCCCCAACTGTGCTTGATTTTGTTCGTTTTTCAATAAGCCCGCCCCCTGGCCCCTTTTAGCAAAGATTTGGGAAAATCCGCATTTTTGACTTTTTCGACACTACTGGCCCTGTCGTTTTTTCAAATTTTGCCCGGTTTGGAAAATCCTTCACAATTTTCTCAAAACGCCCCAACTGTGCTTGATTTTGCTCATTTCTGACTCAGTCCGCCCCCCTGGCCCCTTTTAGCAAGGTTTGGGAAAATCCGTATTTTTGACTTTTTCGACACTACCGGCCCTGTCGTTTTTTTCAATTTTTGCCCACTTTGGAAAATCCTTCACAATTTTCACAAAACGCCCCAACTGTGCTTGATTTTGCTCCTTTTTCACCCAGCCCCCCCATCTGGCCTCTTTAAGCAAAGTTTGGGAAAATCCCCATTTTTGACTTTTTCGACACTACCGGCACTGTCGTTTTTTTTTCAAATTTTGCCCGGTTTGGAAAATCCTTCACAATTTTCACAAAACGCCCCAACTGTGCTTGATTTTGCTCGTTTTTCAATCAGCCCGCCCCCTGGCCCCTTTTAGCAAAAATTTGGGAAAATCCCCATTTTTGACTTTTTCGACACTACCGGCCCTGTCGTTTTTTTCAAATTTTGCCCGGTTTGGAAAATCCTTCACAATTTTCCCAAAACGCCCCAACTGTGCTTGATTTTGCTCCTTTCTGACTCAGTCCGCCCCCCTGGCCCGTTTTAGCAAGGTTTGGGAAAATCCCAATTTTTGACTTTTTCGACACTACCGGACCTGTCGTTTTTTTCAAATTTTGCCCACTTTGGAAAATCCTTCACAATTTTCTCAAAACGCCCCAACTGTGCTTGATTTTGCTCGTTTTTCAATCAGCCCGCCCCCTGGCCCCTTTTAGCAAAAATTTGGGAAAATCCCCATTTTTGACTTTTTCGACACTACCGGCCCTGTCGTTTTTTTTAAAATTTTGCCCGGTTTGGAAAATCCTTCACAATTTTCCCAAAACGCCCCAACTGTGCTTGATTTTGCTCCTTTCTGACTCAGTCCACCCCCTGGCCCCTTTTAGCAAGGTTTGTGAAAATCCCCATTTTTGACTTTTTCGACACTACCGGCCCTGTCGTTTTTTTCAATTTTTGCCCACTTTGGAAAATCCTTCACAATTTTCACAAAACGCCCCAACTGTGCTTGATTTTGCTCCTTTTTCACCCAGCCCCCCCCCTCTGGCCTCTTTAAGCAAAGTTTGGGAAAATCCCCATTTTTGACTTTTTCGACACTACCGGCACTGTCGTTTTTTTCAAATTTTGCCCGGTTTGGAAAATCCTTCACAATTTTCCCAAAACGCCCCAACTGTGCTTGATTTTGCTCCTTTCTGACTCAGTCCGCCCCCCTGGCCCCTTTTAGCAAGGTTTGGGAAAATCCCCATTTTTGACTTTTTCGACACTACCGGCCCTGTCTTTTTTTTCAAATTTTACCCGGTTTGGAAAATACTTCACAATTTTCACAAAACGCCCCAACTGTGCTTGATTTTGTTCGTTTTTCAATAAGCCCGCCCCCTGGCCCCTTTTAGCAAAGATTTGGGAAAATCCGCATTTTTGACTTTTTCGACACTACCGGCCCTGTCGTTTTTTCAAATTTTGCCCGGTTTGGAAAATCCTTCACAATTTTCTCAAAACGCCCCAACTGTGCTTGATTTTGCTCATTTCTGACTCAGTCCGCCCCCCTGGCCCCTTTTAGCAAGGTTTGGGAAAATCCGCATTTTTGACTTTTTCGACACTACCGGCCCTGTCTTTTTTTTTCAATTTTTGCCCACTTTGGAAAATCCTTCACAATTTTCACACAACGCCCCAACTGTGCTTGATTTTGCTCGTTTTTCAATCAGCCCGCCCCCTGGCCCCTTTTAGCAAAAATTTGGGAAAATCCCCATTTTTGACTTTTTCGACACTACCGGCCCTGTCGTTTTTTTCAAATTTTGCCCGGTTTGGAAAATCCTTCACAATTTTCTCAAAACGCCCCAACTGTGCTTGATTTTGCTCCTTTCTGACTCAGTCCACCCCCTGGCACCTTTTAGCAAGGTTTGTGAAAATCCCCATTTTTGACTCTTTCGACACTACCGCCCCTGTCGTTTTTTTCAATTTTTGCCCTCTTTGGAAAATCCTTCACAATTTTCACAAAACGCCCCAACTGTGCTTGATTTTGCTCCTTTCTGACTCAGTCCGCCCCCCTGGCCCCTTTTAGCAAGGTTTGGGAAAATCCCCATTTTTGACTTTTTCGACACTACCGGCCCTGTCGTTTTTTTCAAATTTTGCCCGGTTTGGAAAATCCTTCACAATTTTCCCAAAACGCCCCAACTGTGCTTGATTTTGCTCCTTTCTGACTCAGTCCGCCCCCCTGGCCCGTTTTAGCAAGGTTTGGGAAAATCCCAATTTTTGACTTTTTCGACAATACCGGACCTGTCGTTTTTTTCAAATTTTGCCCACTTTGGAAAATCCTTCACAATTTTCTCAAAACGCCCCAACTGTGCTTGATTTTGCTCGTTTTTCAATCAGCCCGCCCCCTGGCCCCTTTTAGCAAAAATTTGGGAAAATCCCCATTTTTGACTTTTTCGACACTACCGGCCCTGTCGTTTTTTTCAAATTTTGCCCGGTTTGGAAAATCCTTCACAATTTTCCCAAAACGCCCCAACTGTGCTTGATTTTGCTCCTTTCTGACTCAGTCCACCCCCTGGCCCCTTTTAGCAAGGTTTGTGAAAATCCCCATTTTTGACTTTTTCGACACTACCGGCCCTGTCGTTTTTTTCAATTTTTGCCCACTTTGGAAAATCCTTCACAATTTACACAAAACGCCCCAACTGTGCTTGATTTTGCTCCTTTTTCACCCAGCCCCCCCCCTCTGGCCTCTTTAAGCAAAGTTTGGGAAAATCCCCATTTTTGACTTTTTCGACACTACCGGCACTGTCGTTTTTTTCAAATTTTGCCCGGTTTGGAAAATCCTTCACAATTTTCCCAAAACGCCCCAACTGTGCTTGATTTTGCTCCTTTCTGACTCAGTCCGCCCCCCTGGCCCCTTTTAGCAAGGTTTGGGAAAATCCCCATTTTTGACTTTTTCGACACTACCGGCCCTGTCTTTTTTTTCAAATTTTACCCGGTTTGGAAAATACTTCACAATTTTCACAAAACGCCCCAACTGTGCTTGATTTTGTTCGTTTTTCAATAAGCCCGCCCCCTGGCCCCTTTTAGCAAAGATTTGGAAAAAATCCGCATTTTTGACTTTTTCGACACTACCGGCCCTGTCGTTTTTTCAAATTTTGCCCGGTTTGGAAAATCCTTCACAATTTTCTCAAAACGCCCCAACTGTGCTTGATTTTGCTCATTTCTGACTCAGTCCGCCCCCCTGGCCCCTTTTAGCAAGGTTTGGGAAAATCCGCATTTTTGACTTTTTCGACACTACCGGCCCTGTCTTTTTTTTCAATTTTTGCCCACTTTGGAAAATCCTTCACAATTTTCACACAACGCCCCAACTGTGCTTGATTTTGCTCGTTTTTCAATCAGCCCGCCCCCTGGCCCCTTTTAGCAAAAATTTGGGAAAATCCCCATTTTTGACTTTTTCGACACTACCGGCCCTGTCGTTTTTTTCAAATTTTGCCCGGTTTGGAAAATCCTTCACAATTTTCTCAAAACGCCCCAACTGTGCTTGATTTTGCTCCTTTCTGACTCAGTCCACCCCCTGGCACCTTTTAGCAAGGTTTGTGAAAATCCCCATTTTTGACTCTTTCGACACTACCGCCCCTGTCGTTTTTTTCAATTTTTGCCCTCTTTGGAAAATCCTTCACAATTTTCACAAAACGCCCCAACTGTGCTTGATTTTGCTCCTTTCTGACTCAGTCCGCCCCCCTGGCCCCTTTTAGCAAGGTTTGGGAAAATCCCCATTTTTGACTTTTTCGACACTACCGGCCCTGTCTTTTTTTTCAATTTTTGCCCACTTTGGAAAATCCTTCACAATTTTCACACAACGCCCCAACTGTGCTTGATTTTGCTCCTTTTTCACCCAGCCCCCCCCTCTGGCCTCTTTAAGCAAAGTTTGGGAAAATCCCCATTTTTGACTTTTTCGACACTACCGGACCTGTCGTTTTTTTCAATTTTTGCCCACGTTGGAAAATCCTTCACAATTTTCCCAAAACGCCCCAACTGTGCTTGATTTTGCTCCTTTCTGACTCAGTCCGCCCCCTGGCACCTTTTAGCAAGGTTTGGGAAAATCCCCATTTTTGACTTTTTCGACACTACCGGCCCTGTCTTTTTTTCAAATTTTGCCCACTTTGGAAAATCCTTCACAATTTTCTCAAAACGCCCCAACTGTGCTTGATTTTGCTCCTTTCTGACTCAGTCCACCCCCTGGCACCTTTTAGCAAGGTTTGTGAAAATCCCCATTTTTGACTTTTTCGACACTACCGGCCCTGTCGTTTTTTTCAAATTTTACCCGGTTTGGAAAATCCTTCACAATTTTCACAAAACGCCCCAACTGTGCTTGATTTTGCTCATTTCTGACTCAGTCCGCCCCCCTGGCCCCTTTTAGCAAGGTTTGGGAAAATCCGCATTTTTGACTTTTTCGACACTACCGGCCCTGTCTTTTTTTTCAAATTTTGCCCGGTTTGGAAAATCCTTCACAATTTTCCCAAAACGCCCCAACTGTGCTTGATTTTGCTCCTTTCTGACTCAGTCCGCCCCCTGGCACCTTTTAGCAAGGTTTCGGGAAAATCCCCATTTTTGACTTTTTCGACACTACCGGCCCTGTCTTTTTTTCAATTTTTGCCCACTTTGGAAAATCCTTCACAATTTTCACAAAACGCCCCAACTGTGCTTGATTTTGCTCGTTTTTCAATCAGCCCGCCTCCTGGCCCCTTTTAGCAAAAATTTGGGAAAATCCCAATTTTTGACTTTTTCGACACTACCGGACCTTTCGTTTTTTTCAAATTTTGCCCACTTTGGAAAATCCTTCACAATTTTCTCAAAACGCCCCAACTGTGCTTGATTTTGCTCCTTTCTGACTCAGTCCGCCCCCTGGCCCCTTTTAGCAAGGTTTGGGAAAATCCGCATTTTTGACTTTTTCGACACTACCGGCCCTGTCTTTTTTTTCAAATTTTGCCCGGTTTGGAAAATCCTTCACAATTTTCCCAAAACGCCCCAACTGTGCTTGATTTTGCTCCTTTCTGACTCAGTCCGCCCCCTGGCACCTTTTAGCAAGGTTTGGGAAAATCCCCATTTTTGACTTTTTCGACACTACCGGCCCTGTCTTTTTTTCAATTTTTGCCCACTTTGGAAAATCCTTCACAATTTTCACAAAACGCCCCAACTGTGCTTGATTTTGCTCGTTTTTCAATCAGCCCGCCTCCTGGCCCCTTTTAGCAAAAATTTGGGAAAATCCCAATTTTTGACTTTTTCGACACTACCGGACCTTTCGTTTTTTTCAAATTTTGCCCACTTTGGAAAATCCTTCACAATTTTCTCAAAACGCCCCAACTGTGCTTGATTTTGCTCCTTTCTGACTCAGTCCACCCCCTGGCACCTTTTAGCAAGGTTTGTGAAAATCCCCATTTTTGACTTTTTCGACACTACCGGCCCTGTCGTTTTTTTCAATTTTTGCCCACTTTGGAAAATCCTTCACAATTTTCACAAAACGCCCCAACTGTGCTTGATTTTGCTCCTTTTTCACCCAGCCCCCCCCTCTGGCCTCTTTAAGCAAAGTTTGGGAAAATCCCCATTTTTGACTTTTTCGACACTACCGGCACTGTCGTTTTTTTCAAATTTTGCCCGGTTTGGAAAATCCTTCACAATTTTCTCAAAACGCCCCAACTGTGCTTGATTTTGCTCATTTCTGACTCAGTCCGCCCCCCTGGCCCCTTTTAGCAAGGTTTGTGAAAATCCGCATTTTTGACTTTTTCGACACTACCGGCCCTGTCTTTTTTTTCAATTTTTGCCCACTTTGGAAAATCCTTCACAATTTTCCCAAAACGCCCCAACTGTGCTTGATTTTGCTCCTTTCTGACTCAGTCCGCCCCCTGGCACCTTTTAGCAAGGTTTGGGAAAATCCCCATTTTTGACTTTTTCGACACTACCGGCCCTGTCGTTTTTTTCAAATTTTGCCCGGTTTGGAAAATCCTTCACAATTTTCCCAAAACGCCCCAACTGTGCTTGATTTAGCTCCTTTCTGACTCAGTCCGCCCCCCTGGCCCGTTTTAGCAAGGTTTGGGAAAATCCCAATTTTTGACTTTTTCGACACTACCGGACCTGTCGTTTTTTTCAAATTTTGCCCACTTTGGAAAATCCTTCACAATTTTCTCAAAACGCCCCAACTGTGCTTGATTTTGCTCCTTTCTTACTTAGTCCGCCCCCCTGGCCCCTTTTAGCAAGGTTTTGGAAAATCCCCATTTTTGACTTTTTCGACACTACCGGCCCTGTCGTTTTTTTCAATTTTTGCCCACTATGGAAAATCCTTCACAATTTTCACAAAACGTCCCAACTGTGCTTGATTTTGCTCGTTTTTAAATCAGCCCGCCCCCTGGCCCCTTTTAGCAAAAATTTGGGAAAATCCCCATTTTTGACTTTTTCGACACTACCGGCCCTGTCTTTTTTTTAAAATTTTGCCCGGATTGGAAAATCCTTCACAATTTTCTCAAAACGCCCCAACTGTGCTTGATTTTGCTCATTTCTGACTCAGTCCGCCCCCCTGGCCCCTTTTAGCAAGGTTTGGGAAAATCCGCATTTTTGATTTTTTCGACACTACCGGCCCTGTCTTTTTTTTCAATTTTTGCCCACTTTGGAAAATCCTTCACAATTTTCACACAACGCCCCAACTGTGCTTGATTTTGCTACTTTTTCACCCAGCCCCCCCCCTCTGGCCTCTTTAAGCAAAGTTTGGGAAAATCCCCATTTTTGACTTTTTCGACACTACCGGACCTGTCGTTTTTTTCAAATTTTGCCCGGTTTGGAAAATCCTTCACAATTTTCTCAAAACGCCCCAACTGTGCTTGATTTTGCTCATTTCTGACTCAGTCCGCCCCCCCTGGCCCCTTTTAGCAAGGTTTGGGAAAATCCGCATTTTTGACTTTTTCGACACTACCGGCCCTGTCTTTTTTTTAAATTTTTGCCCACTTTGGAAAATCCTTCACAATTTTCACACAACGCCCCAACTGTGCTTGATTTTGCTCGTTTTTCAATCAGCCCGCCTCCTGGCCCCTTTTAGCAAAAATTTGGGAAAATCCCCATTTTTGACTTTTTCGACACTACCGGCCCTGTCGTTTTTTTCAAATTTTGCCCGGTTTGGAAAATCCTTCACAATTTTCCCAAAACGCCCCAACTGTGCTTGATTTTGCTCCTTTCTGACTCAGTCCGCCCCCCTGGCCCGTTTTAGCAAGGTTTGGGAAAATCCCAATTTTTGACTTTTTCGACACTACCGGACCTGTCGTTTTTTTCAAATTTTGCCCACTTTGGAAAATCCTTCACAATTTTCTCAAAACGCCCCAACTGTGCTTGATTTTGCTCCTTTCTGACTCAGTCCACCCCCTGGCACCTTTTAGCAAGGTTTGTGAAAATCCCCATTTTTGACTCTTTCGACACTACCGCCCCTGTCGTTTTTTTCAATTTTTGCCCTCTTTGGAAAATCCTTCACAATTTTCACAAAACGCCCCAACTGTGCTTGATTTTGCTCCTTTTTCACCCAGCCCCCCCCTCTGGCCTCTTTAAGCAAAGTTTGGGAAAATCCCCATTTTTGACTTTTTCGACACTACCGGCACTGTCGTTTTTTTCAAATTTTGCCCACTTTGGCAAATCCTTCACAATTTTCCCAAAACGCCCCAACTGTGCTTGATTTTGCTCCTTTCTGACTCAGTCCGCCCCCCTGGCCCCTTTTAGCAAGGTTTGGGAAAATCCGCATTTTTGACTTTTTCGACACTACCGGCCCTGTCGTTTTTTTCAATTTTTGCCCACTTTGGAAAATCCTTCACAATTTTCACAAAACGCCCCAACTGTGCTTGATTTTGCTCCTTTTTCACCCAGCCCCCCCATCTGGCCTCTTTAAGCAAAGTTTGGGAAAATCCCCATTTTTGACTTTTTCGACACTACCGGCACTGTCGTTTTTTTTTCAAATTTTGCCCGGTTTGGAAAATCCTTCACAATTTTCACAAAACGCCCCAACTGTGCTTGATTTTGCTCGTTTTTCAATCAGCCCGCCCCCTGGCCCCTTTTAGCAAAAATTTGGGAAAATCCCCATTTTTGACTTTTTCGACACTACCGGCCCTGTCGTTTTTTTCAAATTTTGCCCGGTTTGGAAAATCCTTCACAATTTTCCCAAAACGCCCCAACTGTGCTTGATTTTGCTCCTTTCTGACTCAGTCCGCCCCCCTGGCCCGTTTTAGCAAGGTTTGGGAAAATCCCAATTTTTGACTTTTTCGACACTACCGGACCTGTCGTTTTTTTCAAATTTTGCCCACTTTGGAAAATCCTTCACAATTTTCACACAACGCCCCAACTGTGCTTGATTTTGCTCGTTTTTCAATCAGCCCGCCCCCTGGCCCCTTTTAGCAAAAATTTGGGAAAATCCCCATTTTTGACTTTTTCGACACTACCGGCCCTGTCGTTTTTTTCAAATTTTGCCCGGTTTGGAAAATCCTTCACAATTTTCCCAAAACGCCCCAACTGTGCTTGATTTTGCTCCTTTCTGACTCAGTCCACCCCCTGGCCCCTTTTAGCAAGGTTTGTGAAAATCCCCATTTTTGACTTTTTCGACACTACCGGCCCTGTCGTTTTTTTCAATTTTTGCCCACTTTGGAAAATCCTTCACAATTTTCACAAAACGCCCCAACTGTGCTTGATTTTGCTCCTTTTTCACCCAGCCCCCCCCCTCTGGCCTCTTTAAGCAAAGTTTGGGAAAATCCCCATTTTTGACTTTTTCGACACTACCGGCACTGTCGTTTTTTTCAAATTTTGCCCGGTTTGGAAAATCCTTCACAATTTTCCCAAAACGCCCCAACTGTGCTTGATTTTGCTCCTTTCTGACTCAGTCCGCCCCCCTGGCCCCTTTTAGCAAGGTTTGGGAAAATCCCCATTTTTGACTTTTTCGACACTACCGGCCCTGTCTTTTTTTTCAAATTTTACCCGGTTTGGAAAATACTTCACAATTTTCACAAAACGCCCCAACTGTGCTTGATTTTGTTCGTTTTTCAATAAGCCCGCCCCCTGGCCCCTTTTAGCAAAGATTTGGGAAAATCCGCATTTTTGACTTTTTCGACACTACCGGCCCTGTCGTTTTTTCAAATTTTGCCCGGTTTGGAAAATCCTTCACAATTTTCTCAAAACGCCCCAACTGTGCTTGATTTTGCTCATTTCTGACTCAGTCCGCCCCCCTGGCCCCTTTTAGCAAGGTTTGGGAAAATCCGCATTTTTGACTTTTTCGACACTACCGGCCCTGTCGTTTTTTTCAAATTTTGCCCACTTTGGAAAATCCTTCACAATTTTCTCAAAACGCCCCAACTGTGCTTGATTTTGCTCGTTTTTCAATCAGCCCGCCCCCTGGCCCCTTTTAGCAAAAATTTGGGAAAATCCCCATTTTTGACTTTTTCGACACTACCGGCCCTGTCGTTTTTTTCAAATTTTGCCCGGTTTGGAAAATCCTTCACAATTTTCCCAAAACGCCCCAACTGTGCTTGATTTTGCTCCTTTCTGACTCAGTCCACCCCCTGGCCCCTTTTAGCAAGGTTTGTGAAAATCCCCATTTTTGACTTTTTCGACACTACCGGCCCTGTCGTTTTTTTCAATTTTTGCCCACTTTGGAAAATCCTTCACAATTTTCACACAACGCCCCAACTGTGCTTGATTTTGCTCGTTTTTCAATCAGCCCGCCCCCTGGCCCCTTTTAGCAAAAATTTGGGAAAATCCCCATTTTTGACTTTTTCGACACTACCGGCCCTGTCGTTTTTTTCAAATTTTGCCCGGTTTGGAAAATCCTTCACAATTTTCCCAAAACGCCCCAACTGTGCTTGATTTTGCTCCTTTCTGACTCAGTCCACCCCCTGGCCCCTTTTAGCAAGGTTTGTGAAAATCCCCATTTTTGACTTTTTCGACACTACCGGCCCTGTCGTTTTTTTCAATTTTTGCCCACTTTGGAAAATCCTTCACAATTTTCACAAAACGCCCCAACTGTGCTTGATTTTGCTCCTTTTTCACCCAGCCCCCCCCCTCTGGCCTCTTTAAGCAAAGTTTGGGAAAATCCCCATTTTTGACTTTTTCGACACTACCGGCACTGTCGTTTTTTTCAAATTTTGCCCGGTTTGGAAAATCCTTCACAATTTTCCCAAAACGCCCCAACTGTGCTTGATTTTGCTCCTTTCTGACTCAGTCCGCCCCCCTGGCCCCTTTTAGCAAGGTTTGGGAAAATCCCCATTTTTGACTTTTTCGACACTACCGGCCCTGTCTTTTTTTTCAAATTTTACCCGGTTTGGAAAATACTTCACAATTTTCACAAAACGCCCCAACTGTGCTTGATTTTGTTCGTTTTTCAATAAGCCCGCCCCCTGGCCCCTTTTAGCAAAGATTTGGGAAAATCCGCATTTTTGACTTTTTCGACACTACCGGCCCTGTCGTTTTTTCAAATTTTGCCCGGTTTGGAAAATCCTTCACAATTTTCTCAAAACGCCCCAACTGTGCTTGATTTTGCTCATTTCTGACTCAGTCCGCCCCCCTGGCCCCTTTTAGCAAGGTTTGGGAAAATCCGCATTTTTGACTTTTTCGACACTACCGGCCCTGTCGTTTTTTTCAAATTTTGCCCACTTTGGAAAATCCTTCACAATTTTCTCAAAACGCCCCAACTGTGCTTGATTTTGCTCGTTTTTCAATCAGCCCGCCCCCTGGCCCCTTTTAGCAAAAATTTGGGAAAATCCCCATTTTTGACTTTTTCGACACTACCGGCCCTGTCGTTTTTTTCAAATTTTGCCCGGTTTGGAAAATCCTTCACAATTTTCCCAAAACGCCCCAACTGTGCTTGATTTTGCTCCTTTCTGACTCAGTCCACCCCCTGGCCCCTTTTAGCAAGGTTTGTGAAAATCCCCATTTTTGACTTTTTCGACACTACCGGCCCTGTCGTTTTTTTCAATTTTTGCCCACTTTGGAAAATCCTTCACAATTTTCACACAACGCCCCAACTGTGCTTGATTTTGCTACTTTTTCACCCAGCCCCCCCCCTCTGGCCTCTTTAAGCAAAGTTTGGGAAAATCCCCATTTTTGACTTTTTCGACACTACCGGACCTGTCGTTTTTTTCAAATTTTGCCCGGTTTGGAAAATCCTTCACAATTTTCTCAAAACGCCCCAACTGTGCTTGATTTTGCTCATTTCTGACTCAGTCCGCCCCCCCTGGCCCCTTTTAGCAAGGTTTGGGAAAATCCGCATTTTTGACTTTTTCGACACTACCGGCCCTGTCTTTTTTTTAAATTTTTGCCCACTTTGGAAAATCCTTCACAATTTTCACACAACGCCCCAACTGTGCTTGATTTTGCTCGTTTTTCAATCAGCCCGCCCCCTGGCCCCTTTTAGCAAAAATTTGGGAAAATCCCCATTTTTGACTTTTTCGACACTACCGGCCCTGTCGTTTTTTTCAAATTTTGCCCGGTTTGGAAAATCCTTCACAATTTTCCCAAAACGCCCCAACTGTGCTTGATTTTGCTCCTTTCTGACTCAGTCCGCCCCCCTGGCCCGTTTTAGCAAGGTTTGGGAAAATCCCAATTTTTGACTTTTTCGACACTACCGGACCTGTCGTTTTTTTCAAATTTTGCCCACTTTGGAAAATCCTTCACAATTTTCTCAAAACGCCCCAACTGTGCTTGATTTTGCTCCTTTCTGACTCAGTCCACCCCCTGGCACCTTTTAGCAAGGTTTGTGAAAATCCCCATTTTTGACTCTTTCGACACTACCGCCCCTGTCGTTTTTTTCAATTTTTGCCCTCTTTGGAAAATCCTTCACAATTTTCACAAAACGCCCCAACTGTGCTTGATTTTGCTCCTTTTTCACCCAGCCCCCCCCTCTGGCCTCTTTAAGCAAAGTTTGGGAAAATCCCCATTTTTGACTTTTTCGACACTACCGGCACTGTCGTTTTTTTCAAATTTTGCCCACTTTGGCAAATCCTTCACAATTTTCCCAAAACGCCCCAACTGTGCTTGATTTTGCTCCTTTCTGACTCAGTCCGCCCCCCTGGCCCCTTTTAGCAAGGTTTGGGAAAATCCGCATTTTTGACTTTTTCGACACTACCGGCCCTGTCGTTTTTTTCAATTTTTGCCCACTTTGGAAAATCCTTCACAATTTTCACAAAACGCCCCAACTGTGCTTGATTTTGCTCCTTTTTCACCCAGCCCCCCCATCTGGCCTCTTTAAGCAAAGTTTGGGAAAATCCCCATTTTTGACTTTTTCGACACTACCGGCACTGTCGTTTTTTTTTCAAATTTTGCCCGGTTTGGAAAATCCTTCACAATTTTCACAAAACGCCCCAACTGTGCTTGATTTTGCTCGTTTTTCAATCAGCCCGCCCCCTGGCCCCTTTTAGCAAAAATTTGGGAAAATCCCCATTTTTGACTTTTTCGACACTACCGGCCCTGTCGTTTTTTTCAAATTTTGCCCGGTTTGGAAAATCCTTCACAATTTTCCCAAAACGCCCCAACTGTGCTTGATTTTGCTCCTTTCTGACTCAGTCCGCCCCCCTGGCCCGTTTTAGCAAGGTTTGGGAAAATCCCAATTTTTGACTTTTTCGACACTACCGGACCTGTCGTTTTTTTCAAATTTTGCCCACTTTGGAAAATCCTTCACAATTTTCACACAACGCCCCAACTGTGCTTGATTTTGCTCGTTTTTCAATCAGCCCGCCCCCTGGCCCCTTTTAGCAAAAATTTGGGAAAATCCCCATTTTTGACTTTTTCGACACTACCGGCCCTGTCGTTTTTTTCAAATTTTGCCCGGTTTGGAAAATCCTTCACAATTTTCCCAAAACGCCCCAACTGTGCTTGATTTTGCTCCTTTCTGACTCAGTCCACCCCCTGGCCCCTTTTAGCAAGGTTTGTGAAAATCCCCATTTTTGACTTTTTCGACACTACCGGCCCTGTCGTTTTTTTCAATTTTTGCCCACTTTGGAAAATCCCTCACAATTTTCACAAAACGCCCCAACTGTGCTTGATTTTGCTCCTTTTTCACCCAGCCCCCCCCCTCTGGCCTCTTTAAGCAAAGTTTGGGAAAATCCCCATTTTTGACTTTTTCGACACTACCGGCCCTGTCGTTTTTTTCAAATTTTGCCCGGTTTGGAAAATCCTTCACAATTTTCCCAAAACGCCCCAACTGTGCTTGATTTTGCTCCTTTCTGACTCAGTCCACCCCCTGGCCCCTTTTAGCAAGGTTTGTGAAAATCCCCATTTTTGACTTTTTCGACACTACCGGCCCTGTCGTTTTTTTCAATTTTTGCCCACTTTGGAAAATCCTTCACAATTTTCACAAAACGCCCCAACTGTGCTTGATTTTGCTCCTTTTTCACCCAGCCCCCCCCCTCTGGCCTCTTTAAGCAAAGTTTGGGAAAATCCCCATTTTTGACTTTTTCGACACTACCGGCACTGTCGTTTTTTTCAAATTTTGCCCGGTTTGGAAAATCCTTCACAATTTTCCCAAAACGCCCCAACTGTGCTTGATTTTGCTCCTTTCTGACTCAGTCCGCCCCCCTGGCCCCTTTTAGCAAGGTTTGGGAAAATCCCCATTTTTGACTTTTTCGACACTACCGGCCCTGTCTTTTTTTTCAAATTTTACCCGGTTTGGAAAATACTTCACAATTTTCACAAAACGCCCCAACTGTGCTTGATTTTGTTCGTTTTTCAATAAGCCCGCCCCCTGGCCCCTTTTAGCAAAGATTTGGGAAAATCCGCATTTTTGACTTTTTCGACACTACCGGCCCTGTCGTTTTTTCAAATTTTGCCCGGTTTGGAAAATCCTTCACAATTTTCTCAAAACGCCCCAACTGTGCTTGATTTTGCTCATTTCTGACTCAGTCCGCCCCCCTGGCCCCTTTTAGCAAGGTTTGGGAAAATCCGCATTTTTGACTTTTTCGACACTACCGGCCCTGTCGTTTTTTTCAAATTTTGCCCACTTTGGAAAATCCTTCACAATTTTCTCAAAACGCCCCAACTGTGCTTGATTTTGCTCATTTTTCAATCAGCCCGCCCCCTGGCCCCTTTTAGCAAAAATTTGGGAAAATCCCCATTTTTGACTTTTTCGACACTACCGGCCCTGTCGTTTTTTTCAAATTTTGCCCGGTTTGGAAAATCCTTCACAATTTTCCCAAAACGCCCCAACTGTGCTTGATTTTGCTCCTTTCTGACTCAGTCCACCCCCTGGCCCCTTTTAGCAAGGTTTGTGAAAATCCCCATTTTTGACTTTTTCGACACTACCGGCCCTGTCGTTTTTTTCAATTTTTGCCCACTTTGGAAAATCCTTCACAATTTTCACAAAACGCCCCAACTGTGCTTGATTTTGCTCCTTTTTCACCCAGCCCCCCCCCCCCTCTGGCCTCTTTAAGCAAAGTTTGTGAAAATCCCCATTTTTGACTCTTTCGACACTACCGCCCCTGTCGTTTTTTTCAATTTTTGCCCTCTTTGGAAAATCCTTCACAATTTTCACTAAACGCCCCAACTGTGCTTGATTTTGCTCCTTTCTGACTCAGTCCGCCCCCCTGGCCCCTTTTAGCAAGGTTTGGGAAAATCCCCATTTTTGACTTTTTCGACACTACCGGCCCTGTCTTTTTTTTCAATTTTTGCCCACTTTGGAAAATCCTTCACAATTTTCACACAACGCCCCAACTGTGCTTGATTTTGCTCCTTTTTCACCCAGCCCCCCCCTCTGGCCTCTTTAAGCAAAGTTTGGGAAAATCCCCATTTTTGACTTTTTCGACACTACCGGACCTGTCGTTTTTTTCAATTTTTGCCCACGTTGGAAAATCCTTCACAATTTTCCCAAAACGCCCCAACTGTGCTTGATTTTGCTCCTTTCTGACTCAGTCCGCCCCCTGGCACCTTTTAGCAAGGTTTGGGAAAATCCCCATTTTTGACTTTTTCGACACTACCGGCCCTGTCTTTTTTTCAAATTTTGCCCACTTTGGAAAATCCTTCACAATTTTCTCAAAACGCCCCAACTGTGCTTGATTTTGCTCCTTTCTGACTCAGTCCACCCCCTGGCACCTTTTAGCAAGGTTTGTGAAAATCCCCATTTTTGACTTTTTCGACACTACCGGCCCTGTCGTTTTTTTCAAATTTTACCCGGTTTGGAAAATCCTTCACAATTTTCACAAAACGCCCCAACTGTGCTTGATTTTGCTCATTTCTGACTCAGTCCGCCCCCCTGGCCCCTTTTAGCAAGGTTTGGGAAAATCCGCATTTTTGACTTTTTCGACACTACCGGCCCTGTCTTTTTTTTCAAATTTTGCCCGGTTTGGAAAATCCTTCACAATTTTCCCAAAACGCCCCAACTGTGCTTGATTTTGCTCCTTTCTGACTCAGTCCGCCCCCCTGGCCCGTTTTAGCAAGGTTTGGGAAAATCCCAATTTTTGACTTTTTCGACACTACCGGACCTGTCGTTTTTTTCAAATTTTGCCCACTTTGGAAAATCCTTCACAATTTTCTCAAAACGCCCCAACTGTGCTTGATTTTGCTCCTTTCTTACTTAGTCCGCCCCCCTGGCCCCTTTTAGCAAGGTTTTGGAAAATCCCCATTTCTGACTTTTTCGACACTACCGGCCCTGTCGTTTTTTTCAATTTTTGCCCACTATGGAAAATCCTTCACAATTTTCACAAAACGCCCCAACTGTGCTTGATTTTGCTCGTTTTTAAATCAGCCCGCCCCCTGGCCCCTTTTAGCAAAAATTTGGGAAAATCCCCATTTTTGACTTTTTCGACACTACCGGCCCTGTCTTTTTTTTAAAATTTTGCCCGGATTGGAAAATCCTTCACAATTTTCTCAAAACGCCCCAACTGTGCTTGATTTTGCTCATTTCTGACTCAGTCCGCCCCCCTGGCCCCTTTTAGCAAGGTTTGGGAAAATCCGCATTTTTGATTTTTTCGACACTACCGGCCCTGTCTTTTTTTTCAATTTTTGCCCACTTTGGAAAATCCTTCACAATTTTCACACAACGCCCCAACTGTGCTTGATTTTGCTACTTTTTCAACCAGCCCCCCCCCTCTGGCCTCTTTAAGCAAAGTTTGGGAAAATCCCCATTTTTGACTTTTTCGACACTACCGGACCTGTCGTTTTTTTCAAATTTTGCCCGGTTTGGAAAATCCTTCACAATTTTCTCAAAACGCCCCAACTGTGCTTGATTTTGCTCATTTCTGACTCAGTCCGCCCCCCTGGCCCCTTTTAGCAAGGTTTGGGAAAATCCGCATTTTTGACTTTTTCGACACTACCGGCCCTGTCGTTTTTTTCAATTTTTGCCCACGTTGGAAAATCCTTCACAATTTTCCCAAAACGCCCCAACTGTGCTTGATTTTGCTCCTTTCTGACTCAGTCCGCCCCCTGGCACCTTTTAGCAAGGTTTGGGAAAATCCCCATTTTTGACTTTTTCGACACTACCGGCCCTGTCTTTTTTTCAAATTTTGCCCGGTTTGGAAAATCCTTCACAATTTTCACAAAACGCCCCAACTGTGCTTGATTTTGCTCGTTTTTCAATCAGCCCGCCCCCTGGCCCCTTTTAGCAAAAATTTGGGAAAATCCCAATTTTTGACTTTTTCAACACTACCGGACCTGTCGTTTTTTTCAAATTTTACCCGGTTTGGAAAATCCTTCACAATTTTCACAAAACGCCCCAACTGTGCTTGATTTTGCTCCTTTCTAACTCAGTCCACCCCCTGGCACCTTTTAGCAAGGTTTGTGAAAATCCCCATTTTTGACTTTTTCGACACTACCGGCCCTGTCGTTTTTTTCAAATTTTACCCGGTTTGGAAAATCCTTCACAATTTTCACAAAACGCCCCAACTGTGCTTGATTTTGCTCATTTCTGACTCAGTCCGCCCCCCTGGCCCCTTTTAGCAAGGTTTGGGAAAATCCGCATTTTTGACTTTTTCGACACTACCGGCCCTGTCTTGTTTTTCAAATTTTGCCCGGTTTGGAAAATCCTTCACAATTTTCCCAAAACGCCCCAACTGTGCTTGATTTTGTTCGTTTTTCAATAAGCCCGCCCCCTGGCCCCTTTTAGCAAAGATTTGGGAAAATCCGCATTTTTGACTTTTTCGACACTACCGGCCCTGTCGTTTTTTCAAATTTTGCCCGGTTTGGAAAATCCTTCACAATTTTCTCAAAACGCCTCAACTGTGCTTGATTTTGCTCATTTCTGACTCAGTCCGCCCCCCTGGCCCCTTTTAGCAAGGTTTGGGAAAATCCGCATTTTTGACTTTTTCGACACTACCGGCCCTGTCTTTTTTTTCAATTTTTGCCCACTTTGGAAAATCCTTCACAATTTTCACACAACGCCCCAACTGTGCTTGATTTTGCTCCTTTCTGACTCAGTCCGCCCCCCTGGCCCGTTTTAGCAAGGTTTGGGAAAATCCCAATTTTTGACTTTTTCGACACTACCGGACCTGTCGTTTTTTTCAAATTTTGCCCACTTTGGAAAATCCTTCACAATTTTCTCAAAACGCCCCAACTGTGCTTGATTTTGCTCCTTTCTGACTCAGTCCACCCCCTGGCACCTTTTAGCAAGGTTTGTGAAAATCCCCATTTTTGACTCTTTCGACACTACCGCCCCTGTCGTTTTTTTCAATTTTTGCCCTCTTTGGAAAATCCTTCACAATTTTCACAAAACGCCCCAACTGTGCTTGATTTTGCTCCTTTTTCACCCAGCCCCCCCCTCTGGCCTCTTTAAGCAAAGTTTGGGAAAATCCCCATTTTTGACTTTTTCGACACTACCGGCACTGTCGTTTTTTTCAAATTTTGCCCACTTTGGAAAATCCTTCACAATTTTCCCAAAACGCCCCAACTGTGCTTGATTTTACTCCTTTCTGACTCAGTCCGCCCCCCTGGCCCCTTTTAGCAAGGTTTGGGAAAATCCGCATTTTTGACTTTTTCGACACTACCGGCCCTGTCGTTTTTTTCAATTTCTGCCCACTTTGGAAAATCCTTCACAATTTTCACAAAACGCCCCAACTGTGCTTGATTTTGCTCCTTTTTCACCCAGCCCCCCCATCTGGCCTCTTTAAGCAAAGTTTGGGAAAATCCCCATTTTTGACTTTTTCGACACTACCGGCACTGTCGTTTTTTTTCAAATTTTGCCCGGTTTGGAAAATCCTTCACAATTTTCACAAAACGCCCCAACTGTGCTTGATTTTGCTCGTTTTTCAATCAGCCCCCCCCCTGGCCCCTTTTAGCAAAAATTTGGGAAAATCCCCATTTTTGACTTTTTCGACACTACCGGCCCTGTCGTTTTTTTCAAATTTTGCCCGGTTTGGAAAATCCTTCACAATTTTCCCAAAACGCCCCAACTGTGCTTGATTTTGCTCCTTTCTGACTCAGTCCGCCCCCCTGGCCCGTTTTAGCAAGGTTTGGGAAAATCCCAATTTTTGACTTTTTCGACACTACCGGACCTGTCGTTTTTTTCAAATTTTGCCCACTTTGGAAAATCCTTCACAATTTTCTCAAAACGCCCCAACTGTGCTTGATTTTGCTCCTTTCTGACTCAGTCCACCCCCTGGCACCTTTTAGCAAGGTTTGTGAAAATCCCCATTTTTGACTTTTTCGACACTACCGGCCCTGTCGTTTTTTTCAATTTTTGCCCTCTTTGGAAAATCCTTCACAATTTTCACAAAACGCCCCAACTGTGCTTGATTTTGCTCCTTTTTCACCCAGCCCCCCCCTCTGGCCTCTTTAAGCAAAGTTTGGGAAAATCCCCATTTTTGACTTTTTCGACACTACCGGCACTGTCGTTTTTTTCAAATTTTGCCCGGTTTGGAAAATCCTTCACAATTTTCCCAAAACGCCCCAACTGTGCTTGATTTTGCTCCTTTCTGACTCAGTCCGCCCCCCTGGCCCCTTTTAGCAAGGTTTGGGAAAATCCCCATTTTTGACTTTTTCGACACTACCGGCCCTGTCTTTTTTTTCAAATTTTACCCGGTTTGGAAAATACTTCACAATTTTCACAAAACGCCCCAACTGTGCTTGATTTTGCTCGTTTTTCAATAAGCCCGCCCCCTGGCCCCTTTTAGCAAAGATTTGGAAAAATCCGCATTTTTGACTTTTTCGACACTACCGGCCCTGTCGTTTTTTTCAAATTTTGCCCGGTTTGGAAAATCCTTCACAATTTTCTCAAAACGCCCCAACTGTGCTTGATTTTGCTCCTTTCTTACTTAGTCCGCCCCCCTGGCCCCTTTTAGCAAGGTTTTGGAAAATCCCCATTTTTGACTTTTTCGACACTACCGTCCCTGTCGTTTTTTTCAAATTTTGCCCGGTTTGGAAAATCCTTCACAATTTTCCCAAAACGCCCCAACTGTGCTTGATTTTGCTCATTTCTGACTCAGTCCGCCCCCCTGGCCCCTTTTAGCAAGGTTTGGGAAAATCCCCATTTTTGACTTTTTCGACACTACCGCCCCTGTCGTTTTTTTCAATTTTTGCCCTCTTTGGAAAATCCTTCACAATTTTCACAAAACGCCCCAACTGTGCTTGATTTTGCTCCTTTTTCACCCAGCCCCCCCCTCTGGCCTCTTTAAGCAAAGTTTGGGAAAATCCCCATTTTTGACTTTTTCGACACTACCGGCACTGTCGTTTTTTTCAAATTTTGCCCGGTTTGGAAAATCCTTCACAATTTTCCCAAAACGCCCCAACTGTGCTTGATTTTGCTCCTTTCTGACTCAGTCCGCCCCCCTGGCCCCTTTTAGCAAGGTTTGGGAAAATCCCCATTTTTGACTTTTTCGACACTACCGGCCCTGTCTTTTTTTTCAAATTTTACCCGGTTTGGAAAATACTTCACAATTTTCACAAAACGCCCCAACTGTGCTTGATTTTGCTCGTTTTTCAATAAGCCCGCCCCCTGGCCCCTTTTAGCAAAGATTTGGAAAAATCCCAATTTTTGACTTTTTCGACACTACCGGACCTGTCGTTTTTTTCAAATTTTGCCCACTTTGGAAAATCCTTCACAATTTTCCCAAAACGCCCCAACTGTGCTTGATTTTGCTCCTTTCTGACTCAGTCCGCCCCCTTGCACCTTTTAGCAAGGTTTGGGAAAATCCCCATTTTTGACTTTTTCGACACTACCGGCCCTGTCTTTTTTTCAATTTTTGCCCACTTTGGAAAATCCTTCACAATTTTCTCAAAACGCCCCAACTGTGCTTGATTTTGCTCGTTTTTCAATCAGCCCGCCCCCTGGCCCCTTTTAGCAAAAATTTGGGAAAATCCCAATTTTTGACTTTTTCGACACTACCGGACCTGTCGTTTTTTTCAAATTTTGCCCACTTTGGAAAATCCTTCACAATTTTCTCAAAACGCCCCAACTGTGCTTGATTTTGCTCCTTTCTGACTCAGTCCACCCCCTGGCCCCTTTTAGCAAGGTTTGTGAAAATCCCCATTTTTGACTCTTTCGACACTACCGCCCCTGTCGTTTTTTTCAATTTTTGCCCTCTTTGGAAAATCCTTCACAATTTTCACAAAACGCCCCAACTGTGCTTGATTTTGCTCCTTTTTCACCCAGCCCCCCCCTCTGGCCTCTTTAAGCAAAGTTTGGGAAAATCCCCATTTTTGACTTTTTCGACACTACCGGCACTGTCGTTTTTTTCAAATTTTGCCCGGTTTGGAAAATCCTTCACAATTTTCACAAAACGCCCCAACTGTGCTTGATTTTGCTCCTTTCTGACTCAGTCCGCCCCCCTGGCCCCTTTTAGCAAGGTTTGGGAAAATCCCCATTTTTGACTTTTTCGACACTACCGGCCCTGTCTTTTTTTTCAAATTTTACCCGGTTTGGAAAATACTTCACAATTTTCACAAAACGCCCCAACTGTGCTTGATTTTGCTCGTTTTTCAATAAGCCCGCCCCCTGGCCCCTTTTAGCAAAGATTTGGAAAAATCCCAATTTTTGACTTTTTCGACACTACCGGACCTGTCGTTTTTTTCAAATTTTGCCCACTTTGGAAAATCCTTCACAATTTTCCCAAAACGCCCCAACTGTGCTTGATTTTGCTCCTTTCTGACTCAGTCCGCCCCCTTGCACCTTTTAGCAAGGTTTGGGAAAATCCCCATTTTTGACTTTTTCGACACTACCGGCCCTGTCTTTTTTTCAATTTTTGCCCACTTTGGAAAATCCTTCACAATTTTCTCAAAACGCCCCAACTGTGCTTGATTTTGCTCGTTTTTCAATCAGCCCGCCCCCTGGCCCCTTTTAGCAAAAATTTGGGAAAATCCCAATTTTTGACTTTTTCGACACTACCGGACCTGTCGTTTTTTTCAAATTTTGCCCACTTTGGAAAATCCTTCACAATTTTCTCAAAACGCCCCAACTGTGCTTGATTTTGCTCCTTTCTGACTCAGTCCACCCCCTGGCCCCTTTTAGCAAGGTTTGTGAAAATCCCCATTTTTGACTTTTTCGACACTACCGGCCCTGTCGTTTTTTTTCAATTTTTGCCCACTTTGGAAAATCCTTCACAATTTTCCCAAAACGCCCCAACTGTGCTTGATTTTGCTCCTTTTTCACCCAGCCCCCCCCTCTGGCCTCTTTAAGCAAAGTTTGGGAAAATCCCCATTTTTGACTTTTTCGACACTACCGGCACTGTCGTTTTTTTCAAATTTTGCCCGGTTTGGAAAATCCTTCACAATTTTCACAAAACGCCCCAACTGTGCTTGATTTTGCTCGTTTTTCAATCAGCCCGCCCCCTGGCCCCTTTTAGCAAAAATTTGGGAAAATCCCCATTTTTGACTTTTTCGACACTACCGGCCCTGTCGTTTTTTTCAAATTTTGCCCGGTTTGGAAAATCCTTCACAATTTTCCCAAAACGCCCCAACTGTGCTTGATTTTGCTCCTTTCTGACTCAGTCCGCCCCCCTGGCCCGTTTTAGCAAGGTTTGGGAAAATCCCAATTTTTGACTTTTTCGACACTACCGGACCTGTCGTTTTTTTCAAATTTTGCCCACTTTGGAAAATCCTTCACAATTTTCTCAAAACGCCCCAACTGTGCTTGATTTTGCTCCTTTTTCACCCAGCCCCCCCCTCTGGCCTCTTTAAGCAAAGATTTGGGAAAATCCGCATTTTTGACTTTTTCGACACTACCGGCCCTGTCGTTTTTTTCAAATTTTGCCCGGTTTGGAAAATCCTTCACAATTTTCCCAAAACGCCCCAACTGTGCTTGATTTTGCTCCTTTCTGACTCAGTCCGCCCCCCTGGCCCCTTTTAGCAAGGTTTGGGAAAATCCCCATTTTTGACTTTTTCGACACTACCGGCCCTGTCTTTTTTTTCAAATTTTACCCGGTTTGGAAAATACTTCACAATTTTCACAAAACGCCCCAACTGTGCTTGATTTTGTTCGTTTTTCAATAAGCCCGCCCCCTGGCCCCTTTTAGCAAAGATTTGGGAAAATCCGCATTTTTGACTTTTTCGACACTACCGGCCCTGTCGTTTTTTCAAATTTTGCCCGGTTTGGAAAATCCTTCACAATTTTCTCAAAACGCCCCAACTGTGCTTGATTTTGCTCATTTCTGACTCAGTCCGCCCCCCTGGCCCCTTTTAGCAAGGTTTGGGAAAATCCGCATTTTTGACTTTTTCGACACTACCGGCCCTGTCTTTTTTTTCAATTTTTGCCCACTTTGGAAAATCCTTCACAATTTTCACACAACGCCCCAACTGTGCTTGATTTTGCTCGTTTTTCAATCAGCCCGCCCCCTGGCCCCTTTTAGCAAAAATTTGGGAAAATCCCCATTTTTGACTTTTTCGACACTACCGGCCCTGTCGTTTTTTTCAAATTTTGCCCGGTTTGGAAAATCCTTCACAATTTTCTCAAAACGCCCCAACTGTGCTTGATTTTGCTCCTTTCTGACTCAGTCCACCCCCTGGCACCTTTTAGCAAGGTTTGTGAAAATCCCCATTTTTGATTCTTTCGACACTACCCGCCCCTGTCGTTTTTTTCAATTTTTGCCCGATTTGGAAAATCCTTCACAATTTTCACAAAACGCCCCAACTGTGCTTGATTTTGCTCCTTTTTCACCCAGCCCCCCCCTCTGGCCTCTTTAAGCAAAGTTTGGGAAAATCCCCATTTTTGACTTTTTCGACACTACCGGCACTGTCGTTTTTTTCAAATTTTGCCCGGTTTGGAAAATCCTTCACAATTTTCACAAAACGCCCCAACTGTGCTTGATTTTGCTCGTTTTTCAATCAGCCCGCCCCCTGGCCCCTTTTAGCAAAAATTTGGGAAATCCCCATTTTTGACTTTTTCGACACTACCGGCCCTGTCGTTTTTTTCAAATTTTGCCCGGTTTGGAAAATCCTTCACAATTTTCCCAAAACGCCCCAACTGTGCTTGATTTTGCTCCTTTCTGACTCAGTCCGCCCCCCTGGCCCCTTTTAGCAAGGTTTGGGAAAATCCCAATTTTTGACTTTTTCGACACTACCGGACCTGTCGTTTTTTTCAAATTTTGCCCACTTTGGAAAATCCTTCACAATTTTCTCAAAACGCCCCAACTGTGCTTGATTTTGCTCGTTTTTCAATAAGCCCGCCCCCTGGCCCCTTTTAGCAAGGTTTGTGAAAATCCCCATTTTTGACTTTTTCGACACTACCGCCCCTGTCGTTTTTTTTCAATTTTTGCCCTCTTTGGAAAATCCTTCACAATTTTCCAAAAACGCCCCAACTGTGCTTGATTTTGCTCCTTTTTCACCCAGCCCCCCCCTCTGGCCTCTTTAAGCAAAGATTTGGGAAAATCCGCATTTTTGACTTTTTCGACACTACCGGCCCTGTCTTTTTTTTCAAATTTTGCCCGGTTTGGAAAATCCTTCACAATTTTCCCAAAACGCCCCAACTGTGCTTGATTTTGCTCCTTTCTGACTCAGTCCGCCCCTCTGGCCCGTTTTAGCAAGGTTTGGGAAAATCCCCATTTTTTACTTTTTCGACACTACCGCCCCTGTCGTTTTTTTCAATTTTTGCCCTCTTTGGAAAATCCTTCACAATTTTCACAAAACGCCCCAACTGTGCTTGATTTTGCTCATTTCTGACTCAGTCCGCCCCCCTGGCCCCTTTTAGCAAGGTTTGGGAAAATCCGCATTTTTGACTTTTTCGACACTACCGGCCCTGTCTTTTTTTTCAAATTTTGCCCGGTTTGGAAAATCCTTCACAATTTTCCCAAAACGCCCCAACTGTGCTTGATTTTGTTCGTTTTTCAATAAGCCCGCCCCCTGGCCCCTTTTAGCAAAGATTTGGGAAAATCCGCATTTTTGACTTTTTCGACACTACCGGCCCTGTCGTTTTTTCAAATTTTGCCCGGTTTGGAAAATCCTTCACAATTTTCTCAAAACGCCTCAACTGTGCTTGATTTTGCTCATTTCTGACTCAGTCCGCCCCCCTGGCCCCTTTGAGCAAGGTTTGGGAAAATCCGCATTTTTGACTTTTTCGACACTACCGGCCCTGTCTTTTTTTTCAATTTTTGCCCACTTTGGAAAATCCTTCACAATTTTCACACAACGCCCCAACTGTGCTTGATTTTGCTCGTTTTTCAATCAGCCCGCCCCCTGGCCCCTTTTAGCAAAAATTTGGGAAAATCCCCATTTTTGACTTTTTCGACACTACCGGCCCTGTCGTTTTTTTCAAATTTTGCCCGGTTTGGAAAATCCTTCACAATTTTCTCAAAACGCCCCAACTGTGCTTGATTTTGCTCCTTTCTGACTCAGTCCACCCCCTGGCACCTTTTAGCAAGGTTTGTGAAAATCCCCATTTTTGACTCTTTCGACACTACCCGCCCCTGTCGTTTTTTTCAATTTTTGCCCTCTTTGGAAAATCCTTCACAATTTTCACAAAACGCCCCAACTGTGCTTGATTTTGCTCCTTTCTGACTCAGTCCACCCCCTGGCACCTTTTAGCAAGGTTTGTGAAAATCCCCATTTTTGACTTTTTCGACACTACCGCCCCTGTCGTTTTTTTTCAATTTTTGCCCTCTTTGGAAAATCCTTCACAATTTTCCAAAAACGCCCCAACTGTGCTTGATTTTGCTCCTTTTTCACCCAGCCCCCCCCTCTGGCCTCTTTAAGCAAAGATTTGGGAAAATCCGCATTTTTGACTTTTTCGACACTACCGGCCCTGTCTTTTTTTTCAAATTTTGCCCGGTTTGGAAAATCCTTCACAATTTTCTCAAAACGCCCCAACTGTGCTTGATTTTGCTCCTTTCTGACTCAGTCCACCCCCTGGCACCTTTTAGCAAGGTTTGTGAAAATCCCCATTTTTGACTCTTTCGACACTACCGCCCCTGTCGTTTTTTTCAATTTTTGCCCTCTTTGGAAAATCCTTCACAATTTTCACAAAACGCCCCAACTGTGCTTGATTTTGCTCCTTTCTGACTCAGTCCACCCCCTGGCACCTTTTAGCAAGGTTTGTGAAAATCCCCATTTTTGACTTTTTCGACACTACCGCCCCTGTCGTTTTTTTTCAATTTTTGCCCTCTTTGGAAAATCCTTCACAATTTTCCAAAAACGCCCCAACTGTGCTTGATTTTGCTCCTTTTTCACCCAGCCCCCCCCTCTGGCCTCTTTAAGCAAAGATTTGGGAAAATCCGCATTTTTGACTTTTTCGACACTACCGGCCCTGTCTTTTTTTTCAAATTTTGCCCGGTTTGGAAAATCCTTCACAATTTTCCCAAAACGCCCCAACTGTGCTTGATTTTGCTCCTTTCTGACTCAGTCCGCCCCTCTGGCCCGTTTTAGCAAGGTTTGGGAAAATCCCCATTTTTTACTTTTTCGACACTACCGCCCCTGTCGTTTTTTTCAATTTTTGCCCTCTTGGAAAATCCTTCACAATTTTCACAAAACGCCCCAACTGTGCTTGATTTTGCTCATTTCTGACTCAGTCCGCCCCCCTGGCCCCTTTTAGCAAGGTTTGGGAAAATCCGCATTTTTGACTTTTTCGACACTACCGGCCCTGTCTTTTTTTTCAAATTTTGCCCGGTTTGGAAAATCCTTCACAATTTTCCCAAAACGCCCCAACTGTGCTTGATTTTGTTCGTTTTTCAATAAGCCCGCCCCCTGGCCCCTTTTAGCAAAGATTTGGGAAAATCCGCATTTTTGACTTTTTCGACACTACCGGCCCTGTCGTTTTTTCAAATTTTGCCCGGTTTGGAAAATCCTTCACAATTTTCTCAAAACGCCTCAACTGTGCTTGATTTTGCTCATTTCTGACTCAGTCCGCCCCCCTGGCCCCTTTGAGCAAGGTTTGGGAAAATCCGCATTTTTGACTTTTTCGACACTACCGGCCCTGTCTTTTTTTTCAATTTTTGCCCACTTTGGAAAATCCTTCACAATTTTCACACAACGCCCCAACTGTGCTTGATTTTGCTCGTTTTTCAATCAGCCCGCCCCCTGGCCCCTTTTAGCAAAAATTTGGGAAAATCCCCATTTTTGACTTTTTCGACACTACCGGCACTGTCGTTTTTTTCAAATTTTGCCCGGTTTGGAAAATCCTTCACAATTTTCCCAAAACGCCCCAACTGTGCTTGATTTTGCTCCTTTTCTTACTCAGTCCGCCCCCCTGGCCCGTTTTAGCAAGGTTTGGGAAAATCCCAATTTTTGACTTTTTCGACACTACCGGACCTGTCGTTTTTTTCAAATTTTGCCCACTTTGGAAAATCCTTCACAATTTTCTCAAAACGCCCCAACTGTGCTTGATTTTGCTCCTTTCTGACTCAGTCCACCCCCTGGCACCTTTTAGCAAGGTTTGTGAAAATCCCCATTTTTGACTTTTTCGACACTACCCGCCCCTGTCGTTTTTTTCAATTTTTGCCCTCTTTGGAAAATCCTTCACAATTTTCACAAAACGCCCCAACTGTGCTTGATTTTGCTCCTTTTTCACCCAGCCCCCCCCCTCTGGCCTCTTTAAGCAAAGTTTGGGAAAATCCCCATTTTTGACTTTTTCGACACTACCGGCACTGTCGTTTTTTTCAAATTTTGCCCGGTTTGGAAAATCCTTCACAATTTTCCCAAAACGCCCCAACTGTGCTTGATTTTGCTCCTTTCTGACTCAGTCCGCCCCCCTGGCCCGTTTTAGCAAGGTTTGGGAAAATCCCAATTTTTGACTTTTTCGACACTACCGGACCTGTCGTTTTTTTCAAATTTTGCCCACTTTGGAAAATCCTTCACAATTTTCTCAAAACGACCCAACTGTGCTTGATTTTGCTCCTTTCTGACTCAGTCCACCCCCTGGCACCTTTTAGCAAGGTTTGTGAAAATCCCCATTTTTGACTTTTTCGACACTACCCGCCCCCTGTCGTTTTTTTCAATTTTTGCCCTCTTTGGAAAATCCTTCACAATTTTCACAAAACGCCCCAACTGTGCTTGATTTTGCTCCTTTTTCACCCAGCCCCCCCCTCTGGCCTCTTTAAGCAAAGTTTGGGAAAATCCCCATTTTTGACTTTTTCGACACTACCGGCACTGTCGTTTTTTTCAAATTTTGCCCGGTTTGGAAAATCCTTCACAATTTTCCCAAAACGCCCCAACTGTGCTTGATTTTGCTCCTTTCTGACTCAGTCCGCCCCCCTGGCCCCTTTTAGCAAGGTTTGGGAAAATCCCCATTTTTGACTTTTTCGACACTACCGGCCCTGTCTTTTTTTTCAAATTTTACCCGGTTTGGAAAATACTTCACAATTTTCACAAAACGCCCCAACTGTGCTTGATTTTGCTCGTTTTTCAATAAGCCCGCCCCCTGGCCCCTTTTAGCAAAGATTTGGAAAAATCCGCATTTTTGACTTTTTCGACACTACCGGCCCTGTCGTTTTTTTCAAATTTTGCCCGGTTTGGAAAATCCTTCACAATTTTCTCAAAACGCCCCAACTGTGCTTGATTTTGCTCCTTTCTGACTCAGTCCACCCCCTGGCACCTTTTAGCAAGGTTTGTGAAAATCCCAATTTTTGACTTTTTCGACACTACCGGCCCTGTCTTTTTTTTCAATTTTTGCCCTCTTTGGAAAATCCTTCACAATTTTCACAAAACGCCCCAACTGTGCTTGATTTTGCTCCTTTTTCACCCAGCCCCCCCCTCTGGCCTCTTTAAGCAAAGATTTGGGAAAATCCGCATTTTTGACTTTTTCGACACTACCGGCCCTGTCGTTTTTTTCAAATTTTGCCCGGTTTGGAAAATCCTTCACAATTTTCCCAAAACGCACCAACTGTGCTTGATTTTGCTCCTTTCTTACTTAGTCCGCCCCCCTGGCCCCTTTTAGCAAGGTTTTGGAAAATCCCCATTTTTGACTTTTTCGACACTACCGGCCCTGTCGTTTTTTTCAAATTTTGCCCGGTTTGGAAAATCCTTCACAATTTTCTCAAAACGCCCCAACTGTGCTTGATTTTGCTCATTTCTGACTCAGTCCGCCCCCCTGGCCCCTTTTAGCAAGGTTTGGGAAAATCCCCATTTTTGACTTTTTCGACACTACCGGCACTGTCGTTTTTTTCAAATTTTACCCGGTTTGGAAAATCCTTCACAATTTTCACAAAACGCCCCAACTGTGCTTGATTTTGCTCCTTTCTGACTCAGTCCGCCCCCCTGGCCCCTTTTAGCAAGGTTTGGGAAAATCCCCATTTTTGACTTTTTCGACACTACCGGCCCTGTCTTTTTTTTCAAATTTTACCCGGTTTGGAAAATACTTCACAATTTTCACAAAACGCCCCAACTGTGCTTGATTTTGCTCGTTTTTCAATAAGCCCGCCCCCTGGCCCCTTTTAGCAAAGATTTGGAAAAATCCCAATTTTTGACTTTTTCGACACTACCGGACCTGTCGTTTTTTTCAAATTTTGCCCACTTTGGAAAATCCTTCACAATTTTCCCAAAACGCCCCAACTGTGCTTGATTTTGCTCCTTTCTGACTCAGTCCGCCCCCTTGCACCTTTTAGCAAAGTTTGGGAAAATCCCCATTTTTGACTTTTTCGACACTACCGGCCCTGTCTTTTTTTCAATTTTTGCCCACTTTGGAAAATCCTTCACAATTTTCTCAAAACGCCCCAACTGTGCTTGATTTTGCTCGTTTTTCAATCAGCCCGCCCCCTGGCCCCTTTTAGCAAAAATTTGGGAAAATCCCCATTTTTGACTTTTTCGACACTACCGGACCTGTCGTTTTTTTCAAATTTTGCCCACTTTGGAAAATCCTTCACAATTTTCTCAAAACGCCCCAACTGTGCTTGATTTTGCTCCTTTCTGACTCAGTCCACCCCCTGGCCCCTTTTAGCAAGGTTTGTGAAAATCCCCATTTTTGACTTTTTCGACACTACCCGCCCCTGTCGTCTTTTTCAATTTTTGCCCTCTTTGGAAAATCCTTCACAATTTTCACAAAACGCCCCAACTGTGCTTGATTTTGCTCCTTTTTCACCCAGCCCCCCCCTCTGGCCTCTTTAAGCAAAGTTTGGGAAAATCCCCATTTTTGACTTTTTCGACACTACCGGCACTGTCGTTTTTTTCAAATTTTGCCCGGTTTGGAAAATCCTTCACAATTTTCCCAAAACGCCCCAACTGTGCTTGATTTTGCTCCTTTCTGACTCAGTCCGCCCCCCTGGCCCCTTTTAGCAAGGTTTGGGAAAATCCCCATTTTTGACTTTTTCGACACTACCGGCCCTGTCTTTTTTTTCAAATTTTACCCGGTTTGGAAAATACTTCACAATTTTCACAAAACGCCCCAACTGTGCTTGATTTTGCTCGTTTTTCAATAAGCCCGCCCCCTGGCCCCTTTAAGCAAAGATTTGGAAAAATCCCAATTTTTGACTTTTTCGACACTACCGGACCTGTCGTTTTTTTCAAATTTTGCCCACTTTGGAAAATCCTTCACAATTTTCCCAAAACGCCCCAACTGTGCTTGATTTTGCTCCTTTCTGACTCAGTCCGCCCCCCTGGCCCCTTTTAGCAAGGTTTGGGAAAATCCCCATTTTTGACTTTTTCGACACTACCGGCCCTGTCTTTTTTTTCAAATTTTACCCGGTTTGGAAAATACTTCACAATTTTCACAAAACGCCCCAACTGTGCTTGATTTTGCTCGTTTTTCAATAAGCCCGCCCCCTGGCCCCTTTAAGCAAAGATTTGGAAAAATCCCAATTTTTGACTTTTTCGACACTACCGGACCTGTCGTTTTTTTCAAATTTTGCCCACTTTGGAAAATCCTTCACAATTTTCCCAAAACGCCCCAACTGTGCTTGATTTTGCTCCTTTCTGACTCAGTCCGCCCCCTTGCACCTTTTAGCAAGGTTTGGGAAAATCCCCATTTTTGACTTTTTCGACACTACCGGCCCTGTCGTTTTTTCAAATTTTGCCCGGTTTGGAAAATCCTTCACAATTTTCTCAAAACGCCCCAACTGTGCTTGATTTTGCTCATTTCTGACTCAGTCCGCCCCCCTGGCCCCTTTTAGCAAGGTTTGGGAAAATCCGCATTTTTGACTTTTTCGACACTACCGGCCCTGTCTTTTTTTTCAATTTTTGCCCACTTTGGAAAATCCTTCACAATTTTCACACAACGCCCCAACTGTGCTTGATTTTGCTCGTTTTTCAATCAGCCCGCCCCCTGGCCCCTTTTAGCAAAAATTTGGGAAAATCCCCATTTTTGACTTTTTCGACACTACCGGCCCTGTCGTTTTTTTCAAATTTTGCCCGGTTTGGAAAATCCTTCACAATTTTCTCAAAACGCCCCAACTGTGCTTGATTTTGCTCCTTTCTGACTCAGTCCACCCCCTGGCACCTTTTAGCAAGGTTTGTGAAAATCCCCATTTTTGACTCTTTCGACACTACCGCCCCTGTCGTTTTTTTCAATTTTTGCCCTCTTTGGAAAATCCTTCACAATTTTCACAAAACGCCCCAACTGTGCTTGATTTTGCTCCTTTTTCACCCAGCCCCCCCCTCTGGCCTCTTTAAGCAAAGTTTGGGAAAATCCCCATTTTTGACTTTTTCGACACTACCGGCACTGTCGTTTTTTTCAAATTTTGCCCGGTTTGGAAAATCCTTCACAATTTTCACAAAACGCCCCAACTGTGCTTGATTTTGCTCGTTTTTCAATCAGCCCGCCCCCTGGCCCCTTTTAGCAAAAATTTGGGAAATCCCCATTTTTGACTTTTTCGACACTACCGGCCCTGTCGTTTTTTTCAAATTTTGCCCGGTTTGGAAAATCCTTCACAATTTTCCCAAAACGCCCCAACTGTCCTTGATTTTGCTCCTTTCTGACTCAGTCCGCCCCCCTGGCCCGTTTTAGCAAGGTTTGGGAAAATCCCAATTTTTGACTTTTTCGACACTACCGGACCTGTCGTTTTTTTCAAATTTTGCCCACTTTGGAAAATCCTTCACAATTTTCTCAAAACGCCCCAACTGTGCTTGATTTTGCTCGTTTTTCAATAAGCCCGCCCCCTGGCCCCTTTTAGCAAAGATTTGGAAAAATCCGCATTTTTGACTTTTTCGACACTACCGGCCCTGTCGTTTTTTTCAAATTTTGCCCGGTTTGGAAAATCCTTCACAATTTTCTCAAAACGCCCCAACTGTGCTTGATTTTGCTCCTTTCTGACTCAGTCCACCACCTGGCACCTTTTAGCAAGGTTTGTGAAAATCCCCATTTTTGACTTTTTCGACACTACCGCCCCTGTCGTTTTTTTTCAATTTTTGCCCTCTTTGGAAAATCCTTCACAATTTTCCAAAAACGCCCCAACTGTGCTTGATTTTGCTCCTTTTTCACCCAGCCCCCCCCTCTGGCCTCTTTAAGCAAAGATTTGGGAAAATCCGCATTTTTGACTTTTTCGACACTACCGGCCCTGTCTTTTTTTTCAAATTTTGCCCGGTTTGGAAAATCCTTCACAATTTTCCCAAAACGCCCCAACTGTGCTTGATTTTGCTCCTTTCTGACTCAGTCCGCCCCCCTGGCCCGTTTTAGCAAGGTTTGGGAAAATCCCCATTTTTTACTTTTTCGACACTACCGCCCCTGTCGTTTTTTTCAATTTTTGCCCTCTTTGGAAAATCCTTCACAATTTTCACAAAACGCCCCAACTGTGCTTGATTTTGCTCCTTTTTCACCCAGCCCCCCCCTCTGGCCTCTTTAAGCAAAGATTTGGGAAAATCCGCATTTTTGACTTTTTCGACACTACCGGCCCTGTCGTTTTTTTCAAATTTTGCCCGGTTTGGAAAATCCTTCACAATTTTCCCAAAACGCACCAACTGTGCTTGATTTTGCTCCTTTCTTACTTAGTCCGCCCCCCTGGCCCCTTTTAGCAAGGTTTTGGAAAATCCCCATTTTTGACTTTTTCGACACTACCGGCCCTGTCGTTTTTTTCAAATTTTGCCCGGTTTGGAAAATCCTTCACAATTTTCTCAAAACGCCCCAACTGTGCTTGATTTTGCTCATTTCTGACTCAGTCCGCCCCCCTGGCCCCTTTTAGCAAGGTTTGGGAAAATCCCCATTTTTGACTTTTTCGACACTACCGCCCCTGTCGTTTTTTTCAATTTTTGCCCTCTTTGGAAAATCCTTCACAATTTTCACAAAACGCCCCAACTGTGCTTGATTTTGCTCCTTTTTCACCCAGCCCCCCCCTCTGGCCTCTTTAAGCAAAGTTTGGGAAAATCCCCATTTTTGACTTTTTCGACACTACCGGCACTGTCGTTTTTTTCAAATTTTGCCCGGTTTGGAAAATCCTTCACAATTTTCCCAAAACGCCCCAACTGTGCTTGATTTTGCTCCTTTCTGACTCAGTCCGCCCCCCTGGCCCCTTTTAGCAAGGTTTGGGAAAATCCCCATTTTTGACTTTTTCGACACTACCGGCCCTCTCTTTTTTTTCAAATTTTACCCGGTTTGGAAAATACTTCACAATTTTCACAAAACGCCCCAACTGTGCTTGATTTTGCTCGTTTTTCAATAAGCCCGCCCCCTGGCCCCTTTAAGCAAAGATTTGGAAAAATCCCAATTTTTGACTTTTTCGACACTACCGGACCTGTCGTTTTTTTCAAATTTTGCCCACTTTGGAAAATCCTTCACAATTTTCCCAAAACGCCCCAACTGTGCTTGATTTTGCTCCTTTCTGACTCAGTCCGCCCCCTTGCACCTTTTAGCAAGGTTTGGGAAAATCCCCATTTTTGACTTTTTCGACACTACCGGCCCTGTCGTTTTTTTCAATTTTTGCCCACTTTGGAAAATCCTTCACAATTTTCCCAAAACGCCCCAACTGTGCTTGATTTTGCTCCTTTTTCACCCAGCCCCCCCCCTCTGGCCTCTTTAAGCAAAGTTTGGGAAAATCCCCATTTTTGACTTTTTCGACACTACCGGCACTGTCGTTTTTTTCAAATTTTGCCCGGTTTGGAAAATCCTTCACAATTTTCCCAAAACGCCCCAACTGTGCTTGATTTTGCTCCTTTCTGACTCAGTCCGCCCCCCTGGCACCTTTTAGCAAGGTTTGGGAAAATCCCCATTTTTGACTTTTTCGACACTACCGGCCCTGTCTTTTTTTTCAAATTTTACCCGGTTTGGAAAATACTTCACAATTTTCACAAAACGCCCCAACTGTGCTTGATTTTGTTCGTTTTTCAATAAGCCCGCCCCCTGGCCCCTTTTAGCAAAGATTTGGGAAAATCCGCATTTTTGACTTTTTCGACACTACCGGCCCTGTCGTTTTTTCAAATTTTGCCCGGTTTTGAAAATCCTTCACAATTTTCTCAAAACGCCCCAACTGTGCTTGATTTTGCTCATTTCTGACTCAGTCCGCCCCCCTGGCCCCTTTTAGCAAGGTTTGGGAAAATCCGCATTTTTGACTTTTTCGACACTACCGGCCCTGTCTTTTTTTTCAATTTTTGCCCACTTTGGAAAATCCTTCACAATTTTCACACAACGCCCCAACTGTGCTTGATTTTGCTCGTTTTTCAATCAGCCCGCCCCCTGGCCCCTTTTAGCAAAAATTTGGGAAAATCCCCATTTTTGACTTTTTCGACACTACCGGCCCTGTCGTTTTTTTCAAATTTTGCCCGGTTTGGAAAATCCTTCACAATTTTCTCAAAACGCCCCAACTGTGCTTGATTTTGCTCCTTTCTGACTCAGTCCACCCCCTGGCACCTTTTAGCAAGGTTTGTGAAAATCCCCATTTTTGACTCTTTCGACACTACCGCCCCTGTCGTTTTTTTCAATTTTTGCCCTCTTTGGAAAATCCTTCACAATTTTCACAAAACGCCCCAACTGTGCTTGATTTTGCTCCTTTTTCACCCAGCCCCCCCCTCTGGCCTCTTTAAGCAAGGTTTGGGAAAATCCCCATTTTTGACTTTTTCGACACTACCGGCACTGTCGTTTTTTTCAAATTTTGCCCGGTTTGGAAAATCCTTCACAATTTTCATAAAACGCCCCAACTGTGCTTGATTTTGCTCGTTTTTCAATCAGCCCGCCCCCTGGCCCCTTTTAGCAAAAATTTGGGAAAATCCCCATTTTTGACTTTTTCGACACTACCGGCCCTGTCGTTTTTTTCAAATTTTGCCCGGTTTGGAAAATCCTTCACAATTTTCCCAAAACGCCCCAACTGTGCTTGATTTTGCTCCTTTCTGACTCAGTCCGCCCCCCTGGCCCGTTTTAGCAAGGTTTGAGAAAATCCCAATTTTTGACTTTTTCGACACTACCGGACCTGTCGTTTTTTTCAAATTTTGCCCACTTTGGAAAATCCTTCACAATTTTCTCAAAACGCCCCAACTGTGCATGATTTTGCTCGTTTTTCAATAAGCCCGCCCCCTGGCCCCTTTTAGCAAAGATTTGGAAAAATCCGCATTTTTGACTTTTTCGACACTACCGGCCCTGTCGTTTTTTTCAAATTTTGCCCACTTTGGAAAATCCTTCACAATTTTCCCAAAACGCCCCAACTGTGCTTGATTTTGCTCCTTTCTGACTCAGTCCGCCCCCTTGCACCTTTTAGCAAGGTTTGGGAAAATCCCCATTTTTGACTTTTTCGACACTACCGGCCCTGTCGTTTTTTTCAATTTTTGCCCACTTTGGAAAATCCTTCACAATTTTCCCAAAACGCCCCAACTGTGCTTGATTTTGCTCCTTTTTCACCCAGCCCCCCCCCCTCTGGCCTCTTTAAGCAAAGTTTGGGAAAATCCCCATTTTTGACTTTTTCGACACTACCGGCACTGTCGTTTTTTTCAAATTTTGCCCGGTTTGGAAAATCCTTCACAATTTTCCCAAAACGCCCCAACTGTGCTTGATTTTGCTCCTTTCTGACTCAGTCCGCCCCCCTGGCACCTTTTAGCAAGGTTTGGGAAAATCCCCATTTTTGACTTTTTCGACACTACCGGCCCTGTCTTTTTTTTCAAATTTTACCCGGTTTGGAAAATACTTCACAATTTTCACAAAACGCCCCAACTGTGCTTGATTTTGTTCGTTTTTCAATAAGCCCGCCCCCTGGCCCCTTTTAGCAAAGATTTGGGAAAATCCGCATTTTTGACTTTTTCGACACTACCGGCCCTGTCGTTTTTTCAAATTTTGCCCGGTTTTGAAAATCCTTCACAATTTTCTCAAAACGCCCCAACTGTGCTTGATTTTGCTCATTTCTGACTCAGTCCGCCCCCCTGGCCCCTTTTAGCAAGGTTTGGGAAAATCCGCATTTTTGACTTTTTCGACACTACCGGCCCTGTCTTTTTTTTCAATTTTTGCCCACTTTGGAAAATCCTTCACAATTTTCACACAACGCCCCAACTGTGCTTGATTTTGCTCGTTTTTCAATCAGCCCGCCCCCTGGCCCCTTTTAGCAAAAATTTGGGAAAATCCCCATTTTTGACTTTTTCGACACTACCGGCCCTGTCGTTTTTTTCAAATTTTGCCCGGTTTGGAAAATCCTTCACAATTTTCTCAAAACGCCCCAACTGTGCTTGATTTTGCTCCTTTCTGACTCAGTCCACCCCCTGGCACCTTTTAGCAAGGTTTGTGAAAATCCCCATTTTTGACTCTTTCGACACTACCGCCCCTGTCGTTTTTTTCAATTTTTGCCCTCTTTGGAAAATCCTTCACAATTTTCACAAAACGCCCCAACTGTGCTTGATTTTGCTCCTTTTTCACCCAGCCCCCCCCTCTGGCCTCTTTAAGCAAGGTTTGGGAAAATCCCCATTTTTGACTTTTTCGACACTACCGGCACTGTCGTTTTTTTCAAATTTTGCCCGGTTTGGAAAATCCTTCACAATTTTCATAAAACGCCCCAACTGTGCTTGATTTTGCTCGTTTTTCAATCAGCCCGCCCCCTGGCCCCTTTTAGCAAAAATTTGGGAAAATCCCCATTTTTGACTTTTTCGACACTACCGGCCCTGTCGTTTTTTTCAAATTTTGCCCGGTTTGGAAAATCCTTCACAATTTTCCCAAAACGCCCCAACTGTGCTTGATTTTGCTCCTTTCTGACTCAGTCCGCCCCCCTGGCCCGTTTTAGCAAGGTTTGAGAAAATCCCAATTTTTGACTTTTTCGACACTACCGGACCTGTCGTTTTTTTCAAATTTTGCCCACTTTGGAAAATCCTTCACAATTTTCTCAAAACGCCCCAACTGTGCATGATTTTGCTCGTTTTTCAATAAGCCCGCCCCCTGGCCCCTTTTAGCAAAGATTTGGAAAAATCCGCATTTTTGACTTTTTCGACACTACCGGCCCTGTCGTTTTTTTCAAATTTTGCCCACTTTGGAAAATCCTTCACAATTTTCCCAAAACGCCCCAACTGTGCTTGATTTTGCTCCTTTCTGACTCAGTCCGCCCCCTTGCACCTTTTAGCAAGGTTTGGGAAAATCCCCATTTTTGACTTTTTCGACACTACCGGCCCTGTCGTTTTTTTCAATTTTTGCCCACTTTGGAAAATCCTTCACAATTTTCCCAAAACGCCCCAACTGTGCTTGATTTTGCTCCTTTTTCACCCAGCCCCCCCCCCTCTGGCCTCTTTAAGCAAAGTTTGGGAAAATCCCCATTTTTGACTTTTTCGACACTACCGGCACTGTCGTTTTTTTCAAATTTTGCCCGGTTTGGAAAATCCTTCACAATTTTCCCAAAACGCCCCAACTGTGCTTGATTTTGCTCCTTTCTGACTCAGTCCGCCCCCCTGGCCCCTTTTAGCAAGGTTTGGGAAAATCCCCATTTTTGACTTTTTCGACACTACCGGCCCTGTCTTTTTTTTCAAATTTTACCCGGTTTGGAAAATACTTCACAATTTTCACAAAACGCCCCAACTGTGCTTGATTTTGTTCGTTTTTCAATAAGCCCGCCCCCTGGCCCCTTTTAGCAAGATTTGGGAAAATCCGCATTTTTGACTTTTTCGACACTACCGGCCCTGTCGTTTTTTCAAATTTTGCCCGGTTTTGAAAATCCTTCACAATTTTCTCAAAACGCCCCAACTGTGCTTGATTTAGCTCATTTCTGACTCAGTCCGCCCCCCTGGCCCCTTTTAGCAAGGTTTGGGAAAATCCGCATTTTTGACTTTTTCGACACTACCGGCCCTGTCTTTTTTTTCAATTTTTGCCCACTTTGGAAAATCCTTCACAATTTTCACACAACGCCCCAACTGTGCTTGATTTTGCTCCTTTTTCAATCAGCCCGCCCCCTGGCCCCTTTTAGCAAAAATTTGGGAAAATCCCCATTTTTGACTTTTTCGACACTACCGGCCCTGTCGTTTTTTTCAAATTTTGCCCGGTTTGGAAAATCCTTCACAATTTTCTCAAAACGCCCCAACTGTGCTTGATTTTGCTCCTTTCTGACTCAGTCCACCCCCTGGCACCTTTTAGCAAGGTTTGTGAAAATCCCCATTTTTGACTCTTTCGACACTACCGCCCCTGTCGTTTTTTTCAATTTTTGCCCTCTTTGGAAAATCCTTCACAATTTTCACAAAACGCCCCAACTGTGCTTGATTTTGCTCCTTTTTCACCCAGCCCCCCCCTCTGGCCTCTTTAAGCAAGGTTTGGGAAAATCCCCATTTTTGACTTTTTCGACACTACCGGCCCTGTCGTTTTTTTCAAATTTTGCCCGGTTTGGAAAATCCTTCACAATTTTCCCAAAACGCCCCAACTGTGCTTGATTTTGCTCCTTTCTGACTCAGTCCGCCCCCCTGGCCCGTTTTAGCAAGGTTTGGGAAAATCCCAATTTTTGACTTTTTCGACACTACCGGACCTGTCGTTTTTTTCAAATTTTGCCCACTTTGGAAAATCCTTCACAATTTTCTCAAAACGCCCCAACTGTGCTTGATTTTGCTCGTTTTTCAATAAGCCCGCCCCCTGGCCCCTTTTAGCAAAGATTTGGAAAAATCCGCATTTTTGACTTTTTCGACACTACCGGCCCTGTCGTTTTTTTCAAATTTTGCCCGGTTTGGAAAATCCTTCACAATTTCCTCAAAACGCCCCAACTGTGCTTGATTTTGCTCCTTTCTGACTCAGTCCACCCCCTGGCACCTTTTAGCAAGGTTTGTGAAAATCCCCATTTTTGACTTTTTCGACACTACCGCCCCTGTCGTTTTTTTTCAATTTTTGCCCTCTTTGGAAAATCCTTCACAATTTTCCCAAAACGCCCCAACTGTGCTTGATTTTGCTCCTTTTTCACCCAGCCCCCCCCTCTGGCCTCTTTAAGCAAAGATTTGGGAAAATCCGCATTTTTGACTTTTTCGACACTACCGGCCCTGTCGTTTTTTTCAAATTTTGCCCGGTTTGGAAAATCCTTCACAATTTTCCCAAAACGCCCCAACTGTGCTTGATTTTGCTCCTTTCTGACTCAGTCCACCCCCTGGCACCTTTTAGCAAGGTTTGTGAAAATCCCCATTTTTGACTTTTTCGACACTACCGCCCCTGTCGTTTTTTTTCAATTTTTGCCCGGTTTGGAAAATCCTTCACAATTTTCCAAAAACGCCCCAACTGTGCTTGATTTTGCTCCTTTTTCACCCAGCCCCCCCCTCTGGCCTCTTTAAGCAAAGATTTGGGAAAATCCGCATTTTTGACTTTTTCGACACTACCGGCCCTGTCGTTTTTTTCAATTTTTGCCCACGTTGGAAAATCCTTCACAATTTTCCCAAAACGCCCCAACTGTGCTTGATTTTGCTCCTTTCTGACTCAGTCCGCCCCCCTGGCCCCTTTTAGCAAGGTTTGGGAAAATCCCCATTTTTGACTTTTTCGACACTACCGGCCCTGTCTTTTTTTTCAAATTTTACCCGGTTTGGAAAATACTTCACAATTTTCACACAACGCCCCAACTGTGCTTGATTTTGCTCGTTTTTCAATCAGCCCGCCCCCTGGCCCCTTTTAGCAAAGATTTGGAAAAATCCGCATTTTTGTCTTTTTCGACACTACCGGCCCTGTCGTTTTTTTCAAATTTTGCCCGGTTTGGAAAATCCTTCACAATTTTCTCAAAACGCCCCAACTGTGCTTGATTTTGCTCCTTTCTGACTCAGTCCACCCCCTGGCACCTTTTAGCAAGGTTTGTGAAAATCCCCATTTTTGACTTTTTCGACACTACCGCCCCTGTCGTTTTTTTTCAATTTTTGCCCTCTTTGGAAAATCCTTCACAATTTTCCAAAAACGCCCCAACTGTGCTTGATTTTGCTCCTTTTTCACCCAGCCCCCCCCTCTGGCCTCTTTAAGCAAAGATTTGGGAAAATCCGCATTTTTGACTTTTTCGACACTACCGGCCCTGTCTTTTTTTTCAAATTTTGCCCGGTTTGGAAAATCCTTCACAATTTTCACAAAACGCCCCAACTGTGCTTGATTTTGCTCCTTTTTCACCCAGCCCCCCCCTCTGGCCTCTTTAAGCAAAGATTTGGGAAAATCCGCATTTTTGACTTTTTCGACACTACCGGCCCTGTCGTTTTTTTCAAATTTTGCCCGGTTTGGAAAATCCTTCACAATTTTCCCAAAACGCACCAACTGTGCTTGATTTTGCTCCTTTCTTACTTAGTCCGCCCCCCTGGCCCCTTTTAGCAAGGTTTTGGAAAATCCCCATTTTTGACTTTTTCGACACTACCGGCCCTGTCGTTTTTTTCAAATTTTGCCCGGTTTGGAAAATCCTTCACAATTTTCTCAAAACGCCCCAACTGTGCTTGATTTTGCTCCTTTCTGACTCAGTCCGCCCCCCTGGCCCCTTTTAGCAAGGTTTGGGAAAATCCCCATTTTTGACTTTTTCGACACTACCGCCCCTGTCGTTTTTTTCAATTTTTGCCCTCTTTGGAAAATCCTTCACAATTTTCACAAAACGCCCCAACTGTGCTTGATTTTGCTCCTTTTTCACCCAGCCCCCCCCTCTGGCCTCTTTAAGCAAAGTTTGGGAAAATCCCCATTTTTGACTTTTTCGACACTACCGGCACTGTCGTTTTTTTCAAATTTTGCCCGGTTTGGAAAATCCTTCACAATTTTCCCAAAACGCCCCAACTGTGCTTGATTTTGCTCCTTTCTGACTCAGTCCGCCCCCCTGGCCCCTTTTAGCAAGGTTTGGGAAAATCCCCATTTTTGACTTTTTCGACACTACCGGCCCTGTCTTTTTTTTCAAATTTTACCCGGTTTGGAAAATACTTCACAATTTTCACAAAACGCCCCAACTGTGCTTGATTTTGCTCGTTTTTCAATAAGCCCGCCCCCTGGCCCCTTTTAGCAAAGATTTGGAAAAATCCCAATTTTTGACTTTTTCGACACTACCGGACCTGTCGTCTTTTTCAAATTTTGCCCACTTTGGAAAATCCTTCACAATTTTCCCAAAACGCCCCAACTGTGCTTGATTTTGCTCCTTTCTGACTCAGTCCGCCCCCTTGCACCTTTTAGCAAGGTTTGGGAAAATCCCCATTTTTGACTTTTTCGACACTACCGGCCCTGTCGTTTTTTTCAATTTTTGCCCACTTTGGAAAATCCTTCACAATTTTCCCAAAACGCCCCAACTGTGCTTGATTTTGCTCCTTTTTCACCCAGCCCCCCCCCTCTGGCCTCTTTAAGCAAAGTTTGGGAAAATCCCCATTTTTGACTTTTTCGACACTACCGGCCCTGTCTTTTTTTTCAATTTTTGCCCACTTTGGAAAATCCTTCACAATTTTCACACAACGCCCCAACTGTGCTTGATTTTGCTCGTTTTTCAATCAGCCCGCCCCCTGGCCCCTTTTAGCAAAAATTTGGGAAAATCCCCATTTTTGACTTTTTCGACACTACCGGCCCTGTCGTTTTTTTCAAATTTTGCCCGGTTTGGAAAATCCTTCACAATTTTCTCAAAACGCCCCAACTGTGCTTGATTTTGCTCCTTTCTGACTCAGTCCACCCCCTGGCACCTTTTAGCAAGGTTTGTGAAAATCCCCATTTTTGACTCTTTCGACACTACCGCCCCTGTCGTTTTTTTCAATTTTTGCCCTCTTTGGAAAATCCTTCACAATTTTCACAAAACGCCCCAACTGTGCTTGATTTTGCTCCTTTTTCACCCAGCCCCCCCCTCTGGCCTCTTTAAGCAAAGTTTGGGAAAATCCCCATTTTTGACTTTTTCGACACTACCGGCACTGTCGTTTTTTTCAAATTTTGCCCGGTTTGGAAAATCCTTCACAATTTTCCCAAAACGCACCAACTGTGCTTGATTTTGCTCCTTTCTTACTTAGTCCGCCCCCCTGGCCCCTTTTAGCAAGGTTTTGGAAAATCCCCATTTTTGACTTTTTCGACACTACCGGCCCTGTCGTTTTTTTCAAATTTTGCCCGGTTTGGAAAATCCTTCACAATTTTCTCAAAACGCCCCAACTGTGCTTGATTTTGCTCCTTTCTGACTCAGTCCGCCCCCCTGGCCCCTTTTAGCAAGGTTTGGGAAAATCCCCATTTTTGACTTTTTCGACACTACCGCCCCTGTCGTTTTTTTCAATTTTTGCCCTCTTTGGAAAATCCTTCACAATTTTCACAAAACGCCCCAACTGTGCTTGATTTTGCTCCTTTTTCACCCAGCCCCCCCCTCTGGCCTCTTTAAGCAAAGTTTGGGAAAATCCCCATTTTTGACTTTTTCGACACTACCGGCACTGTCGTTTTTTTCAAATTTTGCCCGGTTTGGAAAATCCTTCACAATTTTCCCAAAACGCCCCAACTGTGCTTGATTTTGCTCCTTTCTGACTCAGTCCGCCCCCCTGGCCCCTTTTAGCAAGGTTTGGGAAAATCCCCATTTTTGACTTTTTCGACACTACCGGCCCTGTCTTTTTTTTCAAATTTTACCCGGTTTGGAAAATACTTCACAATTTTCACAAAACGCCCCAACTGTGCTTGATTTTGCTCGTTTTTCAATAAGCCCGCCCCCTGGCCCCTTTTAGCAAAGATTTGGAAAAATCCCAATTTTTGACTTTTTCGACACTACCGGACCTGTCGTCTTTTTCAAATTTTGCCCACTTTGGAAAATCCTTCACAATTTTCCCAAAACGCCCCAACTGTGCTTGATTTTGCTCCTTTCTGACTCAGTCCGCCCCCTTGCACCTTTTAGCAAGGTTTGGGAAAATCCCCATTTTTGACTTTTTCGACACTACCGGCCCTGTCGTTTTTTTCAATTTTTGCCCACTTTGGAAAATCCTTCACAATTTTCCCAAAACGCCCCAACTGTGCTTGATTTTGCTCCTTTTTCACCCAGCCCCCCCCCTCTGGCCTCTTTAAGCAAAGTTTGGGAAAATCCCCATTTTTGACTTTTTCGACACTACCGGCCCTGTCTTTTTTTTCAATTTTTGCCCACTTTGGAAAATCCTTCACAATTTTCACACAACGCCCCAACTGTGCTTGATTTTGCTCGTTTTTCAATCAGCCCGCCCCCTGGCCCCTTTTAGCAAAAATTTGGGAAAATCCCCATTTTTGACTTTTTCGACACTACCGGCCCTGTCGTTTTTTTCAAATTTTGCCCGGTTTGGAAAATCCTTCACAATTTTCTCAAAACGCCCCAACTGTGCTTGATTTTGCTCCTTTCTGACTCAGTCCACCCCCTGGCACCTTTTAGCAAGGTTTGTGAAAATCCCCATTTTTGACTCTTTCGACACTACCGCCCCTGTCGTTTTTTTCAATTTTTGCCCTCTTTGGAAAATCCTTCACAATTTTCACAAAACGCCCCAACTGTGCTTGATTTTGCTCCTTTTTCACCCAGCCCCCCCCTCTGGCCTCTTTAAGCAAAGTTTGGGAAAATCCCCATTTTTGACTTTTTCGACACTACCGGCACTGTCGTTTTTTTCAAATTTTGCCCGGTTTGGAAAATCCTTCACAATTTTCACAAAACGCCCCAACTGTGCTTGATTTTGCTCGTTTTTCAATCAGCCCGCCCCCTGGCCCCTTTTAGCAAAAATTTGGGAAAATCCCCATTTTTGACTTTTTCGACACTACCGGCCCTGTCGTTTTTTTCAAATTTTGCCCGGTTTGGAAAATCCTTCACAATTTTCCCAAAACGCCCCAACTGTGCTTGATTTTGCTCCTTTCTGACTCAGTCCGCCCCCCTGGCCCGTTTTAGCAAGGTTTGGGAAAATCCCAATTTTTGACTTTTTCGACACTACCGGACCTGTCGTTTTTTTCAAATTTTGCCCACTTTGGAAAATCCTTCACAATTTTCCAAAAACGCCCCAACTGTGCTTGATTTTGCTCCTTTTTCACCCAGCCCCCCCCTCTGGCCTCTTTAAGCAAAGATTTGGGAAAATCCGCATTTTTGACTTTTTCGACACTACCGGCCCTGTCGTTTTTTTCAAATTTTGCCCGGTTTGGAAAATCCTTCACAATTTTCCCAAAACGCCCCAACTGTGCTTGATTTTGCTCCTTTCTGACTCAGTCCGCCCCCCTGGCCCGTTTTAGCAAGGTTTGGGAAAATCCCCATTTTTGACTTTTTCGACACTACCGGCACTGTCGTTTTTTTCAAATTTTGCCCGGTTTGGAAAATCCTTCACAATTTTCACAAAACGCCCCAACTGTGCTTGATTTTGCTCGTTTTTCAATCAGCCCGCCCCCTGGCCCCTTTTAGCAAAAATTTGGGAAAATCCCCATTTTTGACTTTTTCGACACTACCGGCCCTGTCGTTTTTTTCAAATTTTGCCCGGTTTGGAAAATCCTTCACAATTTTCCCAAAACGCCCCAACTGTGCTTGATTTTGCTCCTTTCTGACTCAGTCCGCCCCCCTGGCCCGTTTTAGCAAGGTTTGGGAAAATCCCAATTTTTGACTTTTTCGACACTACCGGACCTGTCGTTTTTTTCAAATTTTGCCCACTTTGGAAAATCCTTCACAATTTTCTCAAAACGCCCCAACTGTGCTTGATTTTGCTCGTTTTTCAATAAGCCCGCCCCCTGGCCCCTTTTAGCAAAGATTTGGAAAAATCCGCATTTTTGACTTTTTCGACACTACCGCCCCTGTCGTTTTTTTTCAATTTTTGCCCTCTTTGGAAAATCCTTCACAATTTTCCAAAAACGCCCCAACTGTGCTTGATTTTGCTCCTTTTTCACCCAGCCCCCCCCTCTGGCCTCTTTAAGCAAAGTTGGGGAAAATCCCCATTTTTGACTTTTTCGACACTACCGGCACTGTCGTTTTTTTCAAATTTTGCCCGGTTTGGAAAATCCTTCACAATTTTCCCAAAACGCCCCAACTGTGCTTGATTTTGCTCCTTTCTGACTCAGTCCACCCCCTGGCCCCTTTTAGCAAGGTTTGTGAAAATCCCCATTTTTGACTTTTTCGACACTACCGGACCTGTCGTTTTTTTCAATTTTTGCCCACTTTGGAAAATCCTTCACAATTTTCCCAAAACGCCCCAACTGTGCTTGATTTTGCTCCTTTTTCACCCAGCCCCCCCCCTCTGGCCTCTTTAAGCAAAGTTTGGGAAAATCCCCATTTTTGACTTTTTCGACACTACCGGCCCTGTCTTTTTTTCAAATTTTGCCCGGTTTGGAAAATCCTTCACAATTTTCCCAAAACGCCCCAACTGTGCTTGATTTTGCTCCTTTCTGACTCAGTCCGCCCCCTGGCACCTTTTTGCAAGATTTGGGAAAATCCCCATTTTTGACTTTTTCGACACTACCGGCCCTGTCTTTTTTTCAAATTTTGCCCGGTTTGGAAAATCCTTCACAATTTTCACAAAACGCCCCAACTGTGCTTGATTTTGCTCATTTCTGACTCAGTCCGCCCCCCTGGCCCCTTTTAGCAAGGTTTGGGAAAATCCGCATTTTTGACTTTTTCGACACTACCGGCCCTGTCGTTTTTTTCAATTTTTGCCCACGTTGGAAAATCCTTCACAATTTTCCCAAAACGCCCCAACTGTGCTTGATTTTGCTCCTTTCTGACTCAGTCCGCCCCCTGGCACCTTTTAGCAAGGTTTGGGAAAATCCCCATTTTTGACTTTTTCGACACTACCGGCCCTGTCTTTTTTTCAAATTTTGCCCGGTTTGGAAAATCCTTCACAATTTTCACAAAACGCCCCAACTGTGCTTGATTTTGCTCGTTTTTCAATCAGCCCGCCCCCTGGCCCCTTTTAGCAAAAATTTGGGAAAATCCCAATTTTTGACTTTTTCGACACTACCGGACCTGTCGTTTTTTTCAAATTTTGCCCACTTTGGAAAATCCTTCACAATTTTTTCAAAACGCCCCAACTGTGCTTGATTTTGCTCCTTTCTGACTCAGTCCACCCCCTGGCACCTTTTAGCAAGGTTTGTGAAAATCCCCATTTTTGACTTTTTCGACACTACCGGACCTGTCTTTTTTTCAAATTTTACTCGGTTTGGAAAATCCTTCACAATTTTCACAAAACGCCCCAACTGTGCTTGATTTTGCTCATTTCTGACTCAGTCCGCCCCCCTGGCCCCTTTTAGCAAGGTTTGGGAAAATCCGCATTTTTGACTTTTTCGACACTACCGGCCCTGTCTTTTTTTTCAAATTTTGCCCACTTTGGAAAATCCTTCACAATTTTCCCAAAACGCCCCAACTGTGCTTGATTTTGCTCCTTTCTGACTCAGTCCGCCCCCTGGCACCTTTTAGCAAGGTTTGGGAAAATCCCCATTTTTGACTTTTTCGACACTACTGCCCCTGTCGTTTTTTTTCAATTTTTGCCCTCTTTGGAAAATCCTTCACAATTTTCCAAAAACGCCCCAACTGTGCTTGATTTTGCTCCTTTTTCACCCAGCCCCCCCCCTCTGGCCTCTTTAAGCAAAGATTTGGGAAAATCCGCATTTTTGACTTTTTCGACACTACCGGCCCTGTCTTTTTTTTCAAATTTTGCCCGGTTTGGAAAATCCTTCACAATTTTCACAAAACGCCCCAACTGTGCTTGATTTTGCTCCTTTTTCACCCAGCCCCCCCCTCTGGCCTCTTTAAGCAAAGATTTGGGAAAATCCGCATTTTTGACTTTTTCGACACTACCGGCCCTGTCGTTTTTTTCAAATTTTGCCCGGTTTGGAAAATCCTTCACAATTTTCCCAAAACGCACCAACTGTGCTTGATTTTGCTCCTTTCTTACTTAGTCCGCCCCCCTGGCCCCTTTTAGCAAGGTTTTGGAAAATCCCCATTTTTGACTTTTTCGACACTACCGGCCCTGTCGTTTTTTTCAAATTTTGCCCGGTTTGGAAAATCCTTCACAATTTTCACAAAACGCCCCAACTGTGCTTGATTTTGCTCGTTTTTCAATAAGCCCGCCCCCTGGCCCCTTTTAGCAAAGATTTGGAAAAATCCCAATTTTTGACTTTTTCGACACTACCGGACCTGTCGTTTTTTTCAAATTTTGCCCACTTTGGAAAATCCTTCACAATTTTCCCAAAACGCCCCAACTGTGCTTGATTTTGCTCCTTTCTGACTCAGTCCGCCCCCTTGCACCTTTTAGCAAGGTTTGGGAAAATCCCCATTTTTGACTTTTTCGACACTACCGGCCCTGTCGTTTTTTTCAATTTTTGCCCACTTTGGAAAATCCTTCACAATTTTCCCAAAACGCCCCAACTGTGCTTGATTTTGCTCCTTTTTCACCCAGCCCCCCCCCTCTGGCCTCTTTAAGCAAAGTTTGGGAAAATCCCCATTTTTGACTTTTTCGACACTACCGGCCCTGTCTTTTTTTTCAATTTTTGCCCACTTTGGAAAATCCTTCACAATTTTCACACAACGCCCCAACTGTGCTTGATTTTGCTCGTTTTTCAATCAGCCCGCCCCCTGGCCCCTTTTAGCAAAAATTTGGGAAAATCCCCATTTTTGACTTTTTCGACACTACCGGCCCTGTCGTTTTTTTCAAATTTTGCCCGGTTTGGAAAATCCTTCACAATTTTCTCAAAACGCCCCAACTGTGCTTGATTTTGCTCCTTTCTGACTCAGTCCACCCCCTGGCACCTTTTAGCAAGGTTTGTGAAAATCCCCATTTTTGACTCTTTCGACACTACCGCCCCTGTCGTTTTTTTCAATTTTTGCCCTCTTTGGAAAATCCTTCACAATTTTCACAAAACGCCCCAACTGTGCTTGATTTTGCTCCTTTTTCACCCAGCCCCCCCCTCTGGCCTCTTTAAGCAAAGTTTGGGAAAATCCCCATTTTTGACTTTTTCGACACTACCGGCACTGTCGTTTTTTTCAAATTTTGCCCGGTTTGGAAAATCCTTCACAATTTTCACAAAACGCCCCAACTGTGCTTGATTTTGCTCGTTTTTCAATCAGCCCGCCCCCTGGCCCCTTTTAGCAAAAATTTGGGAAAATCCCCATTTTTGACTTTTTCGACACTACCGGCCCTGTCGTTTTTTTCAAATTTTGCCCGGTTTGGAAAATCCTTCACAATTTTCCCAAAACGCCCCAACTGTGCTTGATTTTGCTCCTTTCTGACTCAGTCCGCCCCCCTGGCCCGTTTTAGCAAGGTTTGGGAAAATCCCAATTTTTGACTTTTTCGACACTACCGGACCTGTCGTTTTTTTCAAATTTTGCCCACTTTGGAAAATCCTTCACAATTTTCCAAAAACGCCCCAACTGTGCTTGATTTTGCTCCGTTTTCACCCAGCCCCCCCCTCTGGCCTCTTTAAGCAAAGATTTGGGAAAATCCGCATTTTTGACTTTTTCGACACTACCGGCCCTGTCGTTTTTTTCAAATTTTGCCCGGTTTGGAAAATCCTTCACAATTTTCCCAAAACGCCCCAACTGTGCTTGATTTTGCTCCTTTCTGACTCAGTCCGCCCCCCTGGCCCGTTTTAGCAAGGTTTGGGAAAATCCCCATTTTTGACTTTTTCGACACTACCGGCACTGTCGTTTTTTTCAAATTTTGCCCGGTTTGGAAAATCCTTCACAATTTTCACAAAACGCCCCAACTGTGCTTGATTTTGCTCGTTTTTCAATCAGCCCGCCCCCTGGCCCCTTTTAGCAAAAATTTGGGAAAATCCCCATTTTTGACTTTTTCGACACTACCGGCCCTGTCGTTTTTTTCAAATTTTGCCCGGTTTGGAAAATCCTTCACAATTTTCCCAAAACGCCCCAACTGTGCTTGATTTTGCTCCTTTCTGACTCAGTCCGCCCCCCTGGCCCGTTTTAGCAAGGTTTGGGAAAATCCCAATTTTTGACTTTTTCGACACTACCGGACCTGTCGTTTTTTTCAAATTTTGCCCACTTTGGAAAATCCTTCACAATTTTCTCAAAACGCCCCAACTGTGCTTGATTTTGCTCGTTTTTCAATAAGCCCGCCCCCTGGCCCCTTTTAGCAAAGATTTGGAAAAATCCGCATTTTTGACTTTTTCGACACTACCGCCCCTGTCGTTTTTTTTCAATTTTTGCCCTCTTTGGAAAATCCTTCACAATTTTCCAAAAACGCCCCAACTGTGCTTGATTTTGCTCCTTTTTCACCCAGCCCCCCCCTCTGGCCTCTTTAAGCAAAGTTGGGGAAAATCCCCATTTTTGACTTTTTCGACACTACCGGCACTGTCGTTTTTTTCAAATTTTGCCCGGTTTGGAAAATCCTTCACAATTTTCCCAAAACGCCCCAACTGTGCTTGATTTTGCTCCTTTCTGACTCAGTCCGCCCCCCTGGCCCCTTTTAGCAAGGTTTGGGAAAATCCCCATTTTTGACTTTTTCGACACTACCGGCCCTGTCTTTTTTTTCAAATTTTACCCGGTTTGGAAAATACTTCACAATTTTCACAAAACGCCCCAACTGTGCTTGATTTTGCTCGTTTTTCAATAAGCCCGCCCCCTGGCCCCTTTTAGCAAAGATTTGGAAAAATCCCAATTTTTGACTTTTTCGACACTACCGGACCTGTCGTCTTTTTCAAATTTTGCCCACTGTGGAAAATCCTTCACAATTTTCCCAAAACGCCCCAACTGTGCTTGATTTTGCTCCTTTCTGACTCAGTCCACCCCCTGGCCCCTTTTAGCAAGGTTTGTGAAAATCCCCATTTTTGACTTTTTCGACACTACCGGACCTGTCGTTTTTTTCAATTTTTGCCCACTTTGGAAAATCCTTCACAATTTTCCCAAAACGCCCCAACTGTGCTTGATTTTGCTCCTTTTTCACCCAGCCCCCCCCCTCTGGCCTCTTTAAGCAAAGTTTGGGAAAATCCCCATTTTTGACTTTTTCGACACTACCGGCCCTGTCTTTTTTTCAAATTTTGCCCGGTTTGGAAAATCCTTCACAATTTTCCCAAAACGCCCCAACTGTGCTTGATTTTGCTCCTTTCTGACTCAGTCCGCCCCCTGGCACCTTTTTGCAAGATTTGGGAAAATCCCCATTTTTGACTTTTTCGACACTACCGGCCCTGTCTTTTTTTCAAATTTTGCCCGGTTTGGAAAATCCTTCACAATTTTCACAAAACGCCCCAACTGTGCTTGATTTTGCTCATTTCTGACTCAGTCCGCCCCCCTGGCCCCTTTTAGCAAGGTTTGGGAAAATCCGCATTTTTGACTTTTTCGACACTACCGGCCCTGTCGTTTTTTTCAATTTTTGCCCACGTTGGAAAATCCTTCACAATTTTCCCAAAACGCCCCAACTGTGCTTGATTTTGCTCCTTTCTGACTCAGTCCGCCCCCTGGCACCTTTTAGCAAGGTTTGGGAAAATCCCCATTTTTGACTTTTTCGACACTACCGGCCCTGTCTTTTTTTCAAATTTTGCCCGGTTTGGAAAATCCTTCACAATTTTCACAAAACGCCCCAACTGTGCTTGATTTTGCTCGTTTTTCAATCAGCCCGCCCCCTGGCCCCTTTTAGCAAAAATTTGGGAAAATCCCAATTTTTGACTTTTTCGACACTACCGGACCTGTCGTTTTTTTCAAATTTTGCCCACTTTGGAAAATCCTTCACAATTTTTTCAAAACGCCCCAACTGTGCTTGATTTTGCTCCTTTCTGACTCAGTCCACCCCCTGGCACCTTTTAGCAAGGTTTGTGAAAATCCCCATTTTTGACTTTTTCGACACTACCGGACCTGTCTTTTTTTCAAATTTTACTCGGTTTGGAAAATCCTTCACAATTTTCACAAAACGCCCCAACTGTGCTTGATTTTGCTCATTTCTGACTCAGTCCGCCCCCCTGGCCCCTTTTAGCAAGGTTTGGGAAAATCCGCATTTTTGACTTTTTCGACACTACCGGCCCTGTCTTTTTTTTCAAATTTTGCCCACTTTGGAAAATCCTTCACAATTTTCCCAAAACGCCCCAACTGTGCTTGATTTTGCTCCTTTCTGACTCAGTCCGCCCCCTGGCACCTTTTAGCAAGGTTTGGGAAAATCCCCATTTTTGACTTTTTCGACACTACTGCCCCTGTCGTTTTTTTTCAATTTTTGCCCTCTTTGGAAAATCCTTCACAATTTTCCAAAAACGCCCCAACTGTGCTTGATTTTGCTCCTTTTTCACCCAGCCCCCCCCTCTGGCCTCTTTAAGCAAAGATTTGGGAAAATCCGCATTTTTGACTTTTTCGACACTACCGGCCCTGTCTTTTTTTTCAAATTTTGCCCGGTTTGGAAAATCCTTCACAATTTTCACAAAACGCCCCAACTGTGCTTGATTTTGCTCCTTTTTCACCCAGCCCCCCCCTCTGGCCTCTTTAAGCAAAGATTTGGGAAAATCCGCATTTTTGACTTTTTCGACACTACCGGCCCTGTCGTTTTTTTCAAATTTTGCCCGGTTTGGAAAATCCTTCACAATTTTCCCAAAACGCACCAACTGTGCTTGATTTTGCTCCTTTCTTACTTAGTCCGCCCCCCTGGCCCCTTTTAGCAAGGTTTTGGAAAATCCCCATTTTTGACTTTTTCGACACTACCGGCCCTGTCGTTTTTTTCAAATTTTGCCCGGTTTGGAAAATCCTTCACAATTTTCACAAAACGCCCCAACTGTGCTTGATTTTGCTCGTTTTTCAATAAGCCCGCCCCCTGGCCCCTTTTAGCAAAGATTTGGAAAAATCCCAATTTTTGACTTTTTCGACACTACCGGACCTGTCGTTTTTTTCAAATTTTGCCCACTTTGGAAAATCCTTCACAATTTTCCCAAAACGCCCCAACTGTGCTTGATTTTGCTCCTTTCTGACTCAGTCCGCCCCCTTGCACCTTTTAGCAAGGTTTGGGAAAATCCCCATTTTTGACTTTTTCGACACTACCGGCCCTGTCGTTTTTTTCAATTTTTGCCCACTTTGGAAAATCCTTCACAATTTTCCCAAAACGCCCCAACTGTGCTTGATTTTGCTCCTTTTTCACCCAGCCCCCCCCCTCTGGCCTCTTTAAGCAAAGTTTGGGAAAATCCCCATTTTTGACTTTTTCGACACTACCGGCCCTGTCTTTTTTTTCAATTTTTGCCCACTTTGGAAAATCCTTCACAATTTTCACACAACGCCCCAACTGTGCTTGATTTTGCTCGTTTTTCAATCAGCCCGCCCCCTGGCCCCTTTTAGCAAAAATTTGGGAAAATCCCCATTTTTGACTTTTTCGACACTACCGGCCCTGTCGTTTTTTTCAAATTTTGCCCGGTTTGGAAAATCCTTCACAATTTTCTCAAAACGCCCCAACTGTGCTTGATTTTGCTCCTTTCTGACTCAGTCCACCCCCTGGCACCTTTTAGCAAGGTTTGTGAAAATCCCCATTTTTGACTCTTTCGACACTACCGCCCCTGTCGTTTTTTTCAATTTTTGCCCTCTTTGGAAAATCCTTCACAATTTTCACAAAACGCCCCAACTGTGCTTGATTTTGCTCCTTTTTCACCCAGCCCCCCCCTCTGGCCTCTTTAAGCAAAGTTTGGGAAAATCCCCATTTTTGACTTTTTCGACACTACCGGCACTGTCGTTTTTTTCAAATTTTGCCCGGTTTGGAAAATCCTTCACAATTTTCACAAAACGCCCCAACTGTGCTTGATTTTGCTCGTTTTTCAATCAGCCCGCCCCCTGGCCCCTTTTAGCAAAAATTTGGGAAAATCCCCATTTTTGACTTTTTCGACACTACCGGCCCTGTCGTTTTTTTCAAATTTTGCCCGGTTTGGAAAATCCTTCACAATTTTCCCAAAACGCCCCAACTGTGCTTGATTTTGCTCCTTTCTGACTCAGTCCGCCCCCCTGGCCCGTTTTAGCAAGGTTTGGGAAAATCCCAATTTTTGACTTTTTCGACACTACCGGACCTGTCGTTTTTTTCAAATTTTGCCCACTTTGGAAAATCCTTCACAATTTTCCAAAAACGCCCCAACTGTGCTTGATTTTGCTCCTTTTTCACCCAGCCCCCCCCCTCTGGCCTCTTTAAGCAAAGATTTGGGAAAATCCGCATTTTTGACTTTTTCGACACTACCGGCCCTGTCGTTTTTTTCAAATTTTGCCCGGTTTGGAAAATCCTTCACAATTTTCCCAAAACGCCCCAACTGTGCTTGATTTTGCTCCTTTCTGACTCAGTCCGCCCCCCTGGCCCGTTTTAGCAAGGTTTGGGAAAATCCCCATTTTTGACTTTTTCGACACTACCGGCACTGTCGTTTTTTTCAAATTTTGCCCGGTTTGGAAAATCCTTCACAATTTTCACAAAACGCCCCAACTGTGCTTGATTTTGCTCGTTTTTCAATCAGCCCGCCCCCTGGCCCCTTTTAGCAAAAATTTGGGAAAATCCCCATTTTTGACTTTTTCGACACTACCGGCCCTGTCGTTTTTTTCAAATTTTGCCCGGTTTGGAAAATCCTTCACAATTTTCCCAAAACGCCCCAACTGTGCTTGATTTTGCTCCTTTCTGACTCAGTCCGCCCCCCTGGCCCGTTTTAGCAAGGTTTGGGAAAATCCCAATTTTTGACTTTTTCGACACTACCGGACCTGTCGTTTTTTTCAAATTTTGCCCACTTTGGAAAATCCTTCACAATTTTCTCAAAACGCCCCAACTGTGCTTGATTTTGCTCGTTTTTCAATAAGCCCGCCCCCTGGCCCCTTTTAGCAAAGATTTGGAAAAATCCGCATTTTTGACTTTTTCGACACTACCGCCCCTGTCGTTTTTTTTCAATTTTTGCCCTCTTTGGAAAATCCTTCACAATTTTCCAAAAACGCCCCAACTGTGCTTGATTTTGCTCCTTTTTCACCCAGCCCCCCCCTCTGGCCTCTTTAAGCAAAGTTGGGGAAAATCCCCATTTTTGACTTTTTCGACATTACCGGCACTGTCGTTTTTTTCAAATTTTGCCCGGTTTGGAAAATCCTTCACAATTTTCCCAAAACGCCCCAACTGTGCTTGATTTTGCTCCTTTCTGACTCAGTCCGCCCCCCTGGCCCCTTTTAGCAAGGTTTGGGAAAATCCCCATTTTTGACTTTTTCGACACTACCGGCCCTGTCTTTTTTTTCAAATTTTACCCGGTTTGGAAAATACTTCACAATTTTCACAAAACGCCCCAACTGTGCTTGATTTTGCTCGTTTTTCAATAAGCCCGCCCCCTGGCCCCTTTTAGCAAAGATTTGGAAAAATCCCAATTTTTGACTTTTTCGACACTACCGGACCTGTCGTCTTTTTCAAATTTTGCCCACTGTGGAAAATCCTTCACAATTTTCCCAAAACGCCCCAACTGTGCTTGATTTTGCTCCTTTCTGACTCAGTCCACCCCCTGGCCTCTTTAAGCAAAGTTTGGGAAAATCCCCATTTTTGACTTTTTCGACACTACCGGCCCTGTCTTTTTTTCAATTTTTGCCCACTTTGGAAAATCCTTCACAATTTTCCCAAAACGCCCCAACTGTGCTTGATTTTGCTCCTTTCTGACTCAGTCCGCCCCCTGGCACCTTTTTGCAAGATTTGGGAAAATCCCCATTTTTGACTTTTTCGACACTACCGGCCCTGTCTTTTTTTCAAATTTTGCCCGGTTTGGAAAATCCTTCACAATTTTCTCAAAACGCCCCAACTGTGCTTGATTTTGCTCATTTCTGACTCAGTCCGCCCCCCTGGCCCCTTTTAGCAAGGTTTGGGAAAATCCGCATTTTTGACTTTTTCGACACTACCGGCCCTGTCGTTTTTTTCAATTTTTGCCCACGTTGGAAAATCTTTCACAATTTTCCCAAAACGCCCCAACTGTGCTTGATTTTGCTCCTTTCTGACTCAGTCCGCCCCCTGGCACCTTTTAGCAAGGTTTGGGAAAATCCCCATTTTTGACTTTTTCGACACTACCGGCCCTGTCTTTTTTTCAAATTTTGCCCGGTTTGGAAAATCCTTCACAATTTTCACAAAACGCCCCAACTGTGCTTGATTTTGCTCGTTTTTCAATCAGCCCGCCCCCTGGCCCCTTTTAGCAAAAATTTGGGAAAATCCCAATTTTTGACTTTTTCGACACTACCGGACCTGTCGTTTTTTTCAAATTTTGCCCACTTTGGAAAATCCTTCACAATTTTTTCAAAACGCCCCAACTGTGCTTGATTTTGCTCCTTTCTGACTCAGTCCACCCCCTGGCACCTTTTAGCAAGGTTTGTGAAAATCCCCATTTTTGACTTTTTCGACACTACCGGACCTGTCTTTTTTTCAAATTTTACTCGGTTTGGAAAATCCTTCACAATTTTCACAAAACGCCCCAACTGTGCTTGATTTTGCTCATTTCTGACTCAGTCCGCCCCCCTGGCCCCTTTTAGCAAGGTTTGGGAAAATCCCCATTTTTGACTTTTTCGACACTACCGCCCCTGTCGTTTTTTTTCAATTTTTGCCCTCTTTGGAAAATCCTTCACAATTTTCCAAAAACGCCCCAACTGTGCTTGATTTTGCTCCTTTTTCACCCAGCCCCCCCTCTGGCCTCTTTAAGCAAAGATTTGGGAAAATCCGCATTTTTGACTTTTTCGACACTACCGGCCCTGTCTTTTTTTTCAAATTTTGCCCGGTTTGGAAAATCCTTCACAATTTTCACAAAACGCCCCAACTGTGCTTGATTTTGCTCCTTTTTCACCCAGCCCCCCCCTCTGGCCTCTTTAAGCAAAGATTTGGGAAAATCCGCATTTTTGACTTTTTCGACACTACCGGCCCTGTCGTTTTTTTCAAATTTTGCCCGGTTTGGAAAATCCTTCACAATTTTCCCAAAACGCCCCAACTATGCTTGATTTTGCTCCTTTCTTACTTAGTCCGCCCCCCTGGCCCCTTTTAGCAAGGTTTGGGAAAATCCCCATTTTTGACTTTTTCGACACTACCGGCCCTGTCTTTTTTTTCAAATTTTACCCGGTTTGGAAAATACTTCACAATTTTCACAAAACGCCCCAACTGTGCTTGATTTTGCTCGTTTTTCAATAAGCCCGCCCCCTGGCCCCTTTTAGCAAAGATTTGGAAAAATCCCAATTTTTGACTTTTTCGACACTACCGGACCTGTCGTCTTTTTCAAATTTTGCCCACTGTGGAAAATCCTTCACAATTTTCCCAAAACGCCCCAACTGTGCTTGATTTTGCTCCTTTCTGACTCAGTCCACCCCCTGGCCCCTTTTAGCAAGGTTTGTGAAAATCCCCATTTTTGACTTTTTCGACACTACCGGACCTGTCGTTTTTTTCAATTTTTGCCCACTTTGGAAAATCCTTCACAATTTTCCCAAAACGCCCCAACTGTGCTTGATTTTGCTCCTTTTTCACCCAGCCCCCCCCCTCTGGCCTCTTTAAGCAAAGTTTGGGAAAATCCCCATTTTTGACTTTTTCGACACTACCGGCCCTGTCTTTTTTTCAAATTTTGCCCGGTTTGGAAAATCCTTCACAATTTTCCCAAAACGCCCCAACTGTGCTTGATTTTGCTCCTTTCTGACTCAGTCCGCCCCCTGGCACCTTTTTGCAAGATTTGGGAAAATCCCCATTTTTGACTTTTTCGACACTACCGGCCCTGTCTTTTTTTCAAATTTTGCCCGGTTTGGAAAATCCTTCACAATTTTCTCAAAACGCCCCAACTGTGCTTGATTTTGCTCATTTCTGACTCAGTCCGCCCCCCTGGCCCCTTTTAGCAAGGTTTGGGAAAATCCGCATTTTTGACTTTTTCGACACTACCGGCCCTGTCGTTTTTTTCAATTTTTGCCCACGTTGGAAAATCCTTCACAATTTTCCCAAAACGCCCCAACTGTGCTTGATTTTGCTCCTTTCTGACTCAGTCCGCCCCCTGGCACCTTTTAGCAAGGTTTGGGAAAATCCCCATTTTTGACTTTTTCGACACTACCGGCCCTGTCTTTTTTTCAAATTTTGCCCGGTTTGGAAAATCCTTCACAATTTTCACAAAACGCCCCAACTGTGCTTGATTTTGCTCGTTTTTCAATCAGCCCGCCCCCTGGCCCCTTTTAGCAAAAATTTGGGAAAATCCCAATTTTTGACTTTTTCGACACTACCGGACCTGTCGTTTTTTTCAAATTTTGCCCACTTTGGAAAATCCTTCACAATTTTTTCAAAACGCCCCAACTGTGCTTGATTTTGCTCCTTTCTGACTCAGTCCACCCCCTGGCACCTTTTAGCAAGGTTTGTGAAAATCCCCATTTTTGACTTTTTCGACACTACCGGACCTGTCTTTTTTTCAAATTTTACTCGGTTTGGAAAATCCTTCACAATTTTCACAAAACGCCCCAACTGTGCTTGATTTTGCTCATTTCTGACTCAGTCCGCCCCCCTGGCCCCTTTTAGCAAGGTTTGGGAAAATCCCCATTTTTGACTTTTTCGACACTACCGCCCCTGTCGTTTTTTTTCAATTTTTGCCCTCTTTGGAAAATCCTTCACAATTTTCCAAAAACGCCCCAACTGTGCTTGATTTTGCTCCTTTTTCACCCAGCCCCCCCTCTGGCCTCTTTAAGCAAAGATTTGGGAAAATCCGCATTGATGACTTTTTCGACACTACCGGCCCTGTCTTTTTTTTCAAATTTTGCCCGGTTTGGAAAATCCTTCACAATTTTCACAAAACGCCCCAACTGTGCTTGATTTTGCTCCTTTTTCACCCAGCCCCCCCCTCTGGCCTCTTTAAGCAAAGATTTGGGAAAATCCGCATTTTTGACTTTTTCGACACTACCGGCCCTGTCGTTTTTTTCAAATTTTGCCCGGTTTGGAAAATCCTTCACAATTTTCCCAAAACGCACCAACTGTGCTTGATTTTGCTCCTTTCTTACTTAGTCCGCCCCCCTGGCCCCTTTTAGCAAGGTTTTGGAAAATCCCCATTTTTGACTTTTTCGACACTACCGGCCCTGTCGTTTTTTTCAAATTTTGCCCGGTTTGGAAAATCCTTCACAATTTTCTCAAAACGCCCCAACTGTGCTTGATTTTGCTCATTTCTGACTCAGTCCGCCCCCCTGGCCCCTTTTAGCAAGGTTTGGGAAAATCCCCATTTTTGACTTTTTCGACACTACCGCCCCTGTCGTTTTTTTCAATTTTTGCCCTCTTTGGAAAATCCTTCACAATTTTCACAAAACGCCCCAACTGTGCTTGATTTTGCTCCTTTTTCACCCAGCCCCCCCCTCTGGCCTCTTTAAGCAAAGTTTGGGAAAATCCCCATTTTTGACTTTTTCGACACTACCGGCACTGTCGTTTTTTTCAAATTTTGCCCGGTTTGGAAAATCCTTCACAATTTTCCCAAAACGCCCCAACTGTGCTTGATTTTGCTCCTTTCTGACTCAGTCCGCCCCCCTGGCCCCTTTTAGCAAGGTTTGGGAAAATCCCCATTTTTGACTTTTTCGACACTACCGGCCCTGTCTTTTTTTTCAAATTTTACCCGGTTTGGAAAATACTTCACAATTTTCACAAAACGCCCCAACTGTGCTTGATTTTGCTCGTTTTTCAATAAGCCCGCCCCCTGGCCCCTTTTAGCAAAGATTTGGAAAAATCCCAATTTTTGACTTTTTCGACACTACCGGACCTGTCGTTTTTTTCAAATTTTGCCCACTTTGGAAAATCCTTCACAATTTTCCCAAAACGCCCCAACTGTGCTTGATTTTGCTCCTTTCTGACTCAGTCCGCCCCCTTGCACCTTTTAGCAAGGTTTGGGAAAATCCCCATTTTTGACTTTTTCGACACTACCGGCCCTGTCGTTTTTTTCAATTTTTGCCCACTTTGGAAAATCCTTCACAATTTTCCCAAAACGCCCCAACTGTGCTTGATTTTGCTCCTTTTTCACCCAGCCCCCCCCCTCTGGCCTCTTTAAGCAAAGTTTGGGAAAATCCCCATTTTTGACTTTTTCGACACTACCGGCCCTGTCTTTTTTTTCAATTTTTGCCCACTTTGGAAAATCCTTCACAATTTTCACACAACGCCCCAACTGTGCTTGATTTTGCTCGTTTTTCAATCAGCCCGCCCCCTGGCCCCTTTTAGCAAAAATTTGGGAAAATCCCCATTTTTGACTTTTTCGACACTACCGGCCCTGTCGTTTTTTTCAAATTTTGCCCGGTTTGGAAAATCCTTCACAATTTTCTCAAAACGCCCCAACTGTGCTTGATTTTGCTCCTTTCTGACTCAGTCCACCCCCTGGCACCTTTTAGCAAGGTTTGTGAAAATCCCCATTTTTGACTCTTTCGACACTACCGCCCCTGTCGTTTTTTTCAATTTTTGCCCTCTTTGGAAAATCCTTCACAATTTTCACAAAACGCCCCAACTGTGCTTGATTTTGCTCCTTTTTCACCCAGCCCCCCCCTCTGGCCTCTTTAAGCAAAGTTTGGGAAAATCCCCATTTTTGACTTTTTCGACACTACCGGCACTGTCGTTTTTTTCAAATTTTGCCCGGTTTGGAAAATCCTTCACAATTTTCACAAAACGCCCCAACTGTGCTTGATTTTGCTCCTTTCTGACTCAGTCCGCCCCCCTGGCCCGTTTTAGCAAGGTTTGGGAAAATCCCAATTTTTGACTTTTTCGACACTACCGGACCTGTCGTTTTTTTCAAATTTTGCCCACTTTGGAAAATCCTTCACAATTTTCCAAAAACGCCCCAACTGTGCTTGATTTTGCTCCTTTTTCACCCAGCCCCCCCCTCTGGCCTCTTTAAGCAAAGATTTGGGAAAATCCGCATTTTTGACTTTTTCGACACTACCGGCCCTGTCGTTTTTTTCAAATTTTGCCCGGTTTGGAAAATCCTTCACAATTTTCCCAAAACGCCCCAACTGTGCTTGATTTTGCTCCTTTCTGACTCAGTCCGCCCCCCTGGCCCGTTTTAGCAAGGTTTGGGAAAATCCCCATTTTTGACTTTTTCGACACTACCGGCACTGTCGTTTTTTTCAAATTTTGCCCGGTTTGGAAAATCCTTCACAATTTTCACAAAACGCCCCAACTGTGCTTGATTTTGCTCGTTTTTCAATCAGCCCGCCCCCTGGCCCCTTTTAGCAAAAATTTGGGAAAATCCCCATTTTTGACTTTTTCGACACTACCGGCCCTGTCGTTTTTTTCAAATTTTGCCCTCTTTGGAAAATCCTTCACAATTTTCACAAAACGCCCCAACTGTGCTTGATTTTGCTCGTTTTTCAATCAGCCCGCCCCCTGGCCCCTTTTAGCAAAAATTTGGGAAAATCCCCATTTTTGACTTTTTCGACACTACCGGCCCTGTCGTTTTTTTCAAATTTTGCCCGGTTTGGAAAATCCTTCACAATTTTCCCAAAACGCCCCAACTGTGCTTGATTTTGCTCCTTTCTGACTCAGTCCGCCCCCCTGGCCCGTTTTAGCAAGGTTTGGGAAAATCCCAATTTTTGACTTTTTCGACACTACCGGACCTGTCGTTTTTTTCAAATTTTGCCCACTTTGGAAAATCCTTCACAATTTTCTCAAAACGCCCCAACTGTGCTTGATTTTGCTCGTTTTTCAATAAGCCCGCCCCCTGGCCCCTTTTAGCAAAGATTTGGAAAAATCCGCATTTTTGACTTTTTCGACACTACCGCCCCTGTCGTTTTTTTTCAATTTTTGCCCTCTTTGGAAAATCCTTCACAATTTTCCAAAAACGCCCCAACTGTGCTTGATTTTGCTCCTTTTTCACCCAGCCCCCCCCTCTGGACTCTTTAAGCAAAGTTGGGGAAAATCCCCATTTTTGACTTTTTCGACACTACCGGCACTGTCGTTTTTTTCAAATTTTGCCCGGTTTGGAAAATCCTTCACAATTTTCCCAAAACGCCCCAACTGTGCTTGATTTTGCTCCTTTCTGACTCAGTCCGCCCCCCTGGCCCCTTTTAGCAAGGTTTGGGAAAATCCCCATTTTTGACTTTTTCGACACTACCGGCCCTGTCTTTTTTTTCAAATTTTACCCGGTTTGGAAAATACTTCACAATTTTCACAAAACGCCCCAACTGTGCTTGATTTTGCTCGTTTTTCAATAAGCCCGCCCCCTGGCCCCTTTTAGCAAAGATTTGGAAAAATCCCAATTTTTGACTTTTTCGACACTACCGGACCTGTCGTCTTTTTCAAATTTTGCCCACTGTGGAAAATCCTTCACAATTTTCCCAAAACGCCCCAACTGTGCTTGATTTTGCTCCTTTCTGACTCAGTCCACCCCCTGGCCCCTTTTAGCAAGGTTTGTGAAAATCCCCATTTTTGACTTTTTCGACACTACCGGACCTGTCGTTTTTTTCAATTTTTGCCCACTTTGGAAAATCCTTCACAATTTTCCCAAAACGCCCCAACTGTGCTTGATTTTGCTCCTTTTTCACCCAGCCCCCCCCCTCTGGCCTCTTTAAGCAAAGTTTGGGAAAATCCCCATTTTTGACTTTTTCGACACTACCCGGCCCTGTCTTTTTTTCAAATTTTGCCCGGTTTGGAAAATCCTTCACAATTTTCCCAAAACGCCCCAACTGTGCTTGATTTTGCTCCTTTCTGACTCAGTCCGCCCCCTGGCACCTTTTTGCAAGGTTTGGGAAAATCCCCATTTTTGACTTTTTCGACACTACCGGCCCTGTCTTTTTTTCAAATTTTGCCCGGTTTGGAAAATCCTTCACAATTTTCACAAAACGCCCCAACTGTGCTTGATTTTGCTCGTTTTTCAATCAGCCCGCCCCCTGGCCCCTTTTAGCAAAAATTTGGGAAAATCCCAATTTTTGACTTTTTCGACACTACCGGACCTGTCGTTTTTTTCAAATTTTGCCCACTTTGGAAAATCCTTCACAATTTTTTCAAAACGCCCCAACTGTGCTTGATTTTGCTCCTTTCTGACTCAGTCCACCCCCTGGCACCTTTTAGCAAGGTTTGTGAAAATCCCCATTTTTGACTTTTTCGACACTACCGGCCCTGTCTTTTTTTCAAATTTTACTCGGTTTGGAAAATCCTTCACAATTTTCACAAAACGCCCCAACTGTGCTTGATTTTGCTCATTTCTGACTCAGTCCGCCCCCCTGGCCCCTTTTAGCAAGGTTTGGGAAAATCCGCATTTTTGACTTTTTCGACACTACCGGCCCTGTCTTTTTTTTCAAATTTTGCCCACTTTGGAAAATCCTTCACAATTTTCACAAAACGCCCCAACTGTGCTTGATTTTGCTCGTTTTTCAATCAGCCCGCCTCCTGGCCCCTTTTAGCAAAATTTTGGGAAAATCCCAATTTTTGACTTTTTCTACACTACCGGCCCTGTCGTTTTTTTCAATTTTTGCCCACTTTGGAAAATCCTTCACAATTTTCACAAAACGCCCCAACTGTGCTTGATTTTGCTCCTTTTTCACCCAGCCCCCCCCCCTGGCCTCTTTAAGCAAAGTTTGGGAAAATCCCCATTTTTGACTTTTTCGACACTACCGGCCCTGTCGTTTTTTTCAAATTTTGCCCGGTTTGGAAAATCCTTCACAATTTTCTCAAAACGCCCCAACTGTGCTTGATTTTGCTCATTTCTGACTCAATCCGCCCCCCTGGCCCCTTTTAGCAAGGTTTGGGAAAATCCGCATTTTTGACTTTTTCGACACTACCGGCCCTGTCTTTTTTTTCAATTTTTGCCCACTTTGGAAAATCCTTCACAATTTTCACACAACGCCCCAACTGTGCTTGATTTTGCTCGTTTTTCAATCAGCCCGCCCCCTGGCCCCTTTTAGCAAAAATTTGGGAAAATCCCCATTTTTGACTTTTTCGACACTACCGGCCCTGTCGTTTTTTTCAAATTTTGCCCGGTTTGGAAAATCCTTCACAATTTTCCCAAAACGCCCCAACTGTGCTTGATTTTGCTCCTTTCTGACTCAGTCCGCCCCCTGGCACCTTTTAGCAAGGTTTGGGAAAATCCCCATTTTTGACTTTTTCGACACTACCGGCCCTGTCTTTTTTTCAAATTTTGCCCGGTTTGGAAAATCCTTCACAATTTTCACAAAACGCCCCAACTGTGCTTGATTTTGCTCGTTTTTCAATCAGCCCGCCCCCTGGCCCCTTTTAGCAAAAATTTGGGAAAATCCCAATTTTTGACTTTTTCAACACTACCGGACCTGTCGTTTTTTTCAAATTTTGCCCACTTTGGAAAATCCTTCACAATTTTCTCAAAACGCCCCAACTGTGCTTGATTTTGCTCCTTTCTGACTCAGTCCACCCCCTGGCACCTTTTAGCAAGGTTTGTGAAAATCCCCATTTTTGACTTTTTCGACACTACCGGCCCTGTCGTTTTTTTCAAATTTTACTCGGTTTGGAAAATCCTTCAAAATTTTCACAAAACGCCCCAACTGTGCTTGATTTTGCTCATTTCTGACTCAGTCCGCCCCCCTGGCCCCTTTTAGCAAGGTTTGGGAAAATCCGCATTTTTGACTTTTTCGACACTACCGGCCCTGTCTTTTTTTTCAAATTTTGCCCGGTTTGGAAAATCCTTCATAATTTTCCCAAAACGCCCCAACTGTGCTTGATTTTGCTCCTTTCTGACTCAGTCCGCCCCCTGGCACCTTTTAGCAAGGTTTGGGAAAATCCCCATTTTTGACTTTTTCGACACTACCGGCCCTGTCTTTTTTTCAATTTTTGCCCACTTTGGAAAATCCTTCACAATTTTCACAAAACGCCCCAACTGTGCTTGATTTTGCTCGTTTTTCAATCAGCCCGCCTCCTGGCCCCTTTTAGCAAAAATTTGGGAAAATCCCAATTTTTGACTTTTTCGACACTACCGGACCTGTCGTTTTTTTCAAATTTTGCCCACTTTGGAAAATCCTTCACAATTTTCTCAAAACGCCCCAACTGTGTTTGATTTTGCTCCTTTCTGACTCAGTCCACCCCCTGGCACCTTTTAGCAAGGTTTGTGAAAATCCCCATTTTTGACTTTTTCGACACTACCGGCCCTGTCGTTTTTTTCAATTTTTGCCCACTTTGGAAAATCCTTCACAATTTTCACAAAACGCCCCAACTGTGCTTGATTTTGCTCCTTTCTGACTCAGTCCGCCCCCTGGCACCTTTTAGCAAGGTTTGGGAAAATCCCCATTTTTGACTTTTTCGACACTACCGGCCCTGTCTTTTTTTCAAATTTTGCCCGGTTTGGAAAATCCTTCACAATTTTCACAAAACGCCCCAACTGTGCTTGATTTTGCTCGTTTTTCAATCAGCCCGCCCCCTGGCCCCTTTTAGCAAAAATTTGGGAAAATCCCAATTTTTGACTTTTTCGACACTACCGGACCTGTCGTTTTTTTCAAATTTTGCCCACTTTGGAAAATCCTTCACAATTTTCTCAAAACGCCCCAACTGTGCTTGATTTTGCTCCTTTCTGACTCAGTCCACCCCCTGGCACCTTTTAGCAAGGTTTGTGAAAATCCCCATTTTTGACTTTTTCGACACTACCGGCCCTGTCGTTTTTTTCAAATTTTACCCGGTTTGGAAAATCCTTCACAATTTTCACAAAACGCCCCAACTGTGCTTGATTTTGCTCATTTCTGACTCAGTCCGCCCCCCTGGCCCCCTTTTAGCAAGGTTTGGGAAAATCCGCATTTTTGACTTTTTCGACACTACCGGACCTGTCGTTTTTTTCAAATTTTGCCCACTTTGGAAAATCCTTCACAATTTTCTCAAAACGCCCCAACTGTGCTTGATTTTGCTCCTTTCTGACTCAGTCCACCCCCTGGCCCCTTTTAGCAAGGTTTGTGAAAATCCGCATTTTTGACTTTTTCGACACTACCGGCCCTGTCGTTTTTTTCAATTTCTGCCCACTTTGGAAAATCCTTCACAATTTTCACAAAACGCCCCAACTGTGCTTGATTTTGCTCCTTTTTCACCCAGCCCCCCCATCTGGCCTCTTTAAGCAAAGTTTGGGAAAATCCCCATTTTTGACTTTTTCGACACTACCGGCACTGTCGTTTTTTTTCAAATTTTGCCCGGTTTGGAAAATCCTTCAAAATTTTCACAAAACGCCCCAACTGTGCTTGATTTTGCTCGTTTTTCAATCAGCCCGCCCCCTGGCCCCTTTTAGCAAAATTTTGGGAAAATCCCCATTTTTGACTTTTTCGACACTACCGGCCCTGTCGTTTTTTTCAAATTTTGCCCGGTTTGGAAAATCCTTCACAATTTTCCCAAAACGCCCCAACTGTGCTTGATTTTGCTCCTTTCTGACTCAGTCCGCCCCCCTGGCCCGTTTTAGCAAGGTTTGGGAAAATCCCAATTTTTGACTTTTTCGACACTACCGGACCTGTCGTTTTTTTCAAATTTTGCCCACTTTGGAAAATCCTTCACAATTTTTCTCAAAACGCCCCAACTGTGCTTGATTTTGCTCCTTTCTGACTCAGTCCACCCCCTGCCACCTTTTAGCAAGGTTTGGGAAAATCCCCATTTTTGACTCTTTCGACACTACCGCCCCTGTCGTTTTTTTCAATTTTTGCCCTCTTTGGAAAATCCTTCACAATTTTCACAAAACGCCCCAACTGTGCTTGATTTTGCTCCTTTTTCACCCAGCCCCCCCCCTCTGGCCTCTTTAAGCAAAGTTTGGGAAAATCCCCATTTTTGACTTTTTCGACACTACCGGCACTGTCGTTTTTTTCAAATTTTGCCCGGTTTGGAAAATCCTTCACAATTTTCCCAAAACGCCCCAACTGTGCTTGATTTTGCTCCTTTCTGACTCAGTCCGCCCCCCTGGCCCCTTTTAGCAAGGTTTGGGAAAATCCCCATTTTTGACTTTTTCGACACTACCGGCCCTTTCTTTTTTTTCAAATTTTACCCGGTTTGGAAAATACTTCACAATTTTCACAAAACGCCCCAACTGTGCTTGATTTTGCTCGTTTTTCAATAAGCCCGCCCCCTGGCCCCTTTTAGCAAAGATTTGGAAAAATCCGCATTTTTGACTTTTTCGACACTACCGGCCCTGTCGTTTTTTTCAAATTTTGCCCGGTTTGGAAAATCCTTCACAATTTTCTCAAAACGCCCCAACTGTGCTTGATTTTGCTCCTTTCTGACTCAGTCCACCCCCTGGCACCTTTTAGCAAGGTTTGTGAAAATCCCAATTTTTGACTTTTTCGACACTACCGCCCCTGTCGTTTTTTTCAATTTTTGCCCTCTTTGGAAAATCCTTCACAATTTTCACAAAACGCCCCAACTGTGCTTGATTTTGCTCCTTTTTCACCCAGCCCCCCCCCTCTGGCCTCTTTAAGCAAAGATTTGGGAAAATCCGCATTTTTGACTTTTTCGACACTACCGGCCCTGTCGTTTTTTTCAAATTTTGCCCGATTTGGAAAATCCTTCACAATTTTCCCAAAACGCCCCAACTGTGCTTGATTTTGCTCATTTCTGACTCAGTCCGCCCCCCTGGCCCCTTTTAGCAAGGTTTGGGAAAATCCCCATTTTTGACTTTTTCGACACTACCGCCCCTGTCGTTTTTTTCAATTTTTGCCCTCTTTGGAAAATCCTTCACAATTTTCACAAAACGCCCCAACTGTGCTTGATTTTGCTCCTTTTTCACCCAGCCCCCCCCCTCTGGCCTCTTTAAGCAAAGTTTGGGAAAATCCCCATTTTTGACTTTTTCGACACTACCGGCACTGTCGTTTTTTTCAAATTTTGCCCGGTTTGGAAAATCCTTCACAATTTTCCCAAAACGCCCCAACTGTGCTTGATTTTGCTCCTTTCTGACTCAGTCCGCCCCCCTGGCCCCTTTTAGCAAGGTTTGGGAAAATCCGCATTTTTGACTTTTTCGACACTATCGGCCCTGCCGTTTTTTTCAATTTTTGCCCACTTTGGAAAATCCTTCACAATTTTCACACAACGCCCCAACTGTGCTTGATTTTGCTCCTTTCTGACTCAGCCCGCCCCCCTGGCCCCTTTTAGCAAGGTTTGGGAAAATCCCCATTTTTGACTTTTTCGACACTACCGGCCCTGTCGTTTTTTTCAATTTTTGCCCACTATGGAAAATCCTTCACAATTTTCACAAAACGCCCCAACTGTGCTTGATTTTGCTCGTTTTTCACTCAGCCCCCCCCCTCTGGCCTCTTTAAGCAAATTTTGTGAAAATCCCCATTTTTGACTTTTTCGACACTACCGGCCCTGTCTTTTTTTTTCAAATTTTGCCCGGTTTGGAAAATCCTTCACAATTTTCACACAACGCCCCAACTGTGCTTGATTTTGCTCCTTTCTCACTCAGCCCGCCCCCCTGGCCCCTTTTAGCAAGGATTTGGGAAAATCCCCATTTTTGACTTTTTCGACACTACCGGCCCTGTCGTTTTTTTCAAATTTTGCCCGGTTTGGAAAATCCTTCACAATTTTCCCAAAACGCCCCAACTGTGCTTGATTTTGCTCCTTTCTGACTCAGTCCGCCCCCCTGGCCCCTTTTAGCAAGGTTTGGGAAAATCCCCATTTTTGACTTTTTCGACACTACCGGCCCTGTCTTTTTTTTCAATTTATGCCCGGTTTGGAAAATCCTTCACAATTTTCCCAAAACGCCCCAACTGTGCTTGATTTTGCTCCTTTTTCACCCAGCCCCCCCCTCTGGCCTCTTTAAGCAAAGTTTGGGAAAATCCCCATTTCTGACTTTTTCGACACTACCGGACCTGTCGTTTTTTTCAAATTTTGCCCGGTTTGGAAAATCCTTCACAATTTTCTCAAAACGCCCCAACTGTGCTTGATTTTGCTCATTTCTGACTCAGTCCGCCCCCCTGGCCCCTTTTAGCAAGGTTTGGGAAAATCCCCATTTTTGACTTTTTCGACACTACCGGCCCTGTCGTTTTTTTTCAATTTTTGCCCACGTTGGAAAATCCTTCACAATTTTCCCAAAACGCCCCAACTGTGCTTGATTTTGCTCCTTTCTGACTCAGTCCGCCCCCTGGCACCTTTTAGCAAGGTTTGGGAAAATCCGCATTTTTGACTTTTTCGACACTACCGGCCCTGTCTTTTTTTTCAATTTTTGCCCACTTTGGAAAATCCTTCACAATTTTCACAAAACGCCCCTACTGTGCTTGATTTTGCTCGTTTTTCAATAAGCCCGCCCCTTGGCCCCTTTTAGCAAAGATTTGGGAAAATCCGCATTTTTGACTTTTTCGACACTACCGGCCCTGTCTTTTTTTCAAATTTTGCCCGGTTTGGAAAATCCTTCACAATTTTCCCAAAACGCCCCAACTGTGCTTGATTTTGCTCCTTTCTGACTCAGTCCGCCCCCCTGGCCCCTTTTAGCAAGGTTTGGTAAAATCCCCATTTTTGACTTTTTCGACACTACCGGCCCTGTCTTTTTTTTCAAATTTTACCCGGTTTGGAAAATCCTTCACAATTTTCACAAAACGCCCCAACTGTGCTTGATTTTGCTCGTTTTTCAATAAGCCCGCCCCCTGGCCCCTTTTAGTAAGGTTTTGGAAAATCCCCATTTTTGACTTTTTCGACACTACCGGACCTGTCGTTTTTTTCAAATTTTGCCCGGTTTGGAAAATCCTTCACAATTTTCTCAAAACGCCCCAACTGTGCTTGAATTTGCTCATTTCTGACTCAGTCCGCCCCCCTGGCCCCTTTTAGCAAGGTTTGGGAAAATCCGCATTTTTGAATTTTTCGACACTACCGGCCCTGTCGTATTTTTCAATTTTTGCCCACTTTGGAAAATCCTTCACAATTTTCACACAACGCCCCAACTGTGCTTGATTTTGCTCCTTTCTGACTCAGTCCGCCCCCCTGGCCCCTTTTAGCAAGGTTTGGAAAAATCCCCATTTTTGACTTTTTCGACACTACCGGCCCTGTGTTTTTTTTCAAATTTTACCCGGTTTGGAAAATCCTTCACAATTTTCCCCAAAACGCCCCAACTGTGCTTGATTTTGCTCGTTTTTCAATCAGCCCGCCCCCTGGCCCCTTTTAGCAAAAATTGGGAAAATCCCCATTTTTGACTTTTTCAACACTACCGGCCCTGTCGTTTTTTTTCAAATTTTGCCCGGTTTGGAAAATCCTTCACAATTTTCCCAAAACGCCCCAACTGTGCTTGATTTTGCTCCTTTCTGACTCAGTCCGCCCCCTGGCACCTTTTAGCAAGGTTTGGGAAAATCCCCATTTTTGACTTTTTCGACACTACCGGCCCTGTCTTTTTTTCAAATTTTGCCCGGTTTGGAAAATCCTTCACAATTTTCACAAAACGCCCTAACTGTGCTTGATTTTGCTCCTTTTTCAATCAGCCCGCCCCCTGGCCCCTTTTAGCAAAAATTTGGGAAAATCCCAATTTTTGACTTTTTCGACACTACCGGACCTGTCGTTTTTTTCAAATTTTGCCCACTTTGGAAAATCCTTCACAATTTTCTCAAAACGCCCCAACTGTGCTTGATTTTGCTCCTTTCTGACTCAGTCCACCCCCTGGCACCTTTTAGCAAGGTTTGTGAAAATCCCCATTTTTGACTTTTTCGACACTACCGCCCCTGTCGTTTTTTTCAATTTTTGCCCTCTTTGGAAAATCCTTCACAATTTTCACAAAACGCCCCAACTGTGCTTGATTTTGCTCCTTTTTCACCCAGCCCCCCCCTCTGGCCTCTTTAAGCAAAGTTTGGGAAAATCCCCATTTTTGACTTTTTCGACACTACCGGCACTGTCGTTTTTTTCAAATTTTGCCCGGTTTGGAAAATCCTTCACAATTTTCCCAAAACGCCCCAACTGTGCTTGATTTTGCTCCTTTCTGACTCAGTCCGCCCCCCTGGCCCCTTTTAGCAAGGTTTGGGAAAATCCGCATTTTTGACTTTTTCGACACTACCGGCCCTGTCGTTTTTTTCAATTTTTGCCCTCTTTGGAAAATCCTTCACAATTTTCACAAAACGCCCCAACTGTGCTTGATTTTGCTCCTTTTTCACCCAGCCCCCCCCCTCTGGCCTCTTTAAGCAAAGTTTTGGAAAATCCCCATTTTTGACATTTTCGACACTACCGGCACTGTCGTTTTTTTCAAATTTTGCCCACTTTGGAAAATCCTTCACAATTTTCCCAAAACGCCCCAACTGTGCTTGATTTTGCTCCTTTCTGACTCAGTCCGCCCCCCTGGCCCCTTTTAGCAAGGTTTGGGAAAATCCGCATTTTTGACTTTTTCGACACTACCGGCCCTGTCGTTTTTTTCAATTTTTGCCCACTTTGGAAAATCCTTCACAATTTTCACAAAACGCCCCAACTGTGCTTGATTTTGCTCCTTTTTCACCCAGCCCCCCCATCTGGCCTCTTTAAGCAAAGTTTGGGAAAATCCCCATTTTTGACTTTTTCGACACTACCGGCACTGTCGTTTTTTTTAAAATTTTGCCCGGTTTGGAAAATCCTTCACAATTTTCCCAAAACGCCCCAACTGTGCTTGATTTTGCTCCTTTCTGACTCAGTCCGCCCCCCTGGCCCCTTTTAGCAAGGTTTGGGAAAATCCGCATTTTTGACTTTTTCGACACTACCGGCCCTGTCGTTTTTTTCAATTTCTGCCCACTTTGGAAAATCCTTCACAATTTTCACAAAACGCCCCAACTGTGCTTGATTTTGCTCCTTTTTCACCCAGCCCCCCCATCTGGCCTCTTTAAGCAAAGTTTGGGAAAATCCCCATTTTTGACTTTTTCGACACTACCGGCACTGTCGTTTTTTTTCAAATTTTGCCCGGTTTGGAAAATCCTTCACAATTTTCCCAAAACGCCCCAACTGTGCTTGATTTTGCTCCTTTCTGACTCAGTCCGCCCCCCTGGCCCCTTTTAGCAAGGTTTGGGAAAATCCGCATTTTTGACTTTTTCGACACTACCGGCCCTGTCGTTTTTTTCAATTTCTGCCCACTTTGGAAAATCCTTCACAATTTTCACAAAACGCCCCAACTGTGCTTGATTTTGCTCCTTTTTCACCCAGCCCCCCCATCTGGCCTCTTTAAGCAAAGTTTGGGAAAATCCCCATTTTTGACTTTTTCGACACTACCGGCACTGTCGTTTTTTTTCAAATTTTGCCCGGTTTGGAAAATCCTTCACAATTTTCACAAAACGCCCCAACTGTGCTTGATTTTGCTCGTTTTTCAATCAGCCCGCCCCCTGGCCCCTTTTAGCAAAAATTTGGGAAAATCCCCATTTTTGACTTTTTCGACACTACCGGCCCTGTCGTTTTTTTCAAATTTTGCCCGGTTTGGAAAATCCTTCACAATTTTCCCAAAACGCCCCAACTGTGCTTGATTTTGCTCCTTTCTGACTCAGTCCGCCCCCCTGGCCCGTTTTAGCAAGGTTTGGGAAAATCCCAATTTTTGACTTTTTCGACACTACCGGACCTGTCGTTTTTTTCAAATTTTGCCCACTTTGGAAAATCCTTCACAATTTTCTCAAAACGCCCCAACTGTGCTTGATTTTGCTCCTTTCTGACTCAGTCCACCCCCTGGCCTCTTTAAGCAAAGTTTGGGAAAATCCCCATTTTTGACTTTTTCGACACTACCGGCACTGTCGTTTTTTTAAAATTTTGCACGGTTTGGAAAATCCTTCACAATTTTCCCAAAACGCCCCAACTGTGCTTGATTTTGCTCCTTTCTGACTCAGTCCGCCCCCCTGGCCCCTTTTAGCAAGGTTTGGGAAAATCCGCATTTTTGACTTTTTCGACACTACCGGCCCTGTCGTTTTTTTCAATTTCTGCCCACTTTGGAAAATCCTTCACAATTTTCACAAAACGCCCCAACTGTGCTTGATTTTGCTCCTTTCTGACTCAGTCCGCCCCCTTGCACCTTTTAGCAAGGTTTGGGAAAATCCCCATTTTTGACTTTTTCGACACTACCGGCCCTGTCTTTTTTTCAAATTTTGCCCGGTTTGGAAAATCCTTCACAATTTTCACAAAACGCCCCAACTGTGCTTGATTTTGCTCGTTTTTCAATCAGCCCGCCCCCTGGCCCCTTTTAGCAAAAATTTGGGAAAATCCGCATTTTTGACTTTTTCGACACTACCGGACCTGTCGTTTTTTTCAAATTTTGCCCACTTTGGAAAATCCTTCACAATTTTCACACAACGCCCCAACTGTGCTTGATTTTGCTCGTTTTTCAATCAGCCCGCCCCCTGGCCCCTTTTAGCAAAAATTTGGGAAAATCCCCATTTTTGACTTTTTCGACACTACCGGCCCTGTCGTTTTTTTCAAATTTTGCCCGGTTTGGAAAATCCTTCACAATTTTCCCAAAACGCCCCAACTGTGCTTGAATTTGCTCCTTTCTGACTCAGTCCGCCCCCCTGGCCCGTTTTAGCAAGGTTTGGGAAAATCCCAATTTTTGACTTTTTCGACACTACCGGACCTGTCGTTTTTTTCAAATTTTGCCCACTTTGGAAAATCCTTCACAATTTTCTCAAAACGCCCCAACTGTGCTTGATTTTGCTCCTTTCTGACTCAGTCCACCCCCTGGCACCTTTTAGCAAGGTTTGTGAAAATCCCCATTTTTGACTTTTTCGACACTACCGCCCCTGTCGTTTTTTTCAATTTTTGCCCTCTTTGGAAAATCCTTCACAATTTTCACAAAACGCCCCAACTGTGCTTGATTTTGCTCCTTTTTCACCCAGCCCCCCCCTCTGGCCTCTTTAAGCAAAGTTTGGGAAAATCCCCATTTTTGACTTTTTCGACACTACCGGCACTGTCGTTTTTTTCAAATTTTGCCCGGTTTGGAAAATCCTTCACAATTTTCCCAAAACGCCCCAACTGTGCTTGATTTTGCTCCTTTCTGACTCAGTCCGCCCCCCTGGCCCCTTTTAGCAAGGTTTGGGAAAATCCCCATTTTTGACTTTTTCGACACTACCGGCCCTGTCTTTTTTTTCAAATTTTACCCGGTTTGGAAAATACTTCACAATTTTCACAAAACGCCCCAACTGTGCTTGATTTTGCTCGTTTTTCAATAAGCCCGCCCCCTGGCCCCTTTTAGCAAAGATTTGGAAAAATCCGCATTTTTGACTTTTTCGACACTACCGGCCCTGTCGTTTTTTTCAATTTTTGCCCTCTTTGGAAAATCCTTCACAATTTTCACAAAACGCCCCAACTGTGCTTGATTTTGCTCCTTTTTCACCCAGCCCCCCCCCTCTGGCCTCTTTAAGCAAAGTTTTGGAAAATCCCCATTTTTGACATTTTCGACACTACCGGCACTGTCGTTTTTTTCAAATTTTGCCCACTTTGGAAAATCCTTCACAATTTTCCCAAAACGCCCCAACTGTGCTTGATTTTGCTCCTTTCTGACTCAGTCCGCCCCCCTGGCCCCTTTTAGCAAGGTTTGGGAAAATCCGCATTTTTGACTTTTTCGACACTACCGGCCCTGTCGTTTTTTTCAATTTTTGCCCACTTTGGAAAATCCTTCACAATTTTCACAAAACGCCCCAACTGTGCTTGATTTTGCTCCTTTTTCACCCAGCCCCCCCATCTGGCCTCTTTAAGCAAAGTTTGGGAAAATCCCCATTTTTGACTTTTTCGACACTACCGGCACTGTCGTTTTTTTAAAATTTTGCCCGGTTTGGAAAATCCTTCACAATTTTCCCAAAACGCCCCAACTGTGCTTGATTTTGCTCCTTTCTGACTCAGTCCGCCCCCCTGGCCCCTTTTAGCAAGGTTTGGGAAAATCCGCATTTTTGACTTTTTCGACACTACCGGCCCTGTCGTTTTTTTCAATTTCTGCCCACTTTGGAAAATCCTTCACAATTTTCACAAAACGCCCCAACTGTGCTTGATTTTGCTCCTTTTTCACCCAGCCCCCCCATCTGGCCTCTTTAAGCAAAGTTTGGGAAAATCCCCATTTTTGACTTTTTCGACACTACCGGCACTGTCGTTTTTTTTCAAATTTTGCCCGGTTTGGAAAATCCTTCACAATTTTCCCAAAACGCCCCAACTGTGCTTGATTTTGCTCCTTTCTGACTCAGTCCGCCCCCCTGGCCCCTTTTAGCAAGGTTTGGGAAAATCCGCATTTTTGACTTTTTCGACACTACCGGCCCTGTCGTTTTTTTCAATTTCTGCCCACTTTGGAAAATCCTTCACAATTTTCACAAAACGCCCCAACTGTGCTTGATTTTGCTCCTTTTTCACCCAGCCCCCCCATCTGGCCTCTTTAAGCAAAGTTTGGGAAAATCCCCATTTTTGACTTTTTCGACACTACCGGCACTGTCGTTTTTTTTCAAATTTTGCCCGGTTTGGAAAATCCTTCACAATTTTCACAAAACGCCCCAACTGTGCTTGATTTTGCTCGTTTTTCAATCAGCCCGCCCCCTGGCCCCTTTTAGCAAAAATTTGGGAAAATCCCCATTTTTGACTTTTTCGACACTACCGGCCCTGTCGTTTTTTTCAAATTTTGCCCGGTTTGGAAAATCCTTCACAATTTTCCCAAAACGCCCCAACTGTGCTTGATTTTGCTCCTTTCTGACTCAGTCCGCCCCCCTGGCCCGTTTTAGCAAGGTTTGGGAAAATCCCAATTTTTGACTTTTTCGACACTACCGGACCTGTCGTTTTTTTCAAATTTTGCCCACTTTGGAAAATCCTTCACAGTTTTCTCAAAACGCCCCAACTGTGCTTGATTTTGCTCCTTTCTGACTCAGTCCACCCCCTGGCCTCTTTAAGCAAAGTTTGGGAAAATCCCCATTTTTGACTTTTTCGACACTACCGGCCCTGTCGTTTTTTTCAATTTTTGCCCACTATGGAAAATCCTTCACAATTTTCACAAAACGCCCCAACTGTGCTTGATTTTGCTCGTTTTTAAATCAGCCCGCCCCCTGGCCCCTTTTAGCAAAAATTTGGGAAAATCCCCATTTTTGACTTTTTCGACACTACCGGCCCTGTCTTTTTTTCAAATTTTGCCCGGTTTGGAAAATCCTTCACAATTTTCTCAAAACGCCCCAACTGTGCTTGATTTTGCTCATTTCTGACTCAGTCCGCCCCCCTGGCCCCTTTTAGCAAGGTTTGGGAAAATCCGCATTTTTGACTTTTTCGACACTACCGGCCCTGTCTTTTTTTTCAATTTTTGCCCACTTTGGAAAATCCTTCACAATTTTCACACAACGCCCCAACTGTGCTTGATTTTGCTACTTTTTCACCCAGCCCCCCCCTCTGGCCTCTTTAAGCAAAGTTTGGGAAAATCCCCATTTTTGACTTTTTCGACACTACCGGACCTGTCGTTTTTTTCAAATTTTGCCCGGTTTGGAAAATCCTTCACAATTTTCTCAAAACGCCCCAACTGTGCTTGATTTTGCTCATTTCTGACTCAGTCCGCCCCCCTGGCCCCTTTTAGCAAGATTTGGGAAAATCCGCATTTTTGACTTTTTCGACACTACCGGCCCTGTCGTTTTTTTCAATTTTTGCCCACGTTGGAAAATCCTTCACAATTTTCCCAAAACGCCCCAACTGTGCTTGATTTTGCTCCTTTCTGACTCAGTCCGCCCCCTGGCACCTTTTAGCAAGGTTTGGGAAAATCCCCATTTTTGACTTTTTCGACACTACCGGCCCTGTCTTTTTTTCAAATTTTGCCCGGTTTGGAAAATCCTTCACAATTTTCACAAAACGCCCCAACTGTGCTTGATTTTGCTCGTTTTTCAATCAGCCCGCCCCCTGGCCCCTTTTAGCAAAAATTTGGGAAAATCCCAATTTTTGACTTTTTCGACACTACCGGACCTGTCGTTTTTTTCAAATTTTGCCCACTTTGGAAAATCCTTCACAATTTTCTCAAAACGCCCCAACTGTGCTTGATTTTGCTCCTTTCTGACTCAGTCCACCCCCTGGCACCTTTTAGCAAGGTTTGTGAAAATCCCCATTTTTGACTTTTTCGACACTACCGGCCCTGTCTTTTTTTTCAAATTTTGCCCGGTTTGGAAAATCCTTCACAATTTTCCCAAAACGCCCCAACTGTGCTTGATTTTGCTCCTTTCTGACTCAGTCCGCCCCCTGGCACCTTTTAGCAAGGTTTGGGAAAATCCCCATTTTTGACTTTTTCGACACTACCGGCCCTGTCTTTTTTTCAATTTTTGCCCACTTTGGAAAATCCTTCACAATTTTCACAAAACGCCCCAACTGTGCTTGATTTTGCTCGTTTTTCAATCAGCCCGCCCCCTGGCCCCTTTTAGCAAAAATTTGGGAAAATCCCAATTTTTGACTTTTTCGACACTACCGGCCCTGTCTTTTTTTCAAATTTTGCCCACTTTGGAAAATCCTTCACAATTTTCTCAAAACGCCCCAACTGTGCTTGATTTTGCTCCTTTCTGACTCAGTCCACCCCCTGGCCCCTTTTAGCAAGGTTTGTGAAAATCCCCATTTTTGACTTTTTCGACACTACCGGCCCTGTCGTTTTTTTCAATTTTTGCCCACTTTGGAAAATCCTTCACAATTTTAACAAAACGCCCCAACTGTGCTTGATTTTGCTCCTTTTTCACCCAGCCCCCCCCCTCTGGCCTCTTTAAGCAAAGTTTGGGAAAATCCACATTTTTGACTTTTTCGACACTACCGGCACTGTCGTTTTTTTCAAATTTTGCCCGGTTTGGAAAATCCTTCACAATTTTCCCAAAACGCCCCAACTGTGCTTGATTTTGCTCCTTTCTGACTCAGTCCGCCCCCCTGGCCCCTTTTAGCAAGGTTTGGGAAAATCCGCATTTTTGACTTTTTCGACACTACCGGCCCTGTCTTTTTTTTCAATTTTTGCCCACTTTGGAAAATCCTTCACAATTTTCACACAACGCCCCAACTGTGCTTGATTTTGCTACTTTTTCACCCAGCCCCCCCCTCTGGCCTCTTTAAGCAAAGTTTGGGAAAATCCCCATTTTTGACTTTTTCGACACTACCGGACCTGTCGTTTTTTTCAAATTTTGCCCGGTTTGGAAAATCCTTCACAATTTTCTCAAAACGCCCCAACTGTGCTTGATTTTGCTCATTTCTGACTCAGTCCGCCCCCCTGGCCCCTTTTAGCAAGATTTGGGAAAATCCGCATTTTTGACTTTTTCGACACTACCGGCCCTGTCGTTTTTTTCAATTTTTGCCCACGTTGGAAAATCCTTCACAATTTTCCCAAAACGCCCCAACTGTGCTTGATTTTGCTCCTTTCTGACTCAGTCCGCCCCCTGGCACCTTTTAGCAAGGTTTGGGAAAATCCCCATTTTTGACTTTTTCGACACTACCGGCCCTGTCTTTTTTTCAAATTTTGCCCGGTTTGGAAAATCCTTCACAATTTTCACAAAACGCCCCAACTGTGCTTGATTTTGCTCGTTTTTCAATCAGCCCGCCCCCTGGCCCCTTTTAGCAAAAATTTGGGAAAATCCCAATTTTTGACTTTTTCGACACTACCGGACCTGTCGTTTTTTTCAAATTTTGCCCACTTTGGAAAATCCTTCACAATTTTCTCAAAACGCCCCAACTGTGCTTGATTTTGCTCCTTTCTGACTCAGTCCACCCCCTGGCACCTTTTAGCAAGGTTTGTGAAAATCCCCATTTTTGACTTTTTCGACACTACCGGCCCTGTCTTTTTTTTCAAATTTTGCCCGGTTTGGAAAATCCTTCACAATTTTCCCAAAACGCCCCAACTGTGCTTGATTTTGCTCCTTTCTGACTCAGTCCGCCCCCTGGCACCTTTTAGCAAGGTTTGGGAAAATCCCCATTTTTGACTTTTTCGACACTACCGGCCCTGTCTTTTTTTCAATTTTTGCCCACTTTGGAAAATCCTTCACAATTTTCACAAAACGCCCCAACTGTGCTTGATTTTGCTCGTTTTTCAATCAGCCCGCCCCCTGGCCCCTTTTAGCAAAAATTTGGGAAAATCCCAATTTTTGACTTTTTCGACACTACCGGCCCTGTCTTTTTTTCAAATTTTGCCCACTTTGGAAAATCCTTCACAATTTTCTCAAAACGCCCCAACTGTGCTTGATTTTGCTCCTTTCTGACTCAGTCCACCCCCTGGCCCCTTTTAGCAAGGTTTGTGAAAATCCCCATTTTTGACTTTTTCGACACTACCGGCCCTGTCGTTTTTTTCAATTTTTGCCCACTTTGGAAAATCCTTCACAATTTTAACAAAACGCCCCAACTGTGCTTGATTTTGCTCCTTTTTCACCCAGCCCCCCCCCTCTGGCCTCTTTAAGCAAAGTTTGGGAAAATCCACATTTTTGACTTTTTCGACACTACCGGCACTGTCGTTTTTTTCAAATTTTGCCCGGTTTGGAAAATCCTTCACAATTTTCCCAAAACGCCCCAACTGTGCTTGATTTTGCTCCTTTCTGACTCAGTCCGCCCCCCTGGCCCCTTTTAGCAAGGTTTGGGAAAATCCCCATTTTTGACTTTTTCGACACTACCGGCCCTGTCTTTTTTTTCAAATTTTACCCGGTTTGGAAAATACTTCACAATTTTCACAAAACGCCCCAACTGTGCTTGATTTTGTTCGTTTTTCAATAAGCCCGCCCCCTGGCCCCTTTTAGCAAAGATTTGGGAAAATCCCCATTTTTGACTTTTTCGACACTACCGGCCCTGTCTTTTTTTTCAATTTTTGCCCACTTTGGAAAATCCTTCACAATTTTCACACAACGCCCCAACTGTGCTTGATTTTGCTCGTTTTTCAATCAGCCCGCCCCCTGGCCCCTTTTAGCAAAAATTTGGGAAAATCCCCATTTTTGACTTTTTCGACACTACCGGCCCTGTCGTTTTTTTCAAATTTTGCCCGGTTTGGAAAATCCTTCACAATTTTCCCAAAACGCCCCAACTGTGCTTGATTTTGCTCCTTTCTGACTCAGTCCGCCCCCCTGGCCGGTTTTAGCAAGGTTTGGGAAAATCCCAATTTTTGACTTTTTCGACACTACCGGCCCTGTCGTTTTTTTCAAATTTTGCCCGGTTTGGAAAATCCTTCACAATTTTCTCAAAACGCCCCAACTGTGCTTGATTTTGCTCCTTTCTGACTCAGTCCACCCCCTAGCACCTTTTAGCAAGGTTTGGGAAAATCCCCATTTTTGACTTTTTCGACACTACCGGCCCTGTCTTTTTTTTTCAAATTTTACCCGGTTTGGAAAATACTTCACAATTTTCACAAAACGCCCCAACTGTGCTTGATTTTGCTCGTTTTTCAATAAGCCCGCCCCCTGGCCCCTTTTAGCAAAGATTTGGAAAAATCCGCATTTTTGACTTTTTCGACACTACCGGCCCTGTCGTTTTTTTCAAATTTTGCCCGGTTTGGAAAATCCTTCACAATTTTCTCAAAACGCCCCAACTGTGCTTGATTTTGCTCCTTTCTGACTCAGTCCACCCCCTGGCACCTTTTAGCAAGGTTTGTGAAAATCCCAATTTTTGACTTTTTCGACACTACCGCCCCTGTCGTTTTTTTCAATTTTTGCCCTCTTTGGAAAATCCTTCGCAATTTTCACAAAACGCCCCAACTGTGCTTGATTTTGCTCCTTTTTCACCCAGCCCCCCCCTCTGGCCTCTTTAAGCAAAGATTTGGGAAAATCCGCATTTTTGACTTTTTCGACACTACCGGCCCTGTCGTTTTTTTCAAATTTTGCCCGGTTTGGAAAATCCTTCACAATTTTCCCAAAACGCCCCAACTGTGCTTGATTTTGCTCCTTTCTTACTTAGTCCGCCCCCCTGGCCCCTTTTAGCAAGGTTTTGGAAAATCCCCATTTTTGACTTTTTCGACACTACCGGCCCTGTCTTTTTTTTCAAATTTTGCCCGGTTTGGAAAATACTTCACAATTTTCACAAAACGCCCCAACTGTGCTTGATTTTGCTCGTTTTTCAATAAGCCCGCCCCCTGGCCCCTTTTAGCAAAGATTTGGAAAAATCCGCATTTTTGACTTTTTCGACACTACCGGCCCTGTCGTTTTTTTCAAATTTTGCCCGGTTTGGAAAATCCTTCACAATTTTCTCAAAACGCCCCAACTGTGCTTGATTTTGCTCCTTTCTGACTCAGTCCACCCCCTGGCACCTTTTAGCAAAGTTTGTGAAAATCCCAATTTTTGACTTTTTCGACACTACCGGCCCTGTCGTTTTTTTCAAATTTTGCCCGGTTTGGAAAATCCTTCACAATTTTCTCAAAACGCCCCAACTGTGCTTGATTTTGCTCATTTCTGACTCAGTCCGCCCCCCTGGCCCCTTTTAGCAAGGTTTGGGAAAATCCGCATTTTTGACTTTTTCGACACTATCGGCCCTGCCGTTTTTTTCAATTTTTGCCCACTTTGGAAAATCCTTCACAATTTTCACACAACGCCCCAACTGTGCTTGATTTTGCTCCTTTCTGACTCAGCCCGCCCCCCTGGCCCCTTTTAGCAAGGTTTGGGAAAATCCCCATTTTTGACTTTTTCGACACTACCGGCCCTGTCTTTTTTTTCAATTTATGCCCGGTTTGGAAAATCCTTCACAATTTTCCCAAAACGCCCCAACTGTGCTTGATTTTGCTCCTTTCTGACTCAGTCCGCACCCCTGGCCCCTTTTAGCAAGGTTTGGGAAAATCCCCATTTTTGACTTTTTCGACACTACCGGCCCTGTCGTTTTTTAAAATTTTTGCCCACTTTGGAAAATCCTTCACAATTTTCACACAACGCCCCAACTGTGCTTGATTTTGCTCATTTTTCACCCAGCCCCCCCCTCTGGCCTCTTTAAGCAAAGTTTGGGAAAATCCCCATTTTTGACTTTTTCGACACTACCGGACCTGTCGTTTTTTTCAAATTTTGCCCGGTTTGGAAAATCCTTCACAATTTTATCAAAACGCCCCAACTGTGCTTGATTTTGCTCATTTCTGACTCAGTCCGCCCCCCTGGCCCCTTTTAGCAAGATTTGGGAAAATCCGCATTTTTGACTTTTTCGACACTACCGGCCCTTTCGTTTTTTTCAATTTTTGCCCACGTTGGAAAATCCTTCACAATTTTCCCAAAACGCCCCAACTGTGCTTGATTTTGCTCTTTTCTGACTCAGTCCGCCCCCTGGCACCTTTTAGCAAGGTTTGGGAAAATCCCCATTTTTGACTTTTTCGACACTACCGGCCCTGTCTTTTTTTTTCAAATTTTACCCGGTTTGGAAAATACTTCACAATTTTCACAAAACGCCCCAACTGTGCTTGATTTTGCTCGTTTTTCAATAAGCCCGCCCCCTGGCCCCTTTTAGCAAAGATTTGGAAAAATCCGCATTTTTGACTTTTTCGACACTACCGGCCCTGTCGTTTTTTTCAAATTTTGCCCGGTTTGGAAAATCCTTCACAATTTTCTCAAAACGCCCCAACTGTGCTTGATTTTGCTCCTTTCTGACTCAGTCCACCCCCTGGCACCTTTTAGCAAGGTTTGTGAAAATCCCAATTTTTGACTTTTTCGACACTACCGCCCCTGTCGTTTTTTTCAATTTTTGCCCTCTTTGGAAAATCCTTCGCAATTTTCACAAAACGCCCCAACTGTGCTTGATTTTGCTCTTTTCTGACTCAGTCCGCCCCCTGGCCCCTTTTAGCAAAGATTTGGGAAAATCCGCATTTTTGACTTTTTCGACACTACCGGCCCTGTCTTTTTTTCAAATTTTGCCCAGTTTGGAAAATCCTTCACAATTTTCCCAAAACGCCCCAACTGTGCTTGATTTTGCTCCTTTCTGACTCAGTCCACCCCCTGGCACCTTTTAGCAAGGTTTGTGAAAATCCCCATTTTTGACTTTTTCGACACTACCGGCCCTGTCGTTTTTTTCAATTTTTGCCCACTTTGGAAAATCCTTCACAATTTTCACAAAACGCCCCAACTGTGCTTGATTTTGCTCCTTTTTCACCCAGCCCCCCCCTCTGGCCTCTTTAAGCAAAGTTTGGGAAAATCCCCATTTTTGACTTTTTCGACACTACCGGACCTGTCGTTTTTTTCAAATTTTGCCCGGTTTGGAAAATCCTTCACAATTTTCCCAAAACGCCCCAACTGTGCTTGATTTTGCTCCTTTCTGACTCAGTCCGCCCCCCTGGCCCCTTTTAGCAAGGTTTGGGAAAATCCCCATTTTTGACTTTTTCGACACTACCGGCCCTGTCTTTTTTTTCAAATTTTACCCGGTTTGGAAAATATTCACAATTTTCACAAAACGCCCCAACTGTGCTTGATTTTGTTCGTTTTTCAATAAGCCCGCCCCCTGGCCCCTTTTAGCAAAGATTTGGGAAAATCCGCATTTTTGACTTTTTCGACACTACCGGCCCTGTCGTTTTTTCAAATTTTGCCCGGTTTGGAAAATCCTTCACAATTTTCTCAAAACGCCCCAACTGTGCTTGATTTTGCTCATTTCTGACTCAGTCCGCCCCCCTGGCCCCTTTTAGCAAGGTTTGGGAAAATCCGCATTTTTGACTTTTTCGACACTACCGGCCCTGTCTTTTTTTTCAATTTTTGCCCACTTTGGAAAATCCTTCACAATTTTCACACAACGCCCCAACTGTGCTTGATTTTGCTCGTTTTTCAATCAGCCCGCCCCCTGGCCCCTTTTAGCAAAAATTTGGGAAAATCCCCATTTTTGACTTTTTCGACACTACCGGCCCTGTCGTTTTTTTCAAATTTTGCCCGGTTTGGAAAATCCTTCACAATTTTCCCAAAACGCCCCAACTGTGCTTGATTTTGCTCCTTTCTGACTCAGTCCGCCCCCCTGGCCCGTTTTAGCAAGGTTTGGGAAAATCCCCATTTTTGACTTTTTCGACACTACCGGCCCTGTCTTTTTTTTCAATTTATGCCCGGTTTGGAAAATCCTTCACAATTTTCCCAAAACGCCCCAACTGTGCTTGATTTTGCTCCTTTCTGACTCAGTCCGCACCCCTGGCCCCTTTTAGCAAGGTTTGGGAAAATCCCCATTTTTGACTTTTTCGACACTACCGGCCCTGTCGTTTTTTAAAATTTTTGCCCACTTTGGAAAATCCTTCACAATTTTTACACAACGCCCCAACTGTGCTTGATTTTGCTCATTTTTCACCCAGCCCCCCCCTCTGGCCTCTTTAAGCAAAGTTTGGGAAAATCCCCATTTTTGACTTTTTCGACACTACCGGACCTGTCGTTTTTTTCAAATTTTGCCCGGTTTGGAAAATCCTTCACAATTTTCTCAAAACGCCCCAACTGTGCTTGATTTTGCTCATTTCTGACTCAGTCCGCCCCCCTGGCCCCTTTCAGCAAGGTTTGGGAAAATCCGCATTTTTGACTTTTTCGACACTACCGGCCCTGTGGTTTTTTTCAATTTTTGCCCACGTTGGAAAATCCTTCACAATTTTCCCAAAACGCCCCAACTGTGCTTGATTTTGCTCTTTTCTGACTCAGTCCGCCCCCTGGCACCTTTTAGCAAGGTTTGGGAAAATCCGCATTTTTGACTTTTTCGACACTACCGGCCCTGTCTTTTTTTTCAATTTTTGCCCACTTTGGAAAATCCTTCACAATTTTCACAAAACGCCCCTACTGTGCTTGATTTTGCTCGTTTTTCAATAAGCCCGCCCCCTGGCCCCTTTTAGCAAAGATTTGGGAAAATCCGCATTTTTGACTTTTTCGACACTACCGGCCCTGTCTTTTTTTCAAATTTTGCCCGGTTTGGAAAATCCTTCACAATTTTCCCAAAACGCCCCAACTGTGCTTGATTTTGCTCCTTTCTGACTCAGTCCACCCCCTGGCACCTTTTAGCAAGGTTTGTGAAAATCCCCATTTTTGACTTTTTCGACACTACCGGCCCTGTCGTTTTTTTCAATTTTTGCCCACTTTGGAAAATCCTTCACAATTTTCACAAAACGCCCCAACTGTGCTTGATTTTGCTCCTTTTTCACCCAGCCCCCCCCTCTGGCCTCTTTAAGCAAAGTTTGGGAAAATCCCCATTTTTGACTTTTTCGACACTACCGGACCTGTCGTTTTTTTCAAATTTTGCCCGGTTTGGAAAATCCTTCACAATTTTCCCAAAACGCCCCAACTGTGCTTGATTTTGCTCCTTTCTGACTCAGTCCGCCCCCCTGGCCCCTTTTAGCAAGGTTTGGGAAAATCCCCATTTTTGACTTTTTCGACACTACCGGCCCTGTCTTTTTTTCAAATTTTGCCCGGTTTGGAAAATACTTCACAATTTTCACAAAACGCCCCAACTGTGCTTGATTTTGTTCGTTTTTCAATAAGCCCGCCCCCTGGCCCCTTTTAGCAAAGATTTGGGAAAATCCGCATTTTTGACTTTTTCGACACTACCGGCCCTGTCGTTTTTTCAAATTTTGCCCGGTTTGGAAAATCCTTCACAATTTTCTCAAAACGCCCCAACTGTGCTTGATTTTGCTCATTTCTGACTCAGTCCGCCCCCCTGGCCCCTTTTAGCAAGGTTTGGGAAAATCCGCATTTTTGACTTTTTCGACACTACCGGCCCTGTCTTTTTTTTCAATTTTTGCCCACTTTGGAAAATCCTTCACAATTTTCACACAACGCCCCAACTGTGCTTGATTTTGCTCGTTTTTCAATCAGCCCGCCCCCTGGCCCCTTTTAGCAAAAATTTGGGAAAATCCCCATTTTTGACTTTTTCGACACTACCGGCCCTGTCGTTTTTTTCAAATTTTGCCCGGTTTGGAAAATCCTTCACAATTTTCCCAAAACGCCCCAACTGTGCTTGATTTTGCTCCTTTCTGACTCAGTCCGCCCCCCTGGCCCGTTTTAGCAAGGTTTGGGAAAATCCCAATTTTTGACTTTTTCGACACTACCGGACCTGTCGTTTTTTTCAAATTTTGCCCACTTTGGAAAATCCTTCACAATTTTCTCAAAACGCCCCAACTGTGCTTGATTTTGCTCTTTTCTGACTCAGTCCACCCCCTGGCACCTTTTAGCAAGGTTTGTGAAAATCCCCATTTTTGACTTTTTCGACACTACCGCCCCTGTCGTTTTTTTCAATTTTTGCCCTCTTTGGAAAATCCTTCACAATTTTCACAAAACGCCCCAACTGTGCTTGATTTTGCTCCTTTTTCACCCAGCCCCCCCCTCTGGCCTCTTTAAGCAAAGTTTGGGAAAATCCCCATTTTTGACTTTTTCGACACTACCGGCACTGTCGTTTTTTTCAAATTTTGCCCGGTTTGGAAAATCCTTCACAATTTTCCCAAAACGCCCCAACTGTGCTTGATTTTGCTCCTTTCTGACTCAGTCCGCCCCCCTGGCCCCTTTTAGCAAGGTGTGGGAAAATCCCCATTTTTGACTTTTTCGACACTACCGGCCCTGTCTTTTTTTTCAAATTTTACCCGGTTTGGAAAATACTTCACAATTTTCACAAAACGCCCCAACTGTGCTTGATTTTGCTCGTTTTTCAATAAGCCCGCCTCCTGGCCCCTTTTAGCAAAGATTTGGAAAAATCCGCATTTTTGACTTTTTCGACACTACCGGCCCTGTCGTTTTTTTCAAATTTTGCCCGGTTTGGAAAATCCTTCACAATTTTCTCAAAACGCCCCAACTGTGCTTGATTTTGCTCCTTTCTGACTCAGTCCGCCCCCCTGGCCCCTTTTAGCAAGGTTTGGGAAAATCCGCATTTTTGACTTTTTCGACACTACCGGCCCTGTCGTTTTTTTCAATTTTTGCCCACTTTGGAAAATCCTTCACAATTTTCACAAAACGCCCCAACTGTGCTTGATTTTGCTCCTTTCTGACTCAGTCCGCCCCCCTGGCCCCTTTTAGCAAGGTTTGGGAAAATCCGCATTTTTGACTTTTTCGACACTACCGGCCCTGTCGTTTTTTTCAATTTTTGCCCACTTTGGAAAATCCTTCACAATTTTCACAAAACGCCCCAACTGTGCTTGATTTTGCTCCTTTTTCACCCAGCCCCCCCATCTGGCCTCTTTAAGCAAAGTTTGGGAAAATCCCCATTTTTGACTTTTTCGACACTACCGGCACTGTCGTTTTTTTTCAAATTTTGCCCGGTTTGGAAAATCCTTCACAATTTTCACAAAACGCCCCAACTGTGCTTGATTTTGCTCGTTTTTCAATCAGCCCGCCCCCTGGCCCCTTTTAGCAAAAATTTGGGAAAATCCCCATTTTTGACTTTTTCGACACTACCGGCCCTGTCTTTTTTTTCAATTTATGCCCGGTTTGGAAAATCCTTCACAATTTTCCCAAAACGCCCCAACTGTGCTTGATTTTGCTCCTTTCTGACTCAGTCCGCACCCCTGGCCCCTTTTAGCAAGGTTTGGGAAAATCCCCATTTTTGACTTTTTCGACACTACCGGCCCTGTCGTTTTTTAAAATTTTTGCCCACTTTGGAAAATCCTTCACAATTTTCACACAACGCCCCAACTGTGCTTGATTTTGCTCATTTTTCACCCAGCCCCCCCCTCTGGCCTCTTTAAGCAAAGTTTGGGAAAATCCCCATTTTTGACTTTTTCGACACTACCGGACCTGTCGTTTTTTTCAAATTTTGCCCGGTTTGGAAAATCCTTCACAATTTTCTCAAAACGCCCCAACTGTGCTTGATTTTGCTCATTTCTGACTCAGTCCGCCCCCCTGGCCCCTTTTAGCAAGGTTTGGGAAAATCCGCATTTTTGACTTTTTCGACACTACCGGCCCTGTCGTTTTTTTCAATTTTTGCCCACGTTGGAAAATCCTTCACAATTTTCCCAAAACGCCCCAACTGTGCTTGATTTTGCTCTTTTCTGACTCAGTCCGCCCCCTGGCACCTTTTAGCAAGGTTTGGGAAAATCCGCATTTTTGACTTTTTCGACACTACCGGCCCTGTCTTTTTTTTCAATTTTTGCCCACTTTGGAAAATCCTTCACAATTTTCACAAAACGCCCCTACTGTGCTTGATTTTGCTCGTTTTTCAATAAGCCCGCCCCCTGGCCCCTTTTAGCAAAGATTTGGGAAAATCCGCATTTTTGACTTTTTCGACACTACCGGCCCTGTCTTTTTTTCAAATTTTGCCCGGTTTGGAAAATCCTTCACAATTTTCCCAAAACGCCCCAACTGTGCTTGATTTTGCTCCTTTCTGACTCAGTCCACCCCCTGGCACCTTTTAGCAAGGTTTGTGAAAATCCCCATTTTTGACTTTTTCGACACTACCGGCCCTGTCGTTTTTTTCAATTTTTGCCCACTTTGGAAAATCCTTCACAATTTTCACAAAACGCCCCAACTGTGCTTGATTTTGCTCCTTTTTCACCCAGCCCCCCCCCTCTGGCCTCTTTAAGCAAAGTTTGGGAAAATCCCCATTTTTTACTTTTTCGACACTACCGGACCTGTCGTTTTTTTCAAATTTTGCCCGGTTTGGAAAATCCTTCACAATTTTCCCAAAACGCCCCAACTGTGCTTGATTTTGCTCCTTTCTGACTCAGTCCGCCCCCCTGGCCCCTTTTAGCAAGGTTTGGGAAAATCCCCATTTTTGACTTTTTCGACACTACCGGCCCTGTCTTTTTTTCAAATTTTGCCCGGTTTGGAAAATACTTCACAATTTTCACAAAACGCCCCAACTGTGCTTGATTTTGTTCGTTTTTCAATAAGCCCGCCCCCTGGCCCCTTTTAGCAAAGATTTGGGAAAATCCGCATTTTTGACTTTTTCGACACTACCGGCCCTGTCGTTTTTTCAAATTTTGCCCGGTTTGGAAAATCCTTCACAATTTTCTCAAAACGCCCCAACTGTGCTTGATTTTGCTCATTTCTGACTCAGTCCGCCCCCCTGGCCCCTTTTAGCAAGGTTTGGGAAAATCCGCATTTTTGACTTTTTCGACACTACCGGCCCTGTCTTTTTTTTCAATTTTTGCCCACTTTGGAAAATCCTTCACAATTTTCACACAACGCCCCAACTGTGCTTGATTTTGCTCGTTTTTCAATCAGCCCGCCCCCTGGCCCCTTTTAGCAAAAATTTGGGAAAATCCCCATTTTTGACTTTTTCGACACTACCGGCCCTGTCGTTTTTTTCAAATTTTGCCCGGTTTGGAAAATCCTTCACAATTTTCCCAAAACGCCCCAACTGTGCTTGATTTTGCTCCTTTCTGACTCAGTCCGCCCCCCTGGCCCCTTTTAGCAAGGTGTGGGAAAATCCCCATTTTTGACTTTTTCGACACTACCGGCCCTGTCTTTTTTTTCAAATTTTACCCGGTTTGGAAAATACTTCACAATTTTCACAAAACGCCCCAACTGTGCTTGATTTTGCTCGTTTTTCAATAAGCCCGCCTCCTGGCCCTTTTTAGCAAAGATTTGGAAAAATCCGCATTTTTGACTTTTTCGACACTACCGGCCCTGTCTTTTTTTTTCAAATTTTACCCGGTTTGGAAAATACTTCACAATTTTCACAAAACGCCCCAACTGTGCTTGATTTTGCTCCTTTCTGACTCAGTCCGCCCCCCTGGCCCCTTTTAGCAAGGTTTGGGAAAATCCGCATTTTTGACTTTTTCGACACTACCGGCCTTGTCGTTTTTTTCAAATTTTGCCCGGTTTGGAAAATCCTTCACAATTTTCCCAAAACGCCCCAACTGTGCTTGATTTTGCTCCTTTCTGACTCAGTCCGCCCCCCTGGCCCCTTTTAGCAAGGTTTGGGAAAATCCGCATTTTTGACTTTTTCGACACTACCGGCCCTGTCGTTTTTTTCAATTTCTGCCCACTTTGGAAAATCCTTCACAATTTTCACAAAACGCCCCAACTGTGCTTGATTTTGCTCCTTTTTCACCCAGCCCCCCCATCTGGCCTCTTTAAGCAAAGTTTGGGAAAATCCCCATTTTTGACTTTTTCGACACTACCGGCACTGTCGTTTTTTTTCAAATTTTGCCCGGTTTGGAAAATCCTTCACAATTTTCACAAAACGCCCCAACTGTGCTTGATTTTGCTCGTTTTTCAATCAGCCCGCCCCCTGGCCCCTTTTAGCAAAAATTTGGGAAAATCCCCATTTTTGACTTTTTCGACACTACCCGGCCCTGTCTTTTTTTCAATTTATGCCCGGTTTGGAAAATCCTTCACAATTTTCCCAAAACGCCCCAACTGTGCTTGATTTTGCTCCTTTCTGACTCAGTCCGCACCCCTGGCCCCTTTTAGCAAGGTTTGGGAAAATCCCCATTTTTGACTTTTTCGACACTACCCGGCCCTGTCGTTTTTTAAATTTTTGCCCACTTTGGAAAATCCTTCACAATTTTCACACAACGCCCCAACTGTGCTTGATTTTGCTCATTTTTCACCCAGCCCCCCCCTCTGGCCTCTTTAAGCAAAGTTTGGGAAAATCCCATTTTTGACTTTTCGACACTACCGGACCTGTCGCGTTTTTTTTCAAATTTTGCCCGGTTTGGAAAATCCTTCACAATTTTCTCAAAACGCCCCAACTGTGCTTGATTTTGCTCATTTCTGACTCAGTCCGCCCCCCCTGGCCCCTTTTAGCAAGGTTTGGGAAAATCCGCATTTTTGACTTTTTCGACACTACCCGGCCCTGTCGTTTTTTTCAATTTTTGCCCACGTTGGAAAATCCTTCACAATTTTCCCAAAACGCCCCAACTGTGCTTGATTTTGCTCTTTTCTGACTCAGTCCGCCCCCTGGCACCTTTTAGCAAGGTTTGGGAAAATCCCCATTTTGACTTTTTCGACACTACCGGCCCTGTCTTTTTTTTTCAAATTTTACCCGGTTTGGAAAATACTTCACAATTTTCACAAAACGCCCCAACTGTGCTTGATTTTGCTCGTTTTTCAATAAGCCCGCCCCCTGGCCCCTTTTAGCAAAGATTTGGAAAAATCCGCATTTTTGACTTTTTCGACACTACCGGCCCTGTCGTTTTTTTCAAATTTTGCCCGGTTTGGAAAATCCTTCACAATTTTCTCAAAACGCCCCAACTGTGCTTGATTTTGCTCCTTTCTGACTCAGTCCACCCCCCTGGCACCTTTTAGCAAGGTTTGTGAAAATCCCAATTTTTGACTTTTTCGACACCGCCCCTGTCGTTTTTTTCAATTTTTGCCCTCTTTGGAAAATCCTTCGCAATTTTCACAAAACGCCCCAACTGTGCTTGATTTTGCTCCTTTTTCACCCAGCCCCCCCCTCTGGCCTCTTTAAGCAAAGATTTGGGAAAATCCGCATTTTTGACTTTTTCGACACTACCGGCCCTGTCGTTTTTTTCAAATTTTGCCCGGTTTGGAAAATCCTTCACAATTTTCCCAAAACGCCCCAACTGTGCTTGATTTTTCTCGTTTTTCAATAAGCCCGCCCCCTGGCCCCTTTTAGCAAAGATTTGGAAAAATCCGCATTTTTGACTTTTTCTGTCGTTTTTTTCAAATTTTGCCCGGTTTGGAAAATCCTTCACAATTTTCTCAAAACGCCCCAACTGTGCTTGATTTTGCTCCTTTCTGACTCAGTCCACCCCCTGGCACCTTTTAGCAAGGTTTGTGAAAATCCCAATTTTTGACTTTTTCGACACTACCGGCCCTGTCGTTTTTTTCAAATTTTGCCCGGTTTGGAAAATCCTTCACAATTTTCTCAAAACGCCCCAACTGTGCTTGATTTTGCTCATTTCTGACTCAGTCCGCCCCCCTGGCCCCTTTTAGCAAGGTTTGGGAAAATCCGCATTTTTGACTTTTTCGACACTATCGGCCCTGCCGTTTTTTTCAATTTTTGCCCACTTTGGAAAATCCTTCACAATTTTCACACAACGCCCCAACTGTGCTTGATTTTGCTCCTTTCTGACTCAGCCCGCCCCCCTGGCCCCTTTTAGCAAGGTTTGGGAAAATCCCCATTTTTGACTTTTTCGACACTACCGGCCCTGTCTTTTTTTTCAATTCATGCCCGGTTTGGAAAATCCTTCACAATTTTCCCAAAACGCCCCAACTGTGCTTGATTTTGCTCCTTTCTGACTCAGTCCGCACCCCTGGCCCCTTTTAGCAAGGTTTGGGAAAATCCCCATTTTTGACTTTTTCGACACTACCGGCCCTGTCGTTTTTTAAAATTTTTGCCCACTTTGGAAAATCCTTCACAATTTTCACACAACGCCCCAACTGTGCTTGATTTTGCTCATTTTTCACCCAGCCCCCCCCTCTGGCCTCTTTAAGCAAAGTTTGGGAAAATCCCCATTTTTGACTTTTTCGACACTACCGGACCTGTCGTTTTTTTCAAATTTTGCCCGGTTTGGAAAATCCTTCACAATTTTCTCAAAACGCCCCAACTGTGCTTGATTTTGCTCATATTCTGACTCAGTCCGCCCCCCTGGCCCCTTTTAGCAAGGTTTGGGAAAATCCGCATTTTTGACTTTTTCGACACTACCCGGCCCTGTCGTTTTTTTCAATTTTTGCCCACGTTGGAAAATCCTTCACAATTTTCCCAAAACGCCCCAACTGTGCTTGATTTTGCTCTTTTCTGACTCAGTCCGCCCCCTGGCACCTTTTAGCAAGGTTTGGGAAAATCCGCATTTTTGACTTTTTCGACACTACCGGCCCTGTCTTTTTTTTCAATTTTTGCCCACTTTGGAAAATCCTTCACAATTTTCACAAAACGCCCCTACTGTGCTTGATTTTGCTCGTTTTTCAATAAGCCCGCCCCCTGGCCCCTTTTAGCAAAGATTTGGGAAAATCCGCATTTTTGACTTTTTCGACACTGCCGGCCCTGTCTTTTTTCAAATTTTGCCCGGTTTGGAAAATCCTTCACAATTTTCCCAAAACGCCCCAACTGTGCTTGATTTTGCTCCTTTCTGACTCAGTCCACCCCCTGGCACCTTTTAGCAAGGTTTGTGAAAATCCCCATTTTTGACTTTTTCGACACTACCGGCCCTGTCGTTTTTTTCAATTTTTGCCCACTTTGGAAAATCCTTCACAATTTTCACAAAACGCCCCAACTGTGCTTGATTTTGCTCCTTTTTCACCCAGCCCCCCCCCTCTGGCCTCTTTAAGCAAAGTTTGGGAAAATCCCCATTTTTTACTTTTTCGACACTACCGGACCTGTCGTTTTTTTCAAATTTTGCCCGGTTTGGAAAATCCTTCACAATTTTCCCAAAACGCCCCAACTGTGCTTGATTTTGCTCCTTTCTGACTCAGTCCGCCCCCCTGGCCCCTTTTAGCAAGGTTTGGGAAAATCCCCATTTTTGACTTTTTCGACACTACCGGCCCTGTCTTTTTTTCAAATTTTGCCCGGTTTGGAAAATACTTCACAATTTTCACAAAACGCCCCAACTGTGCTTGATTTTGTTCGTTTTTCAATAAGCCCGCCCCCTGGCCCCTTTTAGCAAAGATTTGGGAAAATCCGCATTTTTGACTTTTTCGACACTACCGGCCCTGTCGTTTTTTCAAATTTTGCCCGGTTTGGAAAATCCTTCACAATTTTCTCAAAACGCCCCAACTGTGCTTGATTTTGCTCATTTCTGACTCAGTCCGCCCCCCTGGCCCCTTTTAGCAAGGTTTGGGAAAATCCGCATTTTTGACTTTTTCGACACTACCGGCCCTGTCTTTTTTTTCAATTTTTGCCCACTTTGGAAAATCCTTCACAATTTTCACACAACGCCCCAACTGTGCTTGATTTTGCTCGTTTTTCAATCAGCCCGCCCCCTGGCCCCTTTTAGCAAAAATTTGGGAAAATCCCCATTTTTGACTTTTTCGACACTACCGGCCCTGTCGTTTTTTTCAAATTTTGCCCGGTTTGGAAAATCCTTCACAATTTTCCCAAAACGCCCCAACTGTGCTTGATTTTGCTCCTTTCTGACTCAGTCCGCCCCCCTGGCCCGTTTTAGCAAGGTTTGGGAAAATCCAAATTTTTGACTTTTTCGACACTACCGGACCTGTCGTTTTTTTCAAATTTTGCCCACTTTGGAAAATCCTTCACAATTTTCTCAAAACGCCCCAACTGTGCTTGATTTTGCTCCTTTCTGACTCAGTCCACCCCCTGGCACCTTTTAGCAAGGTTTGTGAAAATCCCCATTTTTGACTTTTTCGACACTACCCGCCCCTGTCGTTTTTTTCAATTTTTGCCCTCTTTGGAAAATCCTTCACAATTTTCACAAAACGCCCCAACTGTGCTTGATTTTGCTCCTTTTTCACCCAGCCCCCCCCCTCTGGCCTCTTTAAGCAAAGTTTGGGAAAATCCCCATTTTTGACTTTTTCGACACTACCGGCACTGTCGTTTTTTTCAAATTTTGCCCGGTTTGGAAAATCCTTCACAATTTTCCCAAAACGCCCCAACTGTGCTTGATTTTGCTCCTTTCTGACTCAGTCCGCCCCCCTGGCCCCTTTTAGCAAGGTGTGGGAAAATCCCCATTTTTGACTTTTTCGACACTACCGGCCCTGTCTTTTTTTTCAAATTTTACCCGGTTTGGAAAATACTTCACAATTTTCACAAAACGCCCCAACTGTGCTTGATTTTGCTCGTTTTTCAATAAGCCCGCCCCCTGGCCCCTTTTAGCAAAGATTTGGAAAAATCCGCATTTTTGACTTTTTCGACACTACCGGCCCTGTCGTTTTTTTCAAATTTTGCCCGGTTTGGAAAATCCTTCACAATTTTCTCAAAACGCCCCAACTGTGCTTGATTTTGCTCCTTTCTGACTCAGTCCGCCCCCCTGGCCCCTTTTAGCAAGGTTTGGGAAAATCCGCATTTTTGACTTTTTCGACACTACCGGCCCTGTCGTTTTTTTCAATTTTTGCCCACTTTGGAAAATCCTTCACAATTTTCACAAAACGCCCCAACTGTGCTTGATTTTGCTCCTTTCTGACTCAGTCCGCCCCCCTGGCCCCTTTTAGCAAGGTTTGGGAAAATCCGCATTTTTGACTTTTTCGACACTACCGGCCCTGTCGTTTTTTTCAATTTTTGCCCACTTTGGAAAATCCTTCACAATTTTCACAAAACGCCCCAACTGTGCTTGATTTTGCTCCTTTTTCACCCAGCCCCCCCATCTGGCCTCTTTAAGCAAAGTTTGGGAAAATCCCCATTTTTGACTTTTTCGACACTACCGGCACTGTCGTTTTTTTCAAATTTTGCCCGGTTTGGAAAATCCTTCACAATTTTCCCAAAACGCCCCAACTGTGCTTGATTTTGCTCCTTTCTGACTCAGTCCACCCCCTAGCACCTTTTAGCAAGGTTTGGGAAAATCCCCATTTTTGACTTTTTCGACACTACCCGCCCCTGTCGTTTTTTTCAATTTTTGCCCTCTTTGGAAAATCCTTCACAATTTTCACAAAACGCCCCAACTGTGCTTGATTTTGCTCCTTTTTCACCCAGCCCCCCCATCTGGCCTCTTTAAGCAAAGTTTGGGAAAATCCCCATTTTTGACTTTTTCGACACTACCGGCACTGTCGTTTTTTTAAAATTTTGCCCGGTTTGGAAAATCCTTCACAATTTTCACAAAACGCCCCAACTGTGCTTGATTTTGCTCCTTTCTGACTCAGTCCGCCCCCCTGGCCCGTTTTAGCAAGGTTTGGGAAAATCCCAATTTTTGACTTTTTCGACACTACCGGACCTGTCGTTTTTTTCAAATTTTGCCCACTTTGGAAAATCCTTCACAATTTTCTCAAAACGCCTCAACTGTGCTTGATTTTGCTCGTTTTTCAATCAGCCCGCCTCCTTGCCCCTTTTAGCAAAAATTTGGGAAAATCCCCATTTTTGACTTTTTCGACACTACCGGCCCTGTCGTTTTTTTCAAATTTTGCCCGGTTTGGAAAATCCTTCACAATTTTCCCAAAACGCCCCAACTGTTCTTGATTTTGCTCCTTTCTGACTCAGTCCGCCCCCCTGGCCCGTTTTAGCAAGGTTTGGGAAAATCCCCATTTTTGACTTTTTCGACACTACCGGACCTGTCGTTTTTTTCAAATTTTGCCCACTTTGGAAAATCCTTCACAATTTTCTCAAAACGCCCCAACTGTGCTTGATTTTGCTCCTTTCTGACTCAGTCAACCCCCTGGCACCTTTTAGCAAGGTTTGTGAAAATCCCCATTTTTGACTTTTTCGACACTACCGCCCCTGTCGTTTTTTTCAATTTTTGCCCTCTTTGGAAAATCCTTCACAATTTTCACAAAACGCCCCAACTGTGCTTGATTTTACTCCTTTTTCACCCAGCCCCCCCCTCTGGCCTCTTTAAGCAAAGTTTGGGAAAATCCCCATTTTTGACTTTTTCGACACTACCGGCACTGTCGTTTTTTTCAAATTTTGCCCGGTTTGGAAAATCCTTCACAATTTTCCCAAAACGCCCCAACTGTTCTTGATTTTGCTCCTTTCTGACTCAGTCCGCCCCCCTGGCCCGTTTTAGCAAGGTTTGGGAAAATCCCAATTTTTGACTTTTTCGACACTACCGGACCTGTCGTTTTTTTCAATTTTTGCCCATTTTGGAAAATCCTTCACAATTTTCACAAAACGCCCCAACTGTGCTTGATTTTGCTCGTTTTTCAATCAGCCCGCCCCCTGGCCCCTTTTAGCAAAAATTTGGGAAAATCCCCATTTTTGACTTTTTCGACACTACCGGCCCTGTCTTTCTTTTCAAATTTTACCCGGTTTGGAAAATACTTCACAATTTTCACAAAACGCCCCAACTGTGCTTGATTTTGCTCGTTTTTCAATAAGCCCGCCCCCTGGCCCCTTTTAGCAAAGATTTGGAAAAATCTGCATTTTTGACTTTTTCGACACTACCGGCCCTGTCGTTTTTTTCAAATTTTGCCCGGTTTGGAAAATCCTTCACAATTTTCTCAAAACGCCCCAACTGTGCTTGATTTTGCTCCTTTCTGACTCAGTCCACCCCCTGGCACCTTTTAGCAAGGTTTGTGAAAATCCCCATTTTTGACTCTTTCGACACTACCGCCCCTGTCGTTTTTTTAAATTTTTGCCCTCTTTGGAAAATCCTTCACAATTTTCACAAAACGCCCCAACTGTGCTTGATTTTGCTCCTTTTTCACCCAGCCCCCCCCTCTGGCCTCTTTAAGCAAAGTTTGGGAAAATCCCCATTTTTGACTTTTTCGACACTACCGGCACTGTCGTTTTTTTCAAATTTTGCCCACTTTGGAAAATCCTTCACAATTTTCCCAAAACGCCCCAACTGTGCTTGATTTTGCTCCTTTCTGACTCAGTCCGCCCCCCTGGCCCCTTTTAGCAAGGTTTGGGAAAATCCGCATTTTTGACTTTTTCGACACTACCGGCCCTGTCGTTTTTTTCAATTTTTGCCCACTTTGGAAAATCCTTCACAATTTTCACAAAACGCCCCAACTGTGCTTGATTTTGCTCCTTTTTCACCCAGCCCCCCCATCTGGCCTCTTTAAGCAAAGTTTGTGAAAATCCCCATTTTTGACTTTTTCGACACTACCGGCACTGTCGTTTTTTTCAAATTTTGCCCGGTTTGGAAAATCCTTCACAATTTTCCCAAAACGCCCCAACTGTGCTTGATTTTGCTCCTTTCTGACTCAGTCCGCCCCCCTGGCCCCTTTTAGCAAGGTTTGGGAAAATCCGCATTTTTGACTTTTTCGACACTACCGGCCCTGTCGTTTTTTTCAATTTTTGCCCACGTTGGAAAATCCTTCACAATTTTTACAAAACGCCCCAACTGTGCTTGATTTTGCTCCTTTTTCACCCAGCCCCCCCATCTGGCCTCTTTAAGCAAAGTTTGGGAAAATCCCCATTTTTGACTTTTTCGACACTACCGGCACTGTCGTTTTTTTAAAATTTTGCCCGGTTTGGAAAATCCTTCACAATTTTCACAAAACGCCCCAACTGTGCTTGATTTTGCTCGTTTTTCAATCAGCCCGCCCCCTGGCCCCTTTTAGCAAAAATTTGGGAAAATCCCCATTTTTGACTTTTTCGACACTACCGGCCCTGTCGTTTTTTTCAAATTTTGCCCGGTTTGGAAAATCCTTCACAATTTTCCCAAAACGCCCCAACTGTGCTTGATTTTGCACCTTTCTGACTCAGTCCGCCCCCCTGGCCCGTTTTAGCAAGGTTTGGGAAAATCCCAATTTTTGACTTTTTCGACACTACCGGACCTGTCGTTTTTTTCAAATTTTGCCCACTTTGGAAAATCCTTCACAATTTTCTCAAAACGCCCCAACTGTGCTTGATTTTGCTCCTTTCTGACTCAGTCCACCCCCTGGCACCTTTTAGCAAGGTTTGTGAAAATCCCCATTTTTGACTTTTTCGACACTACCGCCCCTGTCGTTTTTTTCAATTTTTGCCCTCTTTGGAAAATCCTTCACAATTTTCCCAAAACGCCCCAACTGTGCTTGATTTTGCTTCTTTTTCACCCAGCCCCCCCCTCTGGCCTCTTTAAGCAAAGTTTGGGAAAATCCCCATTTTTGACTTTTTCGACACTACCGGCACTGTCGTTTTTTTCAAATTTTGCCCACTTTGGAAAATCCTTCACAATTTTCCCAAAACGCCCCAACTGTGCTTGATTTTGCTCCTTTCTGACTCAGTCCGCCCCCCTGGCCCCTTTTAGCAAGGTTTGGGAAAATCCGCATTTTTGACTTTTTCGACACTACCGGCCCTGTCGTTTTTTTCAATTTTTGCCCACTTTGGAAAATCCTTCACAATTTTCACAAAACGCCCCAACTGTGCTTGATTTTGCTCCTTTTTCACCCAGCCCCCCCATCTGGCCTCTTTAAGCAAAGTTTGGGAAAATCCCCATTTTTGACTTTTTCGACACTACCGGCACTGTCGTTTTTTTCAAATTTTGCCCGGTTTGGAAAATCCTTCACAATTTTCACAAAACGCCCCAACTGTGCTTGATTTTGCTCGTTTTTCAATAAGCCCGCCCCCTGGCCCCTTTTAGCAAGATTTGGAAAAATCCGCATTTTTGACTTTTTCGACACTACCGGCCCTGTCGTTTTTTTCAAATTTTGCCCGGTTTGGAAAATCCTTCACAATTTTCTCAAAACGCCCCAACTGTGCTTGATTTTGCTCCTTTCTGACTCAGTCCACCCCCTGGCACCTTTTAGCAAGGTTTGTGAAAATCCCCATTTTTGACTTTTTCGACACTACCGGCACTGTCGTTTTTTTCAAATTTTGCCCGGTTTGGAAAATCCTTCACAATTTTCCCAAAACGCCCCAACTGTGCTTGATTTTGCTCCTTTCTTACTTAGTCCGCCCCCCTGGCCCCTTTTAGCAAGGTTTTGGAAAATCCCCATTTTTGACTTTTTCGACACTACCGGCCATGTCGTTTTTTTCAAATTTTGCCCGGTTTGGAAAATCCTTCACAATTTTCTCAAAACGCCCCAACTGTGCTTGATTTTGCTCATTTCTGACTCAGTCCGCCCCCCTGGCCCCTTTTAGCAAGGTTTTGGAAAATCCCCATTTTTGACTTTTTCGACACTACCAGACCTGTCGTTTTTTTCAAATTTTGCCCGGTTTGGAAAATCCTTCACAATTTTCTCAAAACGCCCCAACTGTGCTTGAATTTGCTCATTTCTGACTCAGTCCGCCCCCCTGGCCCCTTTTAGCAAGGTTTGGGAAAATCCGCATTTTTGACTTTTTCGACACTACCGGCCCTGTCGTTTTTTTCAATTTTTGCCCACTTTGGAAAATCCTTCACAATTTTCACAAAACGCCCCAACTGTGCTTGATTTTGCTCATTTCTGACTCAGTCAGCCCCCCTGGCCCCTTTTAGCAAGGTTTGGGAAAATCCGCATTTTTGACTTTTTCGACACTACCGGCCCTGTCGTTTTTTTCAATTTTTGCCCACTTTGGAAAATCCTTCACAATTTTCACAAAACACCCCTACTGTGCTTGATTTTGCTCGTTTTTCAATAAGCCCGCCCCCTGGCCCCTTTTAGCAAAGGTTTGGGAAAATCCGCATTTTTGACTTTTTCGACACTACCGGCCCTGTCTTTTTTTCAAATTTTGCCCGGTTTGGAAAATCCTTCACAATTTTCACAAAACGCCCCAACTGTGCTTGATTTTGCTCGTTTTTCAATCAGCCCGCCCCCTGGCCCCTTTTAGCAAAAATTTGGGAAAATCCCAATTTTTGACTTTTTCGACACTACCGGACCTGTCGTTTTTTTCAAATTTTGCCCACTTTGGAAAATCCTTCACAATTTTCTCAAAACGCCCCAACTGTGCTTGATTTTGCTCCTTTCTGACTCAGTCCACCCCCTGGCACCTTTTAGCAAGGTTTGTGAAAATCCCCATTTTTGACTTTTTCGACACTACCGGCCCTGTCGTTTTTTTCAATTTTTGCCCACTTTGGAAAATCCTTCACAATTTTCCCAAAACGCCCCAACTGTGCTTGATTTTGCTCCTTTTTCACCCAGCCCCCCCCCCTCTGGCCTCTTTAAGCAAAGTTTGGGAAAATCCCCATTTTTGACTTTTTCGACACTACCGGCACTGTCGTTTTTTTCAAATTTTGCCCGGTTTGGAAAATCCTTCACAATTTTCCCAAAACGCCCCAACTGTGCTTGATTTTGCTCCTTTCTGACTCAGTCCGCCCCCCTGGCCCCTTTTAGCAAGGTTTGGGAAAATCCCCATTTTTGACTTTTTCGACACTACCGGCCCTGTCTTTTTTTCAAATTTTACCCGGTTTGGAAAATCCTTCACAATTTTCACAAGACGCCCCAACTGTGCTTGATTTTGCTCGTTTTTCAATAAGCCCGCCCTCTGGCCCCTTTTAGCAAAGATTTGGGAAAATCCGCATTTTTGACTTTTTCGACACTACCGGCCCTGTCGTTTTTTTCAATTTTTGCCCACTTTGGAAAATCCTTCACAATTTTCCCAAAACGCCCCAACTGTGCTTGATTTTGCTCCTTTCTTACTTAGTCCGCCCCCCTGGCCCCTTTTAGCAAGGTTTTGGAAAATCCCCATTTTTGACTTTTTCGACACTACCGGCCCTGTCGTTTTTTTCAAATTTTGCCCGGTTTGGAAAATCCTTCACAATTTTCCCAAAACGCCCCAACTGTGCTTGATTTTGCTCATTTCTGACTCAGTCCGCCCCCCTGGCCCCTTTTAGCAAGGTTTGGGAAAATCCGCATTTTTGACTTTTTCGACACTATCGGCCCTGTCGTTTTTTTCAATTTTTGCCCACTTTGGAAAATCCTTCACAATTTTCACACGACGCCCCAACTGTGCTTGATTTTGCTCCTTTCTGACTCAGCCCGCCCCCCTGGCCCCTTTTAGCAAGGTTTGGGAAAATCCCCATTTTTGACTTTTTCGACACTACCGGCCCTGTCGTTTTTTTCAATTTTTGCCCACTATGGAAAATCCTTCACAATTTTCCCAAAACGCCCCAACTGTGCTTGATTTTGCTCGTTTTTCACTCAGCCCCCCCCCCCTGGCCTCTTTAAGCAAATTTTGTGAAAATCCCCATTTTTGACTTTTTCGAAACTACCGGCCCTGTCTTTTTTTTCAAATTTTGCCCGGTTTGGAAAATCCTTCACAATTTTCACACAACGCCCCAACTGTGCTTGATTTTGCTCCTTTCTCACTCAGCCCGTCCCCCTGGCCCCTTTTAGCAAGGATTTGGGACAATCCCCATTTTTGACTTTTTCGACACTACCGGCCCTGTCGTTTTTTTCAAATTTTGCCCGGTTTGGAAAATCCTTCACAATTTTCCCAAAACGCCCCAACTGTGCTTGATTTTGCTCCTTTCTTACTTAGTCCGCCCCCCTGGCCCCTTTTAGCAAGGTTTGGGAAAATCCGCATTTTTGACTTTTTCGACACTACCGGCCCTGTCGTTTTTTTCAATTTTTGCCCACTTTGGAAAATCCTTCACAATTTTCACAAAACGCCCCAACTGTGCTTGATTTTGCTCATTTCTGACTCAGTCCGCCCCCCTGGCCCCTTTTAGCAAGGTTTGGGAAAATCCGCATTTTTGACTTTTTCGACACTACCGGCCCTGTCGTTTTTTTCAATTTTTGCCCACTTTGGAAAATCCTTCACAATTTTCACAAAACGCCCCAACTGTGCTTGATTTTGCTCGTTTTTCAATCAGCCCGCCCCCTGGCCCCTTTTAGCAAAAATTTGGGAAAATCCCAATTTTTGACTTTTTCGACACTACCGGACCTGTCGTTTTTTTTCAAATTTTGCCCACTTTGGAAAATCCTTCACAATTTTCTCAAAACGCCCCAACTGTGCTTGATTTTGCTCCTTTCTGACTCAGTCCACCCCCTGGCACCTTTTAGCAAGGTTTGTGAAAATCCCCATTTTTGACTTTTTCGACACTACCGGCCCTGTCGTTTTTTTCAATTTTTGCCCACTTTGGAAAATCCTTCACAATTTTCACAAAACGCCCCAACTGTGCTTGATTTTGCTCCTTTTTCACCCAGCCCCCCCTTCTGGCCTCTTTAAGCAAAGTTTGGGAAAATCCCCATTTTTGACTTTTTCGACACTACCGGCACTGTCGTTTTTTTTCAAATTTTGCCCGGTTTGGAAAATCCTTCACAATTTTCCCAAAACGCCCCAACTGTGCTTGATTTTGCTCCTTTCTGACTCAGTCCGCCCCCCTGGCCCCTTTTAGCAAGGTTTGGGAAAATCCCCATTTTTGACTTTTTCGACACTACCGGCCCTGTCTTTTTTTTCAAATTTTACCCGGTTTGGAAAATCCTTCACAATTTTCCCAAAACGCCCCAACTGTGCTTGATTTTGCTCGTTTTTCAATAAGCCCGCCTTTCTGGCCCCTTTTAGCAAAGATTTGGGAAAATCCGCATTTTTGACTTTTTCGACACTACCGGCCCTGTCTTTTTTTTCAATTTTTGCCCACTTTGGAAAATCCTTCACAATTTTCACAAAACGCCCCAACTGTGCTTGATTTTGCACGTTTTTCAATAAGCCCGGCCCCTGGCCCCTTTTTGCAAAGATTTGGGAAAATCCGCATTTTTGACTTTTTCGACACTACCGGCCCTGTCGTTTTTTTCAAATTTTGCCCGGTTTGGAAAATCCTTCACAATTTTCCCAAAACGCCCCAACTGTGCTTGATTTTGCTCCTTTCTTACTTAGTCCGCCCCCCTGGCCCCTTTTAGCAAGGTTTTGGAAAATCCCCATTTTTGACTTTTTCGACACTACCGGACCTGTCGTTTTTTTTCAATTTTTGCCCACTTTGGAAAATCCTTCACAAGTTTCACAAAACGCCCCAACTGTGCTTGATTTTGCTCATTTCTGACTCAGTCCGCCCCCCTGGCCCCTTTTAGCAAGGTTTGGGAAAATCCGCATTTTTGACTTTTTCGACACTACCGGCCCTGTCGTTTTTTTCAAATTTTGCCCATTTTGGAAAATCCTTCACAATTTTCCCAAAACGCCCCAACTGTGCTTCATTTTGCTCCTTTCTTACTTAGTCCGCCCCCCTGGCCCCTTTTAGCAAGGTTTTGGAAAATCCCCATTTTTGACTTTTTCGACACTACCGGACCTGTCGTTTTTTTCAAATTTTGCCCGGTTTGGAAAATCCTTCACAATTTTCTCAAAACGCCCCAACTTTGCTTGAATTTGCTCATTTCTGACTCAGTCCGCCCCCCTGGCCCCTTTTAGCAAGGTTTGGGAAAATCCGCATTTTTGACTTTTTCGACACTACCGGCCCTGTCGTTTTTTTCAATTTTTGCCCACTTTGGAAAATCCTTCACAATTTTCACAAAACGCCCCTACTGTGCTTGATTTTGCTCGTTTTTCAATAAGCCCGCCCCCTGGCCCCTTTTAGCAAAGATTTGGGAAAATCCGCATTTTTGACTTTTTCGACACTACCGGCCCTGTCTTTTTTTCAAATTTTGCCCGGTTTGGAAAATCCTTCACAATTTTCCCAAAACGCCCCAACTGTGCTTGATTTTGCTCGTTTTTCAATCAGCCCGCCCCCTGGCCCCTTTTAGCAAAAATTTGGGAAAATCCCAATTTTTGACTTTTTCGACACTACCGGACCTGTCGTTTTTTTCAAATTTTGCCCGGTTTGGAAAATCCTTCACAATTTTCCCAAAACGCCCCAACTGTGCTTGATTTTGCTCTTTTCTTACTTAGTCCGCCCCCCTGGCCCCTTTTAGCAAGGTTTTGGAAAATCCCCATTTTTGACTTTTTCGACACTACCGGACCTGTCGTTTTTTTCAAATTTTGCCCGGTTTGGAAAATCCTTCACAATTTTCACACAACGCCCCAACTGTGCTTGATTTTGCTCCTTTCTGACTCAGCCCGCCCCCCTGGCCCCTTTTAGCAAGGTTTGGGAAAATCCCCATTTTTGACTTTTTCGACACTACCGGCCCTGTCGTTTTTTTCAATTTTTGCCCACTATGGAAAATCCTTCACAATTTTCACAAAACGCCCCAACTGTGCTTGATTTTGCTCGTTTTTCACTCAGCCCCCCCCCCCTGGCCTCTTTAAGCAAATTTTGTGAAAATCCCCATTTTTGACTTTTTCGAAACCACCGGCCCTGTCTTTTTTTTCAAATTTTGCCCGGTTTGGAAAATCCTTCACAATTTTCACACAACGCCCCAACTGTGCTTGATTTTGCTCCTTTCTCACTCAGCCCGTCCCCCTGGCCCCTTTTAGCAAGGATTTGGGAAAATCCCCATTTTTGACTTTTTCGACACTACCGGCCCTGTCGTTTTTTTCAAATTTTGCCCGGTTTGGAAAATCCTTCACAATTTTCCCAAAACGCCCCAACTGTGCTTGATTTTGCTCCTTTCTTACTTAGTCCGCCCCCCTGGCCCCTTTTAGCAAGGTTTTGGAAAATCCCCATTTTTGACTTTTTCGACACTACCGGACCTGTCGTTTTTTTCAAATTTTGCCCGGTTTGGAAAATCCTTCACAATTTTCTCAAAACGCCCCAACTTTGCTTGAATTTGCTCATTTCTGACTCAGTCCGCCCCCCTGGCCCCTTTTAGCAAGGTTTGGGAAAATCCGCATTTTTGACTTTTTCGACACTACCGGCCCTGTCGTTTTTTTCAATTTTTGCCCACTTTGGAAAATCCTTCACAATTTTCCCAAAACGCCCCAACTGTGCTTGATTTTGCTCGTTTTTCAATCAGCCCGCCCCCTGGCCCCTTTTAGCAAAAATTTGGGAAAATCCCAATTTTTGACTTTTTCGACACTACCGGACCTGTCGTTTTTTTCAAATTTTGCCCGGTTTGGAAAATCCTTCACAATTTTCCCAAAACGCCCCAACTGTGCTTGATTTTGCTCCTTTCTGACTCAGTCCGCCCCCCTGGCCCCTTTTAGCAAGGTTTGGGAAAATCCCCATTTTTGACTTTTTCGACACTACCGGCCCTGTCTTTTTTTCAAATTTTACCCGGTTTGGAAAATCCTTCACAATTTTCACAAAACGCCCCAACTGTGCTTGATTTTGCTCGTTTTTCAATAAGCCCGCCCCCTGGCCCCTTTTAGCAAAGATTTGGGAAAATCCGCATTTTTGACTTTTTCGACACTACCGGCCCTGTCGTTTTTTTCAATTTTTGCCCACTTTGGAAAATCCTTCACAATTTTCACAAAACGCCCCAACTGTGCTTGATTTTGCTCATTTCTGACTCAGTCCGCCCCCCTGGCCCCTTTTAGCAAGGTTTGGGAAAATCCGCATTTTTGACTTTTTCGACACTACCGGCCCTGTCTTTTTTTTCAATTTTTGCTCACTTTGGAAAATCCTTCACAATTTTCACAAAACGCCCCTACTGTGCTTGATTTTGCTCGTTTTTCAATCAGCCCGCCCCCTGGCCCCTTTTAGCAAAAATTTGGGAAAATCCCCATTTTTGACTTTTTCGACACTACCGGCCGGACCTGTCGTTTTTTTCAATTTTTGCCCACTTCGGAAAATCCTTCACAATTTTCCCAAAACGCCCCAACTGTGCTTGATTTTGCTCCTTTCTTACTTAGTCCGCCCCCCTGGCCCCTTTTAGCAAGGTTTTGGAAAATCCCCATTTTTGACTTTTTCGACACTACCGGCCCTGTCGTTTTTTTCAAATTTTGCCCGGTTTGGAAAATCCTTCACAATTTTCTCAAAACGCCCCAACTGTGCTTGATTTTGCTCATTTCTGACTCAGTCCGCCCCCCTGGCCCCTTTTAGCAAGGTTTGGGAAAATCCGCATTTTTGACTTTTTCGACACTATCGGCCCTGTCGTTTTTTTCAATTTTTGCCCACTTTGGAAAATCCTTCACAATTTTCACACGACGCCCCAACTGTGCTTGATTTTGCTCCTTTCTGACTCAGCCCGCCCCCCTGGCCCCTTTTAGCAAGGTTTGGGAAAATCCCCATTTTTGACTTTTTCGACACTACCGGCACTGTCGTTTTTTTCAATTTTTGCCCACTATGGAAAATCCTTCACAATTTTCCCAAAACGCCCCAACTGTGCTTGATTTTGCTCCTTTTTCACCCAGCCCCCCCCCCTCTGGCCTCTTTAAGCAACGTTTGGGAAAATCCCCATTTTTGACTTTTTCGACACTACCGGCACTGTCGTTTTTTTTCAAATTTTGCCCGGTTTGGAAAATCCTTCACAATTTTCCCAAAACGCCCCAACTGTGCTTGATTTTGCTCCTTTCTTACTTAGTCCGCCCCCCTGGCCCCTTTTAGCAAGGTTTGGGAAAATCCCCATTTTTGACTTTTTCGACACTACCGGACATGTCGTTTTTTTCAATTTTTGCCCACTTTGGAAAATCCTTCACAAGTTTCACAAAACGCCCCAACTGTGCTTGATTTTGCTCATTTCTGACTCAGTCCGCCCCCCTGGCCCCTTTTAGCAAGGTTTGGGAAAATCCGCATTTTTGACTTTTTCGACACTACCGGCCCTGTCTTTTTTTTCAATTTTTGCCCACTTTGGAAAATCCTTCACAATTTTCACAAAACGCCCCAACTGTGCTTTATTTTGCTCATTTCTGACTCAGTCCGCCCCCCTGGCCCCTTTTAGCAAGGTTTGGGAAATCCGCATTTTTGACTTTTTCGACACTACCGGCCCTGTCGTTTTTTCAATTTTTGCCCACTTTGGAAAATCCTTCACAATTTTCACAAAACGCCCCTACTGTGCTTGATTTTGCTCGTTTTTCAATCAGCCCGCCCCCTGGCCCCTTTTAGCAAAAATTTGGGAAAATCCCAATTTTTGACTTTTTCGACACTACCGGCCCTGTCGTTTTTTTCAAATTTTGCCCGGTTTGGAAAATCCTTCACAATATTCTCAAAACGCCCCAACTGTGCTTGATTTTGCTCATTTCTGACTCAGTCCGCCCCCCTGGCCCCTTTTAGCAAGGTTTGGGAAAATCCGCATTTTTGACTTTTTCGACACTACCGGCCCTGTCTTTTTTTTCAATTTTTGCCCACTTTGGAAAATCCTTCACAATTTTCACAAAACGCCCCAACTGTGCTTGATTTTGCACGTTTTTCAATAAGCCCGCCCCCTGGCCCCTTTTAGCAAAGATTTGGGAAAATCCGCATTTTTGACTTTTTCGACACTACCGGCCCTGTCGTTTTTTTCAAATTTTGCCCGGTTTGGAAAATCCTTCACAATTTTCCCAAAACGCCCCAACTGTGCTTGATTTTGCTCCTTTCTTACTTAGTCCGCCCCCCTGGCCCCTTTTAGCAAGGTTTTGGAAAATCCCTATTTTTGACTTTTTCGACACTACCGGACCTGTCGTTTTTTTTCAATTTTTGCCCACTTTGGAAAATCCTTCACAATTTTCACACAACGCACCAACTGTGCTTGATTTTGCTCCTTTCTGACTCAGTCCGCCCCCTGGCACCTTTTAGCAACGTTTGGGAAAATCCCCATTTTTGACTTTTTCGACACTACCGGCCCTGTCTTTTTTTCAAATTTTGCCCGGTTTGGAAAATCCTTCACAATTTTCCCAAAACGCCCCAACTGTGCTTGATTTTGCTCGTTTTTCAATCAGCCCGCCCCCTGGCCCCTTTTAGCAAAAATTTGGGAAAATCCCCATTTTTGACTTTTTCGACACTACCGGCCCTGTCGTTTTTTTCAAATTTTGCCCGGTTTGGAAAATCCTTCACAATTTTCCCAAAACGCCCCAACTGTGCTTGATTATGCTCCTTTCTTACTTAGTCCGCCCCCCTGGCCCCTTTTAGCAAGGTTTTGGAAAATCCCCATTTTTGACTTTTTCGACACTACCGGACCTGTCGTTTTTTTCAAATTTTGCCCGGTTTGGAAAATCCTTCACAATTTTCTCAAAACGCCCCAACTGTGCTTGAATTTGCTCATTTCTGACTCAGTCCGCCCCCCTGGCCCCTTTTAGCAAGGTTTGGGAAAATCCGCATTTTTGACTTTTTCGACACTACCGGCCCTGTCGTTTTTTTCAATTTTTGCCCACTTTGGAAAATCCTTCACAATTTTCACACAACGCCCCAACTGTGCTTGATTTTGCTCCTTTCTGACTCAGTCCGCCCCCCTGGCCCCTTTTAGCAAGGTTTGGGAAAATCCGCATTTTTGACTTTTTCGACACTACCGGCCCTGTCTTTTTTTTCAATTTTTGCCCACTTTGGAAAATCCTTCACAATTTTCACAAAACGCCCCAACTGTGCTTGATTTTGCACGTTTTTCAATAAGCCCGCCCCCTGGCCCCTTTTAGCAAAGATTTGGGAAAATCCGCATTTTTGACTTTTTCGACACTACCGGACCTGTCGTTTTTTTCAAATTTTGCCCGGTTTGGAAAATCCTTCACAATTTTCTCAAAACGCCCCAACTGTGCTTGAATTTGCTCATTTCTGACTCAGTCCGCCCCCCTGGCCCCTTTGAGCAAGGTTTGGGAAAATCCGCATTTTTGACTTTTTCGACACTACCGGCCCTGTCGTTTTTTTCAATTTTTGCCCACTTTGGAAAATCCTTCACAATTTTCACACAACGCCCCAACTGTGCTTGATTTTGCTCCTTTCTGACTCAGTCCGCCCCCCTGGCCCCTTTTAGCAAGGTTTGGGAAAATCCGCATTTTTGACTTTTTCGACACTACCGGCCCTGTCTTTTTTTTCAATTTTTGCCCACTTTGGAAAATCCTTCACAATTTTCACAAAACGCCCCAACTGTGCTTGATTTTGCACGTTTTTCAATAAGCCCGCCCCCTGGCCCCTTTTAGCAAAGATTTGGGAAAATCCGCATTTTTGACTTTTTCGACACTACCGGCCCTGTCGTTTTTTTCAAATTTTGCCCGGTTTGGAAAATCCTTCACAATTTTCCCAAAACGCCCCAACTGTGCTTGATTTTGCTCCTTTCTTACTTAGTCCGCCCCCCTGGCCCCTTTTAGCAAGGTTTTGGAAAATCCCTATTTTTGACTTTTTCGACACTACCGGACCTGTCATTTTTATTCAATTTTTGCCCACTTTGGAAAATCCTTCACAATTTTCACACAACGCACCAACTGTGCTTGATTTTGCTCCTTTCTGACTCAGTCCGCCCCCTGGCACCTTTTAGCAAGGTTTGGGAAAATCCCCATTTTTGACTTTTTCGACACTACCGGCCCTGTCTTTTTTTCAAATTTTGCCCGGTTTGGAAAATCCTTCACAATTTTCCCAAAACGCCCCAACTGTGCTTGATTTTGCTCGTTTTTCAATCAGCCCGCCCCCTGGCCCCTTTTAGCAAAAATTTGGGAAAATCCCCATTTTTGACTTTTTCGACACTACCGGCCCTGTCGTTTTTTTCAAATTTTGCCCGGTTTGGAAAATCCTTCACAATTTTCTCAAAACGCCCCAACTGTGCTTGATTTTGCTCATTTCTGACTCAGTCCGCCCCCCTGGCCCCTTTTAGCAAGGTTTGGGAAAATCCCCATTTTTGACTTTTTCGACACTACCGGCCCTGTCTTTTTTTTCAATTTTTGCCCACTTTGGAAAATCCTTCACAATTTTCACACAACGCCCCAACTGTGCTTGATTTTGCACGTTTTTCAATAAGCCCGCCCCCTGGCCCCTTTTAGCAAAGATTTGGGAAAATCCGCATTTTTGACTTTTTCGACACTACCGGCCCTGTCGTTTTTTTCAAATTTTGCCCGGTTTGGAAAATCCTTCACAATTTTCCCAAAACGCCCCAACTGTGCTTGATTTTGCTCCTTTCTTACTTAGTCCGCCCCCCTGGCCCCTTTTAGCAAGGTTTTGGAAAATCCCCATTTTTGACTTTTTCGACACTACCGGACCTGTCGTTTTTTTCAAATTTTGCCCGGTTTGGAAAATCCTTCACAATTTTCTCAAAACGCCCCAACTGTGCTTGAATTTGCTCATTTCTGACTCAGTCTTCCCCCCTGGCCCCTTTTAGCAAGGTTTGGGAAAATCCGCATTTTTGACTTTTTCGACACTACCGGCCCTGTCGTTTTTTTCAATTTTTGCCCACTTTGGAAAATCCTTCACAATTTTCACACAACGCCCCAACTGTGCTTGATTTTGCTCCTTTCTGACTCAGTCCGCCCCCCTGGCCCCTTTTAGCAAGGTTTGGGAAAATCCCCATTTTTGACTTTTTCGACACTACCGGCCCTGTCTTTTTTTTTCAAATTTTACCCGGTTTGGAAAATCCTTCACAATTTTCCCAAAACGCCCCAACTGTGCTTGATTTTGCTCCTTTCTGACTCAGTCCGCCCCCTGGCACCTTTTAGCAAGGTTTGGGAAAATCCCCATTTTTGACTTTTTCGACACTACCGGCCCTGTCTTTTTTTCAAATTTTGCCCGGTTTGGAAAATCCTTCACAATTTTCCCAAAACGCCCCAACTGTGCTTGATTTTGCTCGTTTTTCAATCAGCCCGCCCCCTGGCCCCTTTTAGCAAAAATTTGGGAAAATCCCAATTTTTGACTTTTTCGACACTACCGGACCTGTCGTTTTTTTCAAATTTTGCCCACTTTGGAAAATCCTTCACAATTTTCTCAAAACGCCCCAACTGTGCTTGATTTTGCTCCTTTCTGACTCAGTCCACCCCCTGGCACCTTTTAGCAAGGTTTGTGAAAATCCCCATTTTTGACTTTTTCGACACTACCGGCCCTGTCGTTTTTTTCAATTTTTGCCCACTTTGGAAAATCCTTCACAATTTTCACAAAACGCCCCAACTGTGCTTGATTTTGCTCCTTTTTCACCCAGCCCCCCCCCTCTGGCCTCTTTAAGCAAAGTTTGGGAAAATCCCCATTTTTGACTTTTTCGACACTACCGGCACTGTCGTTTTTTTCAAATTTTGCCCGGTTTGGAAAATCCTTCACAATTTTCCCAAAACGCCCCAACTGTGCTTGATTTTGCTCCTTTCTGACTCAGTCCGCCCCCCTGGCCCCTTTTAGCAAGGTTTGGGAAAATCCCCATTTTTGACTTTTTCGACACTACCGGCCCTGTCTTTTTTTTCAAATTTTACCCGGTTTGGAAAATCCTTCACAATTTTCACAAAACGCCCCAACTGTGCTTGATTTTGCTCGTTTTTCAATAAGCCCGCCTTTCTGGCCCCTTTTAGCAAATATTTGGGAAAATCCGCATTTTTGACTTTTTCGACACTACCGGCCCTGTCTTTTTTTTCAATTTTTGCCCACTTTGGAAAATCCTTCACAATTTTCACAAAACGCCCCAACTGTGCTTGATTTTGCACGTTTTTCAATAAGCCCGCCCCCTGGCCCCTTTTAGCAAAGATTTGGGAAAATCCCCATTTTTGACTTTTTCGACACTACCGGCCCTGTCGTTTTTTTCAAATTTTGCCCGGTTTGGAAAATCCTTCACAATTTTCCCAAAACGCCCCAACTGTGCTTAATTTTGCTCCTTTCTTACTTAGTCCGCCCCCCTGGCCCCTTTTAGCAAGGTTTTGGAAAATCCCTATTTTTGACTTTTTCGACACTACCGGACCTGTCGTTTTTTTTCAATTTTTGCCCACTTTGGAAAATCCTTCACAATTTTCACACAACGCACCAACTGTGCTTGATTTTGCTCCTTTCTGACTCAGTCCGCCCCCTGGCACCTTTTAGCAAGGTTTGGGAAAATCCCCATTTTTGACTTTTTCGACACTACCGGCCCTGTCTTTTTTTCAAATTTTGCCCGGTTTGGAAAATCCTTCACAATTTTCCCAAAACGCCCCAACTGTGCTTGATTTTGCTCGTTTTTCAATCAGCCCGCCCCCTGGCCCCTTTTAGCAAAAATTTGGGAAAATCCCCATTTTTGACTTTTTCGACACTACCGGCCCTGTCGTTTTTTTCAAATTTTGCCCGGTTTGGAAAATCCTTCACAATTTTCTCAAAACGCCCCAACTGTGCTTGATTTTGCTCATTTCTGACTCAGTCCGCCCCCCTGGCCCCTTTTAGCAAGGTTTGGGAAAATCCGCATTTTTGACTTTTTCGACACTACCGGCCCTGTCTTTTTTTTCAATTTTTGCCCACTTTGGAAAATCCTTCACAATTTTCACACAACGCCCCAACTGTGCTTGATTTTGCACGTTTTTCAATAAGCCCGCCCCCTGGCCCCTTTTAGCAAAGATTTGGGAAAATCCGCATTTTTGACTTTTTCGACACTACCGGCCCTGTCGTTTTTTTCAAATTTTGCCCGGTTTGGAAAATCCTTCACAATTTTCCCAAAACGCCCCAACTGTGCTTGATTTTGCTCCTTTCTTACTTAGTCCGCCCCCCTGGCCCCTTTTAGCAAGGTTTTGGAAAATCCCCATTTTTGACTTTTTCGACACTACCGGACCTGTCGTTTTTTTCAAATTTTGCCCGGTTTGGAAAATCCTTCACAATTTTCTCAAAACGCCCCAACTGTGCTTGAATTTGCTCATTTCTGACTCAGTCCGCCCCCCTGGCCCCTTTTAGCAAGGTTTGGGAAAATCCGCATTTTTGACTTTTTCGACACTACCGGCCCTGTCGTTTTTTTCAATTTTTGCCCACTTTGGAAAATCCTTCACAATTTTCACACAACGCCCCAACTGTGCTTGATTTTGCTCCTTTCTGACTCAGTCCGCCCCCCTGGCCCCTTTTAGCAAGGTTTGGGAAAATCCCCATTTTTGACTTTTTCGACACTACCGGCCCTGTCTTTTTTTTTCAAATTTTACCCGGTTTGGAAAATCCTTCACAATTTTCCCAAAACGCCCCAACTGTGCTTGATTTTGCTCCTTTCTGACTCAGTCCGCCCCCTGGCACCTTTTAGCAAGGTTTGGGAAAATCCCCATTTTTGACTTTTTCGACACTACCGGCCCTGTCTTTTTTTCAAATTTTGCCCGGTTTGGAAAATCCTTCACAATTTTCCCAAAACGCCCCAACTGTGCTTGATTTTGCTCGTTTTTCAATCAGCCCGCCCCCTGGCCCCTTTTAGCAAAAATTTGGGAAAATCCCCATTTTTGACTTTTTCGACACTACCGGCACTATCGTTTTTTTTCAAATTTTGCCCGGTTTGGAAAATCCTTCACAATTTTCCCAAAACGCCCCAACTGTGCTTGATTTTGCTCCTTTCTGACTCAGTCCGCCCCCCCTGGCCCGTTTTAGCAAGGTTTGGGAAAATCCCAATTTTTGACTTTTTCGACACTACCGGACCTGTCGTTTTTTTCAAATTTTGCCCATTTTGGAAAATCCTTCACAATTTTCACAAAACGCCCCAACTGTGCTTCATTTTGCTCGTTTTTCAATAAGCCCGCCCCCTGGCCCCTTTTAGCAAAGATTTGGGAAAATCCGCATTTTTGACTTTTTCGACACTACCGGCCTTGTCGTTTTTTTCAAATTTTTCCCGGTTTGGAAAATCCTTCACAATTTTCTCAAAACGCCCCAACTGTGCTTGATTTTGCTCATTTCTGACTCAGTCCGCCCCCCTGGCCCCTTTTAGCAAGGTTTGGGAAAATCCGCATTTTTGACTTTTTCGACACTACCGGCCCTGTATTTTTTTTCAAATTTTGCCCGGTTTGGAAAATCCTTCACAATTTTCCCAAAACGCCCCAACTGTGCTTGATTTTGCTCGTTTTTCAATCAGCCCGCCCCCTGGCCCCTTTTAGCAAAAATTTGGGAAAATCCCCATTTTTGACTTTTTCGACACTACCGGCCCTGTCGTTTTTTTCAAATTTTGCCCGGTTTGGAAAATCCTTCACAATTTTCTCAAAACGCCCCAACTGTGCTTGATTTTGCTCGTTTTTCAATAAGCCCGCCCCCTGGCCCCTTTTAGCAAAGATTTGGGAAAATCCGCATTTTTGACTTTTTCGACACTACCGGCCCTGTCGTTTTTTTCAATTTTTGCCCACTTTGGAAAATCCTTCACAATTTTCACAAAACGCCCCAACTGTGCTTGATTTTGCTCATTTCTGACTCAGTCCGCCCCCCTGGCCCCTTTTAGCAAGGTTTGGGAAAATCCGCATTTTTGACTTTTTCGACACTACCGGCCCTGTCTTTTTTTTCAATTTTTGCTCACTTTGGAAAATCCTTCACAATTTTCACAAAACGCCCCTACTGTGCTTGATTTTGCTCGTTTTTCAATCAGCCCGCCCCCTGGCCCCTTTTAGCAAAAATTTGGGAAAATCCCCATTTTTGACTTTTTCGACACTACCGGCCGGACCTGTCGTTTTTTTCAATTTTTGCCCACTTCGGAAAATCCTTCACAATTTTCCCAAAACGCCCCAACTGTGCTTGATTTTGCTCCTTTCTTACTTAGTCCGCCCCCCTGGCCCCTTTTAGCAAGGTTTTGGAAAATCCCCATTTTTGACTTTTTCGACACTACCGGCCCTGTCGTTTTTTTCAAATTTTGCCCGGTTTGGAAAATCCTTCACAATTTTCTCAAAACGCCCCAACTGTGCTTGATTTTGCTCATTTCTGACTCAGTCCGCCCCCCTGGCCCCTTTTAGCAAGGTTTGGGAAAATCCGCATTTTTGACTTTTTCGACACTATCGGCCCTGTCGTTTTTTTCAATTTTTGCCCACTTTGGAAAATCCTTCACAATTTTCACACGACGCCCCAACTGTGCTTGATTTTGCTCCTTTCTGACTCAGCCCGCCCCCCTGGCCCCTTTTAGCAAGGTTTGGGAAAATCCCCATTTTTGACTTTTTCGACACTACCGGCACTGTCGTTTTTTTCAATTTTTGCCCACTATGGAAAATCCTTCACAATTTTCCCAAAACGCCCCAACTGTGCTTGATTTTGCTCGTTTTTCACTCAGCCCCCCCCCCCCCTGGCCTCTTTAAGCAAATTTTGTGAAAATCCCCATTTTTGACTTTTTCGAAACTACCGGCCCTGTCTTTTTTTTCAAATTTTGCCCGGTTTGGAAAATCCTTCACAATTTTCACACAACGCCCCAACTGTGCTTGATTTTGCTCCTTTCTCACTCAGCCCGTCCCCCTGGCCCCTTTTAGCAAGGATTTGGGAAAATCCCCATTTTTGACTTTTTCGACACTACCGGACCTGTCGTTTTTTTCAAATTTTGCCCACTTTGGAAAATCCTTCACAATTTTCTCAAAACGCCCCAACTGTGCTTGATTTTGCTCCTTTCTGACTCAGTCCACCCCCTGGCACCTTTTAGCAAGGTTTGTGAAAATCCCCATTTTTGACTTTTTCGACACTACCGGCCCTGTCGTTTTTTTCAATTTTTGCCCACTTTGGAAAATCCTTCACAATTTTCACAAAACGCCCCAACTGTGCTTGATTTTGCTCCTTTTTCACCCAGCCCCCCCCCTCTGGCCTCTTTAAGCAACGTTTGGGAAAATCCCCATTTTTGACTTTTTCGACACTACCGGCACTGTCGTTTTTTTTCAAATTTTACCCGGTTTGGAAAATCCTTCACAATTTTCCCAAAACGCCCCAACTGTGCTTGATTTTGCTCCTTTCTTACTTAGTCCGCCCCCCTGGCCCCTTTTAGCAAGGTTTGGGAAAATCCCCATTTTTGACTTTTTCGACACTACCGGACATGTCGTTTTTTTCAATTTTTGCCCACTTTGGAAAATCCTTCACAAGTTTCACAAAACGCCCCAACTGTGCTTGATTTTCCTCATTTCTGACTCAGTCCGCCCCCCTGGCCCCTTTTAGCAAGGTTTGGGAAAATCCGCATTTTTGACTTTTTCGACACTACCGGCCCTGTCTTTTTTTTCAATTTTTGCCCACTTTGGAAAATCCTTCACAATTTTCACAAAACGCCCCAACTGTGCTTTATTTTGCTCATTTCTGACTCAGTCCGCCCCCCTGGCCCCTTTTAGCAAGGTTTGGGAAATCCGCATTTTTGACTTTTTCGACACTACCGGCCCTGTCGTTTTTTCAATTTTTGCCCACTTTGGAAAATCCTTCACAATTTTCACAAAACGCCCCAACTGTGCTTGATTTTGCACGTTTTTCAATAAGCCCGCCCCCTGGCCCCTTTTAGCAAAGATTTGGGAAAATCCGCATTTTTGACTTTTTCGACACTACCGGCCCTGTCGTTTTTTTCAAATTTTGCCCGGTTTGGAAAATCCTTCACAATTTTCCCAAAACGCCCCAACTGTGCTTGATTTTGCTCCTTTCTTACTTAGTCCGCCCCCCTGGCCCCTTTTAGCAAGGTTTTGGAAAATCCCTATTTTTGACTTTTTCGACACTACCGGACCTGTCGTTTTTTTTCAATTTTTGCCCACTTTGGAAAATCCTTCACAATTTTCACAAAACGCCCCAACTGTGCTTGATTTTGCTCATTTCTGACTCAGTCCGCCCCCCTGGCCCCTTTTAGCAAGGTTTGGGAAAATCCGCATTTTTGACTTTTTCGACACTACCGGCCCTGTCTTTTTTTTCAATTTTTGCCCACTTTGGAAAATCCTTCACAATTTTCACAAAACGCCCCAACTGTGCTTTATTTTGCTCATTTCTGACTCAGTCCGCCCCCCTGGCCCCTTTTAGCAAGGTTTGGGAAATCCGCATTTTTGACTTTTTCGACACTACCGGCCCTGTCGTTTTTTCAATTTTTGCCCACTTTGGAAAATCCTTCACAATTTTCACAAAACGCCCCTACTGTGCTTGATTTTGCTCGTTTTTCAATCAGCCCGCCCCCTGGCCCCTTTTAGCAAAAATTTGGGAAAATCCCAATTTTTGACTTTTTCGACACTACCGGCCCTGTCGTTTTTTTCAAATTTTGCCCGGTTTGGAAAATCCTTCACAATATTCTCAAAACGCCCCAACTGTGCTTGATTTTGCTCATTTCTGACTCAGTCCGCCCCCCTGGCCCCTTTTAGCAAGGTTTGGGAAAATCCGCATTTTTGACTTTTTCGACACTACCGGCCCTGTCTTTTTTTTCAATTTTTGCCCACTTTGGAAAATCCTTCACAATTTTCACAAAACGCCCCAACTGTGCTTGATTTTGCACGTTTTTCAATAAGCCCGCCCCCTGGCCCCTTTTAGCAAAGATTTGGGAAAATCCGCATTTTTGACTTTTTCGACACTACCGGCCCTGTCGTTTTTTTCAAATTTTGCCCGGTTTGGAAAATCCTTCACAATTTTCCCAAAACGCCCCAACTGTGCTTGATTTTGCTCCTTTCTTACTTAGTCCGCCCCCCTGGCCCCTTTTAGCAAGGTTTTGGAAAATCCCTATTTTTGACTTTTTCGACACTACCGGACCTGTCGTTTTTTTTCAATTTTTGCCCACTTTGGAAAATCCTTCACAATTTTCACACAACGCACCAACTGTGCTTGATTTTGCTCCTTTCTGACTCAGTCCGCCCCCTGGCACCTTTTAGCAAGGTTTGGGAAAATCCCCATTTTTGACTTTTTCGACACTACCGGCCCTGTCTTTTTTTCAAATTTTGCCCGGTTTGGAAAATCCTTCACAATTTTCCCAAAACGCCCCAACTGTGCTTGATTTTGCTCGTTTTTCAATCAGCCCGCCCCCTGGCCCCTTTTAGCAAAAATTTGGGAAAATCCCCATTTTTGACTTTTTCGACACTACCGGCCCTGTCGTTTTTTTCAAATTTTGCCCGGTTTGGAAAATCCTTCACAATTTTCTCAAAACGCCCCAACTGTGCTTGATTTTGCTCATTTCTGACTCAGTCCGCCCCCCTGGCCCCTTTTAGCAAGGTTTGGGAAAATCCGCATTTTTGACTTTTTCGACACTACCGGCCCTGTCTTTTTTTTCAATTTTTGCCCACTTTGGAAAATCCTTCACAATTTTCACACAACGCCCCAACTGTGCTTGATTTTGCACGTTTTTCAATAAGCCCGCCCCCTGGCCCCTTTTAGCAAAGATTTGGGAAAATCCGCATTTTTGACTTTTTCGACACTACCGGCCCTGTCGTTTTTTTCAAATTTTGCCCGGTTTGGAAAATCCTTCACAATTTTCCCAAAACGCCCCAACTGTGCTTGATTTTGCTCCTTTCTTACTTAGTCCGCCCCCCTGGCCCCTTTTAGCAAGGTTTTGGAAAATCCCCATTTTTGACTTTTTCGACACTACCGGACCTGTCGTTTTTTTCAAATTTTGCCCGGTTTGGAAAATCCTTCACAATTTTCTCAAAACGCCCCAACTGTGCTTGAATTTGCTCATTTCTGACTCAGTCCGCCCCCCTGGCCCCTTTTAGCAAGGTTTGGGAAAATCCGCATTTTTGACTTTTTCGACACTACCGGCCCTGTCTTTTTTTTCAATTTTTGCCCACTTTGGAAAATCCTTCACAATTTTCACAAAACGCCCCAACTGTGCTTGATTTTGCACGTTTTTCAATAAGCCCGCCCCCTGGCCCCTTTTAGCAAAGATTTGGGAAAATCCGCATTTTTGACTTTTTCGACACTACCGGACCTGTCGTTTTTTTCAAATTTTGCCCGGTTTGGAAAATCCTTCACAATTTTCTCAAAACGCCCCAACTGTGCTTGAATTTGCTCATTTCTGACTCAGTCCGCCCCCCTGGCCCCTTTTAGCAAGGTTTGGGAAAATCCGCATTTTTGACTTTTTCGACACTACCGGCCCTGTCGTTTTTTTCAATTTTTGCCCACTTTGGAAAATCCTTCACAATTTTCACACAACGCCCCAACTGTGCTTGATTTTGCTCCTTTCTGACTCAGTCCGCCCCCCTGGCCCCTTTTAGCAAGGTTTGGGAAAATCCGCATTTTTGACTTTTTCGACACTACCGGCCCTGTCTTTTTTTTCAATTTTTGCCCACTTTGGAAAATCCTTCACAATTTTCACAAAACGCCCCAACTGTGCTTGATTTTGCACGTTTTTCAATAAGCCCGCCCCCTGGCCCCTTTTAGCAAAGATTTGGGAAAATCCGCATTTTTGACTTTTTCGACACTACCGGCCCTGTCGTTTTTTTCAAATTTTGCCCGGTTTGGAAAATCCTTCACAATTTTCCCAAAACGCCCCAACTGTGCTTGATTTTGCTCCTTTCTTACTTAGTCCGCCCCCCTGGCCCCTTTTAGCAAGGTTTTGGAAAATCCCTATTTTTGACTTTTTCGACACTACCGGACCTGTCGTTTTTTTTCAATTTTTGCCCACTTTGGAAAATCCTTCACAATTTTCACACAACGCACCAACTGTGCTTGATTTTGCTCCTTTCTGACTCAGTCCGCCCCCTGGCACCTTTTAGCAAGGTTTGGGAAAATCCCCATTTTTGACTTTTTCGACACTACCGGCCCTGTCTTTTTTTCAAATTTTGCCCGGTTTGGAAAATCCTTCACAATTTTCCCAAAACGCCCCAACTGTGCTTGATTTTGCTCGTTTTTCAATCAGCCCGCCCCCTGGCCCCTTTTAGCAAAAATTTGGGAAAATCCCCATTTTTGACTTTTTCGACACTACCGGCCCTGTCGTTTTTTTCAAATTTTGCCCGGTTTGGAAAATCCTTCACAATTTTCTCAAAACGCCCCAACTGTGCTTGATTTTGCTCATTTCTGACTCAGTCCGCCCCCCTGGCCCCTTTTAGCAAGGTTTGGGAAAATCCGCATTTTTGACTTTTTCGACACTACCGGCCCTGTATTTTTTTTCAAATTTTGCCCGGTTTGGAAAATCCTTCACAATTTTCACACAACGCCCCAACTGTGCTTGATTTTGCACGTTTTTCAATAAGCCCGCCCCCTGGCCCCTTTTAGCAAAGATTTGGGAAAATCCGCATTTTTGACTTTTTCGACACTACCGGACCTGTCGTTTTTTTCAAATTTTGCCCGGTTTGGAAAATCCTTCACAATTTTCCCAAAACGCCCCAACTGTGCTTGATTTTGCTCCTTTCTTACTTAGTCCGCCCCCCTGGCCCCTTTTAGCAAGGTTTTGGAAAATCCCCATTTTTGACTTTTTCGACACTACCGGACCTGTCGTTTTTTTCAAATTTTGCCCGGTTTGGAAAATCCTTCACAATTTTCTCAAAACGCCCCAACTGTGCTTGAATTTGCTCATTTCTGACTCAGTCCGCCCCCCTGGCCCCTTTTAGCAAGGTTTGGGAAAATCCGCATTTTTGACTTTTTCGACACTACCGGCCCTGTCGTTTTTTTCAATTTTTGCCCACTTTGGAAAATCCTTCACAATTTTCACACAACGCCCCAACTGTGCTTGATTTTGCTCCTTTCTGACTCAGTCCGCCCCCCTGGCCCCTTTTAGCAAGGTTTGGGAAAATCCCCATTTTTGACTTTTTCGACACTACCGGCCCTGTCTTTTTTTTTCAAATTTTACCCGGTTTGGAAAATCCTTCACAATTTTCCCAAAACGCCCCAACTGTGCTTGATTTTGCTCCTTTCTGACTCAGTCCGCCCCCTGGCACCTTTTAGCAAGGTTTGGGAAAATCCCCATTTTTGACTTTTTCGACACTACCGGCCCTGTCTTTTTTTCAAATTTTGCCCGGTTTGGAAAATCCTTCACAATTTTCCCAAAACGCCCCAACTGTGCTTGATTTTGCTCGTTTTTCAATCAGCCCGCCCCCTGGCCCCTTTTAGCAAAAATTTGGGAAAATCCCAATTTTTGACTTTTTCGACACTACCGGACCTGTCGTTTTTTTCAAATTTTGCCCACTTTGGAAAATCCTTCACAATTTTCTCAAAACGCCCCAACTGTGCTTGATTTTGCTCCTTTCTGACTCAGTCCACCCCCTGGCACCTTTTAGCAAGGTTTGTGAAAATCCCCATTTTTGACTTTTTCGACACTACCGGCCCTGTCGTTTTTTTCAATTTTTGCCCACTTTGGAAAATCCTTCACAATTTTCACAAAACGCCCCAACTGTGCTTGATTTTGCTCCTTTTTCACCCAGCCCCCCCCCTCTGGCCTCTTTAAGCAAAGTTTGGGAAAATCCCCATTTTTGACTTTTTCGACACTACCGGCACTGTCGTTTTTTTCAAATTTTGCCCGGTTTGGAAAATCCTTCACAATTTTCCCAAAACGCCCCAACTGTGCTTGATTTTGCTCCTTTCTGACTCAGTCCGCCCCCCTGGCCCCTTTTAGCAAGGTTTGGGAAAATCCCCATTTTTGACTTTTTCGACACTACCGGCCCTGTCTTTTTTTTCAAATTTTACCCGGTTTGGAAAATCCTTCACAATTTTCACAAAACGCCCCAACTGTGCTTGATTTTGCTCGTTTTTCAATAAGCCCGCCTTTCTGGCCCCTTTTAGCAAATATTTGGGAAAATCCGCATTTTTGACTTTTTCGACACTACCGGCCCTGTCTTTTTTTTCAATTTTTGCCCACTTTGGAAAATCCTTCACAATTTTCACAAAACGCCCCAACTGTGCTTGATTTTGCACGTTTTTCAATAAGCCCGCCCCCTGGCCCCTTTTAGCAAAGATTTGGGAAAATCCGCATTTTTGACTTTTTCGACACTACCGGCCCTGTCGTTTTTTTCAAATTTTGCCCGGTTTGGAAAATCCTTCACAATTTTCCCAAAACGCCCCAACTGTGCTTGATTTTGCTCCTTTCTTACTTAGTCCGCCCCCCTGGCCCCTTTTAGCAAGGTTTTGGAAAATCCCTATTTTTGACTTTTTCGACACTACCGGACCTGTCGTTTTTTTTCAATTTTTGCCCACTTTGGAAAATCCTTCACAATTTTCACACAACGCACCAACTGTGCTTGATTTTGCTCCTTTCTGACTCAGTCCGCCCCCTGGCACCTTTTAGCAAGGTTTGGGAAAATCCCCATTTTTGACTTTTTCGACACTACCGGCCCTGTCTTTTTTTCAAATTTTGCCCGGTTTGGAAAATCCTTCACAATTTTCCCAAAACGCCCCAACTGTGCTTGATTTTGCTCGTTTTTCAATCAGCCCGCCCCCTGGCCCCTTTTAGCAAAAATTTGGGAAAATCCCCATTTTTGACTTTTTCGACACTACCGGCCCTGTCTTTTTTTCAAATTTTGCCCGGTTTGGAAAATCCTTCACAATTTTCTCAAAACGCCCCAACTGTGCTTGATTTTGCTCATTTCTGACTCAGTCCGCCCCCCTGGCCCCTTTTAGCAAGGTTTGGGAAAATCCGCATTTTTGACTTTTTCGACACTACCGGCCCTGTCTTTTTTTTCAATTTTTGCCCACTTTGGAAAATCCTTCACAATTTTCACACAACGCCCCAACTGTGCTTGATTTTGCACGTTTTTCAATAAGCCCGCCCCCTGGCCCCTTTTAGCAAAGATTTGGGAAAATCCGCATTTTTGACTTTTTCGACACTACCGGCCCTGTCGTTTTTTTCAAATTTTGCCCGGTTTGGAAAATCCTTCACAATTTTCCCAAAACGCCCCAACTGTGCTTGATTTTGCTCCTTTCTTACTTAGTCCGCCCCCCTGGCCCCTTTTAGCAAGGTTTTGGAAAATCCCCATTTTTGACTTTTTCGACACTACCGGACCTGTCGTTTTTTTCAAATTTTGCCCGGTTTGGAAAATCCTTCACAATTTTCTCAAAACGCCCCAACTGTGCTTGAATTTGCTCATTTCTGACTCAGTCCGCCCCCCTGGCCCCTTTTAGCAAGGTTTGGGAAAATCCGCATTTTTGACTTTTTCGACACTACCGGCCCTGTCGTTTTTTTCAATTTTTGCCCACTTTGGAAAATCCTTCACAATTTTCACACAACGCCCCAACTGTGCTTGAATTTGCTCATATCTGACTCAGTCCGCCCCCCTGGCCCCTTTTAGCAAGGTTTGGGAAAATCCGCATTTTTGACTTTTTCGACACTACCGGCCCTGTCGTTTTTTTCAATTTTTGCCCACTTTGGAAAATCCTTCACAATTTTCACACAACGCCCCAACTGTGCTTGATTTTGCTCCTTTCTGACTCAGTCCGCCCCCTGGCACCTTTTAGCAAGGTTTGGGAAAATCCCCATTTTTGACTTTTTCGACACTACCGGCCCTGTCTTTTTTTCAAATTTTGCCCGGTTTGGAAAATCCTTCACAATTTTCCCAAAACGCCCCAACTGTGCTTGATTTTGCTCGTTTTTCAATCAGCCCGCCCCCTGGCCCCTTTTAGCAAAAATTTGGGAAAATCCCAATTTTTGACTTTTTCGACACTACCGGACCTGTCGTTTTTTTCAAATTTTGCCCACTTTGGAAAATCCTTCACAATTTTCTCAAAACGCCCCAACTGTGCTTGATTTTGCTCCTTTCTGACTCAGTCCACCCCCTGGCACCTTTTAGCAAGGTTTGTGAAAATCCCCATTTTTGACTTTTTCGACACTACCGGCCCTGTCGTTTTTTTCAATTTTTGCCCACTTTGGAAAATCCTTCACAATTTTCACAAAACGCCCCAACTGTGCTTGATTTTGCTCCTTTTTCACCCAGCCCCCCCCCTCTGGCCTCTTTAAGCAAAGTTTGGGAAAATCCCCATTTTTGACTTTTTCGACACTACCGGCACTGTCGTTTTTTTCAAATTTTGCCCGGTTTGGAAAATCCTTCACAATTTTCCCAAAACGCCCCAACTGTGCTTGATTTTGCTCCTTTCTGACTCAGTCCGCCCCCCTGGCCCCTTTTAGCAAGGTTTGGGAAAATCCCCATTTTTGACTTTTTCGACACTACCGGCCCTGTCTTTTTTTTCAAATTTTACCCGGTTTGGAAAATCCTTCACAATTTTCACAAAACGCCCCAACTGTGCTTGATTTTGCTCGTTTTTCAATAAGCCCGCCTTTCTGGCCCCTTTTAGCAAATATTTGGGAAAATCCGCATTTTTGACTTTTTCGACACTACCGGCCCTGTCTTTTTTTTCAATTTTTGCCCACTTTGGAAAATCCTTCACAATTTTCACAAAACGCCCCAACTGTGCTTGATTTTGCACGTTTTTCAATAAGCCCGCCCCCTGGCCCCTTTTAGCAAAGATTTGGGAAAATCCGCATTTTTGACTTTTTCGACACTACCGGCCCTGTCGTTTTTTTCAAATTTTGCCCGGTTTGGAAAATCCTTCACAATTTTCCCAAAACGCCCCAACTGTGCTTGATTTTGCTCCTTTCTTACTTAGTCCGCCCCCCTGGCCCCTTTTAGCAAGGTTTTGGAAAATCCCTATTTTTGACTTTTTCGACACTACCGGACCTGTCGTTTTTTTTCAATTTTTGCCCACTTTGGAAAATCCTTCACAATTTTCACACAACGCACCAACTGTGCTTGATTTTGCTCCTTTCTGACTCAGTCCGCCCCCTGGCACCTTTTAGCAAGGTTTGGGAAAATCCCCATTTTTGACTTTTTCGACACTACCGGCCCTGTCTTTTTTTCAAATTTTGCCCGGTTTGGAAAATCCTTCACAATTTTCCCAAAACGCCCCAACTGTGCTTGATTTTGCTCGTTTTTCAATCAGCCCGCCCCCTGGCCCCTTTTAGCAAAAATTTGGGAAAATCCCCATTTTTGACTTTTTCGACACTACCGGCCCTGTCTTTTTTTCAAATTTTGCCCGGTTTGGAAAATCCTTCACAATTTTCTCAAAACGCCCCAACTGTGCTTGATTTTGCTCATTTCTGACTCAGTCCGCCCCCCTGGCCCCTTTTAGCAAGGTTTGGGAAAATCCGCATTTTTGACTTTTTCGACACTACCGGCCCTGTCTTTTTTTTCAATTTTTGCCCACTTTGGAAAATCCTTCACAATTTTCACACAACGCCCCAACTGTGCTTGATTTTGCACGTTTTTCAATAAGCCCGCCCCCTGGCCCCTTTTAGCAAAGATTTGGGAAAATCCGCATTTTTGACTTTTTCGACACTACCGGCCCTGTCGTTTTTTTCAAATTTTGCCCGGTTTGGAAAATCCTTCACAATTTTCCCAAAACGCCCCAACTGTGCTTGATTTTGCTCCTTTCTTACTTAGTCCGCCCCCCTGGCCCCTTTTAGCAAGGTTTTGGAAAATCCCCATTTTTGACTTTTTCGACACTACCGGACCTGTCTTTTTTTTCAAATTTTACCCGGTTTGGAAAATCCTTCACAATTTTCACAAAACGCCCCAACTGTGCTTGATTTTGCTCGTTTTTCAATAAGCCCGCCTTTCTGGCCCCTTTTAGCAAATATTTGGGAAAATCCGCATTTTTGACTTTTTCGACACTACCGGCCCTGTCTTTTTTTTCAATTTTTGCCCACTTTGGAAAATCCTTCACAATTTTCACAAAACGCCCCAACTGTGCTTGATTTTGCACGTTTTTCAATAAGCCCGCCCCCTGGCCCCTTTTAGCAAAGATTTGGGAAAATCCGCATTTTTGACTTTTTCGACACTACCGGCCCTGTCGTTTTTTTCAAATTTTGCCCGGTTTGGAAAATCCTTCACAATTTTCCCAAAACGCCCCAACTGTGCTTGATTTTGCTCCTTTCTTACTTAGTCCGCCCCCCTGGCCCCTTTTAGCAAGGTTTTGGAAAATCCCTATTTTTGACTTTTTCGACACTACCGGACCTGTCGTTTTTTTTCAATTTTTGCCCACTTTGGAAAATCCTTCACAATTTTCACACAACGCACCAACTGTGCTTGATTTTGCTCCTTTCTGACTCAGTCCGCCCCCTGGCACCTTTTAGCAAGGTTTGGGAAAATCCCCATTTTTGACTTTTTCGACACTACCGGCCCTGTCTTTTTTTCAAATTTTGCCCGGTTTGGAAAATCCTTCACAATTTTCCCAAAACGCCCCAACTGTGCTTGATTTTGCTCGTTTTTCAATCAGCCCGCCCCCTGGCCCCTTTTAGCAAAAATTTGGGAAAATCCCCATTTTTGACTTTTTCGACACTACCGGCCCTGTCGTTTTTTTCAAATTTTGCCCGGTTTGGAAAATCCTTCACAATTTTCTCAAAACGCCCCAACTGTGCTTGATTTTGCTCATTTCTGACTCAGTCCGCCCCCCTGGCCCCTTTTAGCAAGGTTTGGGAAAATCCGCATTTTTGACTTTTTCGACACTACCGGCCCTGTCTTTTTTTTCAATTTTTGCCCACTTTGGAAAATCCTTCACAATTTTCACACAACGCCCCAACTGTGCTTGATTTTGCACGTTTTTCAATAAGCCCGCCCCCTGGCCCCTTTTAGCAAAGATTTGGGAAAATCCGCATTTTTGACTTTTTCGACACTACCGGCCCTGTCGTTTTTTTCAAATTTTGCCCGGTTTGGAAAATCCTTCACAATTTTCTCAAAACGCCCCAACTGTGCTTGATTTTGCTCATTTCTGACTCAGTCCGCCCCCCTGGCCCCTTTTAGCAAGGTTTGGGAAAATCCGCATTTTTGACTTTTTCGACACTACCGGCCCTGTCTTTTTTTTCAATTTTTGCCCACTTTGGAAAATCCTTCACAATTTTCACACAACGCCCCAACTGTGCTTGATTTTGCACGTTTTTCAATAAGCCCGCCCCCTGGCCCCTTTTAGCAAAGATTTGGGAAAATCCGCATTTTTGACTTTTTCGACACTACCGGCCCTGTCGTTTTTTTCAAATTTTGCCCGGTTTGGAAAATCCTTCACAATTTTCCCAAAACGCCCCAACTGTGCTTGATTTTGCTCCTTTCTTACTTAGTCCGCCCCCCTGGCCCCTTTTAGCAAGGTTTTGGAAAATCCCCATTTTTGACTTTTTCGACACTACCGGACCTGTCGTTTTTTTCAAATTTTGCCCGGTTTGGAAAATCCTTCACAATTTTCTCAAAACGCCCCAACTGTGCATGAATTTGCTCATTTCTGACTCAGTCCGCCCCCCTGGCCCCTTTTAGCAAGGTTTGGGAAAATCCGCATTTTTGACTTTTTCGACACTACCGGACATGTCGTTTTTTTCAATTTTTGCCCACTTTGGAAAATCCTTCACAATTTTCACACAACGCCCCAACTGTGCTTGATTTTGCTCCTTTCTGACTCAGTCCGCCCCCCTGGCCCCTTTTAGCAAGGTTTGGGAAAATCCCCATTTTTGACTTTTTCGACACTACCGGCCCTGTCTTTTTTTTTCAAATTTTACCCGGTTTGGAAAATCCTTCACAATTTTCCCAAAACGCCCCAACTGTGCTTGATTTTGCTCCTTTCTGACTCAGTCCGCCCCCTGGCACCTTTTAGCAAGGTTTGGGAAAATCCCCATTTTTGACTTTTTCGACACTACCGGCCCTGTCTTTTTTTCAAATTTTGCCCGGTTTGGAAAATCCTTCACAATTTTCCCAAAACGCCCCAACTGTGCTTGATTTTGCTCGTTTTTCAATAAGCCCGCCCCCTGGCCCCTTTTAGCAAAAATTTGGGAAAATCCCCATTTTTGACTTTTTCGACACTACCGGCACTATCGTTTTTTTCAAATTTTGCCCGGTTTGGAAAATCCTTCACAATTTTCCCAAAACGCCCCAACTGTGCTTGATTTTGCTCCTTTCTGACTCAGTCCGCCCCCCTGGCCCGTTTTAGCAAGGTTTGGGAAAATCCCAATTTTTGACTTTTTCGACACTACCGGACCTGTCGTTTTTTTCAAATTTTGCCCATTTTGGAAAATCCTTCACAATTTTCACAAAACGCCCCAACTGTGCTTCATTTTGCTCGTTTTTCAATAAGCCCGCCCCCTGGCCCCTTTTAGCAAAGATTTGGGAAAATCCGCATTTTTGACTTTTTCGACACTACCGGCCTTGTCGTTTTTTTCAAATTTTTCCCGGTTTGGAAAATCCTTCACAATTTTCTCAAAACGCCCCAACTGTGCTTGATTTTGCTCATTTCTGACTCAGTCCGCCCCCCTGGCCCCTTTTAGCAAGGTTTGGGAAAATCCGCATTTTTGACTTTTTCGACACTACCGGCCCTGTATTTTTTTTCAAATTTTGCCCGGTTTGGAAAATCCTTCACAATTTTCCCAAAACGCCCCAACTGTGCTTGATTTTGCTCGTTTTTCAATCAGCCCGCCCCCTGGCCCCTTTTAGCAAAAATTTGGGAAAATCCCCATTTTTGACTTTTTCGACACTACCGGCCCTGTCGTTTTTTTCAAATTTTGCCCGGTTTGGAAAATCCTTCACAATTTTCTCAAAACGCCCCAACTGTGCTTGATTTTGCTCATTTCTGACTCAGTCCGCCCCCCTGGCCCCTTTTAGCAAGGTTTGGGAAAATCCGCATTTTTGACTTCTTCGACACTACCGGCCCTGTCTTTTTTTTCAATTTTTGCCCACTTTGGAAAATCCTTCACAATTTTCACACAACGCCCCAACTGTGCTTGATTTTGCACGTTTTTCAATAAGCCCGCCCCCTGGCCCCTTTTAGCAAAGATTTGGGAAAATCCGCATTTTTGACTTTTTCGACACTACCGGCCCTGTCGTTTTTTTCAAATTTTGCCCGGTTTGGAAAATCCTTCACAATTTTCCCAAAACGCCCCAACTGTGCTTGATTTTGCTCCTTTCTTACTTAGTCCGCCCCCCTGGCCCCTTTTAGCAAGGTTTTGGAAAATCCCCATTTTTGACTTTTTCGACACTACCGGACCTGTCGTTTTTTTCAAATTTTGCCCGGTTTGGAAAATCCTTCACAATTTTCTCAAAACGCCCCAACTGTGCTTGAATTTGCTCATTTCTGACTCAGTCTGCCCCCCTGGCCCCTTTTAGCAAGGTTTGGGAAAATCCGCATTTTTGACTTTTTCGACACTACCGGCCCTGTCGTTTTTTTCAATTTTTGCCCACTTTGGAAAATCCTTCACAATTTTCACACAACGCCCCAACTGTGCTTGATTTTGCTCCTTTCTGACTCAGTCCGCCCCCCTGGCCCCTTTTAGCAAGGTTTGGGAAAATCCCCATTTTTGAATTTTTCGACACTACCGGCCCTGTCTTTTTTTTTCAAATTTTACCCGGTTTGGAAAATCCTTCACAATTTTCCCAAAACGCCCCAACTGTGCTTGATTTTGCTCCTTTCTGACTCAGTCCGCCCCCTGGCACCTTTTAGCAAGGTTTGGGAAAATCCCCATTTTTGACTTTTTCGACACTACCGGCCCTGTCTTTTTTTCAAATTTTGCCCGGTTTGGAAAATCCTTCACAATTTTCCCAAAACGCCCCAACTGTGCTTGATTTTGCTCGTTTTTCAATCAGCCCGCCCCCTGGCCCCTTTTAGCAAAAATTTGGGAAAATCCCAATTTTTGACTTTTTCGACACTACCGGACCTGTCGTTTTTTTCAAATTTTGCCCACTTTGGAAAATCCTTCACAATTTTCTCAAAACGCCCCAACTGTGCTTGATTTTGCTCCTTTCTGACTCAGTCCACCCCCTGGCACCTTTTAGCAAGGTTTGTGAAAATCCCCATTTTTGACTTTTTCGACACTACCGGCCCTGTCGTTTTTTTCAATTTTTGCCCACTTTGGAAAATCCTTCACAATTTTCACAAAACGCCCCAACTGTGCTTGATTTTGCTCCTTTTTCACCCAGCCCCCCCCCCTCTGGCCTCTTTAAGCAAAGTTTGGGAAAATCCCCATTTTTGACTTTTTCGACACTACCGGCACTGTCGTTTTTTTCAAATTTTGCCCGGTTTGGAAAATCCTTCACAATTTTCCCAAAACGCCCCAACTGTGCTTGATTTTGCTCCTTTCTGACTCAGTCCGCCCCCCTGGCCCCTTTTAGCAAGGTTTGGGAAAATCCCCATTTTTGACTTTTTCGACACTACCGGCCCTGTCTTTTTTTTTCAAATTTTACCCGGTTTGGAAAATCCTTCACAATTTTCACAAAACGCCCCAACTGTGCTTGATTTTGCTCGTTTTTCAATAAGCCCGCCTTTCTGGCCCCTTTTAGCAAATATTTGGGAAAATCCGCATTTTTGACTTTTTCGACACTACCGGCCCTGTCATTTTTTTCAATTTTTGCCCACTTTGGAAAATCCTTCACAATTTTCACAAAACGCCCCAACTGTGCTTGATTTTGCACGTTTTTCAATAAGCCCGCCCCCTGGCCCCTTTTAGCAAAGATTTGGGAAAATCCGCATTTTTGACTTTTTCGACACTACCGGCCCTGTCGTTTTTTTCAAATTTTGCCCGGTTTGGAAAATCCTTCACAATTTTCCCAAAACGCCCCAACTGTGCTTGATTTTGCTCCTTTCTTACTTAGTCCGCCCCCCTGGCCCCTTTTAGCAAGGTTTGGGAAAATCCCCATTTTTGACTTTTTCGACACTACCGGACCTGTCGTTTTTTTCAAATTTTGCCCACTTTGGAAAATCCTTCACAATTTTCTCAAAACGCCCCAACTGTGCTTGATTTTGCTCCTTTCTGACTCAGTCCACCCCCTGGCACCTTTTAGCAAGGTTTGTGAAAATCCCCATTTTTGACTTTTTCGACACTACCGGCCCTGTCGTTTTTTTCAAATTTTACCCGGTTTGGAAAATCCTTCACAATTTTCACAAAACGCCCCAACTGTGCTTGATTTTGCTCATTTCTGACTCAGTCCGCCCCCCTGGCCCCTTTTAGCAAGGTTTGGGAAAATCCGCATTTTTGACTTTTTCGACACTACCGGCCCTGTCTTTTTTTTCAATTTTTGCCCACTTTGGAAAATCCTTCACAATTTTCACAAAACGCCCCTACTGTGCTTGATTTTGCTCGTTTTTCAATCAGCCCGCCCCCTGACCCCTTTTAGCAAAAATTTGGGAAAATCCCAATTTTTGACTTTTTCGACACTACCGGACCTGTCGTTTTTTTCAAATTTTGCCCACTTTGGAAAATCCTTCACAATTTCACAAAACGCCCCAACTGTGCTTGATTTTGCTCCTTTTTCACCCAGCCCCCCCCTCTGGCCTCTTTAAGCAAAGTTTGGGAAAATCCCAATTTTTGACATTTTCGACACTACCGGCACTGTCGTTTTTTTCAAATTTTGCCCGGTTTGGAAAATCCTTCACAATTTTCCCAAAACGCCCCAACTGTGCTTGATTTTGCCTCTTTCTGACTCAGTCCGCCCCCCTGGCCCCTTTTAGCAAGGTTTGGGAAAATCCCCATTTTTGACTTTTTCGACACTACCGGCCCTGTCTTTTTTTTCAAATTTTACCCGGTTTGGAAAATCCTTCACAATTTTCACAAAACGCCCCAACTGTGCTTGATTTTGCTCGTTTTTCAATAAGCCCGCCCCCTGGCCCCTTTTAGCAAAGATTTGGGAAAATCCGCATTTTTGACTTTTTCGACACTACCGGCCGTGTCTTTTTTTTCAATTTTTGCCCACTTTGGAAAATCCTTCACAATTTTCACACAACGCCCCAACTGTGCTTGATTTTGCACGTTTTTCAATAAGCCCGCCCCCTGGCCCCTTTTAGCAAAGATTTGGGAAAATCCGCATTTTTGACTTTTTCGACACTACCGGCCCTGTCGTTTTTTTCAAATTTTGCCCGGTTTGGAAAATCCTTCACAATTTTCCCAAAACGCCCCAACTGTGCTTGATTTTGCTCCTTTCTTACTTAGTCCGCCCCCCTGGCCCCTTTTAGCAAGGTTTTGGAAAATCCCCATTTTTGACTTTTTCGACACTACCGGACCTGTCGTTTTTTTCAAATTTTGCCCGGTTTGGAAAATCCTTCACAATTTTCTCAAAACGCCCCAACTGTGCTTGAATTTGCTCATTTCTGACTCAGTCCGCCCCCCTGGCCCCTTTTAGCAAGGTTTGGGAAAATCCGCATTTTTGACTTTTTCGACACTACCGGCCCTGTCGTTTTTTTCAATTTTTGCCCACTTTGGAAAATCCTTCACAATTTTCACACAACGCCCCAACTGTGCTTGAATTTGCTCATATCTGACTCAGTCCGCCCCCCTGGCCCCTTTTAGCAAGGTTTGGGAAAATCCGCATTTTTGACTTTTTCGACACTACCGGCCCTGTCGTTTTTTTCAATTTTTGCCCACTTTGGAAAATCCTTCACAATTTTCACACAACGCCCCAACTGTGCTTGATTTTGCTCCTTTCTGACTCAGTCCGCCCCCTGGCACCTTTTAGCAAGGTTTGGGAAAATCCCCATTTTTGACTTTTTCGACACTACCGGCCCTGTCTTTTTTTCAAATTTTGCCCGGTTTGGAAAATCCTTCACAATTTTCCCAAAACGCCCCAACTGTGCTTGATTTTGCTCGTTTTTCAATCAGCCCGCCCCCTGGCCCCTTTTAGCAAAAATTTGGGAAAATCCCAATTTTTGACTTTTTCGACACTACCGGACCTGTCGTTTTTTTCAAATTTTGCCCACTTTGGAAAATCCTTCACAATTTTCTCAAAACGCCCCAACTGTGCTTGATTTTGCTCCTTTCTGACTCAGTCCACCCCCTGGCACCTTTTAGCAAGGTTTGTGAAAATCCCCATTTTTGACTTTTTCGACACTACCGGCCCTGTCGTTTTTTTCAATTTTTGCCCACTTTGGAAAATCCTTCACAATTTTCACAAAACGCCCCAACTGTGCTTGATTTTGCTCCTTTTTCACCCAGCCCCCCCCCCTCTGGCCTCTTTAAGCAAAGTTTGGGAAAATCCCCATTTTTGACTTTTTCGACACTACCGGCACTGTCGTTTTTTTCAAATTTTGCCCGGTTTGGAAAATCCTTCACAATTTTCCCAAAACGCCCCAACTGTGCTTGATTTTGCTCCTTTCTGACTCAGTCCGCCCCCCTGGCCCCTTTTAGCAAGGTTTGGGAAAATCCCCATTTTTGACTTTTTCGACACTACCGGTCCTGTCTTTTTTTTCAAATTTTACCCGGTTTGAAAAATCCTTCACAATTTTCACAAAACGCCCCAACTGTGCTTGATTTTGCTCGTTTTTCAATAAGCCCGCCTTTCTGGCCCCTTTTAGCAAATATTTGGGAAAATCCGCATTTTTGACTTTTTCGACACTACCGGCCCTGTCTTTTTTTTCAATTTTTGCCCACTTTGGAAAATCCTTCACAATTTTCACAAAACGCCCCAACTGTGCTTGATTTTGCACGTTTTTCAATAAGCCCGCCCCCTGGCCCCTTTTAGCAAAGATTTGGGAAAATCCGCATTTTTGACTTTTTCGACACTACCGGCCCTGTCGTTTTTTTCAAATTTTGCCCGGTTTGGAAAATCCTTCACAATTTTCCCAAAACGCCCCAACTGTGCTTGATTTTGCTCCTTTCTTACTTAGTCCGCCCCCCTGGCCCCTTTTAGCAAGGTTTTGGAAAATCCCTATTTTTGACTTTTTCGACACTACCGGACCTGTCGTTTTTTTTCAATTTTTGCCCACTTTGGAAAATCCTTCACAATTTTCACACAACGCACCAACTGTGCTTGATTTTGCTCCTTTCTGACTCAGTCCGCCCCCTGGCACCTTTTAGCAAGGTTTGGGAAAATCCCCATTTTTGACTTTTTCGACACTACCGGCCCTGTCTTTTTTTCAAATTTTGCCCGGTTTGGAAAATCCTTCACAATTTTCCCAAAACGCCCCAACTGTGCTTGATTTTGCTCGTTTTTCAATCAGCCCGCCCCCTGGCCCCTTTTAGCAAAAATTTGGGAAAATCCCCATTTTTGACTTTTTCGACACTACCGGCCCTGTCGTTTTTTTCAAATTTTGCCCGGTTTGGAAAATCCTTCACAATTTTCTCAAAACGCCCCAACTGTGCTTGATTTTGCTCATTTCTGACTCAGTCCGCCCCCCTGGCCCCTTTTAGCAAGGTTTGGGAAAATCCGCATTTTTGACTTTTTCGACACTACCGGCCCTGTCTTTTTTTTCAATTTTTGCCCACTTTGGAAAATCCTTCACAATTTTCACACAACGCCCCAACTGTGCTTGATTTTGCACGTTTTTCAATAAGCCCGCCCCCTGGCCCCTTTTAGCAAAGATTTGGGAAAATCCGCATTTTTGACTTTTTCGACACTACCGGCCCTGTCGTTTTTTTCAAATTTTGCCCGGTTTGGAAAATCCTTCACAATTTTCCCAAAACGCCCCAACTGTGCTTGATTTTGCTCCTTTCTTACTTAGTCCGCCCCCCTGGCCCCTTTTAGCAAGGTTTTGGAAAATCCCCATTTTTGACTTTTTCGACACTACCGGACCTGTCGTTTTTTTCAAATTTTGCCCGGTTTGGAAAATCCTTCACAATTTTCTCAAAACGCCCCAACTGTGCTTGAATTTGCTCATTTCTGACTCAGTCCGCCCCCCTGGCCCCTTTTAGCAAGGTTTGGGAAAATCCGCATTTTTGACTTTTTCGACACTACCGGCCCTGTCGTTTTTTTCAATTTTTGCCCACTTTGGAAAATCCTTCACAATTTTCACACAACGCCCCAACTGTGCTTGATTTTGCTCCTTTCTGACTCAGTCCGCCCCCCTGGCCCCTTTTAGCAAGGTTTGGGAAAATCCCAATTTTTGACTTTTTCGACACTACCGGACCTGTCGTTTTTTTCAAATTTTGCCCATTTTGGAAAATCCTTCACAATTTTCACAAAACGCCCCAACTGTGCTTCATTTTGCTCGTTTTTCAATAAGCCCGCCCCCTGGCCCCTTTTAGCAAAGATTTGGGAAAATCCGCATTTTTGACTTTTTCGACACTACCGGCCTTGTCGTTTTTTTCAAATTTTTCCCGGTTTGGAAAATCCTTCACAATTTTCTCAAAACGCCCCAACTGTGCTTGATTTTGCTCATTTCTGACTCAGTCCGCCCCCCTGGCCCCTTTTAGCAAGGTTTGGGAAAATCCGCATTTTTGACTTTTTCGACACTACCGGCCCTGTCTTTTTTTTCAATTTTTGCCCACTTTGGAAAATCCTTCACAATTTTCACACAACGCCCCAACTGTGCTTGATTTTGCACGTTTTTCAATAAGCCCGCCCCCTGGCCCCTTTTAGCAAAGATTTGGGAAAATCCGCATTTTTGACTTTTTCGACACTACCGGCCCTGTCGTTTTTTTCAAATTTTGCCCGGTTTGGAAAATCCTTCACAATTTTCCCAAAACGCCCCAACTGTGCTTGATTTTGCTCCTTTCTTACTTAGTCCGCCCCCCTGGCCCCTTTTAGCAAGGTTTTGGAAAATCCCCATTTTTGACTTTTTCGACACTACCGGACCTGTCGTTTTTTTCAAATTTTGCCCGGTTTGGAAAATCCTTCACAATTTTCTCAAAACGCCCCAACTGTGCTTGAATTTGCTCATTTCTGACTCAGTCCGCCCCCCTGGCCCCTTTTAGCAAGGTTTGGGAAAATCCGCATTTTTGACTTTTTCGACACTACCGGCCCTGTCGTTTTTTTCAATTTTTGCCCACTTTGGAAAATCCTTCACAATTTTCACACAACGCCCCAACTGTGCTTGATTTTGCTCCTTTCTGACTCAGTCCGCCCCCTGGCACCTTTTAGCAAGGTTTGGGAAAATCCCCATTTTTGACTTTTTCGACACTACCGGCCCTGTCTTTTTTTTTTCAAATTTTACCCGGTTTGGAAAATCCTTCACAATTTTCCCAAAACGCCCCAACTGTGCTTGATTTTGCTCCTTTCTGACTCAGTCCGCCCCCTGGCACCTTTTAGCAAGGTTTGGGAAAATCCCCATTTTTGACTTTTTCGACACTACCGGCCCTGTCTTTTTTTCAAATTTTGCCCGGTTTGGAAAATCCTTCACAATTTTCCCAAAACGCCCCAACTGTGCTTGATTTTGCTCGTTTTTCAATCAGCCCGCCCCCTGGCCCCTTTTAGCAAAAATTTGGGAAAATCCCAATTTTTGACTTTTTCGACACTACCGGACCTGTCGTTTTTTTCAAATTTTGCCCACTTTGGAAAATCCTTCACAATTTTCTCAAAACGCCCCAACTGTGCTTGATTTTGCTCCTTTCTGACTCAGTCCACCCCCTGGCAAGGTTTGTGAAAATCCCCATTTTTGACTTTTTCGACACTACCGGCCCTGTCGTTTTTTTCAATTTTTGCCCACTTTGGAAAATCCTTCACAATTTTCACAAAACGCCCCAACTGTGCTTGATTTTGCTCCTTTTTCACCCAGCCCCCCCCCTCTGGCCTCTTTAAGCAAAGTTTGGGAAAATCCCCATTTTTGACTTTTTCGACACTACCGGCACTGTCGTTTTTTTCAAATTTTGCCCGGTTTGGAAAATCCTTCACAATTTTCCCAAAACGCCCCAACTGTGCTTGATTTTGCTCCTTTCTGACTCAGTCCGCCCCCCTGGCCCCTTTTAGCAAGGTTTGGGAAAATCCCCATTTTTGACTTTTTCGACACTACCGGCCCTGTCTTTTTTTTCAAATTTTACCCGGTTTGGAAAATCCTTCACAATTATCACAAAACGCCCCAACTGTGCTTGATTTTGCTCGTTTTTCAATAAGCCCGCCTTTCTGGCCCCTTTTAGCAAATATTTGGGAAAATCCGCATTTTTGACTTTTTCGACACTACCGGCCCTGTCTTTTTTTTCAATTTTTGCCCACTTTGGAAAATCCTTCACAATTTTCACAAAACGCCCCAACTGTGCTTGATTTTGCACGTTTTTCAATAAGCCCGCCCCCTGGCCCCTTTTAGCAAAGATTTGGGAAAATCCGCATTTTTGACTTTTTCGACACTACCGGCCCTGTCGTTTTTTTCAAATTTTGCCCGGTTTGGAAAATCCTTCACAATTTTCCCAAAACGCCCCAACTGTGCTTGATTTTGCTCCTTTCTTACTTAGTCCGCCCCCCTGGCCCCTTTTAGCAAGGTTTGGGAAAATCCCCATTTTTGACTTTTTCGACACTACCGGACCTGTCGTTTTTTTCAAATTTTGCCCACTTTGGAAAATCCTTCACAATTTTCTCAAAACGCCCCAACTGTGCTTGATTTTGCTCCTTTCTGACTCAGTCCACCCCCTGGCACCTTTTAGCAAGGTTTGTGAAATTCCCCATTTTTGACTTTTTCGACACTACCGGCCCTGTCGTTTTTTTCAAATTTTACCCGGTTTGGAAAATCCTTCACAATTTTCACAAAACGCCCCAACTGTGCTTGATTTTGCTCATTTCTGACTCAGTCCGCCCCCCTGGCCCCTTTTAGCAAGGTTTGGGAAAATCCGCATTTTTGACTTTTTCGACACTACCGGCCCTGTATTTTTTTTCAAATTTTGCCCGGTTTGGAAAATCCTTCACAATTTTCCCAAAACGCCCACAACTGTGCTTGATTTTGCTCGTTTTTCAATCAGCCCGCCCCCTGGCCCCTTTTAGCAAAAATTTGGGAAAATCCCCATTTTTGACTTTTTCGACACTACCGGCCCTGTCGTTTTTTTCAAATTTTGCCCGGTTTGGAAAATCCTTCACAATTTTCTCAAAACGCCCCAACTGTGCTTGATTTTGCTCATTTCTGACTCAGTCCGCCCCCCTGGCCCCTTTTAGCAAGGTTTGGGAAAATCCGCATTTTTGACTTTTTCGACACTACCGGCCCTGTCTTTTTTTTCAATTTTTGCCCACTTTGGAAAATCCTTCACAATTTTCACACAACGCCCCAACTGTGCTTGATTTTGCACGTTTTTCAATAAGCCCGCCCCCTGGCCCCTTTTAGCAAAGATTTGGGAAAATCCGCATTTTTGACTTTTTCGACACTACCGGCCCTGTCGTTTTTTTCAAATTTTGCCCGGTTTGGAAAATCCTTCACAATTTTCCCAAAACGCCCCAACTGTGCTTGATTTTGCTCCTTTCTTACTTAGTCCGCCCCCCTGGCCCCTTTTAGCAAGGTTTTGGAAAATCCCCATTTTTGACTTTTTCGACACTACCGGCCCTGTCGTTTTTTTCAAATTTTGCCCGGTTTGGAAAATCCTTCACAATTTTCTCAAAACGCCCCAACTGTGCTTGAATTTGCTCATTTCTGACTCAGTCCGCCCCCCTGGCCCCTTTTAGCAAGGTTTGGGAAAATCCGCATTTTTGACTTTTTCGACACTACCGGCCCTGTCGTTTTTTTCAATTTTTGCCCACTTTGGAAAATCCTTCACAATTTTCACACAACGCCCCAACTGTGCTTGAATTTGCTCATATCTGACTCAGTCCGCCCCCCTGGCCCCTTTTAGCAAGGTTTGGGAAAATCCGCATTTTTGACTTTTTCGACACTACCGGCCCTGTCGTTTTTTTCAATTTTTGCCCACTTTGGAAAATCCTTCACAATTTTCACACAACGCCCCAACTGTGCTTGATTTTGCTCCTTTCTGACTCAGTCCGCCCCCTGGCACCTTTTAGCAAGGTTTGGGAAAATCCCCATTTTTGACTTTTTCGACACTACCGGCCCTGTCTTTTTTTCAAATTTTGCCCGGTTTGGAAAATCCTTCACAATTTTCCCAAAACGCCCCAACTGTGCTTGATTTTGCTCCTTTCTGACTCAGTCCACCCCCTGGCACCTTTTAGCAAGGTTTGTGAAAATCCCCATTTTTGACTTTTTCGACACTACCGGCCCTGTCGTTTTTTTCAATTTTTGCCCACTTTGGAAAATCCTTCACAATTTTCACAAAACGCCCCAACTGTGCTTGATTTTGCTCCTTTTTCACCCAGCCCCCCCCTCTGGCCTCTTTAAGCAAAGTTTGGGAAAATCCCCATTTTTGACTTTTTCGACACTACCGGCACTGTCGTTTTTTTCAAATTTTGCCCGGTTTGGAAAATCCTTCACAATTTTCCCAAAACGCCCCAACTGTGCTTGATTTTGCTCCTTTCTGACTCAGTCCGCCCCCCTGGCCCCTTTTAGCAAGGTTTGGGAAAATCCCCATTTTTGACTTTTTCGACACTACCGGCCCTGTCTTTTTTTTCAAATTTTACCCGGTTTGGAAAATCCTTCACAATTTTCACAAAACGCCCCAACTGTGCTTGATTTTGCTCGTTTTTCAATAAGCCCGCCTTTCTGGCCCCTTTTAGCAAATATTTGGGAAAATCCGCATTTTTGACTTTTTCGACACTACCGGCCCTGTCTTTTTTTTCAATTTTTGCCCACTTTGGAAAATCCTTCACAATTTTCACAAAACGCCCCAACTGTGCTTGATTTTGCACGTTTTTCAATAAGCCCGCCCCCTGGCCCCTTTTAGCAAAGATTTGGGAAAATCCGCATTTTTGACTTTTTCGACACTACCGGCCCTGTCGTTTTTTTCAAATTTTGCCCGGTTTGGAAAATCCTTCACAATTTTCCCAAAACGCCCCAACTGTGCTTGATTTTGCTCCTTTCTTACTTAGTCCGCCCCCCTGGCCCCTTTTAGCAAGGTTTTGGAAAATCCCTATTTTTGACTTTTTCGACACTACCGGACCTGTCGTTTTTTTTCAATTTTTGCCCACTTTGGAAAATCCTTCACAATTTTCACACAACGCACCAACTGTGCTTGATTTTGCTCCTTTCTGACTCAGTCCGCCCCCTGGCACCTTTTAGCAAGGTTTGGGAAAATCCCCATTTTTGACTTTTTCGACACTACCGGCCCTGTCTTTTTTTCAAATTTTGCCCGGTTTGGAAAATCCTTCACAATTTTCCCAAAACGCCCCAACTGTGCTTGATTTTGCTCGTTTTTCAATCAGCCCGCCCCCTGGCCCCTTTTAGCAAAAATTTGGGAAAATCCCCATTTTTGACTTTTTCGACACTACCGGCCCTGTCGTTTTTTTCAAATTTTGCCCGGTTTGGAAAATCCTTCACAATTTTCTCAAAACGCCCCAACTGTGCTTGATTTTGCTCATTTCTGACTCAGTCCGCCCCCCTGGCCCCTTTTAGCAAGGTTTGGGAAAATCCGCATTTTTGACTTTTTCGACACTACCGGCCCTGTCTTTTTTTTCAATTTTTGCCCACTTTGGAAAATCCTTCACAATTTTCACACAACGCCCCAACTGTGCTTGATTTTGCACGTTTTTCAATAAGCCCGCCCCCTGGCCCCTTTTAGCAAAGATTTGGGAAAATCCGCATTTTTGACTTTTTCGACACTACCGGCCCTGTCGTTTTTTTCAAATTTTGCCCGGTTTGGAAAATCCTTCACAATTTTCCCAAAACGCCCCAACTGTGCTTGATTTTGCTCCTTTCTTACTTAGTCCGCCCCCCTGGCCCCTTTTAGCAAGGTTTTGGAAAATCCCCATTTTTGACTTTTTCGACACTACCGGACCTGTCGTTTTTTTCAAATTTTGCCCGGTTTGGAAAATCCTTCACAATTTTCTCAAAACGCCCCAACTGTGCTTGAATTTGCTCATTTCTGACTCAGTCCGCCCCCCTGGCCCCTTTTAGCAAGGTTTGGGAAAATCCGCATTTTTGACTTTTTCGACACTACCGGCCCTGTCGTTTTTTTCAATTTTTGCCCACTTTGGAAAATCCTTCACAATTTTCACACAACGCCCCAACTGTGCTTGATTTTGCTCCTTTCTGACTCAGTCCGCCCCCCTGGCCCCTTTTAGCAAGGTTTGGGAAAATCCCCATTTTTGACTTTTTCGACACTACCGGCCCTGTCTTTTTTTTTCAAATTTTACCCGGTTTGGAAAATCCTTCACAATTTTCCCAAAACGCCCCAACTGTGCTTGATTTTGCTCCTTTCTGACTCAGTCCGCCCCCTGGCACCTTTTAGCAAGGTTTGGGAAAATCCCCATTTTTGACTTTTTCGACACTACCGGCCCTGTCTTTTTTTCAAATTTTGCCCGGTTTGGAAAATCCTTCACAATTTTCCCAAAACGCCCCAACTGTGCTTGATTTTGCTCGTTTTTCAATAAGCCCGCCCCCTGGCCCCTTTTAGCAAAAATTTGGGAAAATCCCCATTTTTGACTTTTTCGACACTACCGGCACTATCGTTTTTTTCAAATTTTGCCCGGTTTGGAAAATCCTTCACAATTTTCCCAAAACGCCCCAACTGTGCTTGATTTTGCTCCTTTCTGACTCAGTCCGCCCCCCTGGCCCGTTTTAGCAAGGTTTGGGAAAATCCCAATTTTTGACTTTTTCGACACTACCGGACCTGTCGTTTTTTTCAAATTTTGCCCATTTTGGAAAATCCTTCACAATTTTCACAAAACGCCCCAACTGTGCTTCATTTTGCTCGTTTTTCAATAAGCCCGCCCCCTGGCCCCTTTTAGCAAAGATTTGGGAAAATCCGCATTTTTGACTTTTTCGACACTACCGGCCTTGTCGTTTTTTTCAAATTTTTCCCGGTTTGGAAAATCCTTCACAATTTTCTCAAAACGCCCCAACTGTGCTTGATTTTGCTCATTTCTGACTCAGTCCGCCCCCCTGGCCCCTTTTAGCAAGGTTTGGGAAAATCCGCATTTTTGACTTTTTCGACACTACCGGCCCTGTATTTTTTTTCAAATTTTGCCCGGTTTGGAAAATCCTTCACAATTTTCCCAAAACGCCCCAACTGTGCTTGATTTTGCTCGTTTTTCAATCAGCCCGCCCCCTGGCCCCTTTTAGCAAAAATTTGGGAAAATCCCCATTTTTGACTTTTTCGACACTACCGGCCCTGTCGTTTTTTTCAAATTTTGCCCGGTTTGGAAAATCCTTCACAATTTTCTCAAAACGCCCCAACTGTGCTTGATTTTGCTCATTTCTGACTCAGTCCGCCCCCCTGGCCCCTTTTAGCAAGGTTTGGGAAAATCCGCATTTTTGACTTTTTCGACACTACCGGCCCTGTCTTTTTTTTCAATTTTTGCCCACTTTGGAAAATCCTTCACAATTTTCACACAACGCCCCAACTGTGCTTGATTTTGCACGTTTTTCAATAAGCCCGCCCCCTGGCCCCTTTTAGCAAAGATTTGGGAAAATCCGCATTTTTGACTTTTTCGACACTACCGGCCCTGTCGTTTTTTTCAAATTTTGCCCGGTTTGGAAAATCCTTCACAATTTTCCCAAAACGCCCCAACTGTGCTTGATTTTGCTCCTTTCTTACTTAGTCCGCCCCCCTGGCCCCTTTTAGCAAGGTTTTGGAAAATCCCCATTTTTGACTTTTTCGACACTACCGGACCTGTCGTTTTTTTCAAATTTTGCCCGGTTTGGAAAATCCTTCACAATTTTTTCAAAACACCCCAACTGTGCTTGAATTTGCTCATTTCTGACTCAGTCCGCCCCCCTGGCCCCTTTTAGCAAGGTTTGGGAAAATCCGCATTTTTGACTTTTTCGACACTACCGGCCCTGTCGTTTTTTTCAATTTTTGCCCACTTTGGAAAATCCTTCACAATTTTCACACAACGCCCCAACTGTGCTTGATTTTGCTCCTTTCTGACTCAGTCCGCCCCCCTGGCCCCTTTTAGCAAGGTTTGGGAAAATCCCCATTTTTGAATTTTTCGACACTACCGGCCCTGTCTTTTTTTTTCAAATTTTACCCGGTTTGGAAAATCCTTCACAATTTTCCCAAAACGCCCCAACTGTGCTTGATTTTGCTCCTTTCTGACTCAGTCCGCCCCCTGGCACCTTTTAGCAAGGTTTGGGAAAATCCCCATTTTTGACTTTTTCGACACTACCGGCCCTGTCTTTTTTTCAAATTTTGCCCGGTTTGGAAAATCCTTCACAATTTTCCCAAAACGCCCCAACTGTGCTTGATTTTGCTCGTTTTTCAATCAGCCCGCCCCCTGGCCCCTTTTAGCAAAAATTTGGGAAAATCCCAATTTTTGACTTTTTCGACACTACCGGACCTGTCGTTTTTTTCAAATTTTGCCCACTTTGGAAAATCCTTCACAATTTTCTCAAAACGCCCCAACTGTGCTTGATTTTGCTCCTTTCTGACTCAGTCCACCCCCTGGCACCTTTTAGCAAGGTTTGTGAAAATCCCCATTTTTGACTTTTTCGACACTACCGGCCCTGTCGTTTTTTTCAATTTTTGCCCACTTTGGAAAATCCTTCACAATTTTCACAAAACGCCCCAACTGTGCTTGATTTTGCTCCTTTTTCACCCAGCCCCCCCCCTCTGGCCTCTTTAAGCAAAGTTTGGGAAAATCCCCATTTTTGACTTTTTCGACACTACCGGCACTGTCGTTTTTTTCAAATTTTGCCCGGTTTGGAAAATCCTTCACAATTTTCCCAAAACGCCCCAACTGTGCTTGATTTTGCTCCTTTCTGACTCAGTCCGCCCCCCTGGCCCCTTTTAGCAAGGTTTGGGAAAATCCCCATTTTTGACTTTTTCGACACTACCGGCCCTGTCTTTTTTTTCAAATTTTACCCGGTTTGGAAAATCCTTCACAATTTTCACAAAACGCCCCAACTGTGCTTGATTTTGCTCGTTTTTCAATAAGCCCGCCTTTCTGGCCCCTTTTAGCAAATATTTGTGAAAATCCGCATTTTTGACTTTTTCGACACTACCGGCCCTGTCTTTTTTTTCAATTTTTGCCCACTTTGGAAAATCCTTCACAATTTTCACAAAACGCCCCAACTGTGCTTGATTTTGCACGTTTTTCAATAAGCCCGCCCCCTGGCCCCTTTTAGCAAAGATTTGGGAAAATCTGCATTTTTGACTTTTTCGACACTACCGGCCCTGTCGTTTTTTTCAAATTTTGCCCGGTTTGGAAAATCCTTCACAATTTTCCCAAAACGCCCCAACTGTGCTTGATTTTGCTCCTTTCTTACTTAGTCCGCCCCCCTGGCCCCTTTTAGCAAGGTTTGGGAAAATCCCCATTTTTGACTTTTTCGACACTACCGGACCTGTCGTTTTTTTCAAATTTTGCCCACTTTGGAAAATCCTTCACAATTTTCTCAAAACGCCCCAACTGTGCTTGAATTTGCTCATTTCTGACTCAGTCCGCCCCCCTGGCCCCTTTTAGCAAGGTTTGGGAAAATCCGCATTTTTGACTTTTTCGACACTACCGGCCCTGTCGTTTTTTTCAATTTTTGCCCACTTTGGAAAATCCTTCACAATTTTCACACAACGCCCCAACTGTGCTTGAATTTGCTCATATCTGACTCAGTCCGCCCCCCTGGCACCTTTTAGCAAGGTTTGGGAAAATCCCCATTTTTGACTTTTTCGACACTACCGGCCCTGTCGTTTTTTTCAAATTTTGCCCGGTTTGGAAAATCCTTCACAATTTTCTCAAAACGCCCCAACTGTGCTTGATTTTGCTCATTTCTGACTCAGTCCGCCCCCCTGGCCCCTTTTAGCAAGGTTTGGGAAAATCCGCATTTTTGACTTTTTCGACACTACCGGCCCTGTCTTTTTTTTCAATTTTTGCCCACTTTGGAAAATCCTTCACAATTTTCACACAACGCCCCAACTGTGCTTGATTTTGCACGTTTTTCAATAAGCCCGCCCCCTGGCCCCTTTTAGCAAAGATTTGGGAAAATCCGCATTTTTGACTTTTTCGACACTACCGGCCCTGTCGTTTTTTTCAAATTTTGCCCGGTTTGGAAAATCCTTCACAATTTTCCCAAAACGCCCCAACTGTGCTTGATTTTGCTCCTTTCTTACTTAGTCCGCCCCCCTGGCCCCTTTTAGCAAGGTTTTGGAAAATCCCCATTTTTGACTTTTTCGACACTACCGGACCTGTCGTTTTTTTCAAATTTTGCCCGGTTTGGAAAATCCTTCACAATTTTCTCAAAACGCCCCAACTGTGCTTGAATTTGCTCATTTCTGACTCAGTCCGCCCCCCTGGCCCCTTTTAGCAAGGTTTGGGAAAATCCGCATTTTTGACTTTTTCGACACTACCGGCCCTGTCGTTTTTTTCAATTTTTGCCCACTTTGGAAAATCCTTCACAATTTTCACACAACGCCCCAACTGTGCTTGATTTTGCTCCTTTCTGACTCAGTCCGCCCCCCTGGCCCCTTTTAGCAAGGTTTGGGAAAATCCCCATTTTTGAATTTTTCGACACTACCGGCCCTGTCTTTTTTTTTCAAATTTTACCCGGTTTGGAAAATCCTTCACAATTTTCCCAAAACGCCCCAACTGTGCTTGATTTTGCTCCTTTCTGACTCAGTCCGCCCCCCTGGCCCCTTTTAGCAAGGTTTGGGAAAATCCCCATTTTTGACTTTTTCGACACTACCGGCCCTGTCTTTTTTTTTCAAATTTTACCCGGTTTGGAAAATCCTTCACAATTTTCCCAAAACGCCCCAACTGTGCTTGATTTTGCTCGTTTTTCAATCAGCCCGCCCCCTGGCCCCTTTTAGCAAAAATTTGGGAAAATCCCCATTTTTGACTTTTTCGACACTACCGGCCCTGTCGTTTTTTTCAAATTTTGCCCGGTTTGGAAAATCCTTCACAATTTTCTCAAAACGCCCCAACTGTGCTTGATTTTGCTCATTTCTGACTCAGTCCGCCCCCCTGGCCCCTTTTAGCAAGGTTTGGGAAAATCCGCATTTTTGACTTTTTCGACACTACCGGCCCTGTCTTTTTTTTCAATTTTTGCCCACTTTGGAAAATCCTTCACAATTTTCACACAACGCCCCAACTGTGCTTGATTTTGCACGTTTTTCAATAAGCCCGCCCCCTGGCCCCTTTTAGCAAAGATTTGGGAAAATCCGCATTTTTGACTTTTTCGACACTACCGGCCCTGTCGTTTTTTTCAAATTTTGCCCGGTTTGGAAAATCCTTCACAATTTTCCCAAAACGCCCCAACTGTGCTTGATTTTGCTCCTTTCTTACTTAGTCCGCCCCCCTGGCCCCTTTTAGCAAGGTTTTGGAAAATCCCCATTTTTGACTTTTTCGACACTACCGGACCTTGTCGTTTTTTTCAAATTTTACCCGGTTTGGAAAATCCTTCACAATTTTCTCAAAACGCCCCAACTGTGCTTGAATTTGCTCATTTCTGACTCAGTCCGCCCCCCTGGCCCCTTTTAGCAAGGTTTGGGAAAATCCGCATTTTTGACTTTTTCGACACTACCGGCCCTGTCGTTTTTTTCAATTTTTGCCCACTTTGGAAAATCCTTCACAATTTTCACACAACGCCCCAACTGTGCTTGATTTTGCTCCTTTCTGACTCAGTCCGCCCCCCTGGCCCCTTTTAGCAAGGTTTGGGAAAATCCCCATTTTTGAATTTTTCGACACTACCGGCCCTGTCTTTTTTTTTCAAATTTTACCCGGTTTGGAAAATCCTTCACAATTTTCCCAAAACGCCCCAACTGTGCTTGATTTTGCTCCTTTCTGACTCAGTCCGCCCCCTGGCACCTTTTAGCAAGGTTTGGGAAAATCCCCATTTTTGACTTTTTCGACACTACCGGCCCTGTCTTTTTTTTTCAAATTTTGCCCGGTTTGGAAAATCCTTCACAATTTTCCCAAAACGCCCCAACTGTGCTTGATTTTGCTCGTTTTTCAATCAGCCCGCCCCCTGGCCCCTTTTAGCAAAAATTTGGGAAAATCCCAATTTTTGACTTTTTCGACACTACCGGACCTGTCGTTTTTTTCAAATTTTGACCACTTTGGAAAATCCTTCACAATTTTCTCAAAACGCCCCAACTGTGCTTGATTTTGCTCCTTTCTGACTCAGTCCACCCCCTGGCACCTTTTAGCAAGGTTTGTGAAAATCCCCATTTTTGACTTTTTCGACACTACCGGCCCTGTCGTTTTTTTCAATTTTTGCCCACTTTGGAAAATCCTTCACAATTTTCACAAAACGCCCCAACTGTGCTTGATTTTGCTCCTTTTTCACCCAGCCCCCCCCCTCTGGCCTCTTTAAGCAAAGTTTGGGAAAATCCCCATTTTTGACTTTTTCGACACTACCGGCACTGTCGTTTTTTTCAAATTTTGCCCGGTTTGGAAAATCCTTCACAATTTTCCCAAAACGCCCCAACTGTGCTTGATTTTGCTCCTTTCTGACTCAGTCCGCCCCCCTGGCCCCTTTTAGCAAGGTTTGGGAAAATCCCCATTTTTGACTTTTTCGACACTACCGGCCCTGTCTTTTTTTTCAATTTTTGCCCACTTTGGAAAATCCTTCACAATTTTCACAAAACGCCCCAACTGTGCTTGATTTTGCACGTTTTTCAATAAGCCCGCCCCCTGGCCCCTTTTAGCAAAGATTTGGGAAAATCCGCATTTTTGACTTTTTCGACACTACCGGCCCTGTCGTTTTTTTCAAATTTTGCCCGGTTTGGAAAATCCTTCACAATTTTCCCAAAACGCCCCAACTGTGCTTGATTTTGCTCCTTTCTTACTTAGTCCGCCCCCCTGGCCCCTTTTAGCAAGGTTTGGGAAAATCCCCATTTTTGACTTTTTCGACACTACCGGACCTGTCGTTTTTTTCAAATTTTGCCCACTTTGGAAAATCCTTCACAATTTTCTCAAAACGCCCCAACTGTGCTTGATTTTGCTCCTTTCTGACTCAGTCCACCCCCTGGCACCTTTTAGCAAGGTTTGTGAAAATCCCCATTTTTGACTTTTTCGACACTACCGGCCCTGTCGTTTTTTTCAAATTTTACCCGGTTTGGAAAATCCTTCACAATTTTCACAAAACGCCCCAACTGTGCTTGATTTTGCTCATTTCTGACTCAGTCCGCCCCCCTGGCCCCTTTTAGCAAGGTTTGGGAAAATCCGCATTTTTGACTTTTTCGACACTACCGGCCCTGTCTTTTTTTTCAATTTTTGCCCACTTTGGAAAATCCTTCACAATTTTCACAAAACGCCCCTACTGTGCTTGATTTTGCTCGTTTTTCAATCAGCCCGCCCCCTGACCCCTTTTAGCAAAAATTTTGGAAAATCCCAATTTTTGACTTTTTCGACACTACCGGACCTGTCGTTTTTTTCAAATTTTGCCCACTTTGGAAAATCCTTCACAATTTCACAAAACGCCCCAACTGTGCTTGATTTTGCTCCTTTTTCACCCAGCCCCCCCCTCTGGCCTCTTTAAGCAAAGTTTGGGAAAATCCCCATTTTTGACATTTTCGACACTACCGGCACTGTCGTTTTTTTCAAATTTTGCCCGGTTTGGAAAATCCTTCACAATTTTCCCAAAACGCCCCAACTGTGCTTGATTTTGCCTCTTTCTGACTCAGTCCGCCCCCCTGGCCCCTTTTAGCAAGGTTTGGGAAAATCCCCATTTTTGACTTTTTCGACACTACCGGCCCTGTCTTTTTTTTCAAATTTTACCCGGTTTGGAAAATCCTTCACAATTTTCACAAAACGCCCCAACTGTGCTTGATTTTGCTCGTTTTTCAATAAGCCCGCCCCCTGGCCCCTTTTAGCAAAGATTTGGGAAAATCCGCATTTTTGACTTTTTCGACACTACCGGCCCTGTCGTTTTTTTCAAATTTTGCCCGGTTTGGAAAATCCTTCACAATTTTCTCAAAACGTCCCAACTGTGCTTGATTTTGCTCATTTCTGACTCAGTCCGCCCCCCTGGCCCCTTTTAGCAAGGTTTGGGAAAATCCCCATTTTTGACTTTTTCGACACTACCGGCCCTGTCTTTTTTTCAAATTTTGCCCGGTTCGGAAAATCCTTCACAATTTTCCCAAAACGCCCCAACTGTGCTTGATTTTGCTCGTTTTTCAATCAGCCCGCCCCCTGGCCCCTTTTAGCAAAAATTTGGGAAAATCCCCATTTTTGACTTTTTCGACACTACCGGCACTGTCGTTTTTTTCAAATTTTGCCCGGTTTGGAAAATCCTTCACAATTTTCCCAAAACGCCCCAACTATGCTTGATTTTGCTCCTTTCTGACTCAGTCCGCCCCCCTGGCCCGTTTTGGCAAGGTTTGGGAAAATCCCCATTTTTGACTTTTTCGACACTACCGGCCCTGTCTTTTTTTTCAAATTTTACCCGGTTTGGAAAATCCTTCACAATTTTCCCAAAACGCCCCAACTGTGCTTGATTTTGCTCCTTTCTGACTCAGTCCGCCCCCTGGCACCTTTTAGCAAGGTTTGGGAAAATCCCCATTTTTGACTTTTTCGACACTACCGGCCCTGTCTTTTTTTCAAATTTTGCCCGGTTTGGAAAATCCTTCACAATTTTCCCAAAACGCCCCAACTGTGCTTGATTTTGCTCGTTTTTCAATCAGCCCGCCCCCTGGCCCCTTTTAGCAAAGATTTGGGAAAATCCCCATTTTTGACTTTTTCGACACTACCGGCACTATCGTTTTTTTCAAATTTTGCCCGGTTTGGAAAATCCTTCACAATTTTCCCAAAACGCCCCATCTGTGCTTGATTTTGCTCCTTTCTGACTCAGTCCGCCCCCCTGGCCCGTTTTAGCAAGGTTTGGGAAAATCCCAATTTTTGACTTTTTCGACACTACCGGACCTGTCGTTTTTTTCAAATTTTGCCCATTTTGGAAAATCCTTCACAATTTTCACAAAACGCCCCAACTGTGCTTGATTTTGCTCGTTTTTCAATCAGCCCGCCCCCTGGCCCCTTTTAGCAAAAATTTGGGAAAATCCCCATTTTTGACTTTTTCGACACTACCGGCCCTGTCTTTTTTTTCAAATTTTACCCGGTTTGGAAAATCCTTCACAATTTTCCCAAAACGCCCCAACTGTGCTTGATTTTGCTCCTTTCTTACTTAGTCCGCCCCCCTGGCCCCTTTTAGCAAGGTTTTGGAAAATCCCCATTTTTGACTTTTTCGACACTACCGGCCCTGTCGTTTTTTTCAAATTTTGCCCGGTTTGGAAAATCCTTCACAATTTTCACAAAACGCCCCAACTGTGCTTGATTTTGCTCCTTTTTCACCCAGCCCCCCCCTCTGGCCTCTTTAAGCAAAGTTTGGGAAAATCCCCATTTTTGACATTTTCGACACTACCGGCACTGTCGTTTTTTTCAAATTTTGCCCGGTTTGGAAAATCCTTCACAATTTTCCCAAAATGCCCCAACTGTGCTTGATTTTGCACGTTTTTCAATAAGCCCGCCCCCTGGCCCCTTTTAGCAAAGATTTGGGAAAATCCGCATTTTTGACTTTTTCGACACTACCCGGCCCTGTCGTTTTTTTCAATTTTTGCCCACTTTGGAAAATCCTTCACAATTTTCACACAACGCCCCAACTGTGCTTGATTTTGCACGTTTTTCAATAAGCCCGCCCCCTGGCCCCTTTTAGCAAAGATTTGGGAAAATCCGCATTTTTGACTTTTTCGACACTACCGGCCCTGTCGTTTTTTTCAAATTTTGCCCGGTTTGGAAAATCCTTCACAATTTTCCCAAAACGCCCCAACTGTGCTTGATTTTGCTCCTTTCTTACTTAGTCCGCCCCCCTGGCCCCTTTTAGCAAGGTTTTGGAAAATCCCCATTTTTGACTTTTTCGACACTACCGGACCTGTCGTTTTTTTCAAATTTTACCCGGTTTGGAAAATCCTTCACAATTTTCTCAAAACGCCCCAACTGTGCTTGAATTTGCTCATTTCTGACTCAGTCCGCCCCCCTGGCCCCTTTTAGCAAGGTTTGGGAAAATCCGCATTTTTGACTTTTTCGACACTACCGGCCCTGTCGTTTTTTTCAATTTTTGCCCACTTTGGAAAATCCTTCACAATTTTCACACAACGCCCCAACTGTGCTTGATTTTGCTCCTTTCTGACTCAGTCCGCCCCCCTGGCCCCTTTTAGCAAGGTTTGGGAAAATCCCCATTTTTGAATTTTTCGACACTACCGGCCCTGTCTTTTTTTTTCAAATTTTACCCGGTTTGGAAAATCCTTCACAATTTTCCCAAAACGCCCCAACTGTGCTTGATTTTGCTCCTTTCTGACTCAGTCCGCCCCCTGGCACCTTTTAGCAAGGTTTGGGAAAATCCCCATTTTTGACTTTTTCGACACTACCGGCCCTGTCTTTTTTTTTCAAATTTTGCCCGGTTTGGAAAATCCTTCACAATTTTCCCAAAACGCCCCAACTGTGCTTGATTTTGCTCGTTTTTCAATCAGCCCGCCCCCTGGCCCCTTTTAGCAAAAATTTGGGAAAATCCCAATTTTTGACTTTTTCGACACTACCGGACCTGTCGTTTTTTTCAAATTTTGCCCACTTTGGAAAATCCTTCACAATTTTCTCAAAACGCCCCAACTGTGCTTGATTTTGCTCCTTTCTGACTCAGTCCACCCCCTGGCACCTTTTAGCAAGGTTTGTGAAAATCCCCATTTTTGACTTTTTCGACACTACCGGCCCTGTCGTTTTTTTCAATTTTTGCCCACTTTGGAAAATCCTTCACAATTTTCACAAAACGCCCCAACTGTGCTTGATTTTGCTCCTTTTTCACCCAGCCCCCCCCCTCTGGCCTCTTTAAGCAAAGTTTGGGAAAATCCCCATTTTTGACTTTTTCGACACTACCGGCACTGTCGTTTTTTTCAAATTTTGCCCGGTTTGGAAAATCCTTCACAATTTTCCCAAAACGCCCCAACTGTGCTTGATTTTGCTCCTTTCTGACTCAGTCCGCCCCCCTGGCCCCTTTTAGCAAGGTTTGGGAAAATCCCCATTTTTGACTTTTTCGACACTACCGGCCCTGTCTTTTTTTTCAATTTTTGCCCACTTTGGAAAATCCTTCACAATTTTCACAAAACGCCCCAACTGTGCTTGATTTTGCACGTTTTTCAATAAGCCCGCCCCCTGGCCCCTTTTAGCAAAGATTTGGGAAAATCCGCATTTTTGACTTTTTCGACACTACCGGCCCTGTCGTTTTTTTCAAATTTTGCCCGGTTTGGAAAATCCTTCACAATTTTCCCAAAACGCCCCAACTGTGCTTGATTTTGCTCCTTTCTTACTTAGTCCGCCCCCCTGGCCCCTTTTAGCAAGGTTTGGGAAAATCCCCATTTTTGACTTTTTCGACACTACCGGACCTGTCGTTTTTTTCAAATTTTGCCCACTTTGGAAAATCCTTCACAATTTTCTCAAAACGCCCCAACTGTGCTTGATTTTGCTCCTTTCTGACTCAGTCCACCCCCTGGCACCTTTTAGCAAGGTTTGTGAAAATCCCCATTTTTGACTTTTTCGACACTACCGGCCCTGTCGTTTTTTTCAAATTTTACCCGGTTTGGAAAATCCTTCACAATTTTCACAAAACGCCCCAACTGTGCTTGATTTTGCTCATTTCTGACTCAGTCCGCCCCCCTGGCCCCTTTTAGCAAGGTTTGGGAAAATCCGCATTTTTGACTTTTTCGACACTACCGGCCCTGTCTTTTTTTTCAATTTTTGCCCACTTTGGAAAATCCTTCACAATTTTCACAAAACGCCCCTACTGTGCTTGATTTTGCTCGTTTTTCAATCAGCCCGCCCCCTGACCCCTTTTAGCAAAAATTTTGGAAAATCCCAATTTTTGACTTTTTCGACACTACCGGACCTGTCGTTTTTTTCAAATTTTGCCCACTTTGGAAAATCCTTCACAATTTCACAAAACGCCCCAACTGTGCTTGATTTTGCTCCTTTTTCACCCAGCCCCCCCCTCTGGCCTCTTTAAGCAAAGTTTGGGAAAATCCCCATTTTTGACATTTTCGACACTACCGGCACTGTCGTTTTTTTCAAATTTTGCCCGGTTTGGAAAATCCTTCACAATTTTCCCAAAACGCCCCAACTGTGCTTGATTTTGCCTCTTTCTGACTCAGTCCGCCCCCTGGCACCTTTTAGCAAGGTTTGGGAAAATCCCCATTTTTGACTTTTTCGACACTACCGGCCCTGTCTTTTTTTTTCAAATTTTGCCCGGTTTGGAAAATCCTTCACAATTTTCCCAAAACGCCCCAACTGTGCTTGATTTTGCTCGTTTTTCAATCAGCCCGCCCCCTGGCCCCTTTTAGCAAAAATTTGGGAAAATCCCAATTTTTGACTTTTTCGACACTACCGGACCTGTCGTTTTTTTCAAATTTTGCCCACTTTGGAAAATCCTTCACAATTTTCTCAAAACGCCCCAACTGTGCTTGATTTTGCTCCTTTCTGACTCAGTCCACCCCCTGGCACCTTTTAGCAAGGTTTGTGAAAATCCCCATTTTTGACTTTTTCGACACTACCGGCCCTGTCGTTTTTTTCAATTTTTGCCCACTTTGGAAAATCCTTCACAATTTTCACAAAACGCCCCAACTGTGCTTGATTTTGCTCCTTTTTCACCCAGCCCCCCCCCTCTGGCCTCTTTAAGCAAAGTTTGGGAAAATCCCCATTTTTGACTTTTTCGACACTACCGGCACTGTCGTTTTTTTCAAATTTTGCCCGGTTTGGAAAATCCTTCACAATTTTCCCAAAACGCCCCAACTGTGCTTGATTTTGCTCCTTTCTGACTCAGTCCGCCCCCCTGGCCCCTTTTAGCAAGGTTTGGGAAAATCCCCATTTTTGACTTTTTCGACACTACCGGCCCTGTCTTTTTTTTCAATTTTTGCCCACTTTGGAAAATCCTTCACAATTTTCACAAAACGCCCCAACTGTGCTTGATTTTGCACGTTTTTCAATAAGCCCGCCCCCTGGCCCCTTTTAGCAAAGATTTGGGAAAATCCGCATTTTTGACTTTTTCGACACTACCGGCCCTGTCGTTTTTTTCAAATTTTGCCCGGTTTGGAAAATCCTTCACAATTTTCCCAAAACGCCCCAACTGTGCTTGATTTTGCTCCTTTCTTACTTAGTCCGCCCCCCTGGCCCCTTTTAGCAAGGTTTGGGAAAATCCCCATTTTTGACTTTTTCGACACTACCGGACCTGTCGTTTTTTTCAAATTTTGCCCACTTTGGAAAATCCTTCACAATTTTCTCAAAACGCCCCAACTGTGCTTGATTTTGCTCCTTTCTGACTCAGTCCACCCCCTGGCACCTTTTAGCAAGGTTTGTGAAAATCCCCATTTTTGACTTTTTCGACACTACCGGCCCTGTCGTTTTTTTCAAATTTTACCCGGTTTGGAAAATCCTTCACAATTTTCACAAAACGCCCCAACTGTGCTTGATTTTGCTCATTTCTGACTCAGTCCGCCCCCCTGGCCCCTTTTAGCAAGGTTTGGGAAAATCCGCATTTTTGACTTTTTCGACACTACCGGCCCTGTCTTTTTTTTCAATTTTTGCCCACTTTGGAAAATCCTTCACAATTTTCACAAAACGCCCCTACTGTGCTTGATTTTGCTCGTTTTTCAATCAGCCCGCCCCCTGACCCCTTTTAGCAAAAATTTTGGAAAATCCCAATTTTTGACTTTTTCGACACTACCGGACCTGTCGTTTTTTTCAAATTTTGCCCACTTTGGAAAATCCTTCACAATTTCACAAAACGCCCCAACTGTGCTTGATTTTGCTCCTTTTTCACCCAGCCCCCCCCTCTGGCCTCTTTAAGCAAAGTTTGGGAAAATCCCCATTTTTGACATTTTCGACACTACCGGCACTGTCGTTTTTTTCAAATTTTGCCCGGTTTGGAAAATCCTTCACAATTTTCCCAAAACGCCCCAACTGTGCTTGATTTTGCCTCTTTCTGACTCAGTCCGCCCCCCTGGCCCCTTTTAGCAAGGTTTGGGAAAATCCCCATTTTTGACTTTTTCGACACTACCGGCCCTGTCTTTTTTTTCAAATTTTACCCGGTTTGGAAAATCCTTCACAATTTTCACAAAACGCCCCAACTGTGCTTGATTTTGCTCGTTTTTCAATAAGCCCGCCCCCTGGCCCCTTTTAGCAAAGATTTGGGAAAATCCGCATTTTTGACTTTTTCGACACTACCGGCCCTGTCGTTTTTTTCAAATTTTGCCCGGTTTGGAAAATCCTTCACAATTTTCTCAAAACGTCCCAACTGTGCTTGATTTTGCTCATTTCTGACTCAGTCCGCCCCCCTGGCCCCTTTTAGCAAGGTTTGGGAAAATCCCCATTTTTGACTTTTTCGACACTACCGGCCCTGTCTTTTTTTCAAATTTTGCCCGGTTCGGAAAATCCTTCACAATTTTCCCAAAACGCCCCAACTGTGCTTGATTTTGCTCGTTTTTCAATCAGCCCGCCCCCTGGCCCCTTTTAGCAAAAATTTGGGAAAATCCCCATTTTTGACTTTTTCGACACTACCGGCACTGTCGTTTTTTTCAAATTTTGCCCGGTTTGGAAAATCCTTCACAATTTTCCCAAAACGCCCCAACTGTGCTTGATTTTGCTCCTTTCTGACTCAGTCCGCCCCCTGGCCCCTTTTAGCAAAGATTTGGGAAAATCCCCATTTTTGACTTTTTCGACACTACCGGCACTATCGTTTTTTTCAAATTTTGCCCGGTTTGGAAAATCCTTCACAATTTTCCCAAAACGCCCCATCTGTGCTTGATTTTGCTCCTTTCTGACTCAGTCCGCCCCCCTGGCCCGTTTTAGCAAGGTTTGGGAAAATCCCAATTTTTGACTTTTTCGACACTACCGGACCTGTCGTTTTTTTCAAATTTTGCCCATTTTGGAAAATCCTTCACAATTTTCACAAAACGCCCCAACTGTGCTTGATTTTGCTCGTTTTTCAATCAGCCCGCCCCCTGGCCCCTTTTAGCAAAAATTTGGGAAAATCCCCATTTTTGACTTTTTCGACACTACCGGCCCTGTCTTTTTTTTCAAATTTTACCCGGTTTGGAAAATCCTTCACAATTTTCCCAAAACGCCCCAACTGTGCTTGATTTTGCTCCTTTCTTACTTAGTCCGCCCCCCTGGCCCCTTTTAGCAAGGTTTTGGAAAATCCCCATTTTTGACTTTTTCGACACTACCGGCCCTGTCGTTTTTTTCAAATTTTGCCCGGTTTGGAAAATCCTTCACAATTTTCACAAAACGCCCCAACTGTGCTTGATTTTGCTCCTTTTTCACCCAGCCCCCCCCTCTGGCCTCTTTAAGCAAAGTTTGGGAAAATCCCCATTTTTGACATTTTCGACACTACCGGCACTGTCGTTTTTTTCAAATTTTGCCCGGTTTGGAAAATCCTTCACAATTTTCCCAAAATGCCCCAACTGTGCTTGATTTTGCCTCTTTCTGACTCAGTCCGCCCCCCTGGCCCCTTTTAGCAAGGTTTGGGAAAATCCCCATTTTTGACTTTTTCGACACTACCGGCCCTGTCTTTTTTTTCAAATTTTGCCCGGTTTGGAAAATCCTTCACAATTTTCACACAACGCCCCAACTGTGCTTGATTTTGCTCCTTTCTCACTCAGCCCGCCCCCCTGGCCCCTTTTAGCAAGGATTTGGGAAAATCCCCATTTTTGACTTTCCGACACTACCGGCCCTGTCGTTTTTTTCAAATTTTGCCCGGTTTGGAAAATCCTTCACAATTTTCCCAAAACGCCCCAACTGTGCTTGATTTTGCTCCTTTCTGACTCAGTCCGCCCCCCTGGCCCCTTTTAGCAAGGTTTGGGAAAATCCGCATTTTTGACTTTTTCGACACTACCGGCCCTGTCGTTTTTTAAAACTTTTGCCCACTTTGGAAAATCCTTCACAATTTTCACACAACGCCCCAACTGTGCTTGATTTTGCTCCTTTCTTACTTAGTCCGCCCCCCAGGCCCCTTTTAGCAAGGTTTTGGAAAATCCCCATTTTTGACTTTTTCGACACTACCGGACCTGTCGTTTTTTTCAAATTTTGCCCGGTTTGGAAAATCCTTCACAATTTTCTCAAAACGCCCCAACTGTGCTTGATTTTGCTCCTTTCTGACTCAGTCCGCACCCCTGGCCCCTTTTAGCAAGGTTTGGGAAAATCCGCATTTTTGACTTTTTCGACACTACCGGCCCTGTCGTCTTTTTTCAATTTTTGCCCACGTTGGAAAATCCTTCACAATTTTCCCAAAACGCCCCAACTGTGCTTGATTTTGCTCGTTTTTCAATCAGCCCGCCCCCTGGCCCCTTTTAGCAAAAATTTGGGAAAATCCCAATTTTTGACTTTTTCGACACTACCGGACCTGTCGTTTTTTTCAAATTTTACCCGGTTTGGAAAATCCTTCACAATTTTCTCAAAACGCCCCAACTGTGCTTGATTTTGCTCCTTTCTGACTCAGTCCGCACCCCTGGCCCCTTTTAGCAAGGTTTGGGAAAATCCGCATTTTTGACTTTTTCGACACTACCGGACCTGTCGTTTTTTTCAAATTTTGCCCGGTTTGGAAAATCCTTCACAATTTTCTCAAAACGCCCCAACTGTGCTTGATTTTGCTCCTTTCTGACTCAGTCCGCACCCCTGGCCCCTTTTAGCAAGGTTTGGGAAAATCCGCATTTTTGACTTTTTCGACACTACCGGCCCTGTCGTCTTTTTTCAATTTTTGCCCACGTTGGAAAATCCTTCACAATTTTCCCAAAACGCCCCAACTGTGCTTGATTTTGCTCGTTTTTCAATCAGCCCGCCCCCTGGCCCCTTTTAGCAAAAATTTGGGAAAATCCCAATTTTTGACTTTTTCGACACTACCGGACCTGTCTTTTTTTTTTTCAAATTTTACCCGGTTTGGAAAATCCTTCACAATTTTCACAAAACGCCCCAACTGTGCTTGATTTTGCTCGTTTTTCACTCAGCCCCCCCCTCTGGCCTCTTTAAGCAAATTTTGTGAAAATCCCCATTTTTGACTTTTTCGACACTACCGGCCCTGTCGTTTTTTTCAAATTTTGCCCGGTTTGGAAAATCCTTCACAATTTTCACACAACGCCCCAACTGTGCTTGATTTTGCTCCTTTCTCACTCAGCCCGCCCTCCTGGCCCCTTTTAGCAAGGATTTGGGAAAATCCCCATTTTTGACTTTTTCGACACTACCGGCCCTGTCGTTTTTTTTTTATTTTGCCCGGTTTGGAAAATCCTTCACAATTTTCCCAAAACGCCCCAACTGTGCTTGACTTTGCTCCTTTCTGACTCAGTCCGCCCCCCTGGCCCCTTTTAGCAAGGTTTGGGAAAATCCCCATTTTTGACTTTTTCGACACTACCGGCCCTGTCTTTTTTTTCAATTTATGCCCGGTTTGGAAAATCCTTCACAATTTTCCCAAAACGCCCCAACTGTGCTTGATTTTGCTCCTTTCTGACTCAGTCCGCACCCTTGGCCCCTTTTAGCAAGGTTTGGGAAAATCCCCATTTTTGACTTTTTCGACACTACCGGCCCTGTCTTTTTTTTCAAATTTTACCCGGTTTGGAAAATCCTTCACAATTTTCACACAACGCCCCAACTGTGCTTGATTTTGCTCCTTTCTGACTCAGTCCGCCCCCCTGGCCCCTTTTAGCAAGGTTTGGGAAAATCCCAATTTTTGACTTTTTCGACACTACCGGCCCTGTCGTTTTTTAAAATTTTTGCCCACTTTGGAAAATCCTTCACAATTTTCACACAACGCCCCAACTGTGCTTGATTTTGCTCCTTTCTTACTTAGTCCGCCCCCCAGGCCCCTTTTAGCAAGGTTTGGGAATATCCCCATTTTTGACTTTTTCGACACTACCGGACCTGTCGTTTTTTTCAAATTTTGTCCGGTTTGGAAAATCCTTCACAATTTTCTCAAAACGCCCCAACTGTGCTTGATTTTGCTCCTTTCTGACTCAGTCCGCACCCCTGGCCCCTTTTAGCAAGGTTTGGGAAAATCCGCATTTTTGACTTTTTCGACACTACCGGCCCTGTCGTCTTTTTTCAATTTTTGCCCACTTTGGAAAATCCTTCACAATTTTCCCAAAACGCCCCAACTGTGCTTGATTTTGCTCGTTTTTCAATCAGCCCGCCCCCTGGCCCCTTTTAGCAAAAATTTGGGAAAATCCCAATTTTTGACTTTTTCGACACTACCGGACCTGTCGTTTTTTTCAAATTTTGTCCGGTTTGGAAAATCCTTCACAATTTTCTCAAAACGCCCCAACTGTGCTTGATTTTGCTCATTTCTGACTCAGTCCGCCCCCTGGCACCTTTTAGCAAGGTTTGGGAAAATCCCCATTTTTGACTTTTTCGACACTACCGGCCCTGTCTTTTTTTTCAAATTTTACCCGGTTTGGAAAATCCTTCACAATTTTCACACAACGCCCCAACTGTGCTTGATTTTGCTCCTTTCTCACTCAGTCCGCCCCCCTGGCCCCTTTTAGCAAGGTTTGGGAAAATCCCCATTTTTGACTTTTTCGACACTACCGGCCCTGTCGTTTTTTAAAATTTTTGCCCACTTTGGAAAATCCTTCACAATTTTCACACAACGCCCCAACTGTGCTTGATTTTGCTCCTTTCTTACTTAGTCCGCCCCCCAGGCCCCTTTTAGCAAGGTTTGGGAAAATCCCCATTTTTGACTTTTTCGACACTACCGGACCTGTCGTTTTTTTCAAATTTTGTCCGGTTTGGAAAATCCTTCACAATTTTCTCAAAACGCCCCAACTGTGCTTGATTTTGCTCATTTCTGACTCAGTCCGCCCCCCTGGCCCCTTTTAGCAAGGTTTGGGAAAATCCGCATTTTTGACTTTTTCGACACTACCGGCCCTGTCGTTTTTTTCAATTTTTGCCCACGTTGGAAAATCCTTCACAATTTTCACAAAACGCCCCAACTGTGCTTGATTTTGCTCCTTTCTGACTCAGTCCGCCCCCCTGGCCCCTTTTAGCAAGGTTTGGGAAAATCCCCATTTTTGACTTTTTCGACACTACCGGCCCTGTCTTTTTTTTCAAATTTTGCCCGGTTTGGAAAATCCTTCACAATTTTCCCAAAATGCCCCAACTGTGCTTGATTTTGCTCCTTTCTTACTTAGTCCGCCCCCCTGGCCCCTTTTAGCAAGGTTTTGGAAAATCCCCATTTTTGACTTTTTCGACACTACCGCCCTGTCGTTTTTTTCAAATTTTGCCCGGTTTGGAAAATCCTTCACAATTTTCTCAAAACGCCCCAACTGTGCTTGATTTTGCTCCTTTCTGACTCAGTCCGCCCCCCTGGCCCCTTTTAGCAAGGTTTGGGAAAATCCGCATTTTTGACTTTTTCGACACTACCGGCCCTGTCGTCTTTTTTCAATTTTTGCCCACGTTGGAAAATCCTTCACAATTTTCCCAAAACGCCCCAACTGTGCTTGATTTTGCTCGTTTTTCAATCAGCCCGCCCCCTGGCCCCTTTTAGCAAAAATTTGGGAAAATCCCAATTTTTGACTTTTTCGACACTACCGGACCTGTCGTTTTTTTCAAATTTTACCCGGTTTGGAAAATCCTTCACAATTTTCTCAAAACGCCCCAACTGTGCTTGATTTTGCTCCTTTCTGACTCAGTCCGCACCCCTGGCCCCTTTTAGCAAGGTTTGGGAAAATCCGAATTTTTGACTTTTTCGACACTACCGGCCCTGTCTTTTTTTTTTTCAAATTTTACCCGGTTTGGAAAATCCTTCACAATTTTCACAAAACGCCCCAACTGTGCTTGATTTTGCTCGTTTTTCACTCAGCCCCCCCCTCTGGCCTCTTTAAGCAAATTTTGTGAAAATCCCCATTTTTGACTTTTTCGACACTACCGGCCCTGTCGTTTTTTTCAAATTTTGCCCGGTTTGGAAAATCCTTCACAATTTTCACACAACGCCCCAACTGTGCTTGATTTTGCTCCTTTCTCACTCAGCCCGCCCTCCTGGCCCCTTTTAGCAAGGATTTGGGAAAATCCCCATTTTTGACTTTTTCGACACTACCGGCCCTGTCGTTTTTTTTTTATTTTGCCCGGTTTGGAAAATCCTTCACAATTTTCCCAAAACGCCCCAACTGTGCTTGATTTTGCTCCTTTCTGACTCAGTCCGCCCCCCTGGCCCCTTTTAGCAAGGTTTGGGAAAATCCCCATTTTTGACTTTTTCGACACTACCGGCCCTGTCTTTTTTTTCAATTTATGCCCGGTTTGGAAAATCCTTCACAATTTTCCCAAAACGCCCCAACTGTGCTTGATTTTGCTCCTTTCTGACTCAGTCCGCACCCTTGGCCCCTTTTAGCAAGGTTTGGGAAAATCCCCATTTTTGACTTTTTCGACACTACCGGCCCTGTCTTTTTTTTCAAATTTTACCCGGTTTGGAAAATCCTTCACAATTTTCACACAACGCCCCAACTGTGCTTGATTTTGCTCCTTTCTGACTCAGTCCGCCCCCCTGGCCCCTTTTAGCAAGGTTTGGGAAAATCCCCATTTTTGACTTTTTCGACACTACCGGCCCTGTCGTTTTTTAAAATTTTTGCCCACTTTGGAAAATCCTTCACAATTTTCACACAACGCCCCAACTGTGCTTGATTTTGCTCCTTTCTTACTTAGTCCGCCCCCCAGGCCCCTTTTAGCAAGGTTTGGGAAAATCCCCATTTTTGACTTTTTCGACACTACCGGACCTGTCGTTTTTTTCAAATTTTGTCCGGTTTGGAAAATCCTTCACAATTTTCTCAAAACGCCCCAACTGTGCTTGATTTTGCTCATTTCTGACTCAGTCCGCCCCCCTGGCCCCTTTTAGCAAGGTTTGGGAAAATCCGCATTTTTGACTTTTTCGACACTACCGGCCCTGTCGTTTTTTTCAATTTTTGCCCACGTTGGAAAATCCTTCACAATTTTCACAAAACGCCCCAACTGTGCTTGATTTTGCTCCTTTCTTACTTAGTCCGCCCCCCAGGCCCCTTTTAGCAAGGTTTGGGAAAATCCCCATTTTTGACTTTTTCGACACTACCGGACCTGTCGTTTTTTTCAAATTTTGTCCGGTTTGGAAAATCCTTCACAATTTTCTCAAAACGCCCCAACTGTGCTTGATTTTGCTCATTTCTGACTCAGTCCGCCCCCCTGGCCCCTTTTAGCAAGGTTTGGGAAAATCCGCATTTTTGACTTTTTCGACACTACCGGCCCTGTCGTTTTTTTCAATTTTTGCCCACGTTGGAAAATCCTTCACAATTTTCACAAAACGCCCCAACTGTGCTTGATTTTGCTCCTTTCTGACTCAGTCCGCCCCCTGGCACCTTTTAGCAAGGTTTGGGAAAATCCCCATTTTTGACTTTTTCGACACTACCGGCCCTGTCTTTTTTTCAAATTTTGCCCGGTTTTGAAAATCCTTCACAATTTTCCCAAAACGCCCCAACTGTGCTTGATTTTGCTCCTTTCTGACTCAGTCCGCCCCCCTGGCCCGTTTTAGCAAGGTTTGGGAAAATCCCACTTTTTGACTTTTTCGACACTACCGGCCCTGTCGTTTTTTTCAATTTTTGCCCACGTTGGAAAATCCTTCACAATTTTCCCAAAACGCCCCAACTGTGCTTGATTTTGCTCCTTTCTGACTCAGTCCGCCCCCTGGCACCTTTTAGCAAGGTTTGGGAAAATCCGAATTTTTGACTTTTTCGACACTACCGGCCCTGTCTTTTTTTTTTTCAAATTTTACCCGGTTTGGAAAATCCTTCACAATTTTCACAAAACGCCCCAACTGTGCTTGATTTTGCTCGTTTTTCACTCAGCCCCCCCCTCTGGCCTCTTTAAGCAAATTTTGTGAAAATCCCCATTTTTGACTTTTTCGACACTACCGGCCCTGTCGTTTTTTTCAAATTTTGCCCGGTTTGGAAAATCCTTCACAATTTTCACACAACGCCCCAACTGTGCTTGATTTTGCTCCTTTCTCACTCAGCCCGCCCTCCTGGCCCCTTTTAGCAAGGATTTGGGAAAATCCCCATTTTTGACTTTTTCGACACTACCGGCCCTGTCGTTTTTTTTTTATTTTGCCCGGTTTGGAAAATCCTTCACAATTTTCCCAAAACGCCCCAACTGTGCTTGATTTTGCTCCTTTCTGACTCAGTCCGCCCCCCTGGCCCCTTTTAGCAAGGTTTGGGAAAATCCCCATTTTTGACTTTTTCGACACTACCGGCCCTGTCTTTTTTTTCAATTTATGCCCGGTTTGGAAAATCCTTCACAATTTTCCCAAAACGCCCCAACTGTGCTTGATTTTGCTCCTTTCTGACTCAGTCCGCACCCTTGGCCCCTTTTAGCAAGGTTTGGGAAAATCCCCATTTTTGACTTTTTCGACACTACCGGCCCTGTCTTTTTTTTCAAATTTTACCCGGTTTGGAAAATCCTTCACAATTTTCACACAACGCCCCAACTGTGCTTGATTTTGCTCCTTTCTGACTCAGTCCGCCCCCCTGGCCCCTTTTAGCAAGGTTTGGGAAAATCCCCATTTTTGACTTTTTCGACACTACCGGCCCTGTCGTTTTTTAAAATTTTTGCCCACTTTGGAAAATCCTTCACAATTTTCACACAACGCCCCAACTGTGCTTGATTTTGCTCCTTTCTTACTTAGTCCGCCCCCCAGGCCCCTTTTAGCAAGGTTTGGGAAAATCCCCATTTTTGACTTTTTCGACACTACCGGACCTGTCGTTTTTTTCAAATTTTGTCCGGTTTGGAAAATCCTTCACAATTTTCTCAAAACGCCCCAACTGTGCTTGATTTTGCTCATTTCTGACTCAGTCCGCCCCCCTGGCCCCTTTTAGCAAGGTTTGGGAAAATCCGCATTTTTGACTTTTTCGACACTACCGGCCCTGTCGTTTTTTTCAATTTTTGCCCACGTTGGAAAATCCTTCACAATTTTCACAAAACGCCCCAACTGTGCTTGATTTTGCTCCTTTCTTACTTAGTCCGCCCCCCAGGCCCCTTTTAGCAAGGTTTGGGAAAATCCCCATTTTTGACTTTTTCGACACTACCGGACCTGTCGTTTTTTTCAAATTTTGTCCGGTTTGGAAAATCCTTCACAATTTTCTCAAAACGCCCCAACTGTGCTTGATTTTGCTCATTTCTGACTCAGTCCGCCCCCCTGGCCCCTTTTAGCAAGGTTTGGGAAAATCCGCATTTTTGACTTTTTCGACACTACCGGCCCTGTCGTTTTTTTCAATTTTTGCCCACGTTGGAAAATCCTTCACAATTTTCACAAAACGCCCCAACTGTGCTTGATTTTGCTCCTTTCTGACTCAGTCCGCCCCCTGGCACCTTTTAGCAAGGTTTGGGAAAATCCCCATTTTTGACTTTTTCGACACTACCGGCCCTGTCTTTTTTTCAAATTTTGCCCGGTTTTGAAAATCCTTCACAATTTTCCCAAAACGCCCCAACTGTGCTTGATTTTGCTCCTTTCTGACTCAGTCCGCCCCCCTGGCCCGTTTTAGCAAGGTTTGGGAAAATCCCACTTTTTGACTTTTTCGACACTACCGGCCCTGTCGTTTTTTTCAATTTTTGCCCACGTTGGAAAATCCTTCACAATTTTCCCAAAACGCCCCAACTGTGCTTGATTTTGCTCCTTTCTGACTCAGTCCGCCCCCTGGCACCTTTTAGCAAGGTTTGGGAAAATCCCCATTTTTGACTTTTTCGACACTACCGGCCCTGTCTTTTTTTCAAATTTTGCCCGGTTTGGAAAATCCTTCACAATTTTCACAAAACGCCCCAACTGTGCTTGATTTTGCTCGTTTTTCACCCAGCCCCCCCCTCTGGCCTCTTTAAGCAAAGTTTGGGAAAATCCCCATTTTTGACTTTTTCGACACTACCGGCCCTGTCTTTTTTTTCAATTTATGCCCGGTTTGGAAAATCCTTCACAATTTTCTCAAAACGCCCCAACTGTGCTTGATTTTGCTCCTTTCTTACTTAGTCCGCCCCCCTGGCCCCTTTTAGCAAGGATTTGGGAAAATCCCCATTTTTGACTTTTTCGACACTACCGGCCCTGTCGTTTTTTTTTTATTTTGCCCGGTTTGGAAAATCCTTCACAATTTTCCCAAAACGCCCCAACTGTGCTTGATTTTGCTCCTTTCTGACTCAGTCCGCCCCCCTGGCCCCTTTTAGCAAGGTTTGGGAAAATCCCCATTTTTGACTTTTTCGACACTACCGGCCCTGTCTTTTTTTTCAATTTATGCCCGGTTTGGAAAATCCTTCACAATTTTCCCAAAACGCCCCAACTGTGCTTGATTTTGCTCCTTTCTGACTCAGTCCGCACCCTTGGCCCCTTTTAGCAAGGTTTGGGAAAATCCCCATTTTTGACTTTTTCGACACTACCGGCCCTGTCTTTTTTTTTCAAATTTTACCCGGTTTGGAAAATCCTTCACAATTTTCACACAACGCCCCAACTGTGCTTGATTTTGCTCATTTCTGACTCAGTCCGCCCCCCTGGCCCCTTTTAGCAAGGTTTGGGAAAATCCGCATTTTTGACTTTTTCGACACTACCGGCCCTGTCGTTTTTTTCAATTTTTGCCCACGTTGGAAAATCCTTCACAATTTTCACAAAACGCCCCAACTGTGCTTGATTTTGCTCCTTTCTTACTTAGTCCGCCCCCCAGGACCCTTTTAGCAAGGTTTGGGAAAATCCCCATTTTTGACTTTTTCGACACTACCGGACCTGTCGTTTTTTTCAAATTTTGTCCGGTTTGGAAAATCCTTCACAATTTTCTCAAAACGCCCCAACTGTGCTTGATTTTGCTCATTTCTGACTCAGTCCGCCCCCCTGGCCCCTTTTAGCAAGGTTTGGGAAAATCCGCATTTTTGACTTTTTCGACACTACCGGCCCTGTCGTTTTTTTCAATTTTTGCCCACGTTGGAAAATCCTTCACAATTTTCACAAAACGCCCCAACTGTGCTTGATTTTGCTCCTTTCTGACTCAGTCCGCCCCCTGGCACCTTTTAGCAAGGTTTGGGAAAATCCCCATTTTTGACTTTTTCGACACTACCGGCCCTGTCTTTTTTTCAAATTTTGCCCGGTTTGGAAAATCCTTCACAATTTTCCCAAAACGCCCCAACTGTGCTTGATTTTGCTCCTTTCTGACTCAGTCCGCCCCCCTGGCCCGTTTTAGCAAGGTTTGGGAAAATCCCAATTTTTGACTTTTTCGACACTACCGGCCCTGTCGTTTTTTTCAATTTTTGCCCACGTTGGAAAATCCTTCACAATTTTCCCAAAACGCCCCAACTGTGCTTGATTTTGCTCCTTTCTGACTCAGTCCGCCCCCTGGCACCTTTTAGCAAGGTTTGGGAAAATCCCCATTTTTGACTTTTTCGACACTACCGGCCCTGTCTTTTTTTCAAATTTTGCCCGGTTTGGAAAATCCTTCACAATTTTCACAAAACGCCCCAACTGTGCTTGATTTTGCTCGTTTTTCACCCAGCCCCCCCCTCTGGCCTCTTTAAGCAAAGTTTGGGAAAATCCCCATTTTTGACTTTTTCGACACTACCGGCCCTGTCTTTTTTTTCAATTTATGCCCGGTTTGGAAAATCCTTCACAATTTTCTCAAAACGCCCCAACTGTGCTTGATTTTGCTCCTTTCTTACTTAGTCCGCCCCCCTGGCCCCTTTTAGCAAGGTTTTGGAAAATCCCCATTTTTGACTTTTTCGACACTACCGGCCCTGTCTTTTTTTTCAAATTTTGCCCGGTTTGGAAAATCCTTCACAATTTTCCCAAAACGCCCCAACTGTTCTTGATTTTGCTCCTTTCTTACTTAGTCCGCCCCCCTGGCCCCTTTTAGCAAGGTTTTGGAAAATCCCCATTTTTGACTTTTTCGACACTACCGGCCCTGTCTTTTTTTTCAAATTTTGCCCGGTTTGGAAAATCCTTCACAATTTTCCCAAAACGCCCCAACTGTGCTTGATTTTGCTCCTTTCTTACTTAGTCCGCACCCCTGGCCCCTTTTAGCAAGGTTTGGGAAAATCCCCATTTTTGACTTTTTCGACACTACCGGCCCTGTCTTTTTTTTTTCAAATTTTACCCGGTTTGGAAAATCCTTCACAATTTTCACAAAACGCCCCAACTGTGCTTGATTTTGCTCGTTTTTCAATAAGCCCGCCCCCTGGCCCCTTTTAGCAAAGATTTGGGAAAATCCGCATTTTTGACTTTTTCGACACTACCGGCCCTGTCGTTTTTTTCAAATTTTGCCCGGTTTGGAAAATCCTTCACAATTTTCACACAACGCCCCAACTGTGCTTGATTTTGCTCCTTTCTAACTCAGCCCGCCCCCCTGGCCCCTTTTAGCAAGGTCTGGGAAAATCCCCATTTTTGACTTTTTCGACACTACCGGCCCTGTCGTTTTTTTCAATTTTTGCCCACTATGGAAAATCCTTCACAATTTTCACAAAACGCCCCAACTGTGCTTGATTTTACTCCTTTCTGACTCAGTCCGCCCCCTGGCACCTTTTAGCAAGGTTTGGGAAAATCCCCATTTTTGACTTTTTCGACACTACCGGCCCTGTCTTTTTTTCAAATTTTGCCCGGTTTGGAAAATCCTTCACAAATTTCACAAAACGCCCCAACTGTGCTTGATTTTTCTCGTTTTTCAATCAGCCCGCCCCCTGGCCCCTTTTAGAAAAAATTTGGGAAAATCCCCATTTTTGACTTTTTCGACACTACCGGCCCTGTCTTTTTTTTCAAATTTTGCCCGGTTTGGAAAATCCTTCACAATTTTCCCAAAACGCCCCAACTGTGCTTGATTTTGCTCCTTTCTGACTCAGTCCGCCCCCCTGGCCCGTTTTAGCAAGGTTTGGGAAAATCCCAATTTTTGACTTTTTCGACACTACCGGACCTGTCGTTTTTTTCAAATTTTGCCCACTTTGGAAAATCCTTCACAATTTTCTCAAAACGCCCCAACTGTGCTTGATTTTGCTCCTTTCTGACTCAGTCCACCCCCTGGCACCTTTTAGCAAGGTTTGTGAAAATCCCCATTTTTGACTTCTTCGACACTACCGCCCCTGTCGTTTTTTTCAATTTTTGCCCTCTTTGGACAATCCTTCACAATTTTCACAAAACGCCCCAACTGTGCTTGATTTTGCTCCTTTTTCACCCAGCCCCCCCCTCTGGCCTCTTTAAGCAAAGTTTGGGAAAATCCCCATTTTTGACTTTTTCGACACTACCGGCACTGTCGTTTTTTTTCAAATTTTGCCCGGTTTGGAAAATCCTTCACAATTTTCCCAAAACGCCCCAACTGTGCTTGATTTTGCTCCTTTCTGACTAAGTCCGCCCCCCAGGCCCCTTTTAGCAAGGTTTGGGAAAATCCCCATTTTTGACTTTTTCGACACTACCGGCCCTGTCTTTTTTTTCAAATTTTACCCGGTTTGGAAAATCCTTCACAATTTTCCCAAAACGCCCCAACTGTGCTTGATTTTGCTCCTTTCTGACTCAGTCCGCCCCCCTGGCCCCTTTTAGCAAGGTTTGGGAAAATCCGCATTTTTGACTTTTTCGACACTACCGGCCCTGTCTTTTTTTCAAATTTTGCCCGGTTTGGAAAATCCTTCACAAATTTCACAAAACGCCCCAACTGTGCTTGATTTTGCTCGTTTTTCAATCAGCCCGCCCCCTGGCCCCTTTTAGAAAAGATTTGGGAAAATCCCCATTTTTGACTTTTTCGACACTACCGGCCCTGTCTTTTTTTTCAATTTATGCCCGGTTTGGAAAATCCTTCACAATTTTCATAAAACGCCCCAACTGTGCTTGATTTTGCTCCTTTCTTACTTAGTCCGCCCCCCTGGCCCCTTTTAGCAAGGTTTTGGAAAATCCCCATTTTTGACTTTTTCGACACTACCGGCCCTGTCGTTTTTTTCAAATTTTGCCCGGTTTGGAAAATCCTTCACAATTTTCACACAACGCCCCAACTGTGCTTGATTTTGCTCCTTTCTCACTCAGCCCGCCCCCCTGGCCCCTTTTAGCAAGGATTTGGGAAAATCCCCATTTTTGACTTTTTCGACACTACCGGCCCCGTCGTTTTTTTCAAATTTTGCCCGGTTTGGAAAATCCTTCACAATTTTCCCAAAACGCCCCAACTGTGCTTGATTTTGCTCCTTTCTTACTTAGTCCGCCCCCCTGGCCCCTTTTAGCAAGGTTTTGGAAAATCCCCATTTTTGACTTTTTCGACACTACCGGCCCTGTCGGTTTTTTCAAATTTTGCCCGGTTTGGAAAATCCTTCACAATTTTCACAAAACGCCCCAACTGTGCTTGATTTTGCTCCTTTTTCACCCAGCCCCCCCCTCTGGCCTCTTTAAGCAAAGTTTGGGAAAATCCCCATTTTTGACTTTTTCGACACTACCGGCCCTGTCTTTTTTTTGAAATTTTACCCGGTTTGGAAAATCTTTCACAATTTTCACAAAACGCCCCAACTGTGCTTGATTTTGCTCGTTTTTCAATAAGCCCGCCCCCTGGCCCCTTTTAGCAAAGATTTGGGAAAATCCGCATTTTTGACTTTTTCGACACTACCGGCCCTGTCGTTTTTTTCAAATTTTGCCCGGTTTGGAAAATCCTTCACAATTTTCCCAAAACGCCCCAACTGTGCTTGATTTTGCTCCTTTCTTACTTAGTCCGCCCCCCTGGCCCCTTTTAGCAAGGTTTTGGAAAATCCCCATTTTTGACTTTTTCGACACTACCGGCCCTGTCGTTTTTTTCAAATTTTGCCCGGTTTGGAAATCATTCACAATTTTTCTCAAAACGCCCCAACTGTGCTTGATTTTGCTCATTTCTGACTCAGTCCGCCCCCCTGGCCCCTTTTAGCAAGGTTTGGGAAAATCCCCATTTTTGACTTTTTCGACACTACCGGCCCTGTCTTTTTTTTCAATTTTTGCCCGGTTTGGAAAATCCTTCACAATTTTCCCAAAACGCCCCAACTGTGCTTGATTTTGCTCCTTTCTGACTCAGTCCGCCCCCCTGGCCCCTTTTAGCAAGGTTTGGGAAAATCCGCATTTTTGACTTTTTCGACACTACCGGCCCTGTCTTTTTTTCAAATTTTGCCCGGTTTGGAAAATCCTTCACAAATTTCACAAAACGCCCCAACTGTGCTTGATTTTGCTCGTTTTTCAATCAGCCCGCCCCCTGGCCCCTTTTAGAAAAGATTTGGGAAAATCCCCATTTTTGACTTTTTCGACACTACCGGCCCTGTCTTTTTTTTCAATTTATGCCCGGTTTGGAAAATCCTTCACAATTTTCCCAAAACGCCCCAACTGTGCTTGATTTTGCTCCTTTCTTACTTAGTCCGCCCCCCTGGCCCCTTTTAGCAAGGTTTTGGAAAATCCCCATTTTTGACTTTTTCGACACTACCGGCCCTGTCGTTTTTTTCAAATTTTGCCCGGTTTGGAAAATCCTTCACAATTTTCTCAAAACGCCCCAACTGTGCTTGATTTTGCTCATTTCTGACTCAGTCCGCCCCCCTGGCCCCTTTTAGCAAGGTTTGGGAAAATCCCCATTTTTGACTTTTTCGACACTACCGGCCCTGTCGTTTTTTTCAAATTTTGCCCACTTTGGAAAATCCTTCACAATTTTCACACAACGCCCCAACTGTGCTTGATTTTGCTCCTTTCTGACTCAGTCCGCCCCCCTGGCCCCTTTTAGCAAGGTTTGGGAAAATCCCCATTTTTGACTTTTTCGACACTACCGGCCCTGTCTTTTTTTTCAAATTTTGCCCGGTTTGGAAAATCCTTCACAATTTTCCCAAAACGCCCCAACTGTGCTTGATTTTGCTCATTTCTGACTCAGCCCGCCCCCCTGGCCCCTTTTAGCAAGGTTTGGGAAAATCCCCATTTTTGACTTTTTCGACACTACCGGCCCTGTCTTTTTTTTTCAATTTTTGCCCTCTTTGGAAAATCCTTCACAATTTTCACAAAACGCCCCAACTGTGCTTGATTTTGCTCCTTTCTTACTTAGTCCGCCCCCCTGGCCCCTTTTAGCAAGGTTTTGGAAAATCCCCATTTTTGACTTTTTCGACACTACCGGACCTGTCGTTTTTTTCAAATTTTGCCCGGTTTGGAAAATCCTTCACAATTTTCTCAAAACGCCCCAACTGTGCTTGATTTTGCTCATTTCTGACTCAGTCCGCCCCCCTGGCCCCTTTTAGCAAGGTTTGGGAAAATCCGCATTTTTGACTTTTTCGACACTACCGGCCCTGTCGTTTTTTTCAATTTTTGCCCACTTTGGAAAATCCTTCACAATTTTCACACAACGCCCCAACTGTGCTTGATTTTGCTCCTTTCTGACTAAGTCCGCCCCCCTGGCCCCTTTTAGCAAGGTTTGGGAAAATCCCCATTTTTGACTTTTTCGACACTACCGGCCCTGTCGTTTTTTTCAAATTTTGCCCGGTTTGGAAAATCCTTCACAATTTTCTCAAAACGCCCCAACTGTGCTTGATTTTGCTCATTTCTGACTCAGTCCACCCCCTGGCACCTTTTAGCAAGGTTTGTGAAAATCCCCATTTTTGACTTTTTCGACACTACCGGCCCTGTCGGTTTTTTTCAATTTTTGCCCACTTTGGAAAATCCTTCACAATTTTCACAAAACGCCCCAACTGTGCTTGATTTTGCTCCTTTTTCATCCAGCCCCCCCATCTGGCCTCTTTAAGCAAAGTTTGGGAAAATCCCCATTTTTGACTTTTTCGACACTACCGGCACTGTCGTTTTTTTCAAACTTTGCCCGGTTTGGAAAATCCTTCACAATTTTCCCAAAACGCCCCAACTGTGCTTGATTTTGCTCCTTTCTGACTCAGTCCGCCCCCCTGGCCCCTTTTAGCAAGGTTTGGGAAAATCCCCATTTTTGACTTTTTCGACACTACCGGCCCTGTCTTTTTTTTCAAATTTTACCCGGTTTGGAAAATCCTTCACAATTTTCCCAAAACGCCCCAACTGTGCTTGATTTTGCTCGTTTTTCAATAAGCCCGCCCCCTGGCCCCTTTTAGCAAAGATTTGGGAAAATCCGCATTTTTGACTTTTTCGACACTACCGGCCCTGTCGTTTTTTTCAAATTTTGCCCGGTTTGGAAAATCCTTCACAATTTTCTCAAAACGCCCCAACTGTGCTTGATTTTGCTCATTTCTGACTCAGTCCACCCCCCTGGCCCCTTTTAGAAAGGTTTGGGAAAGTCTGCATTTTTGACTTTTTCGACACTACCGGCCCTGTCGTTTTTTTCAATTTTTGCCCACTTTGGAAAATCCTTCACAATTTTCACACAACGCCCCAACTGTGCTTGATTTTGCTCCTTTCTGACTCAGCCCGCCCCTCTGGCCCCTTTTAGCAAGGTTTGGGAAAATCCCCATTTTTGACTTTTTCGACACTACCGGCCCTGTCGTTTTTTTCAATTTTTGCCCACTATGGAAAATCCTTCACAATTTTCCCAAAACGCCCCAACTGTGCTTGATTTTGCTCGTTTTTCACTCAGCCCCCCCCTCTGGCCTCTTTAAGCAAATTTTGTGAAAATCCCCATTTTTGACTTTTTCGACACTACCGGCCCTGTCGTTTTTTCCAAATTTTGCCCGGTTTGGAAAATCCTTCACAATTTTCCCAAAACGCCCCAACTGTGCTTGATTTTGCTCCGTTCTGACTCAGTCCGCCCCCCTGGCCCCTTTTAGCAAGGTTTGGGAAAATCCCCATTTTTGACTTTTTCGACACTACCGGCCCTGTCTTTTTTTTCAAATTTTACCCGGTTTGGAAAATCCTTCACAATTTTCACAAAACGCCCCAACTGTGCTTGATTTTGCTCGTTTTTCAATAAGCCCGCCCCCTGGCCCCTTTTAGCAAAGATTTGGGAAAATCCGCATTTTTGACTTTTTCGACACTACCGGCCCTGTCGTTTTTTTCAAATTTTGCCCGGTTTGGAAAATCCTTCACAATTTTCCCAAAATGCCCCAACTGTGCTTGATTTTGCTCCTTTCTTACTTAGTCCGCCCCCCTGGCCCCTTTTAGCAAGGTTTTGGAAAATCCCCATTTTTGACTTTTTCGACACTACCGGCCCTGTCGTTTTTTTCAAATTTTGCCCGGTTTGGAAAATCCTTTACAATTTTCTCAAAACGCCCCAACTGTGCTTGATTTTGCTCATTTCTGACTCAGTCCGCCCCCCTGGCCCCTTTTAGCAAGGTTTGGGAAAATCCGCATTTTTGACTTTTTCGACACTACCGGCCCTATCGTTTTTTTCAATTTTTGCCCACTTTGGAAAATCCTTCACAATTTTCACACAACGCCCCAACTGTGCTTGATTTTGCTCCTTTCTAACTCAGCCCGCCCCCCTGGCCCCTTTTAGCAAGGTCTGGGAAAATCCCCATTTTTGACTTTTTCGACACTACCGGCACTGTCGTTTTTTTCAATTTTTGCCCACTATGGAAAATCCTTCACAATTTTCACAAAACGCCCCAACTGTGCTTGATTTTGCTCGTTTTTCACTCAGCCCCCCCCCCTCTGGCCTCTTTAAGCAAATTTTGTGAAAATCCCCATTTTTGACTTTTTCGACACTACCGGCCCTGTCTTTTTTTTCAAATTTTGCCCGGTTTGGAAAATCCTTCACAATTTTCACACAACGCCCCAACTGTGCTTGATTTTGCTCCTTTCTCACTCAGCCCGCCCCCCTGGCCCCTTTTAGCAAGGATTTGGGAAAATCCCCATTTTTGACTTTCCGACACTACCGGCCCTGTCGTTTTTTTCAAATTTTGCCCGGTTTGGAAAATCCTTCACAATTTTCCCAAAACGCCCCAACTGTGCTTGATTTTGCTCCTTTCTGACTCAGTCCGCCCCCCTGGCCCCTTTTAGCAAGGTTTGGGAAAATCCGCATTTTTGACTTTTTCGACACTACCGGCCCTGTCGTTTTTTAAAACTTTTGCCCACTTTGGAAAATCCTTCACAATTTTCACACAACGCCCCAACTGTGCTTGATTTTGCTCCTTTCTTACTTAGTCCGCCCCCCAGGCCCCTTTTAGCAAGGTTTTGGAAAATCCCCATTTTTGACTTTTTCGACACTACCGGACCTGTCGTTTTTTTCAAATTTTGCCCGGTTTGGAAAATCCTTCACAATTTTCTCAAAACGCCCCAACTGTGCTTGATTTTGCTCCTTTCTGACTCAGTCCGCACCCCTGGCCCCTTTTAGCAAGGTTTGGGAAAATCCGCATTTTTGACTTTTTCGACACTACCGGCCCTGTCGTTTTTTTCAATTTTTGCCCACGTTGGAAAATCCTTCACAATTTTCACACAACGCCCCAACTGTGCTTGATTTTGCTCGTTTTTCAATCAGCCCGCCCCCTGGCCCCTTTTAGCAAAAATTTGGGAAAATCCCAATTTTTGACTTTTTCGACACTACCGGACCTGTCGTTTTTTTCAAATTTTACCCGGTTTGGAAAATCCTTCACAATTTTCTCAAAACGCCCCAACTGTGCTTGATTTTGCTCCTTTCTGACTCAGTCCGCACCCCTGGCCCCTTTTAGCAAGGTTTGGGAAAATCCGCATTTTTGACTTTTTCGACACTACCGGCCCTGTCTTTTTTTTTTTCAAATTTTACCCGGTTTGGAAAATCCTTCACAATTTTCACAAAACGCCCCAACTGTGCTTGATTTTGCTCGTTTTTCACTCAGCCCCCCCCTCTGGCCTCTTTAAGCAAATTTTGTGAAAATCCCCATTTTTGACTTTTTCGACACTACCGGCCCTGTCGTTTTTTTCAAATTTTGCCCGGTTTGGAAAATCCTTCACAATTTTCACACAACGCCCCAACTGTGCTTGATTTTGCTCCTTTCTCACTCAGCCCGCCCTCCTGGCCCCTTTTAGCAAGGATTTGGGAAAATCCCCATTTTTGACTTTTTCGACACTACCGGCCCTGTCGTTTTTTTCAAATTTTGCCCGGTTTGGAAAATCCTTCACAATTTTCACAAAACGCCCCAACTGTGCTTGATTTTGCTCGTTTTTCAATCAGCCCGCCCCCTGGCCCCTTTTAGCAAAAATTTGGGAAAATCCCACTTTTTGACTTTTTCGACACTACCGGACCTGTCGTTTTTTTCAAATTTTGCCCACTTTGGAAAATCCTTCACAATTTTCTCAAAACGCCCCAACTGTGCTTGATTTTGCTCCTTTCTGACTCAGTCCACCCCCTGGCACCTTTTAGCAAGGTTTGTGAAAATCCCCATTTTTGACTTTTTCGACACTACCGGCCCTGTCGTTTTTTTCAAATTTTGCCCGGTTTGGAAAATCCTTCACAATTTTCTCAAAACGCCCCAACTGTGCTTGATTTTGCTCATTTCTGACTCAGTCCGCCCCCCTGGCCCCTTTTAGCAAGGTTTGGGAAAATCCTCATTTTTGACTTTTTCGACACTACCGGCCCTGTCGTTTTTTTCAATTTTTGCCCACGTTGGAAAATCCTTCACAATTTTCCCAAAACGCCCCAACTGTGCTTGATTTTGCTCCTTTCTGACTCAGTCCGCCCCCCTGGCCCCTTTTAGCAAGGTTTGTGAAAATCCCCATTTTTGACTTTTTCGACACTACCGCCCCTGTCGTTTTTTTCAATTTTTGCCCTCTTTGGAAAATCCTTCACAATTTTCACAAAACGCCCCAACTGTGCTTGATTTTGCTCCTTTTTCACCCAGCCCCCCCCTCTGGCCTCTTTAAGCAAAGTTTGGGAAAATCCCCATTTTTGACTTTTTCGACACTACCGGCACTGTCGTTTTTTTCAAATTTTGCCCGGTTTGGAAAATCCTTCACAATTTTCCCAAAACGCCCCAACTGTGCTTGATTTTGCTCGTTTTTCACTCAGCCCCCCCCTCTGGCCTCTTTAAGCAAATTTTGTGAAAATCCCCATTTTTGACTTTTTCGACACTACCGGCCCTGTCGTTTTTTTCAAATTTTGCCCGGTTTGGAAAATCCTTCACAATTTGATTCAGTCCGCCGGACCTGTCGTTTTTTTCAAATTTTGCCCGGTTTGGAAAATCCTTCACAATTTTCTCAAAACGCCCCAACTGTGATTGATTTTGCTCGTTGTTCACTCAGCCCCCCCCTTTGGCCTCTTTAAGCAAATTTTGGGAAAATCCCCATTTTTGACTTTTTCGACACTACCGGCCCTGTCTTTTTTTTCAAATTTTGCCCGGTTTGGAAAATCCTTCACAATTTTCACACAACGCCCCAACTGTGCTTGATTTTGCTCCTTTCTCACTCAGCCCGCCCCCCTGGCCCCTTTTAGCAAGGATTTGGGAAAATCCCCATTTTTGACTTTTTCGACACTACCGGCCCTGTCGTTTTTTTCAAATTTTGCCCGGTTTGGAAAATCCTTCACAATTTTCCCAAAACACCCCAACTGTGCTTGATTTTGCTCCTTTCTGACTCAGTCCGCCCCCCTGGCCCCTTTTAGCAAGGTTTGGGAAAATCCCCATTTTTGACTTTTTCGACACTACCGGCACTGTCGTTTTTTTCAAATTTTGCCCGGTTTGGAAAATCCTTCACAATTTTCCCAAAACGCCCCAACTGTGCTTGATTTTGCTCCTTTCTGACTCAGTCCGCCCCCCTGGCCCCTTTTAGCAAGGTTTGGGAAAATCCCCATTTTTGACTTTTTCGACACTACCGGCCCTGTCTTTTTTTTCAAATTTTGCCCGGTTTGGAAAATCCTTCACAATTTTCCCAAAACGCCCCAACTGTGCTTGATTTTGCTCCTTTCTTACTTAGTCCGCCCCCCTGGCCCCTTTTAGCAAGGTTTTGGAAAATCCCCATTTTTGACTTTTTCGACACTACCGGACCTGTCGTTTTTTTCAAATTTTGCCCGGTTTGGAAAATCCTTCACAATTTTCTCAAAACGCCCCAACTGTGCTTGATTTTGCTCATTTCTGACTCAGTCCGCCCCCCTGGCCCCTTTTAGCAAGGTTTTGGAAAATCCCCATTTTTTACTTTTTCGACACTACCGGCCCTGTCGTTTTTTTCAATTTTTGCCCACTTTGGAAAATCCTTCACAATTTTCCCAAAACGCCCCAACTGTGCTTGATTTTGCTCATTTCTGACTCAGTCCGCCCCCCTGGCCCCTTTTAGCAAGGTTTGGGAAAATCCGCATTTTTGACTTTTTCGACACTACCGGCCCTGTCTTTTTTTCAAATTTTGCCCGGTTTGGAAAATCCTTCACAATTTTCACAAAACGTCCCAACTGTGCTTGATTTTGCTCGTTTTTCAATCAGCCCGCCCCCTGGCCCCTTTTAGCAATAATTTGGGAAAATCCCCATTTTTGACTTTTTCGACACTACCGGCCCTGTCTTTTTTTTCAAATTTTACCCGGTTTGGAAAATCCTTCACAATTTTCACAAAACGCCCCAACTGTGCTTGATTTTGCTCGTTTTTCAATAAGCCCGCCCCCTGGCCCCTTTTAGCAAAGATTTGGGAAAATCCGCATTTTTTACTTTTTCGACACTACCGGCCCTGTCGTTTTTTTCAAATTTTGCCCGGTTTGGAAAATCCTTCACAATTTTCTCAAAACGCCCCAACTGTGCTTGATTTTGCTCATTTCTGACTCAGTCCGCCCCCCTGGCACCTTTTAGCAAGGTTTGGGAAAATCCCCATTTTTGACTTTTTCGACACTACCGGCCCTGTCTTTTTTTCAAATTTTGCCCGGTTTGGAAAATCCTTCACAATTTTCCCAAAACGCCCCAACTGTGCTTGATTTTGCTCCTTTCTGACTCAGTCCGCCCCCCTGGCCCCTTTTAGCAAGGTTTGGGAAAATCCCCATTTTTGACTTTTTCGACACTACCGGCCCTGTCTTTTTTTTCAAATTTTGCCCGGTTTGGAAAATCCTTCACAATTTTCCCAAAACGCCCCAACTGTGCTTGATTTTGCTCCTTTCTGACTCAGTCCGCCCCCCTGGCCCCTTTTAGCAAGGTTTGGGAAAATCCGCATTTTTGACTTTTTCGACACTACCGGCCCTGTCGTTTTTTTCAATTTTTGCCCACGTTGGAAAATCCTTCACAATTTTCCCAAAACGCCCCAACTGTGCTTGATTTTGCTCATTTCTGACTCAGTCCGCCCCCCTGGCCCCTTTTAGCAAGGTTTGGGAAAATCCCCATTTTTTACTTTTTCGATACTACCGGCCCTGTCTTTTTTTTCAAATTTTGCCCGGTTTGGAAAATCCTTCACAATTTTCCCAAAACGCCCCAACTGTGCTTGATTTTGCTCCTTTCTTACTTAGTTCGCCCCCCTGGCCCCTTTTAGAAAGGTTTTGGAAAATCCCCATTTTTGACTTTTTCGACACTACCGGCCCTGTCTTTTTTTTCAAATTTTGCCCGGTTTGGAAAATCCTTCACAATTTTCCCAAAACGCCCCAACTGTGCTTGATTTTGCTCCTTTCTTACTTAGTCCGCCCCCCTGGCCCCTTTTAGCAAGGTTTTGGAAAATCCCCATTTTTGACTTTTTCGACACTACCGGACCTGTCGTTTGTTTCAAATTTTGCCCGGTTTGGAAAATCCTTCACAATTTTCCCAAAACGCCCCAACTGTGCTTGATTTTGCTCATTTCTGACTCAGTCCGCCCCCCTGGCCCCTTTTAGCAAGGTTTGGGAAAATCCGCATTTTTGACTTTTTCGACACTACCGGCCCTGTCTTTTTTTCAAATTTTGCCCGGTTTGGAAAATCCTTCACAATTTTCACAAAACGTCCCAACTGTGCTTGATTTTGCTCGTTTTTCAATCAGCCCGCCCCCTGGCCCCTTTTAGCAATAATTTGGGAAAATCCCCATTTTTGACTTTTTCGACACTACCGGCCCTGTCTTTTTTTTCAAATTTTACCCGGTTTGGAAAATCCTTCACAATTTTCACAAAACGCCCCAACTGTGCTTGATTTTGCTCGTTTTTCAATAAGCCCGCCCCCTGGCCCCTTTTAGCAAAGATTTGGGAAAATCCGCATTTTTTACTTTTTCGACACTACCGGCCCTGTCGTTTTTTTCAAATTTTGCCCGGTTTGGAAAATCCTTCACAATTTTCTCAAAACGCCCCAACTGTGCTTGATTTTGCTCATTTCTGACTCAGTCCGCCCCCCTGGCACCTTTTAGCAAGGTTTGGGAAAATCCCCATTTTTGACTTTTTCGACACTACCGGCCCTGTCTTTTTTTCAAATTTTGCCCGGTTTGGAAAATCCTTCACAATTTTCACAAAACGTCCCAACTGTGCTTGATTTTGCTCCTTTCTGACTCAGTCCGCGACCCTGGCCCCTTTTAGCAAGGTTTGGGAAAATCCCCTTTTTTGACTTTTTCGACACTACCGGCCCTGTCTTTTTTTTCAAATTTTACCCGGTTTGGAAAATCCTTCACAATTTTCCCAAAACGCCCCAACTGTGCTTGATTTTGCTCGTTTTTCAATAAGCCCGCCCCCTGGCCCCTTTTAGCAAAGATTTGGGAAAATCCGCATTTTTGACTTTTTCGACACTACCGGCCCTGTCGTTTTTTTCAAATTTTGCCCGGTTTGGAAAATCCTTCACAATTTTCTCAAAACGCCCCAACTGTGCTTGATTTTGCTCATTTCTGACTCAGTCCGCCCCCCTGGCCCCTTTTAGCAAGGTTTGGGAAAATCCGCATTTTTTACTTTTTCGACACTACCGGCCCTGTCGTTTTTTTCAATTTTTGCCCACTTTGGAAAATCCTTCACAATTTTCACACAACGCCCCAACTGTGCTTGATTTTGCTCCTTTCTGACTCAGCCCGCCCCCCTGGCCCCTTTTAGCAAGGTTTGGGAAAATCCCCATTTTTGACTTTTTCGACACTACCGGCCCTGTCGTTTTTTTCAATTTTTGCCCACTATGGAAAATCCTTCACAATTTTCACAAAACGCCCCAACTGTGCTTGATTTTGCTCGTTTTTCACTCAGCCCCCCCCTCTGGCCTCTTTAAGCAAATTTTGTGAAAATCCCCATTTTTGACTTTTTCGACACTACCGGCCCTGTCGTTTTTTTCAAATTTTGCCCGGTTTGGAAAATCCTTCACAATTTGATTCAGTCCGCCGGACCTGTCGTTTTTTTCAAATTTTGCCCGGTTTGGAAAATCCTTCACAATTTTCTCAAAACGCCCCAACTGTGCTTGATTTTGCTCGTTTTTCACTCAGCCCCCCCCTTTGGCCTCTTTAAGCAAATTTTGTGAAAATCCCCATTTTTGACTTTTTCGACACTACCGGCCCTGTCTTTTTTTTCAAATTTTGCCCGGTTTGGAAAATCCTTCAAAATTTTCACACAACGCCCCAACTGTGCTTGATTTTGCTCCTTTCTCACTCAGCCCGCCCCCCTGGCCCCTTTTAGCAAGGATTTGGGAAAATCCCCATTTTTGACTTTTTCGACACTACCGGCCCTGTCGTTTTTTTCAAATTTTGCCCGGTTTGGAAAATCCTTCACAATTTTCCCAAAACGCCCCAACTGTGCTTGATTTTGCTCCTTTCTGACTCAGTCCGCCCCCCTGGCCCCTTTTAGCAAGGTTTGGGAAAATCCCCATTTTTGACTTTTTCGACACTACCGGCCCTGTCTTTTTTTTCAATTCATGCCCGGTTTGGAAAATCCTTCACAATTTTCTCAAAACGCCCCAACTGTGCTTGATTTTGCTCATTTCTGACTCAGTCCGCCCCCCTGGCCCCTTTTAGCAAGGTTTGGGAAAATCCGCATTTTTGACTTTTTTCGACACTACCGGCCCTGTCGTTTTTTTCAATTTTTGTCCACGTTGGAAAATCCTTCACAATTTTCCCAAAACGCCCCAACTGTGCTTGATTTTGCTCCTTTCTGACTCAGTCCACCCCCTGGCACCTTTTAGCAAGGTTTGGGAAAATCCCCATTTTTGACTTTTTCGACACTACCGGCACTGTCGTTTTTTTCAAATTTTGCCCGGTTTGGAAAATCCTTCACAATTTTCCCAAAACGCCCCAACTGTGCTTGATTTTGCTCCTTTCTGACTCAGTCCGCCCCCCTGGCCCCTTTTAGCAAGGTTTGGGAAAATCCCCATTTTTGACTTTTTCGACACTACCGGCCCTGTCTTTTTTTTCAAATTTTGCCCGGTTTGGAAAATCCTTCACAATTTTCCCAAAACGCCCCAACTGTGCTTGATTTTGCTCCTTTCTTACTTAGTCCGCCCCCCTGGCCCCTTTTAGCAAGGTTTTGGAAAATCCCCATTTTTGACTTTTTCGACACTACCGGACCTGTCGTTTTTTTCAAATTTTGCCCGGTTTGGAAAATCCTTCACAATTTTCTCAAAACGCCCCAACTGTGCTTGATTTTGCTCATTTCTGACTCAGTCCGCCCCCCTGGCCCCTTTTAGCAAGGTTTTGGAAAATCCGCATTTTTTACTTTTTCGACACTACCGGCCCTGTCGTTTTTTTCAATTTTTGCCCACTTTGGAAAATCCTTCACAATTTTCACACAACGCCCCAACTGTGCTTGATTTTCTTCCTTTCTGACTCAGCCCGCCCCCCTGGCCCCTTTTAGCAAGGTTTGGGAAAATCCCCATTTTTGACTTTTTCGACACTACCGGCCCTGTCGTTTTTTTCAATTTTTGCCCACTATGGAAAATCCTTCACAATTTTCACAAAACGCCCCAACTGTGCTTGATTTTGCTCGTTTTTCACTCAGCCCCCCCCTCTGGCCTCTTTAAGCAAATTTTGTGAAAATCCCCATTTTTGACTTTTTCGACACTACCGGCCCTGTCGTTTTTTTCAAATTTTGCCCGGTTTGGAAAATCCTTCACAATTTGATTCAGTCCGCCGGACCTGTCGTTTTTTTCAAATTTTGCCCGGTTTGGAAAATCCTTCACAATTTTCTCAAAACGCCCCAACTGTGATTGATTTTGCTCGTTTTTCACTCAGCCCCCCCCTTTGGCCTCTTTAAGCAAATTTTGTGAAAATCCCCATTTTTGACTTTTTCGACACTACCGGCCCTGTCTTTTTTTTCAAATTTTGCCCGGTTTGGAAAATCCTTCACAATTTTCACACAACGCCCCAACTGTGCTTGATTTTGCTCCTTTCTCACTCAGCCCGCCCCCCTGGCCCCTTTTAGCAATGATTTGGGAAAATCCGCATTTTTGACTTTTTCGACACTACCGGCCCTGTCGTTTTTTTCAAATTTTGCCCGGTTTGGAAAATCCTTCACAATTTTCCCAAAACGCCCCAACTGTGCTTGATTTTGCTCCTTTCTGACTCAGTCCGCCCCCCTGGCCCCTTTTAGCAAGGTTTGGGAAAATCCCCATTTTTGACTTTTTCGACACTACCGGCCCTGTCTTTTTTTCAAATTTTGCCCGGTTTGGAAAATCCTTCACAATTTTCACAAAACGTCCCAACTGTGCTTGATTTTGCTCGTTTTTCAATCAGCCCGCCCCCTGGCCCCTTTTAGCAATAATTTGGGAAAATCCCAATTTTTGACTTTTTCGACACTACCGGCCCTGTCTTTTTTTTCAAATTTTACCCGGTTTGGAAAATCCTTCACAATTTTCACAAAACGCCCCAACTGTGCTTGATTTTGCTCGTTTTTCAATAAGCCCGCCCCCTGGCCCCTTTTAGCAAAGATTTGGGAAAATCCGCATTTTTGACTTTTTCGACACTACCGGCCCTGTCGTTTTTTTCAAATTTTGCCCGGTTTGGAAAATCCTTCACAATTTTCTCAAAACGCCCCAACTGTGCTTGATTTTGCTCATTTCTGACTCAGTCCGCCCCCCTGGCACCTTTTAGCAAGGTTTGGGAAAATCCCCATTTTTGACTTTTTCGACACTACCGGCCCTGTCTTTTTTTCAAATTTTGCCCGGTTTGGAAAATCCTTCACAATTTTCACAAAACGTCCCAACTGTGCTTGATTTTGCTCCTTTCTGACTCAGTCCGCGACCCTGGCCCCTTTTAGCAAGGTTTGGGAAAATCCCCTTTTTTGACTTTTTCGACACTACCGGCCCTGTCTTTTTTTTCAAATTTTACCCGGTTTGGAAAATCCTTCACAATTTTCCCAAAACGCCCCAACTGTGCTTGATTTTGCTCGTTTTTCAATAAGCCCGCCCCCTGGCCCCTTTTAGCAAAGATTTGGGAAAATCCGCATTTTTGACTTTTTCGACACTACCGGCCCTGTCGTTTTTTTCAAATTTTGCCCGGTTTGGAAAATCCTTCACAATTTTCTCAAAACGCCCCAACTGTGCTTGATTTTGCTCGTTTTTCAATCAGCCCGCCCCCTGGCCCCTTTTAGCAAAAATTTGGGAAAATCCCAATTTTTGACTTTTTCGACACTACCGGACCTGTCGTTTTTTTCAAATTTTGCCCACTTTGGAAAATCCTTCACAATTTTCTCAAAACGCCCCAACTGTGCTTGATTTTGCTCCTTTCTGACTCAGTCCACCCCCTGGCACCTTTTAGCAAGGTTTGTGAAAATCCCCATTTTTGACTTTTTCGACACTACCGGCACTGTCGTTTTTTTCAAATTTTGCCCGGTTTGGAAAATCCTTCACAATTTTCACAAAACGTCCCAACTGTGCTTGATTTTGCTCCTTTCTGACTCAGTCCGCGCCCCTGGCCCCTTTTAGCAAGGTTTGGGAAAATCCCCTTTTTTGACTTTTTCGACACTACCGGCCCTGTCTTTTTTTTCAAATTTTACCCGGTTTGGAAAATCCTTCACAATTTTCAAAAAACGCCCCAACTGTGCTTGATTTTGCTCGTTTTTCAATAAGCCCGCCCCCTGGCCCCTTATAGCAAAGATTTGGGAAAATCCGCATTTTTGACTTTTTCGACACTACCGGCCCTGTCATTTTTTTCAAATTTTGCCCGGTTTGGAAAATCCTTCACAATTTTCTCAAAACGCCCCAACTGTGCTTGATTTTGCTCATTTCTGACTCAGTCCGCCCCCCTGGCACCTTTTAGCAAGGTTTGGGAAAATCCCCATTTTTGACTTTTTCGACACTACCGGCCCTGTCTTTTTTTCAAATTTTGCCCGGTTTGGAAAATCCTTCACAATTTTCACAAAACGTCCCAACTGTGCTTGATTTTGCTCCTTTCTGACTCAGTCCGCGCCCCTGGCCCCTTTTAGCAAGGTTTGGGAAAATCCCCTTTTTTGACTTTTTCGACACTACCGGCCCTGTCTTTTTTTTCAAATTTTACCCGGTTTGGAAAATCCTTCACAATTTTCACAAAACGCCCCAACTGTGCTTGATTTTGCTCGTTTTTCAATAAGCCCGCCCCCTGGCCCCTTTTAGCAAAGATTTGGGAAAATCCGCATTTTTGACTTTTTCGACACTACCGGCCCTGTCTTTTTTTCAAATTTTGCCCGGTTTGGAAAATCCTTCACAATTTTCACAAAACGTCCCAACTGTTCTTGATTTTGCTCGTTTTTCAATCAGCCCGCCCCCTGGCCCCTTTTAGCAATAATTTGGGAAAATCCCAATTTTTGACTTTTTCGACACTACCGGACCTGTCGTTTTTTTCAAATTTTGCCCACTTTGGAAAATCCTTCACAATTTTCTCAAAACGCCCCAACTGTGCTTGATTTTGCTCATTTCTGACTCAGTCCACCCCCTGGCACCTTTTAGCAAGGTTTGTGAAAATCCCCATTTTTGACTTTTTCGACACTACCGGCCCTGTCGTTTTTTTCAATATATGCCCACTTTGGAAAATCATTCACAATTTTCCCAAAACGCCCCAACTGTGCTTGATTTTGCTCCTTTCTGACTCAGTCCGCCCCCCTGGCCCCTTTTAGCAAGGTTTGGGAAAATCCCCATTTTTGACTTTTTCGACACTACCGGCCCTGTCTTTTTTTTCAAATTTTGCCCGGTTTGGAAAATCCTTCACAATTTTCACAAAACGCCCCAACTGTGCTTGATTTTGCTCGTTTTTCAATAAGCCCGCCCCCTGGCCCCTTTTAGCAAATATTTGGGAAAATCCGCATTTTTGACTTTTTCGACACTACCGGCCCTGTCTTTTTTTTTTTCAAATTTTACCCGGTTTGGAAAATCCTTCACAATTTTCACAAAACGCCCCAACTGTGCTTGATTTTGCTCGTTTTTCAATAAGCCCGCCCCCTGGCCCCTTTTAGCAAAAATTTGGGAAAATCCCACTTTTTGACTTTTTCGACACTACCGGCCCTGTCGTTTTTTTCAATTTATGCCCACTTTGGAAAATCATTCACAATTTTCCCAAAACGCCCCAACTGTGCTTGATTTTGCTCCTTTCTGACTCAGTCCGCCCCCCTGGCCCCTTTTAGCAAGGTTTGGGAAAATCCCCATTTTTGACTTTTTCGACACTACCGGCCCTGTCTTTTTTTTCAAATTTTGCCCACGTTGGAAAATCCTTCACAATTTTCCCAAAACGCCCCAACTGTGCTTGATTTTGCTCGTTTTTCAATAAGCCCGCCCCCTGGCCCCTTTTAGCAAAGATTTGGGAAAATCCGCATTTTTGACTTTTTCGACACTACCGGCCCTGTCGTTTTTTTCAAATTTTGCCCGGTTTAGAAAATCCTTCACAATTTTCCCAAAATGCCCCAACTGTGCTTGATTTTGCTCCTTTCTTACTTAGTCCGCCCCCCTGGCCCCTTTTAGCAAGGTTTTGGAAAATCCCCATTTTTGACTTTTTCGACAGTACCGGCCCTGTCGTTTTTTTCAATTTTTGCCCACTTTGGAAAATCCTTCACAATTTTCACACAACGCCCCAACTGTGCTTGATTTTGCTCCTTTCTGACTCAGCCCGCCCCCCTGGCCCCTTTTAGCAAGGTTTGGGAAAATCCCCATTTTTGACTTTTTCGACACTACCGGCCCTGTCGTTTTTTTCAATTTTTGCCCACTTTGGAAAATCCTTCACAATTTTCACACAACGCCCCAACTGTGCTTGATTTTGCTCCTTTCTGACTCAGCCCGCCCCCCTGGCCCCTTTTAGCAAGGTTTGGGAAAATCCCCATTTTTGACTTTTTCGACACTACCGGCCCTGTCGTTTTTTTCAATTTTTGCCCACTTTGGAAAATCCTTCACAATTTTCACACAACGCCCCAACTGTGCTTGATTTTGCTCCTTTCTGACTCAGCCCGCCCCCCTGGCCCCTTTTAGCAAGGTTTGGGAAAATCCCCATTTTTGACTTTTTCGACACTACCGGCCCTGTCGTTTTTTTCAATTTTTGCCCATTATGGAAAATCCTTCACAATTTTCACAAAACGCCCCAACTGTGCTTGATTTTGCTCGTTTTTCACTCAGCCCCCCCCTTTGGCCTCTTTAAGCAAATTTTGTGAAAATCCCCATTTTTGACTTTTTCGACACTACCGGCCCTGTCTTTTTTTTCAAATTTTGCCCGGTTTGGAAAATCCTTCACAATTTTCACACAACGCCCCAACTGTGCTTGATTTTGCTCCTTTCTGACTCAGCCCGCCCCCCTGGCCCCTTTTAGCAAGGTTTGGGAAAATCCCCATTTTTGACTTTTTCGACACTACCGGCCCTGTCGTTTTTTTCAAATTTTGCCCGGTTTGGAAAATCCTTCACAATTTTCACAAAACGCCCCAACTGTGCTTGATTTTGCTCGTTTTTCAATCAGCCCGCCCCCTGGCCCCTTTTAGCAACAATTTGGGAAAATCCCACTTTTTGACTTTTTCGACACTACCGGACCTGTCGTTTTTTTCAAATTTTGCCCACTTTGGAAAATCCTTCACAATTTTCTCAAAACGCCCCAACTGTGCTTGATTTTGCTCCTTTCTGACTCAGTCCGCACCTCTGGCCCCTTTTAGCAAGGTTTGGGAAAATCCGCATTTTTGACTTTTTCGACACTACCGGCCCTGCGCCCCAACTGTGCTTGATTTTGCTCCTTTCTGACTCAGTCCGCCCCCCTGGCCCCTTTTGGCAAGGTTTGGGAAAATCCCCATTTTTGACTTTTTCGACACTACCAGCCCTGTCGTTTTTTTCAATTTTTGCCCACTATGGAAAATCCTTCACAATTTTCACAAAACGCCCCAACTGTGCTTGATTTTGCTCGTTTTTCAATCAGCCCGCCCCCTGGCCCCTTTTAGCAAAAATTTGGGAAAATCCCAATTTTTGACTTTTTCGACACTACCGGACCTGTCGTTTTTTTCAATTTTTGCCCACTTTGGAAAATCCTTCAAAATTTTCACAAAACGCCCCAACTGTGCTTGATTTTGCTCCTTTTTCACCCAGCCCCCCCCCTCTGGCCTCTTTAAGCAAAGATTTGGGAAAATCCGCATTTTTGACTTTTTCGACACTACCGGCCCTGTCGTTTTTTTCAATTTTTGCCCACTTTGGAAAATCCTTCACAATTTTCACACAACGCCCCAACTGTGCTTGATTTTGCTCCTTTCTGACTCAGCCCACCCCCCTGGCCCCTTTTAGCAAGGTTTGGGAAAATCCCCATTTTTGACTTTTTCGACACTACCGGCCCTGTCGTTTTTTTCTATTTTTGCCCACTATGGAAAATCCTTCACAATTTTCACAAAACGCCCCAACTGTGCTTGATTTTGCTCGTTTTTCACTCAGCCCCACCCTCTGGCCTCTTTAAGCAAATTTTGTGAAAATCCCCATTTTTGACTTTTTCGACACTACCGGCCATGTCTTTTTTTTCAAATTTTGCCCGGTTTGGAAAATCCTTCACAATTTTCACAAAACGCCCCAACTGTGCTTGATTTTGCTCGTTTTTCAATCAGCCCGCCCCCTGGCCCCTTTTAGCAACAATTTGGGAAAATCCCACTTTTTGACTTTTTCGACACTACCGGACCTGTCGTTTTTTTCAAATTTTGCCCACTTTGGAAAATCCTTCACAATTTTCTCAAAACGCCCCAACTGTGCTTGATTTTGCTCCTTTCTGACTCAGTCCGCCCCCCTGGCCCCTTTTAGCAAGGTTTTGGAAAATCCCCATTTTTGACTTTTTCGACACTACCGGCCCTGTCGTTTTTTTCAAATTTTGCCCGGTTTGGAAAATCCTTCACAATTTTCCCAAAACGCCCCAACTGTGCTTGATTTTGCTCCTTTCTGACTCAGTCCGCACCCCTGGCCCCTTTTAGCAAGGTTTGGGAAAATCCGCATTTTTGACTTTTTCGACACTACCGGCCCTGCGCCCCAACTGTGCTTGATTTTGCTCCTTTCTGACTCAGTCCGCCCCCCTGGCCCCTTTTGGCAAGGTTTGGGAAAATCCCCATTTTTGACTTTTTCGACACTACCAGCCCTGTCGTTTTTTTCAATTTTTGCCCACTATGGAAAATCCTTCACAATTTTCACAAAACGCCCCAACTGTGCTTGATTTTGCTCATTTCTGACTCAGTCCGCCCCCCTGGCCCCTTTTAGCAAGGTTTGGGAAAATCCGCATTTTTGACTTTTTCGACACTACCGGCCCTGTCGTTTTTTTCAATTTTTGCCCACTTTGGAAAATCCTTCACAATTTTCACACAACGCCCCAACTGTGCTTGATTTTGCTCCTTTCTGACTCAGCCCGCCCCCCTGGCCCCTTTTAGCAAGGTTTGGGAAAATCCCCATTTTTGACTTTTTCGACACTACCGGCCCTGTCGTTTTTTTCAATTTTTGCCCACTATGGAAAATCCTTCACAATTTTCACAAAACGCCCCAACTGTGCTTGATTTTGCTCGTTTTTCACTCAGCCCCCCCCTCTGGCCTCTTTAAGCAAATTTTGTGAAAATCCCCATTTTTGACTTTTTCGACACTACCGGCCCTGTCTTTTTTTTCAAATTTTGCCCGGTTTGGAAAATCCTTCACAATTTTCACACAACGCCCAAACTGTGCTTGATTTTGCTCCTTTCTCACTCAGCCCGCCCCCCTGGCCCCTTTTAGCAAGGATTTGGGAAAATCCCCATTTTTGACTTTTTCGACACTACCGGCCCTGTCGTTTTTTTCAAATTTTGCCCGGTTTGGAAAATCCTTCACAATTTTCCCAAAACGCCCCAACTGTGCTTGATTTTGCTCCTTTCTGACTCAGTCCGCCCCCCTGGCCCCTTTTAGCAAGGTTTGTGAAAATCCCCATTTTTGACTTTTTCGACACTACCGCCCCTGTCGTTTTTTTCAATTTTTGCCCTCTTTGGAAAATCCTTCACAATTTTCACAAAACGCCCCAACTGTGCTTGATTTTGCTCCTTTTTCACCCAGCCCCCCCCTCTGGCCTCTTTAAGCAAAGTTTGGGAAAATCCCCATTTTTGACTTTTTCGACACTACCGGCACTGTCGTTTTTTTCAAATTTTGCCCGGTTTGGAAAATCCTTCACAATTTTCCCAAAACGCCCCAACTGTGCTTGATTTTGCTCCTTTCTGACTCAGTCCGCCCCCCTGGCCCCTTTTAGCAAGGTTTGGGAAAATCCCCATTTTTGACTTTTTCGACACTACCGGCCCTGTCTTTTTTTTCAAATTTTGCCCGGTTTGGAAAATCCTTCACAATTTTCCCAAAACGCCCCAACTGTGCTTGATTTTGCTCCTTTCTTACTTAGTCCGCCCCCCTGGCCCCTTTTAGCAAGGTTTTGGAAAATCCCCATTTTTGACTTTTTCGACACTACCGGACCTGTCGTTTTTTTCAAATTTTGCCCGGTTTGGAAAATCCTTCACAATTTTCTCAAAACGCCCCAACTGTGCTTGATTTTGCTCATTTCTGACTCAGTCCGCCCCCCTGGCCCCTTTTAGCAAGGTTTGGGAAAATCCGCATTTTTTACTTTTTCGACACTACCGGCCCTGTCGTTTTTTTCAATTTTTGCCCACTTTGGAAAATCCTTCACAATTTTCACACAACGCCCCAACTGTGCTTGATTTTGCTCCTTTCTGACTCAGCCCGCCCCCCTGGCCCCTTTTAGCAAGGTTTGGGAAAATCCCCATTTTTGACTTTTTCGACACTACCGGCCCTGTCGTTTTTTTCAATTTTTGCCCACTATGGAAAATCCTTCACAATTTTCACAAAACGCCCCAACTGTGCTTGATTTTGCTCGTTTTTCACTCAGCCCCCCCCTCTGGCCTCTTTAAGCAAATTTTGTGAAAATCCCCATTTTTGACTTTTTCGACACTACCGGCCCTGTCGTTTTTTTCAAATTTTGCCCGGTTTGGAAAATCCTTCACAATTTGATTCAGTCCGCCGGACCTGTCGTTTTTTTCAAATTTTGCCCGGTTTGGAAAATCCTTCACAATTTTCTCAAAACGCCCCAACTGTGATTGATTTTGCTCGTTGTTCACTCAGCCCCCCCCTTTGGCCTCTTTAAGCAAATTTTGGGAAAATCCCCATTTTTGACTTTTTCGACACTACCGGCCCTGTCTTTTTTTTCAAATTTTGCCCGGTTTGGAAAATCCTTCACAATTTTCACACAACGCCCCAACTGTGCTTGATTTTGCTCCTTTCTCACTCAGCCCGCCCCCCTGGCCCCTTTTAGCAAGGATTTGGGAAAATCCCCATTTTTGACTTTTTCGACACTACCGGCCCTGTCGTTTTTTTCAAATTTTGCCCGGTTTGGAAAATCCTTCACAATTTTCCCAAAACACCCCAACTGTGCTTGATTTTGCTCCTTTCTGACTCAGTCCGCCCCCCTGGCCCCTTTTAGCAAGGTTTGGGAAAATCCCCATTTTTGACTTTTTCGACACTACCGGCACTGTCGTTTTTTTCAAATTTTGCCCGGTTTGGAAAATCCTTCACAATTTTCCCAAAACGCCCCAACTGTGCTTGATTTTGCTCCTTTCTGACTCAGTCCGCCCCCCTGGCCCCTTTTAGCAAGGTTTGGGAAAATCCCCATTTTTGACTTTTTCGACACTACCGGCCCTGTCTTTTTTTTCAAATTTTGCCCGGTTTGGAAAATCCTTCACAATTTTCCCAAAACGCCCCAACTGTGCTTGATTTTGCTCCTTTCTGACTCAGTCCGCCCCCCTGGCCCCTTTTAGCAAGGTTTGGGAAAATCCGCATTTTTGACTTTTTCGACACTACCGGCCCTGTCGTTTTTTTCAATTTTTGCCCACGTTGGAAAATCCTTCACAATTTTCCCAAAACGCCCCAACTGTGCTTGATTTTGCTCATTTCTGACTCAGTCCGCCCCCCTGGCCCCTTTTAGCAAGGTTTGGGAAAATCCCCATTTTTTACTTTTTCGATACTACCGGCCCTGTCTTTTTTTTCAAATTTTGCCCGGTTTGGAAAATCCTTCACAATTTTCCCAAAACGCCCCAACTGTGCTTGATTTTGCTCCTTTCTTACTTAGTTCGCCCCCCTGGCCCCTTTTAGAAAGGTTTTGGAAAATCCCCATTTTTGACTTTTTCGACACTACCGGCCCTGTCTTTTTTTTCAAATTTTGCCCGGTTTGGAAAATCCTTCACAATTTTCCCAAAACGCCCCAACTGTGCTTGATTTTGCTCCTTTCTTACTTAGTCCGCCCCCCTGGCCCCTTTTAGCAAGGTTTTGGAAAATCCCCATTTTTGACTTTTTCGACACTACCGGACCTGTCGTTTGTTTCAAATTTTGCCCGGTTTGGAAAATCCTTCACAATTTTCCCAAAACGCCCCAACTGTGCTTGATTTTGCTCATTTCTGACTCAGTCCGCCCCCCTGGCCCCTTTTAGCAAGGTTTGGGAAAATCCGCATTTTTGACTTTTTCGACACTACCGGCCCTGTCTTTTTTTCAAATTTTGCCCGGTTTGGAAAATCCTTCACAATTTTCACAAAACGTCCCAACTGTGCTTGATTTTGCTCGTTTTTCAATCAGCCCGCCCCCTGGCCCCTTTTAGCAATAATTTGGGAAAATCCCCATTTTTGACTTTTTCGACACTACCGGCCCTGTCTTTTTTTTCAAATTTTACCCGGTTTGGAAAATCCTTCACAATTTTCACAAAACGCCCCAACTGTGCTTGATTTTGCTCGTTTTTCAATAAGCCCGCCCCCTGGCCCCTTTTAGCAAAGATTTGGGAAAATCCGCATTTTTTACTTTTTCGACACTACCGGCCCTGTCGTTTTTTTCAAATTTTGCCCGGTTTGGAAAATCCTTCACAATTTTCTCAAAACGCCCCAACTGTGCTTGATTTTGCTCATTTCTGACTCAGTCCGCCCCCCTGGCACCTTTTAGCAAGGTTTGGGAAAATCCCCATTTTTGACTTTTTCGACACTACCGGCCCTGTCTTTTTTTCAAATTTTGCCCGGTTTGGAAAATCCTTCACAATTTTCACAAAACGTCCCAACTGTGCTTGATTTTGCTCCTTTCTGACTCAGTCCGCGACCCTGGCCCCTTTTAGCAAGGTTTGGGAAAATCCCCTTTTTTGACTTTTTCGACACTACCGGCCCTGTCTTTTTTTTCAAATTTTACCCGGTTTGGAAAATCCTTCACAATTTTCCCAAAACGCCCCAACTGTGCTTGATTTTGCTCGTTTTTCAATAAGCCCGCCCCCTGGCCCCTTTTAGCAAAGATTTGGGAAAATCCGCATTTTTGACTTTTTCGACACTACCGGCCCTGTCGTTTTTTTCAAATTTTGCCCGGTTTGGAAAATCCTTCACAATTTTCTCAAAACGCCCCAACTGTGCTTGATTTTGCTCATTTCTGACTCAGTCCGCCCCCCTGGCCCCTTTTAGCAAGGTTTGGGAAAATCCGCATTTTTTACTTTTTCGACACTACCGGCCCTGTCGTTTTTTTCAATTTTTGCCCACTTTGGAAAATCCTTCACAATTTTCACACAACGCCCCAACTGTGCTTGATTTTGCTCCTTTCTGACTCAGCCCGCCCCCCTGGCCCCTTTTAGCAAGGTTTGGGAAAATCCCCATTTTTGACTTTTTCGACACTACCGGCCCTGTCGTTTTTTTCAATTTTTGCCCACTATGGAAAATCCTTCACAATTTTCACAAAACGCCCCAACTGTGCTTGATTTTGCTCGTTTTTCACTCAGCCCCCCCCTCTGGCCTCTTTAAGCAAATTTTGTGAAAATCCCCATTTTTGACTTTTTCGACACTACCGGCCCTGTCGTTTTTTTCAAATTTTGCCCGGTTTGGAAAATCCTTCACAATTTGATTCAGTCCGCCGGACCTGTCGTTTTTTTCAAATTTTGCCCGGTTTGGAAAATCCTTCACAATTTTCTCAAAACGCCCCAACTGTGCTTGATTTTGCTCATTTTTCACTCAGCCCCCCCCTTTGGCCTCTTTAAGCAAATTTTGTGAAAATCCCCATTTTTGACTTTTTCGACACTACCGGCCCTGTCTTTTTTTTCAAATTTTGCCCGGTTTGGAAAATCCTTCAAAATTTTCACACAACGCCCCAACTGTGCTTGATTTTGCTCCTTTCTCACTCAGCCCGCCCCCCTGGCCCCTTTTAGCAAGGATTTGGGAAAATCCCCATTTTTGACTTTTTCGACACTACCGGCCCTGTCGTTTTTTTCAAATTTTGCCCGGTTTGGAAAATCCTTCACAATTTTCCCAAAACGCCCCAACTGTGCTTGATTTTGCTCCTTTCTGACTCAGTCCGCCCCCCTGGCCCCTTTTAGCAAGGTTTGGGAAAATCCCCATTTTTGACTTTTTCGACACTACCGGCCCTGTCTTTTTTTTCAATTCATGCCCGGTTTGGAAAATCCTTCACAATTTTCTCAAAACGCCCCAACTGTGCTTGATTTTGCTCATTTCTGACTCAGTCCGCCCCCCTGGCCCCTTTTAGCAAGGTTTGGGAAAATCCGCATTTTTGACTTTTTTCGACACTACCGGCCCTGTCGTTTTTTTCAATTTTTGTCCACGTTGGAAAATCCTTCACAATTTTCCCAAAACGCCCCAACTGTGCTTGATTTTGCTCCTTTCTGACTCAGTCCACCCCCTGGCACCTTTTAGCAAGGTTTGGGAAAATCCCCATTTTTGACTTTTTCGACACTACCGGCACTGTCGTTTTTTTCAAATTTTGCCCGGTTTGGAAAATCCTTCACAATTTTCCCAAAACGCCCCAACTGTGCTTGATTTTGCTCCTTTCTGACTCAGTCCGCCCCCCTGGCCCCTTTTAGCAAGGTTTGGGAAAATCCCCATTTTTGACTTTTTCGACACTACCGGCCCTGTCTTTTTTTTCAAATTTTGCCCGGTTTGGAAAATCCTTCACAATTTTCCCAAAACGCCCCAACTGTGCTTGATTTTGCTCCTTTCTTACTTAGTCCGCCCCCCTGGCCCCTTTTAGCAAGGTTTTGGAAAATCCCCATTTTTGACTTTTTCGACACTACCGGACCTGTCGTTTTTTTCAAATTTTGCCCGGTTTGGAAAATCCTTCACAATTTTCTCAAAACGCCCCAACTGTGCTTGATTTTGCTCATTTCTGACTCAGTCCGCCCCCCTGGCCCCTTTTAGCAAGGTTTTGGAAAATCCGCATTTTTTACTTTTTCGACACTACCGGCCCTGTCGTTTTTTTCAATTTTTGCCCACTTTGGAAAATCCTTCACAATTTTCACACAACGCCCCAACTGTGCTTGATTTTGCTCCTTTCTGACTCAGCCCGCCCCCCTGGCCCCTTTTAGCAAGGTTTGGGAAAATCCCCATTTTTGACTTTTTCGACACTACCGGCCCTGTCGTTTTTTTCAATTTTTGCCCACTATGGAAAATCCTTCACAATTTTCACAAAACGCCCCAACTGTGCTTGATTTTGCTCGTTTTTCACTCAGCCCCCCCCTCTGGCCTCTTTAAGCAAATTTTGTGAAAATCCCCATTTTTGACTTTTTCGACACTACCGGCCCTGTCGTTTTTTTCAAATTTTGCCCGGTTTGGAAAATCCTTCACAATTTGATTCAGTCCGCCGGACCTGTCGTTTTTTTCAAATTTTGCCCGGTTTGGAAAATCCTTCACAATTTTCTCAAAACGCCCCAACTGTGATTGATTTTGCTCGTTTTTCACTCAGCCCCCCCCTTTGGCCTCTTTAAGCAAATTTTGTGAAAATCCCCATTTTTGACTTTTTCGACACTACCGGCCCTGTCTTTTTTTTCAAATTTTGCCCGGTTTGGAAAATCCTTCACAATTTTCACACAACGCCCCAACTGTGCTTGATTTTGCTCCTTTCTCACTCAGCCCGCCCCCCTGGCCCCTTTTAGCAATGATTTGGGAAAATCCGCATTTTTGACTTTTTCGACACTACCGGCCCTGTCGTTTTTTTCAAATTTTGCCCGGTTTGGAAAATCCTTCACAATTTTCCCAAAACGCCCCAACTGTGCTTGATTTTGCTCCTTTCTGACTCAGTCCGCCCCCCTGGCCCCTTTTAGCAAGGTTTGGGAAAATCCCCATTTTTGACTTTTTCGACACTACCGGCCCTGTCTTTTTTTCAAATTTTGCCCGGTTTGGAAAATCCTTCACAATTTTCACAAAACGTCCCAACTGTGCTTGATTTTGCTCGTTTTTCAATCAGCCCGCCCCCTGGCCCCTTTTAGCAATAATTTGGGAAAATCCCAATTTTTGACTTTTTCGACACTACCGGCCCTGTCTTTTTTTTCAAATTTTACCCGGTTTGGAAAATCCTTCACAATTTTCACAAAACGCCCCAACTGTGCTTGATTTTGCTCGTTTTTCAATAAGCCCGCCCCCTGGCCCCTTTTAGCAAAGATTTGGGAAAATCCGCATTTTTGACTTTTTCGACACTACCGGCCCTGTCGTTTTTTTCAAATTTTGCCCGGTTTGGAAAATCCTTCACAATTTTCTCAAAACGCCCCAACTGTGCTTGATTTTGCTCATTTCTGACTCAGTCCGCCCCCCTGGCACCTTTTAGCAAGGTTTGGGAAAATCCCCATTTTTGACTTTTTCGACACTACCGGCCCTGTCTTTTTTTCAAATTTTGCCCGGTTTGGAAAATCCTTCACAATTTTCACAAAACGTCCCAACTGTGCTTGATTTTGCTCCTTTCTGACTCAGTCCGCGACCCTGGCCCCTTTTAGCAAGGTTTGGGAAAATCCCCTTTTTTGACTTTTTCGACACTACCGGCCCTGTCTTTTTTTTCAAATTTTACCCGGTTTGGAAAATCCTTCACAATTTTCCCAAAACGCCCCAACTGTGCTTGATTTTGCTCGTTTTTCAATAAGCCCGCCCCCTGGCCCCTTTTAGCAAAGATTTGGGAAAATCCGCATTTTTGACTTTTTCGACACTACCGGCCCTGTCGTTTTTTTCAAATTTTGCCCGGTTTGGAAAATCCTTCACAATTTTCTCAAAACGCCCCAACTGTGCTTGATTTTGCTCGTTTTTCAATCAGCCCGCCCCCTGGCCCCTTTTAGCAAAAATTTGGGAAAATCCCAATTTTTGACTTTTTCGACACTACCGGACCTGTCGTTTTTTTCAAATTTTGCCCACTTTGGAAAATCCTTCACAATTTTCTCAAAACGCCCCAACTGTGCTTGATTTTGCTCCTTTCTGACTCAGTCCACCCCCTGGCACCTTTTAGCAAGGTTTGTGAAAATCCCCATTTTTGACTTTTTCGACACTACCGGCACTGTCGTTTTTTTCAAATTTTGCCCGGTTTGGAAAATCCTTCACAATTTTCACAAAACGTCCCAACTGTGCTTGATTTTGCTCCTTTCTGACTCAGTCCGCGCCCCTGGCCCCTTTTAGCAAGGTTTGGGAAAATCCCCTTTTTTGACTTTTTCGACACTACCGGCCCTGTCTTTTTTTTCAAATTTTACCCGGTTTGGAAAATCCTTCACAATTTTCACAAAACGCCCCAACTGTGCTTGATTTTGCTCGTTTTTCAATAAGCCCGCCCCCTGGCCCCTTATAGCAAAGATTTGGGAAAATCCGCATTTTTGACTTTTTCGACACTACCGGCCCTGTCATTTTTTTCAAATTTTGCCCGGTTTGGAAAATCCTTCACAATTTTCTCAAAACGCCCCAACTGTGCTTGATTTTGCTCATTTCTGACTCAGTCCGCCCCCCTGGCACCTTTTAGCAAGGTTTGGGAAAATCCCCATTTTTGACTTTTTCGACACTACCGGCCCTGTCTTTTTTTCAAATTTTGCCCGGTTTGGAAAATCCTTCACAATTTTCACAAAACGTCCCAACTGTGCTTGATTTTGCTCCTTTCTGACTCAGTCCGCGCCCCTGGCCCCTTTTAGCAAGGTTTGGGAAAATCCCCTTTTTTGACTTTTTCGACACTACCGGCCCTGTCTTTTTTTTCAAATTTTACCCGGTTTGGAAAATCCTTCACAATTTTCACAAAACGCCCCAACTGTGCTTGATTTTGCTCGTTTTTCAATAAGCCCGCCCCCTGGCCCCTTTTAGCAAAGATTTGGGAAAATCCGCATTTTTGACTTTTTCGACACTACCGGCCCTGTCTTTTTTTCAAATTTTGCCCGGTTTGGAAAATCCTTCACAATTTTCACAAAACGTCCCAACTGTTCTTGATTTTGCTCGTTTTTCAATCAGCCCGCCCCCTGGCCCCTTTTAGCAATAATTTGGGAAAATCCCAATTTTTGACTTTTTCGACACTACCGGACCTGTCGTTTTTTTCAAATTTTGCCCACTTTGGAAAATCCTTCACAATTTTCTCAAAACGCCCCAACTGTGCTTGATTTTGCTCCTTTCTGACTCAGTCCACCCCCTGGCACCTTTTAGCAAGGTTTGTGAAAATCCCCATTTTTGACTTTTTCGACACTACCGGCCCTGTCGTTTTTTTCAATATATGCCCACTTTGGAAAATCATTCACAATTTTCCCAAAACGCCCCAACTGTGCTTGATTTTGCTCCTTTCTGACTCAGTCCGCCCCCCTGGCCCCTTTTAGCAAGGTTTGGGAAAATCCCCATTTTTGACTTTTTCGACACTACCGGCCCTGTCTTTTTTTTCAAATTTTGCCCGGTTTGGAAAATCCTTCACAATTTTCACAAAACGCCCCAACTGTGCTTGATTTTGCTCGTTTTTCAATAAGCCCGCCCCCTGGCCCCTTTTAGCAAATATTTGGGAAAATCCGCATTTTTGACTTTTTCGACACTACCGGCCCTGTCTTTTTTTTTTTCAAATTTTACCCGGTTTGGAAAATCCTTCACAATTTTCACAAAACGCCCCAACTGTGCTTGATTTTGCTCGTTTTTCAATAAGCCCGCCCCCTGGCCCCTTTTAGCAAAGATTTGGGAAAATCCGCATTTTTGACTTTTTCGACACTACCGGCCCTGTCGTTTTTTTCAAATTTTGCCCGGTTTAGAAAATCCTTCACAATTTTCCCAAAATGCCCCAACTGTGCTTGATTTTGCTCCTTTCTTACTTAGTCCGCCCCCCTGGCCCCTTTTAGCAAGGTTTTGGAAAATCCCCATTTTTGACTTTTTCGACAGTACCGGCCCTGTCGTTTTTTTCAATTTTTGCCCACTTTGGAAAATCCTTCACAATTTTCACACAACGCCCCAACTGTGCTTGATTTTGCTCCTTTCTGACTCAGCCCGCCCCCCTGGCCCCTTTTAGCAAGGTTTGGGAAAATCCCCATTTTTGACTTTTTCGACACTACCGGCCCTGTCGTTTTTTTCAATTTTTGCCCACTTTGGAAAATCCTTCACAATTTTCACACAACGCCCCAACTGTGCTTGATTTTGCTCCTTTCTGACTCAGCCCGCCCCCCTGGCCCCTTTTAGCAAGGTTTGGGAAAATCCCCATTTTTGACTTTTTCGACACTACCGGCCCTGTCGTTTTTTTCAATTTTTGCCCACTTTGGAAAATCCTTCACAATTTTCACACAACGCCCCAACTGTGCTTGATTTTGCTCCTTTCTGACTCAGCCCGCCCCCCTGGCCCCTTTTAGCAAGGTTTGGGAAAATCCCCATTTTTGACTTTTTCGACACTACCGGCCCTGTCGTTTTTTTCAATTTTTGCCCATTATGGAAAATCCTTCACAATTTTCACAAAACGCCCCAACTGTGCTTGATTTTGCTCGTTTTTCACTCAGCCCCCCCCTTTGGCCTCTTTAAGCAAATTTTGTGAAAATCCCCATTTTTGACTTTTTCGACACTACCGGCCCTGTCTTTTTTTTCAAATTTTGCCCGGTTTGGAAAATCCTTCACAATTTTCACACAACGCCCCAACTGTGCTTGATTTTGCTCCTTTCTGACTCAGCCCGCCCCCCTGGCCCCTTTTAGCAAGGTTTGGGAAAATCCCCATTTTTGACTTTTTCGACACTACCGGCCCTGTCGTTTTTTTCAAATTTTGCCCGGTTTGGAAAATCCTTCACAATTTTCACAAAACGCCCCAACTGTGCTTGATTTTGCTCGTTTTTCAATCAGCCCGCCCCCTGGCCCCTTTTAGCAACAATTTGGGAAAATCCCACTTTTTGACTTTTTCGACACTACCGGACCTGTCGTTTTTTTCAAATTTTGCCCACTTTGGAAAATCCTTCACAATTTTCTCAAAACGCCCCAACTGTGCTTGATTTTGCTCCTTTCTGACTCAGTCCGCACCTCTGGCCCCTTTTAGCAAGGTTTGGGAAAATCCGCATTTTTGACTTTTTCGACACTACCGGCCCTGCGCCCCAACTGTGCTTGATTTTGCTCCTTTCTGACTCAGTCCGCCCCCCTGGCCCCTTTTGGCAAGGTTTGGGAAAATCCCCATTTTTGACTTTTTCGACACTACCAGCCCTGTCGTTTTTTTCAATTTTTGCCCACTATGGAAAATCCTTCACAATTTTCACAAAACGCCCCAACTGTGCTTGATTTTGCTCGTTTTTCAATCAGCCCGCCCCCTGGCCCCTTTTAGCAAAAATTTGGGAAAATCCCAATTTTTGACTTTTTCGACACTACCGGACCTGTCGTTTTTTTCAATTTTTGCCCACTTTGGAAAATCCTTCAAAATTTTCACAAAACGCCCCAACTGTGCTTGATTTTGCTCCTTTTTCACCCAGCCCCCCCCCTCTGGCCTCTTTAAGCAAAGATTTGGGAAAATCCGCATTTTTGACTTTTTCGACACTACCGGCCCTGTCGTTTTTTTCAATTTTTGCCCACTTTGGAAAATCCTTCACAATTTTCACACAACGCCCCAACTGTGCTTGATTTTGCTCCTTTCTGACTCAGCCCACCCCCCTGGCCCCTTTTAGCAAGGTTTGGGAAAATCCCCATTTTTGACTTTTTCGACACTACCGGCCCTGTCGTTTTTTTCTATTTTTGCCCACTATGGAAAATCCTTCACAATTTTCACAAAACGCCCCAACTGTGCTTGATTTTGCTCGTTTTTCACTCAGCCCCACCCTCTGGCCTCTTTAAGCAAATTTTGTGAAAATCCCCATTTTTGACTTTTTCGACACTACCGGCCATGTCTTTTTTTTCAAATTTTGCCCGGTTTGGAAAATCCTTCACAATTTTCACAAAACGCCCCAACTGTGCTTGATTTTGCTCGTTTTTCAATCAGCCCGCCCCCTGGCCCCTTTTAGCAACAATTTGGGAAAATCCCACTTTTTGACTTTTTCGACACTACCGGACCTGTCGTTTTTTTCAAATTTTGCCCACTTTGGAAAATCCTTCACAATTTTCTCAAAACGCCCCAACTGTGCTTGATTTTGCTCCTTTCTGACTCAGTCCGCCCCCCTGGCCCCTTTTAGCAAGGTTTTGGAAAATCCCCATTTTTGACTTTTTCGACACTACCGGCCCTGTCGTTTTTTTCAAATTTTGCCCGGTTTGGAAAATCCTTCACAATTTTCCCAAAACGCCCCAACTGTGCTTGATTTTGCTCCTTTCTGACTCAGTCCGCACCCCTGGCCCCTTTTAGCAAGGTTTGGGAAAATCCGCATTTTTGACTTTTTCGACACTACCGGCCCTGCGCCCCAACTGTGCTTGATTTTGCTCCTTTCTGACTCAGTCCGCCCCCCTGGCCCCTTTTGGCAAGGTTTGGGAAAATCCCCATTTTTGACTTTTTCGACACTACCAGCCCTGTCGTTTTTTTCAATTTTTGCCCACTATGGAAAATCCTTCACAATTTTCACAAAACGCCCCAACTGTGCTTGATTTTGCTCATTTCTGACTCAGTCCGCCCCCCTGGCCCCTTTTAGCAAGGTTTGGGAAAATCCGCATTTTTGACTTTTTCGACACTACCGGCCCTGTCGTTTTTTTCAATTTTTGCCCACTTTGGAAAATCCTTCACAATTTTCACACAACGCCCCAACTGTGCTTGATTTTGCTCCTTTCTGACTCAGCCCGCCCCCCTGGCCCCTTTTAGCAAGGTTTGGGAAAATCCCCATTTTTGACTTTTTCGACACTACCGGCCCTGTCGTTTTTTTCAATTTTTGCCCACTATGGAAAATCCTTCACAATTTTCACAAAACGCCCCAACTGTGCTTGATTTTGCTCGTTTTTCACTCAGCCCCCCCCTCTGGCCTCTTTAAGCAAATTTTGTGAAAATCCCCATTTTTGACTTTTTCGACACTACCGGCCCTGTCGTTTTTTTCAAATTTTGCCCGGTTTGGAAAATCCTTCACAATTTTCACAAAACGCCCCAACTGTGCTTGATTTTGCTCGTTTTTCAATCAGCCCGCCCCCTGGCCCCTTTTAGCAACAATTTGGGAAAATCCCACTTTTTGACTTTTTCGACACTACCGGACCTGTCGTTTTTTTCAAATTTTGCCCACTTTGGAAAATCCTTCACAATTTTCTCAAAACGCCCCAACTGTGCTTGATTTTGCTCCTTTCTGACTCAGTCCGCCCCCCTGGCCCCTTTTAGCAAGGTTTTGGAAAATCCCCATTTTTGACTTTTTGACACTACCGGCACTGTCGTTTTTTTCAAATTTTGCCCGGTTTGGAAAATCCTTCACAATTTTCCCAAAACGCCCCAACTGTGCTTGATTTTGCTCCTTTCTGACTCAGTCCGCACCCCTGGCCCCTTTTAGCAAGGTTTGGGAAAATCCGCATTTTTGACTTTTTCGACACTACCGGCCCTGCGCCCCAACTGTGCTTGATTTTGCTCCTTTCTGACTCAGTCCGCCCCCCTGGCCCCTTTTGGCAAGGTTTGGGAAAATCCCCATTTTTGACTTTTTCGACACTACCAGCCCTGTCGTTTTTTTCAATTTTTGCCCACTATGGAAAATCCTTCACAATTTTCACAAAACGCCCCAACTGTGCTTGATTTTGCTCGTTTTTCAATCAGCCCGCCCCCTGGCCCCTTTTAGCAAAAATTTGGGAAAATCCCAATTTTTGACTTTTTCGACACTACCGGACCTGTCGTTTTTTTCAATTTTTGCCCACTTTGGAAAATCCTTCACAATTTTCACACAACGCCCCAACTGTGCTTGATTTTGCTCCTTTCTGACTCAGCCCACCCCCCTGGCCCCTTTTAGCAAGGTTTGGGAAAATCCCCATTTTTGACTTTTTCGACACTACCGGCCCTGTCGTTTTTTTCTATTTTTGCCCACTATGGAAAATCCTTCACAATTTTCACAAAACGCCCCAACTGTGCTTGATTTTGCTCGTTTTTCACTCAGCCCCACCCTCTGGCCTCTTTAAGCAAATTTTGTGAAAATCCCCATTTTTGACTTTTTCGACACTACCGGCCATGTCTTTTTTTTCAAATTTTGCCCGGTTTGGAAAATCCTTCACAATTTTCACACAACGCCCCAACTGTGCTTGATTTTGCTCCTTTCTCACTCAGCCCGCCCCCCTGGCCCCTTTTAGCAAGGATTTGGGAAAATCCCCATTTTTGACTTTTTCGACACTACCGGCCCTGTCGTTTTTTTCAAATTTTGCCCGGTTTGGAAAATCCTTCACAATTTTCTCAAAACGCCCCAACTGTGCTTGATTTTGCTCCTTTCTGACTCAGTCCGCCCCCCTGGCCCCTTTTAGCAAGGTTTGGGAAAATCCCCATTTTTGACTTTTTCGACACTACCGGCCCTGTCTTTTTTTTCCAATTTATGCCCGGTTTGGAAAATCCTTCACAATTTTCCCAAAACGCCCCAACTGTGCTTGATTTTGCTCCTTTCTGACTCAGTCCACCCCCTGGCACCTTTTAGCAAGGTTTGTGAAAATCCCCATTTTTGACTTTTTCGACACTACCGCCCCTGTCGTTTTTTTCAATTTTTGCCCTCTTTGGAAAATCCTTCACAATTTTCACAAAACGCCCCAACTGTGCTTGATTTTGCTCCTTTTTCACCCAGCCCCCCCCTCTGGCCTCTTTAAGCAAAGTTTGGGAAAATCCCCATTTTTGACTTTTTCGACACTACCGGCACTGTCGTTTTTTTCAAATTTTGCCCGGTTTGGAAAATCCTTCACAATTTTCCCAAAACGCCCCAACTGTGCTTGATTTTGCTCCTTTCTGACTCAGTCCGCCCCCCTGGCCCCTTTTAGCAAGGTTTGGGAAAATCCCCATTTTTGACTTTTTCGACACTACCGGCCCTGTCTTTTTTTTCAAATTTTGCCCGGTTTGGAAAATCCTTCACAATTTTCCCAAAACGCCCCAACTGTGCTTGATTTTGCTCCTTTCTTACTTAGTCCGCCCCCCTGGCCCCTTTTAGCAAGGTTTTGGAAAATCCCCATTTTTGACTTTTTCGACACTACCGGACCTGTCGTTTTTTTCAAATTTTGCCCTGTTTGGAAAATCCTTCACAATTTTCTCAAAACGCCCCAACTGTGCTTGATTTTGCTCATTTCTGACTCAGTCCGCCCCCCTGGCCCCTTTTAGCAAGGTTTGGGAAAATCCGCATTTTTTACTTTTTCGACACTACCGGCCCTGTCGTTTTTTTCAATTTTTGCCCACTTTGGAAAATCCTTCACAATTTTCACACAACGCCCCAACTGTGCTTGATTTTGCTCCTTTCTGACTCAGCCCGCCCCCCTGGCCCCTTTTAGCAAGGTTTGGGAAAATCCCCATTTTTGACTTTTTCGACACTACCGGCCCTGTCGTTTTTTTCAATTTTTGCCCACTATGGAAAATCCTTCACAATTTTCACAAAACGCCCCAACTGTGCTTGATTTTGCTCGTTTTTCACTCAGCCCCCCCCTCTGGCCTCTTTAAGCAAATTTTGTGAAAATCCCCATTTTTGACTTTTTCGACACTACCGGCCCTGTCGTTTTTTTCAAATTTTGCCCGGTTTGGAAAATCCTTCACAATTTGATTCAGTCCGCCGGACCTGTCGTTTTTTTCAAATTTTGCCCGGTTTGGAAAATCCTTCACAATTTTCTCAAAACGCCCCAACTGTGCTTGATTTTGCTCGTTTTTCACTCAGCCCCCCCCTTTGGCCTCTTTAAGCAAATTTTGTGAAAATCCCCATTTTTGACTTTTTCGACACTACCGGCCCTGTCTTTTTTTTCAAATTTTGCCCGGTTTGGAAAATCCTTCACAATTTTCACACAACGCCCCAACTGTGCTTGATTTTGCTCCTTTCTCACTCAGCCCGCCCCCCTGGCCCCTTTTAGCAAGGATTTGGGAAAATCCCCATTTTTGACTTTTTCGACACTACCGGCCCTGTCGTTTTTTTCAAATTTTGCCCGGTTTGGAAAATCCTTCACAATTTTCCCAAAACGCCCCAACTGTGCTTGATTTTGCTCCTTTCTGACTCAGTCCGCCCCCCTGGCCCCTTTTAGCAAGGTTTGGGAAAATCCCCATTTTTGACTTTTTCGACACTACCCGGCCCTGTCTTTTTTTTCAATTCATGCCCGGTTTGGAAAATCCTTCACAATTTTCTCAAAACGCCCCAACTGTGCTTGATTTTGCTCATTTCTGACTCAGTCCGCCCCCCTGGCCCCTTTTAGCAAGGTTTGGGAAAATCCGCATTTTTGACTTTTTCGACACTACCGGCCCTGTCGTTTTTTTCAATTTTTGCCCACGTTGGAAAATCCTTCACAATTTTCCCAAAACGCCCCAACTGTGCTTGATTTTGCTCCTTTCTGACTCAGTCCGCCCCCTGGCACCTTTTAGCAAGGTTTGGGAAAATCCCCATTTTTGACTTTTTCGACACTACCGGCACTGTCGTTTTTTTCAAATTTTGCCCGGTTTGGAAAATCCTTCACAATTTTCCCAAAACGCCCCAACTGTGCTTGATTTTGCTCCTTTCTGACTCAGTCCGCCCCCCTGGCCCCTTTTAGCAAGGTTTGGGAAAATCCCCATTTTTGACTTTTTCGACACTACCGGCCCTGTCTTTTTTTTCAAATTTTGCCCGGTTTGGAAAATCCTTCACAATTTTCCCAAAACGCCCCAACTGTGCTTGATTTTGCTCCTTTCTTACTTAGTCCGCCCCCCTGGCCCCTTTTAGCAAGGTTTTGGAAAATCCCCATTTTTGACTTTTTCGACACTACCGGACCTGTCGTTTTTTTCAAATTTTGCCCGGTTTGGAAAATCCTTCACAATTTTCTCAAAACGCCCCAACTGTGCTTGATTTTGCTCATTTCTGACTCAGTCCGCCCCCCTGGCCCCTTTTAGCAAGGTTTGGGAAAATCCGCATTTTTTACTTTTTCGACACTACCGGCCCTGTCGTTTTTTTCAATTTTTGCCCACTTTGGAAAATCCTTCACAATTTTCACACAACGCCCCAACTGTGCTTGATTTTGCTCCTTTCTGACTCAGCCCGCCCCCCTGGCCCCTTTTAGCAAGGTTTGTGAAAATCCCCATTTTTGACTTTTTCGACACTACCGGCCCTGTCGTTTTTTTCAAATTTTGCCCGGTTTGGAAAATCCTTCACAATTTTCCCAAAACGCCCCAACTGTGCTTGATTTTGCTCCTTTCTGACTCAGTCCGCCCCCCTGGCCCCTTTTAGCAAGGTTTGGGAAAATCCCCATTTTTGACTTTTTCGACACTACCGGCCCTGTCTTTTTTTTCAATTCATGCCCGGTTTGGAAAATCCTTCACAATTTTCTCAAAACGCCCCAACTGTGCTTGATTTTGCTCATTTCTGACTCAGTCCGCCCCCCTGGCCCCTTTTAGCAAGGTTTGGGAAAATCCGCATTTTTGACTTTTTTCGACACTACCGGCCCTGTCGTTTTTTTCAATTTTTGTCCACGTTGGAAAATCCTTCACAATTTTCCCAAAACGCCCCAACTGTGCTTGATTTTGCTCCTTTCTGACTCAGTCCACCCCCTGGCACCTTTTAGCAAGGTTTGGGAAAATCCCCATTTTTGACTTTTTCGACACTACCGGCACTGTCGTTTTTTTCAAATTTTGCCCGGTTTGGAAAATCCTTCACAATTTTCTCAAAACGCCCCAACTGTGCTTGATTTTGCTCCTTTCTGACTCAGTCCGCCCCCCTGGCCCCTTTTAGCAAGGTTTGGGAAAATCCCCATTTTTGACTTTTTCGACACTACCGGCCCTGTCTTTTTTTTCAATTCATGCCCGGTTTGGAAAATCCTTCACAATTTTCTCAAAACGCCCCAACTGTGCTTGATTTTGCTCATTTCTGACTCAGTCCGCCCCCCTGGCCCCTTTTAGCAAGGTTTGGGAAAATCCGCATTTTTGACTTTTTCGACACTACCGGCCCTGTCGTTTTTTTCAATTTTTGCCCACGTTGGAAAATCCTTCACAATTTTCCCAAAACGCCCCAACTGTGCTTGATTTTGCTCCTTTCTGACTCAGTCCGCCCCCTGGCACCTTTTAGCAAGGTTTGGGAAAATCCCCATTTTTGACTTTTTCGACACTACCGGCACTGTCGTTTTTTTCAAATTTTGCCCGGTTTGGAAAATCCTTCACAATTTTCCCAAAACGCCCCAACTGTGCTTGATTTTGCTCCTTTCTGACTCAGTCCACCCCCCTGGCCCCTTTTAGCAAGGTTTGGGAAAATCCCCATTTTTGACTTTTTCGACACTACCGGCCCTGTCTTTTTTTTCAATTCATGCCCGGTTTGGAAAATCCTTCACAATTTTCTCAAAACGCCCCAACTGTGCTTGATTTTGCTCATTTCTGACTCAGTCCGCCCCCCTGGCCCCTTTTAGCAAGGTTTGGGAAAATCCGCATTTTTGACTTTTTCGACACTACCGGCCCTGTCGTTTTTTTCAATTTTTGCCCACGTTGGAAAATCCTTCACAATTTTCCCAAAACGCCCCAACTGTGCTTGATTTTGCTCCTTTCTGACTCAGTCCGCCCCCTGGCACCTTTTAGCAAGGTTTGGGAAAATCCCCATTTTTGACTTTTTCGACACTACCGGCACTGTCGTTTTTTTCAAATTTTGCCCGGTTTGGAAAATCCTTCACAATTTTCCCAAAACGCCCCAACTGTGCTTGATTTTGCTCCTTTCTGACTCAGTCCGCCCCCCTGGCCCCTTTTAGCAAGGTTTGGGAAAATCCCCATTTTTGACTTTTTCGACACTACCGGCCCTGTCTTTTTTTTCAAATTTTGCCCGGTTTGGAAAATCCTTCACAATTTTCCCAAAACGCCCCAACTGTGCTTGATTTTGCTCCTTTCTTACTTAGTCCGCCCCCCTGGCCCCTTTTAGCAAGGTTTTGGAAAATCCCCATTTTTGACTTTTTCGACACTACCGGACCTGTCGTTTTTTTCAAATTTTGCCCGGTTTGGAAAATCCTTCACAATTTTCTCAAAACGCCCCAACTGTGCTTGATTTTGCTCATTTCTGACTCAGTCCGCCCCCCTGGCCCCTTTTAGCAAGGTTTGGGAAAATCCGCATTTTTGACTTTTTCGACACTACCGGCCCTGTCGTTTTTTTCAATTTTTGCCCACGTTGGAAAATCCTTCACAATTTTCCCAAAACGCCCCAACTGTGCTTGATTTTGCTCCTTTCTGACTCAGTCCGCCCCCTGGCACCTTTTAGCAAGGTTTGGGAAAATCCCCATTTTTGACTTTTTCGACACTACCGGCCATGTCTTTTTTTTCAAATTTTGCCCGGTTTGGAAAATCCTTCACAATTTTCCCAAAACGCCCCAACTGTGCTTGATTTTGCTCCTTTCTTACTTAGTCCGCCCCCCTGGCCCCTTTTAGAAAGGTTTTGGAAAATCCCCATTTTTGACTTTTTCGACACTACCGGCCCTGTCTTTTTTTTCAAATTTTGCCCGGTTTGGAAAATCCTTCACAATTTTCCCAAAACGCCCCAACTGTGCTTGATTTTGCTCCTTTCTTACTTAGTCCGCCCCCCTGGCCCCTTTTAGCAAGGTTTTGGAAAATCCCCATTTTTGACTTTTTCGACACTACCGGACCTGTCGTTTTTTTCAAATTTTGCCCGGTTTGGAAAATCCTTCACAATTTTCCCAAAACGCCCCAACTGTGCTTGATTTTGCTCATTTCTGACTCAGTCCGCCCCCCTGGCCCCTTTTAGCAAGGTTTGGGAAAATCCCCATTTTTGACTTTTTCGACACTACCGGCCCTGTCGTTTTTTTCAAATTTTGCCCGGTTTGGAAAATCCTTCACAATTTTCCCAAAACGCCCCAACTGTGCTTGATTTTGCTCCTTTCTTACTTAGTCCGCCCCCCTGGCCCCTTTCAGCAAGGTTTTGGAAAATCCCCATTTTTGACTTTTTCGACACTACCGGCCCTGTCGTTTTTCTCAAATTTTACCCGGTTTGGAAAATCCTTCACAATTTTCTCAAAACGCCCCAACTGTGCTTGATTTTGCTCCTTTCTGACTCAGTCCGACCCCCTGGCCCCTTTTAGCAAGGTTTGGGAAAATCCGCATTTTTGACTTTTTCGACACTACCGGCCCTGTCTTTTTTTTCAATTTTTGCCCACTTTGGAAAATCCTTCACAATTTTCACAAAACGCCCCAACTGTGCTTGATTTTGCTCATTTCTTACTCAGTCCGCCCCCCTGGCACCTTTTAGCAAGGTTTGGGAAAATCCCCATTTTTGACTTTTTCGACACTACCGGCCCTGTCGTTTTTTTCAATTTTTGCCCACTATGGAAAATCCTTCACAATTTTCACAAAATGCCCCAACTGTGCTTGATTTTGCTCGTTTTTCACTCAGACCCCCCCTCTGGCCTCTTTAAGCAAATTTTGTGAAAATCCGCATTTTTGACTTTTTCGACACTACCGGCCCTGTCGTTTTTTTCAATTTTTGCCAACTTTGGAAAATCCTTCACAATTTTCACACAACGCCCCAACTGTGCTTGATTTTGCTCCTTTCTGACTCAGCCCGCCCCCCTGGCCCCTTTTAGCAAGGTTTGGGAAAATCCCCATTTTTGACTTTTTCAACACTACCGGCCCTGTCGTTTTTTTCAATTTTTGCCCACGTTGGAAAATCCTTCACAATTTTCCCAAAACGCCCCAACTGTGCTTGATTTTGCTCCTTTCTGACTCAGTCCGCCCCCTGGCACCTTTTAGCAAGGTTTGGGAAAATCCCCATTTTTGACTTTTTCGACACTACCGGCCCTGTCGTTTTTTTCAAATTTTGCCCGGTTTGGAAAATCCTTCACAATTTTCCCAAAACGCCCCAACTGTGCTTGATTTTGCTCCTTTCTTACTTAGTCCGCCCCCCTGGCCCCTTTTAGCAAGGTTTTGGAAAATCCCCATTTTTGACTTTTTCGACACTACCGGCCCTGTCGTTTTTTTCAAATTTTGCCCGGTTTGGAAAATCCTTCACAATTTTCTCAAAACGCCCCAACTGTGCTTGATTTTGCTCATTTCTGACTCAGTCCGCCCCCCTGGCCCCTTTTAGCAAGGTTTGGGAAAATCCCCATTTTTGACTTTTTCGACACTACCGGTCCTGTCTTTTTTTCCATTTTTGCCCACTTTGGAAAATCCTTCACAATTTTCACAAAACGCCCCAACTGTGCTTGATTTTGCTCCTTTCTGACTCAGTCCGCCCCCCTGGCCCCTTTTAGCAAGGTTTGGGAAAATCCCCATTTTTGACTTTTTTGACACTACCGGCCCTGTCGTTTTTTTCAAATTTTGCCCGGTTTGGAAAATCCTTCACAAATTTCACAAAACGCCCCAACTGTGCTTGATTTTGCTCGTTTTTCAATCAGCCCGCCCCCTGGCCCCTTTTAGAAAAAATTTGGGAAAATCCCCATTTTTGACTTTTTCGACACTACCGGCCCTGTCGTTTTTTTCAAATTTTGCCCGGTTTGGAAAATCCTTCACAAATTTCACAAAACGCCCCAACTGTGCTTGATTTTGCTCGTTTTTCAATCAGCCCGCCCCCTGGCCCCTTTTTGAAAAAATTTGGGAAAATCCCCATTTTTGACTTTTTCGACACTACCGGCCCTGTCTTTTTTTTCAATTTATGCCCGGTTTGGAAAATCCTTCACAATTTTCACAAAACGCCCCAACTGTGCTTGATTTTGCTCCTTTCTTACTTAGTCCGCCCCCCTGGCCCCTTTTAGCAAGGTTTTGGAAAATCCCCATTTTTGACTTTTTCGACACTACCGGCCCTGTCGTTTTTTTCAAATTTTGCCCGGTTTGGAAAATCCTTCACAATTTTCTCAAAACGCCCCAACTGTGCTTGATTTTGCTCATTTCTGACTCAGTCCGCCCCCCTGGCCCCTTTTAGCAAGGTTTGGGAAAATCCCCATTTTTGACTTTTTCGACACTACCGGTCCTGTCTTTTTTTCCATTTTTGCCCACTTTGGAAAATCCTTCACAATTTTCACAAAACGCCCCAACTGTGCTTGATTTTGCTCCTTTCTGACTCAGTCCGCCCCCCTGGCCCCTTTTAGCAAGGTTTGGGAAAATCCCCATTTTTGACTTTTTTGACACTACCGGCCCTGTCGTTTTTTTCAAATTTTGCCCGGTTTGGAAAATCCTTCACAAATTTCCCAAAACGCCCCAACTGTGCTTGATTTAGCTCCTTTCTGACTCAGTCCGCCCCCCTGGCCCCTTTTAGCAAGGTTTGGGAAAATCCGCATTTTTGACTTTTTCGACACTACCGGCCCTGTCTTTTTTTCAAATTTTGCCCGGTTTGGAAAATCCTTCACAAATTTCACAAAACGCCCCAGCTCTGCTTGATTTTGCTCGTTTTTCAATCAGCCCGCCCCCTGGCCCCTTTTAGAAAAAAATTTGGGAAAATCCCCATTTTTGACTTTTTCGACACTACCGGCCCTGTCGTTTTTTTCAAATTTTGCCCGGTTTGGAAAATCCTTCACAAATTTTCCCAAAACGCCCCAACTGTGCTTGATTTTGCTCCTTTCTGACTCAGTCCACCCCCTGGCACCTTTTAGCAAGGTTTGTGAAAATCCCCATTTTTGACTTTTTCGACACTACCGGCCCTGTCTTTTTTTTCAATTTTTGCCCACTTTGGAAAATCCTTCACAATTTTCACAAAACGCCCCAACTGTGCTTGATTTTGCTCCTTTTTCACCCAGCCCCCCCCCTCTGGCCTCTTTAAGCAAAGTTTGGGAAAATCCCCATTTTTGACTTTTTCGACACTACCGGCCCTGTCTTTTTTTTGAAATTTTACCCGGTTTGGAAAATCCTTCACAATTTTCACAAAACGCCCCAACTGTGCTTGATTTTGCTCGTTTTTCAATAAGCCCGCCCCCTTGACCCTTTTAGCAAGGTTTGGGAAAATCCCCATTTTTGACTTTTTCGACACTACCGGCCCTGTCGTTTTTTTCAAATTTTGCCCGGTTTGGAAAATCCTTCACAATTTTCCCAAAACGCCCCAACTGTGCTTGATTTTGCTCCTTTCTTACTTAGTCCGCCCCCCTGGCCCCTTTCAGCAAGGTTTTGGAAAATCCCCATTTTTGACTTTTTCGACACTACCGGCCCTGTCGTTTTTTTCAAATTTTGCCCGGTTTGGAAAATCCTTCACAATTTTCTCAAAACGCCCCAACTGTGCTTGATTTTGCTCATTTCTGACTCAGTCCGCCCCCCTGGCCCCTTTTAGCAAGGTTTGGGAAAATCCCCATTTTTGACTTTTTCGACACTACCGGCCCTGTCTTTTTTTTCAATTTTTGCCCACTTTGGAAAATCCTTCACAATTTTCAAAAAACGCCCCAACTGGGCTTGATTTTGCTCCTTTCTGACTCAGTCCGCCCCCCTGGCCCCTTTTAGCAAGGTTTGGGAAAATCCCCATTTTTGACTTTTTCGACACTACCGGCCCTGTCTTTTTTTTCAATTTTTGCCCACTTTGGAAAATCCTTCACAATTTTCAAAAAACGCCCCAACTGTGCTTGATTTTGCTCCTTTTTCACCCAGCCCCCCCCTCTGGCCTCTTTAAGCAAATTTTGTGAAAATCCCCATTTTTTACTTTTTCGACACTACCGGCCCTGTCTTTTTTTTCAAATTTTGCCCGGTTTGGAAAATCCTTCACAATTTTCACACAACGCCCCAACTGTGCTTGATTTTGCTCCTTTCTCACTCAGCCCGCCCCCCTGGCCCCTTTTAGCAAGGATTTGGGAAAATCCCCATTTTTGACTTTTTCGACACTACCAGCCCTGTCGTTTTTTTCAAATTTTGCCCGGTTTGGAAAATCCTTCACAATTTTCCCAAAACGCCCCAACTGTGCTTGATTTTGCTCCTTTCTGACTCAGTCCGCCCCCCTGGCCCCTTTTAGCAAGGTTTGGGAAAATCCCCATTTTTGACTTTTTCGACACTACCGGCCCTGTCTTTTTTTTCAAATTTTACCCGGTTTGGAAAATCCTTCACAATTTTCACAAAACGCCCCAACTGTGCTTGATTTTGCTCCTTTCTTACTTAGTCCGCCCCCCTGGCCCCTTTTAGCAAGGTTTTGGAAAATCCCCATTTTTGACTTTTTCGACACTACCGGACCTGTCGTTTTTTTCAAATTTTGCCCACTTTGGAAAATCCTTCACAATTTTCTCAAAACGCCCCAACTGTGCTTGATTTTGCTCCTTTCTGACTCAGTCCACCCCCCTGGCCCCTTTTAGCAAGGTTTGGGAAAATCCCCATTTTTGACTTTTTCGACACTACCGGCCCTGTCTTTTTTTTCAATTCATGCCCGGTTTGGAAAATCCTTCACAATTTTCTCAAAACGCCCCAACTGTGCTTGATTTTGCTCATTTCTGACTCAGTCCGCCCCCCTGGCCCCTTTTAGCAAGGTTTGGGAAAATCCGCATTTTTGACTTTTTCGACACTACCGGCCCTGTCGTTTTTTTCAATTTTTGCCCACGTTGGAAAATCCTTCACAATTTTCCCAAAACGCCCCAACTGTGCTTGATTTTGCTCCTTTCTGACTCAGTCCGCCCCCTGGCACCTTTTAGCAAGGTTTGGGAAAATCCCCATTTTTGACTTTTTCGACACTACCGGCACTGTCGTTTTTTTCAAATTTTGCCCGGTTTGGAAAATCCTTCACAATTTTCCCAAAACGCCCCAACTGTGCTTGATTTTGCTCCTTTCTGACTCAGTCCGCCCCCCTGGCCCCTTTTAGCAAGGTTTGGGAAAATCCCCATTTTTGACTTTTTCGACACTACCGGCCCTGTCTTTTTTTTCAAATTTTGCCCGGTTTGGAAAATCCTTCACAATTTTCCCAAAACGCCCCAACTGTGCTTGATTTTGCTCCTTTCTTACTTAGTCCGCCCCCCTGGCCCCTTTTAGCAAGGTTTTGGAAAATCCCCATTTTTGACTTTTTCGACACTACCGGACCTGTCGTTTTTTTCAAATTTTGCCCGGTTTGGAAAATCCTTCACAATTTTCTCAAAACGCCCCAACTGTGCTTGATTTTGCTCATTTCTGACTCAGTCCGCCCCCCTGGCCCCTTTTAGCAAGGTTTGGGAAAATCCGCATTTTTTACTTTTTCGACACTACCGGCCCTGTCGTTTTTTTCAATTTTTGCCCACTTTGGAAAATCCTTCACAATTTTCACACAACGCCCCAACTGTGCTTGATTTTGCTCCTTTCTGACTCAGCCCGCCCCCCTGGCCCCTTTTAGCAAGGTTTGTGAAAATCCCCATTTTTGACTTTTTCGACACTACCGGCCCTGTCGTTTTTTTCAATTTTTGCCCACTATGGAAAATCCTTCACAATTTTCACAAAACGCCCCAACTGTGCTTGATTTTGCTCGTTTTTCACTCAGCCCCCCCCTCTGGCCTCTTTAAGCAAATTTTGTGAAAATCCCCATTTTTGACTTTTTCGACACTACCGGCCCTGTCGTTTTTTTCAAATTTTGCCCGGTTTGGAAAATCCTTCACAATTTTCACACAACGCCCCAACTGTGCTTGATTTTGCTCCTTTCTCACTCAGCCCGCCCCCCTGGCCCCTTTTAGCAAGGATTTGGGAAAATCCCCATTTTTGACTTTTTCGACACTACCGGCCCTGTCGTTTTTTTCAAATTTTGCCCGGTTTGGAAAATCCTTCACAATTTTCCCAAAACGCCCCAACTGTGCTTGATTTTGCTCCTTTCTGACTCAGTCCGCCCCCCTGGCCCCTTTTAGCAAGGTTTGGGAAAATCCCCATTTTTGACTTTTTCGACACTACCGGCCCTGTCTTTTTTTTCAATTCATGCCCGGTTTGGAAAATCCTTCACAATTTTCTCAAAACGCCCCAACTGTGCTTGATTTTGCTCATTTCTGACTCAGTCCGCCCCCCTGGCCCCTTTTAGCAAGGTTTGGGAAAATCCGCATTTTTGACTTTTTTCGACACTACCGGCCCTGTCGTTTTTTTCAATTTTTGTCCACGTTGGAAAATCCTTCACAATTTTCCCAAAACGCCCCAACTGTGCTTGATTTTGCTCCTTTCTGACTCAGTCCACCCCCTGGCACCTTTTAGCAAGGTTTGGGAAAATCCCCATTTTTGACTTTTTCGACACTACCGGCACTGTCGTTTTTTTCAAATTTTGCCCGGTTTGGAAAATCCTTCACAATTTTCTCAAAACGCCCCAACTGTGCTTGATTTTGCTCCTTTCTGACTCAGTCCGCCCCCCTGGCCCCTTTTAGCAAGGTTTGGGAAAATCCCCATTTTTGACTTTTTCGACACTACCGGCCCTGTCTTTTTTTTCAATTCATGCCCGGTTTGGAAAATCCTTCACAATTTTCTCAAAACGCCCCAACTGTGCTTGATTTTGCTCATTTCTGACTCAGTCCGCCCCCCTGGCCCCTTTTAGCAAGGTTTGGGAAAATCCGCATTTTTGACTTTTTCGACACTACCGGCCCTGTCGTTTTTTTCAATTTTTGCCCACGTTGGAAAATCCTTCACAATTTTCCCAAAACGCCCCAACTGTGCTTGATTTTGCTCCTTTCTGACTCAGTCCGCCCCCTGGCACCTTTTAGCAAGGTTTGGGAAAATCCCCATTTTTGACTTTTTCGACACTACCGGCACTGTCGTTTTTTTCAAATTTTGCCCGGTTTGGAAAATCCTTCACAATTTTCCCAAAACGCCCCAACTGTGCTTGATTTTGCTCCTTTCTGACTCAGTCCACCCCCCTGGCCCCTTTTAGCAAGGTTTGGGAAAATCCCCATTTTTGACTTTTTCGACACTACCGGCCCTGTCTTTTTTTTCAAATTTTGCCCGGTTTGGAAAATCCTTCACAATTTTCCCAAAACGCCCCAACTGTGCTTGATTTTGCTCCTTTCTTACTTAGTCCGCCCCCCTGGCCCCTTTTAGCAAGGTTTTGGAAAATCCCCATTTTTGACTTTTTCGACACTACCGGACCTGTCGTTTTTTTCAAATTTTGCCCGGTTTGGAAAATCCTTCACAATTTTCTCAAAACGCCCCAACTGTGCTTGATTTTGCTCATTTCTGACTCAGTCCGCCCCCCTGGCCCCTTTTAGCAAGGTTTGGGAAAATCCGCATTTTTTACTTTTTCGACACTACCGGCCCTGTCGTTTTTTTCAATTTTTGCCCACTTTGGAAAATCCTTCACAATTTTCACACAACGCCCCAACTGTGCTTGATTTTGCTCCTTTCTGACTCAGCCCGCCCCCCTGGCCCCTTTTAGCAAGGTTTGTGAAAATCCCCATTTTTGACTTTTTCGACACTACCGGCCCTGTCGTTTTTTTCAATTTTTGCCCACTATGGAAAATCCTTCACAATTTTCACAAAACGCCCCAACTGTGCTTGATTTTGCTCGTTTTTCACTCAGCCCCCCCCTCTGGCCTCTTTAAGCAAATTTTGTGAAAATCCCCATTTTTGACTTTTTCGACACTACCGGCCCTGTCGTTTTTTTCAAATTTTGCCCGGTTTGGAAAATCCTTCACAATTTTCCCAAAACGCCCCAACTGTGCTTGATTTTGCTCCTTTCTGACTCAGTCCGCCCCCCTGGCCCCTTTTAGCAAGGTTTGGGAAAATCCCCATTTTTGACTTTTTCGACACTACCGGCCCTGTCTTTTTTTTCAATTTATGCCCGGTTTGGAAAATCCTTCACAATTTTCACAAAACGCCCCAACTGTGCTTGACTTTGCTCCTTTCTGACTCAGTCCGCACCCCTGGCCCCTTTTAGCAAGGTTTGGGAAAATCCCCATTTTTGACTTTTTCGACACTACCGGCCCCGTCGTTTTTTAAAATTTTTGCCAACTTTGGAAAATCCTTCACAATTTTCACAAAACGCCCCAACTGTGCTTGATTTTGCTCGTTTTTCAATCAGCCCGCCCCCTGGCCCCTTTTAGCAAAAATTTGGGAAAATCCCAATTTTTGAGTTTTTCGACACTACCGGACCTGTCGTTTTTTTCAAATTTTGCCCACTTTGGAAAATCCTTCACAATTTTCTCAAAACGCCCCAACTGTGCTTGATTTTGCTCCTTTCTGACTCAGTCCACCCCCTGGCACCTTTTAGCAAGGTTTGTGAAAATCCCCATTTTTGAGTTTTTCGACACTACCGGCCCTGTCGTTTTTTTCAATTTTTGCCCACTTTGGAAAATCCTTCACAATTTTCACAAAACGCCCCAACTGTGCTTGATTTTGCTCCTTTTTCACCCAGCCCCCCCCTCTGGCCTCTTTAAGCAAAGTTTGGGAAAATCCCCATTTTTGACTTTTTCGACACTACCGGCCCTGTCTTTTTTTTCAAATTTTACCCGGTTTGGAAAATCCTTCACAATTTTCCCAAAACGCCCCAACTGTGCTTGATTTTGCTCCTTTCTTACTTAGTCCGCCCCCCTGGCCCCTTTTAGCAAGGTTTTGGAAAATCCCCATTTTTGACTTTTTCGACAGTACCGGACCTGTCGTTTTTTTCAAATTTTGCCCGGTTTGGAAAATCCTTCACAATTTTCTCAAAACGCCCCAACTGTGCTTGATTTTGCTCATTTCTGACTCAGTCCGCCCCCCTGGCCCCTTTTAGCAAGGTTTGGGAAAATCCGCATTTTTTACTTTTTCGACACTACCGGCCCTGTCGTTTTTTTCAATTTTTGCCCACTTTGGAAAATCCTTCACAATTTTCACACAACGCCCCAACTGTGCTTGATTTTGCTCCTTTCTGACTCAGCCCGCCCCCCTGGCCCCTTTTAGCAAGGTTTGGGAAAATCCCCATTTTTGACTTTTTCGACACTACCGGCCCTGTCGTTTTTTTCAATTTTTGCCCACTATGGAAAATCCTTCACAATTTTCACAAAACGCCCCAACTGTGCTTGATTTTGCTCCTTTCTGACTCAGTCCGCCCCCTGGCACCTTTTAGCAAGGTTTGGGAAAATCCCCATTTTTGACTTTTTCGACACTACCGGCCCTGTCTTTTTTTTCAAATTTTGCCCGGTTTGGAAAATCCTTCACAATTTTCCCAAAACGCCCCAACTGTGCTTGATTTTGCTCCTTTCTTACTTAGTCCGCCCCCCTGGCCCCTTTTAGAAAGGTTTTGGAAAATCCCCATTTTTGACTTTTTCGACACTACCGGCCCTGTCTTTTTTTTCAAATTTTGCCCGGTTTGGAAAATCCTTCACAATTTTCCCAAAACGCCCCAACTGTGCTTGATTTTGCTCCTTTCTTACTTAGTCCGCCCCCCTGGCCCCTTTTAGCAAGGTTTTGGAAAATCCCCATTTTTGACTTTTTCGACACTACCGGACCTGTCGTTTTTTTCAAATTTTGCCCGGTTTGGAAAATCCTTCACAATTTTCCCAAAACGCCCCAACTGTGCTTGATTTTGCTCATTTCTGACTCAGTCCGCCCCCCTGGCCCCTTTTAGCAAGGTTTGGGAAAATCCGCATTTTTGACTTTTTCGACACTACCGGCCCTGTCTTTTTTTCAAATTTTGCCCGGTTTGGAAAATCCTTCACAATTTTCACAAAACGTCCCAACTGTGCTTGATTTTGCTCGTTTTTCAATCAGCCCGCCCCCTGGCCCCTTTTAGCAATAATTTGGGAAAATCCCAATTTTTGACTTTTTCGACACTACCGGCCCTGTCTTTTTTTTCAAATTTTACCCGGTTTGGAAAATCCTTCACAATTTTCACAAAACGCCCCAACTGTGCTTGATTTTGCTCGTTTTTCAATAAGCCCGCCCCCTGGCCCCTTTTAGCAAAGATTTGGGAAAATCCGCATTTTTGACTTTTTCGACACTACCGGCCCTGTCGTTTTTTTCAAATTTTGCCCGGTTTGGAAAATCCTTCACAATTTTCTCAAAACGCCCCAACTGTGCTTGATTTTGATCATTTCTGACTCAGTCCGCCCCCCTGGCACCTTTTAGCAAGGTTTGGGAAAATCCCCATTTTTGACTTTTTCGACACTACCGGCCCTGTCTTTTTTTCAAATTTTGCCCGGTTTGGAAAATCCTTCACAATTTTCACAAAACGTCCCAACTGTGCTTGATTTTGCTCCTTTCTGACTCAGTCCGCGCCCCTGGCCCCTTTTAGCAAGGTTTGGGAAAATCCCCTTTTTTGACTTTTTCGACACTACCGGCCCTGTCTTTTTTTTCAAATTTTACCCGGTTTGGAAAATCCTTCACAATTTTCCCAAAACGCCCCAACTGTGCTTGATTTTGCTCGTTTTTCAATAAGCCCGCCCCCTGGCCCCTTTTAGCAAAGATTTGGGAAAATCCGCATTTTTGACTTTTTCGACACTACCGGCCCTGTCGTTTTTTTCAAATTTTGCCCGGTTTGGAAAATCCTTCACAATTTGATTCAGTCCGCCGGACCTGTCGTTTTTTTCAATTTTTGCCCACTATGGAAAATCCTTCACAATTTTCATAAAACGCCCCAACTGTGCTTGATTTTGCTCGTTTTTCACTCAGCCCCCCCCTCTGGCCTCTTTAAGCAAATTTTGTGAAAATCCCCATTTTTGACTTTATCGACACTACCGGCCCTGTCGTTTTTTTCAAATTTTGCCCGGTTTGGAAAATCCTTCACAATTTGATTCAGTCCGCCGGACCTGTCGTTTTTTTCAAATTTTGCCCGGTTTGGAAAATCCTTCACAATTTTCTCAAAACGCCCCAACTGTGCTTGATTTTGCTCGTTTTTCACTCAGCCCCCCCCTTTGGCCTCTTTAAGCAAATTTTGTGAAAATCCCCATTTTTGACTTTTTCGACACTACCGGCCCTGTCTTTTTTTTCAAATTTTGCCCGGTTTGGAAAATCCTTCACAATTTTCACACAACGCCCCAACTGTGCTTGATTTTGCTCCTTTCTCACTCAGCCCGCCCCCCTGGCCCCTTTTAGCAAGGTTTGGGAAAATCCCCATTTTTGACGTTTTCGACACTACCGGCCCTGTCTTTTTTTTCAATTCATGCCCGGTTTGGAAAATCCTTCACAATTTTCTCAAAACGCCCCAACTGTGCTTGATTTTGCTCATTTCTGACTCAGTCCGCCCCCCTGGCCCCTTTTAGCAAGGTTTGGGAAAATCCGCATTTTTGACTTTTTCGACACTACCGGCCCTGTCGTTTTTTTCAATTTTTGCCCACGTTGGAAAATCCTTCACAATTTTCCCAAAACGCCCCAACTGTGCTTGATTTTGCTCCTTTCTGACTCAGTCCGCCCCCTGGCACCTTTTAGCAAGGTTTGGGAAAATCCCCATTTTTGACTTTTTCGACACTACCGGCCATGTCTTTTTTTTCAAATTTTGCCCGGTTTGGAAAATCCTTCACAATTTTCCCAAAACGCCCCAACTGTGCTTGATTTTGCTCCTTTCTTACTTAGTCCGCCCCCCTGGCCCCTTTTAGAAAGGTTTTGGAAAATCCCCATTTTTGACTTTTTCGACACTACCGGCCCTGTCTTTTTTTTCAAATTTTGCCCGGTTTGGAAAATCCTTCACAATTTTCCCAAAACGCCCCAACTGTGCTTGATTTTGCTCCTTTCTTACTTAGTCCGCCCCCCTGGCCCCTTTTAGCAAGGTTTTGGAAAATCCCCATTTTTGACTTTTTCGACACTACCGGACCTGTCGTTTTTTTCAAATTTTGCCCGGTTTGGAAAATCCTTCACAATTTTCCCAAAACGCCCCAACTGTGCTTGATTTTGCTCATTTCTGACTCAGTCCGCCCCCCTGGCCCCTTTTAGCAAGGTTTGGGAAAATCCCCATTTTTGACTTTTTCGACACTACCGGCCCTGTCGTTTTTTTCAAATTTTGCCCGGTTTGGAAAATCCTTCACAATTTTCCCAAAACGCCCCAACTGTGCTTGATTTTGCTCCTTTCTTACTTAGTCCGCCCCCCTGGCCCCTTTCAGCAAGGTTTTGGAAAATCCCCATTTTTGACTTTTTCGACACTACCGGCCCTGTCGTTTTTCTCAAATTTTACCCGGTTTGGAAAATCCTTCACAATTTTCTCAAAACGCCCCAACTGTGCTTGATTTTGCTCCTTTCTGACTCAGTCCGACCCCCTGGCCCCTTTTAGCAAGGTTTGGGAAAATCCGCATTTTTGACTTTTTCGACACTACCGGCCCTGTCTTTTTTTTCAATTTTTGCCCACTTTGGAAAATCCTTCACAATTTTCACAAAACGCCCCAACTGTGCTTGATTTTGCTCATTTCTTACTCAGTCCGCCCCCCTGGCACCTTTTAGCAAGGTTTGGGAAAATCCCCATTTTTGACTTTTTCGACACTACCGGCCCTGTCGTTTTTTTCAATTTTTGCCCACTATGGAAAATCCTTCACAATTTTCACAAAATGCCCCAACTGTGCTTGATTTTGCTCGTTTTTCACTCAGACCCCCCCTCTGGCCTCTTTAAGCAAATTTTGTGAAAATCCGCATTTTTGACTTTTTCGACACTACCGGCCCTGTCGTTTTTTTCAATTTTTGCCAACTTTGGAAAATCCTTCACAATTTTCACACAACGCCCCAACTGTGCTTGATTTTGCTCCTTTCTGACTCAGCCCGCCCCCCTGGCCCCTTTTAGCAAGGTTTGGGAAAATCCCCATTTTTGACTTTTTCAACACTACCGGCCCTGTCGTTTTTTTCAATTTTTGCCCACGTTGGAAAATCCTTCACAATTTTCCCAAAACGCCCCAACTGTGCTTGATTTTGCTCCTTTCTGACTCAGTCCGCCCCCTGGCACCTTTTAGCAAGGTTTGGGAAAATCCCCATTTTTGACTTTTTCGACACTACCGGCCCTGTCGTTTTTTTCAAATTTTGCCCGGTTTGGAAAATCCTTCACAATTTTCCCAAAACGCCCCAACTGTGCTTGATTTTGCTCCTTTCTTACTTAGTCCGCCCCCCTGGCCCCTTTTAGCAAGGTTTTGGAAAATCCCCATTTTTGACTTTTTCGACACTACCGGCCCTGTCGTTTTTTTCAAATTTTGCCCGGTTTGGAAAATCCTTCACAATTTTCTCAAAACGCCCCAACTGTGCTTGATTTTGCTCATTTCTGACTCAGTCCGCCCCCCTGGCCCCTTTTAGCAAGGTTTGGGAAAATCCCCATTTTTGACTTTTTCGACACTACCGGTCCTGTCTTTTTTTCCATTTTTGCCCACTTTGGAAAATCCTTCACAATTTTCACAAAACGCCCCAACTGTGCTTGATTTTGCTCCTTTCTGACTCAGTCCGCCCCCCTGGCCCCTTTTAGCAAGGTTTGGGAAAATCCCCATTTTTGACTTTTTTGACACTACCGGCCCTGTCGTTTTTTTCAAATTTTGCCCGGTTTGGAAAATCCTTCACAAATTTCACAAAACGCCCCAACTGTGCTTGATTTTGCTCGTTTTTCAATCAGCCCGCCCCCTGGCCCCTTTTAGAAAAAATTTGGGAAAATCCCCATTTTTGACTTTTTCGACACTACCGGCCCTGTCGTTTTTTTCAAATTTTGCCCGGTTTGGAAAATCCTTCACAAATTTCACAAAACGCCCCAACTGTGCTTGATTTTGCTCGTTTTTCAATCAGCCCGCCCCCTGGCCCCTTTTTGAAAAAATTTGGGAAAATCCCCATTTTTGACTTTTTCGACACTACCGGCCCTGTCTTTTTTTTCAATTTATGCCCGGTTTGGAAAATCCTTCACAATTTTCACAAAACGCCCCAACTGTGCTTGATTTTGCTCCTTTCTTACTTAGTCCGCCCCCCTGGCCCCTTTTAGCAAGGTTTTGGAAAATCCCCATTTTTGACTTTTTCGACACTACCGGCCCTGTCGTTTTTTTCAAATTTTGCCCGGTTTGGAAAATCCTTCACAATTTTCTCAAAACGCCCCAACTGTGCTTGATTTTGCTCATTTCTGACTCAGTCCGCCCCCCTGGCCCCTTTTAGCAAGGTTTGGGAAAATCCCCATTTTTGACTTTTTCGACACTACCGGTCCTGTCTTTTTTTCCATTTTTGCCCACTTTGGAAAATCCTTCACAATTTTCACAAAACGCCCCAACTGTGCTTGATTTTGCTCCTTTCTGACTCAGTCCGCCCCCCTGGCCCCTTTTAGCAAGGTTTGGGAAAATCCCCATTTTTGACTTTTTTGACACTACCGGCCCTGTCGTTTTTTTCAAATTTTGCCCGGTTTGGAAAATCCTTCACAAATTTCCCAAAACGCCCCAACTGTGCTTGATTTAGCTCCTTTCTGACTCAGTCCGCCCCCCTGGCCCCTTTTAGCAAGGTTTGGGAAAATCCGCATTTTTGACTTTTTCGACACTACCGGCCCTGTCTTTTTTTCAAATTTTGCCCGGTTTGGAAAATCCTTCACAAATTTCACAAAACGCCCCAGCTCTGCTTGATTTTGCTCGTTTTTCAATCAGCCCGCCCCCTGGCCCCTTTTAGAAAAAAATTTGGGAAAATCCCCATTTTTGACTTTTTCGACACTACCGGCCCTGTCGTTTTTTTCAAATTTTGCCCGGTTTGGAAAATCCTTCACAAATTTTCCCAAAACGCCCCAACTGTGCTTGATTTTGCTCCTTTCTGACTCAGTCCACCCCCTGGCACCTTTTAGCAAGGTTTGTGAAAATCCCCATTTTTGACTTTTTCGACACTACCGGCCCTGTCTTTTTTTTCAATTTTTGCCCACTTTGGAAAATCCTTCACAATTTTCACAAAACGCCCCAACTGTGCTTGATTTTGCTCCTTTTTCACCCAGCCCCCCCCCTCTGGCCTCTTTAAGCAAAGTTTGGGAAAATCCCCATTTTTGACTTTTTCGACACTACCGGCCCTGTCTTTTTTTTGAAATTTTACCCGGTTTGGAAAATCCTTCACAATTTTCACAAAACGCCCCAACTGTGCTTGATTTTGCTCGTTTTTCAATAAGCCCGCCCCCTTGACCCTTTTAGCAAGGTTTGGGAAAATCCCCATTTTTGACTTTTTCGACACTACCGGCCCTGTCGTTTTTTTCAAATTTTGCCCGGTTTGGAAAATCCTTCACAATTTTCCCAAAACGCCCCAACTGTGCTTGATTTTGCTCCTTTCTTACTTAGTCCGCCCCCCTGGCCCCTTTCAGCAAGGTTTTGGAAAATCCCCATTTTTGACTTTTTCGACACTACCGGCCCTGTCGTTTTTTTCAAATTTTGCCCGGTTTGGAAAATCCTTCACAATTTTCTCAAAACGCCCCAACTGTGCTTGATTTTGCTCATTTCTGACTCAGTCCGCCCCCCTGGCCCCTTTTAGCAAGGTTTGGGAAAATCCCCATTTTTGACTTTTTCGACACTACCGGCCCTGTCTTTTTTTTCAATTTTTGCCCACTTTGGAAAATCCTTCACAATTTTCAAAAAACGCCCCAACTGGGCTTGATTTTGCTCCTTTCTGACTCAGTCCGCCCCCCTGGCCCCTTTTAGCAAGGTTTGGGAAAATCCCCATTTTTGACTTTTTCGACACTACCGGCCCTGTCTTTTTTTTCAATTTTTGCCCACTTTGGAAAATCCTTCACAATTTTCAAAAAACGCCCCAACTGTGCTTGATTTTGCTCCTTTTTCACCCAGCCCCCCCCTCTGGCCTCTTTAAGCAAATTTTGTGAAAATCCCCATTTTTTACTTTTTCGACACTACCGGCCCTGTCTTTTTTTTCAAATTTTGCCCGGTTTGGAAAATCCTTCACAATTTTCACACAACGCCCCAACTGTGCTTGATTTTGCTCCTTTCTCACTCAGCCCGCCCCCCTGGCCCCTTTTAGCAAGGATTTGGGAAAATCCCCATTTTTGACTTTTTCGACACTACCAGCCCTGTCGTTTTTTTCAAATTTTGCCCGGTTTGGAAAATCCTTCACAATTTTCCCAAAACGCCCCAACTGTGCTTGATTTTGCTCCTTTCTGACTCAGTCCGCCCCCCTGGCCCCTTTTAGCAAGGTTTGGGAAAATCCCCATTTTTGACTTTTTCGACACTACCGGCCCTGTCTTTTTTTTCAAATTTTACCCGGTTTGGAAAATCCTTCACAATTTTCACAAAACGCCCCAACTGTGCTTGATTTTGCTCCTTTCTTACTTAGTCCGCCCCCCTGGCCCCTTTTAGCAAGGTTTTGGAAAATCCCCATTTTTGACTTTTTCGACACTACCGGACCTGTCGTTTTTTTCAAATTTTGCCCACTTTGGAAAATCCTTCACAATTTTCTCAAAACGCCCCAACTGTGCTTGATTTTGCTCCTTTCTGACTCAGTCCACCCCCTGGCACCTTTTAGCAAGGTTTGTGAAAATCCCCATTTTTGACTTTTTCGACACTACCGGCCCTGTCGTTTTTTTCAATTTTTGCCCTCTTTGGAAAATCCTTCACAATTTTCACAAAACGCCCCAACTGTGCTTGATTTTGCTCCTTTTTCACACAGCCCCCACTCTGGCCTCTTTAAGCAAAGTTTGGGAAAATCCCCATTTTTGACTTTTTCGACACTACCGGCACTGTCGTTTTTTTCAAATTTTGCCCGGTTTGGAAAATCCTTCACAATTTTCCCAAAACGCCCCAACTGTGCTTGATTTTGCTCCTTTCTGACTCAGTCCGCCCCCCTGGCCCCTTTTAGCAAGGTTTGGGAAAATCCCCATTTTTGACTTTTTCGACACTACCGGCCCTGTCTTTTTTTTCAAATTTTACCCGGTTTGGAAAATCCTTCACAATTTTCTCAAAACGCCCCAACTGTGCTTGATTTTGCTCCTTTCTGACTCAGTCCGCCCCCCTGGCCCCTTTTAGCAAGGTTTGGGAAAATCCGCATTTTTGACTTTTTCGACACTACCGGCCCTGTCTTTTTTTTCAATTTTTGCCCACTTTGGAAAATCCTTCACAATTTTCACAAAACGCCCCAACTGTGCTTGATTTTGCTCCTTTCTTACTTAGTCCGCCCCCCTGGCCCCTTTTAGCAAGGTTTTGGAAAATCCCCATTTTTGACTTTTTCGACACTACCGGCCCTGTCGTTTTTTTCAAATTTTGCCCGGTTTGGAAAATCCTTCACAATTTTCTCAAAACGCCCCAACTGTGCTTGATTTTGCTCATTTCTGACTCAGTCCGCCCCCCTGGCCCCTTTTAGCAAGGTTTGGGAAAATCCGCATTTTTGACTTTTTCGACACTACCGGCCCTGTCTTTTTTTTCAATTTTTGCCCACTTTGGAAAATCCTTCACAATTTTCACAAAACGCCCCAACTGTGCTTGATTTTGCTCCTTTCTTACTTAGTCCGCCCCCCTGGCCCCTTTTAGCAAGGTTTTGGAAAATCCCCATTTTTGACTTTTTCGACACTACCGGACCTGTCGTTTTTTTCAAATTTTGCCCACTTTGGAAAATCCTTCACAATTTTCTCAAAACGCCCCAACTGTGCTTGATTTTGCTCCTTTCTGACTCAGTCCACCCCCTGGCACCTTTTAGCAAGGTTTGTGAAAATCCCCATTTTTGACTTTTTCGACACTACCGGCCCTGTCTTTTTTTTCAATTTTTGCCCACTTTGGAAAATCCTTCACAATTTTCACAAAACGCCCCAACTGTGCTTGATTTTGCTCCTTTTTCACCCAGCCCCCCCCCTCTGGCCTCTTTAAGCAAAGTTTGGGAAAATCCCCATTTTTGACTTTTTCGACACTACCGGCCCTGTCTTTTTTTTGAAATTTTACCCGGTTTGGAAAATCCTTCACAATTTTCACAAAACGCCCCAACTGTGCTTGATTTTGCTCGTTTTTCAATAAGCCCGCCCCCTTGACCCTTTTAGCAAGGTTTGGGAAAATCCCCATTTTTGACTTTTTCGACACTACCGGCCCTGTCGTTTTTTTCAATTTTTGCCCACTATGGAAAATCCTTCACAATTTTCACAAAACGCCCCAACTGTGCTTGATTTTGCTCCTTTCTGACTCAGTCCGCCCCCTGGCACCTTTTAGCAAGGTTTGGGAAAATCCCCATTTTTGACTTTTTCGACACTACCGGCCCTGTCTTTTTTTTCAAATTTTGCCCGGTTTGGAAAATCCTTCACAATTTTCCCAAAACGCCCCAACTGTGCTTGATTTTGCTCCTTTCTTACTTAGTCCGCCCCCCTGGCCCCTTTTAGAAAGGTTTTGGAAAATCCCCATTTTTGACTTTTTCGACACTACCGGCCCTGTCTTTTTTTTCAAATTTTGCCCGGTTTGGAAAATCCTTCACAATTTTCCCAAAACGCCCCAACTGTGCTTGATTTTGCTCCTTTCTTACTTAGTCCGCCCCCCTGGCCCCTTTTAGCAAGGTTTTGGAAAATCCCCATTTTTGACTTTTTCGACACTACCGGACCTGTCGTTTTTTTCAAATTTTGCCCGGTTTGGAAAATCCTTCACAATTTTCCCAAAACGCCCCAACTGTGCTTGATTTTGCTCATTTCTGACTCAGTCCGCCCCCCTGGCCCCTTTTAGCAAGGTTTGGGAAAATCCGCATTTTTGACTTTTTCGACACTACCGGCCCTGTCTTTTTTTCAAATTTTGCCCGGTTTGGAAAATCCTTCACAATTTTCACAAAACGTCCCAACTGTGCTTGATTTTGCTCGTTTTTCAATCAGCCCGCCCCCTGGCCCCTTTTAGCAATAATTTGGGAAAATCCCAATTTTTGACTTTTTCGACACTACCGGCCCTGTCTTTTTTTTCAAATTTTACCCGGTTTGGAAAATCCTTCACAATTTTCACAAAACGCCCCAACTGTGCTTGATTTTGCTCGTTTTTCAATAAGCCCGCCCCCTGGCCCCTTTTAGCAAAGATTTGGGAAAATCCGCATTTTTGACTTTTTCGACACTACCGGCCCTGTCGTTTTTTTCAAATTTTGCCCGGTTTGGAAAATCCTTCACAATTTTCTCAAAACGCCCCAACTGTGCTTGATTTTGCTCGTTTTTCAATAAGCCCGCCCCCTGGCCCCTTTTAGCAAAGATTTGGGAAAATCCGCATTTTTGACTTTTTCGACACTACCGGCCCTGTCGTTTTTTTCAAATTTTGCCCGGTTTGGAAAATCCTTCACAATTTTCTCAAAACGCCCCAACTGTGCTTGATTTTGCTCATTTCTGACTCAGTCCGCCCCCCTGGCACCTTTTAGCAAGGTTTGGGAAAATCCCCTTTTTTGACTTTTTCGACACTACCGGCCCTGTCTTTTTTTTCAAATTTTACCCGGTTTGGAAAATCCTTCACAATTTTCACAAAACGCCCCAACTGTGCTTGATTTTGCTCGTTTTTCAATAAGCCCGCCCCCTGGCCCCTTTTAGCAAAGATTTGGGAAAATCCGCATTTTTGACTTTTTCGACACTACCGGCCCTGTCGTTTTTTTCAAATTTTGCCCGGTTTGGAAAATCCTTCACAATTTTCTCAAAACGCCCCAACTGTGCTTGATTTTGCTCATTTCTGACTCAGTCCGCCCCCCAGGCACCTTTTAGCAAGGTTTGGGAAAATCCCCATTTTTGACTTTTTCGACACTACCGGCCCTGTCTTTTTTTCAAATTTTGCCCGGTTTGGAAAATCCTTCACAATTTTCACAAAACGTCCCAACTGTGCTTGATTTTGCTCGTTTTTCAATCAGCCCGCCCCCTGGCCCCTTTTAGCAATAATTTGGGAAAATCCCAATTTTTGACTTTTTCGACACTACCGGACCTGTCGTTTTTTTCAAATTTTGCCCACTTTGGAAAATCCTTCACAATTTTCTCAAAACGCCCCAACTGTGCTTGATTTTGCTCCTTTCTGACTCAGTCCACCCCCTGGCACCTTTTAGCAAGGTTTGTGAAAATCCCCATTTTTGACTTTTTCGACACTACCGGCCCTGTCGTTTTTTTCAAATTTTGCCCGGTTTGGAAAATCCTTCACAATTTTCCCAAAACGCCCCAACTGTGCTTGATTTTGCTCCTTTCTTACTTAGTCCGCCCCCCTGGCCCCTTTCAGCAAGGTTTTGGAAAATCCCCATTTTTGACTTTTTCGACACTACCGGCCCTGTCGTTTTTCTCAAATTTTACCCGGTTTGGAAAATCCTTCACAATTTTCTCAAAACGCCCCAACTGTGCTTGATTTTGCTCCTTTCTGACTCAGTCCGACCCCCTGGACCCTTTTAGCAAGGTTTGGGAAAATCCGCATTTTTGACTTTTTCGACACTACCGGCCCTGTCTTTTTTTTCAATTTTTGCCCACTTTGGAAAATCCTTCACAATTTTCACAAAACGCCCCAACTGTGCTTGATTTTGCTCATTTCTTACTCAGTCCGCCCCCCTGGCACCTTTTAGCAAGGTTTGGGAAAATCCCCATTTTTGACTTTTTCGACACTACCGGCCCTGTCGTTTTTTTCAATTTTTGCCCACTATGGAAAATCCTTCACAATTTTCACAAAATGCCCCAACTGTGCTTGATTTTGCTCGTTTTTCACTCAGACCCCCCCTCTGGCCTCTTTAAGCAAATTTTGTGAAAATCCGCATTTTTGACTTTTTCGACACTACCGGCCCTGTCGTTTTTTTCAATTTTTGCCAACTTTGGAAAATCCTTCACAATTTTCACACAACGCCCCAACTGTGCTTGATTTTGCTCCTTTCTGACTCAGCCCGCCCCCCTGGCCCCTTTTAGCAAGGTTTGGGAAAATCCCCATTTTTGACTTTTTCGACACTACCGGCCCTGTCGTTTTTTTCAAATTTTGCCCGGTTTGGAAAATCCTTCACAATTTTCCCAAAACGCCCCAACTGTGCTTGATTTTGCTCCTTTCTTACTTAGTCCGCCCCCCTGGCCCCTTTTAGCAAGGTTTGGGAAAATCCCCATTTTTGACTTTTTCGACACTACCGGTCCTGTCTTTTTTTCCATTTTTGCCCACTTTGGAAAATCCTTCACAATTTTCACAAAACGCCCCAACTGTGCTTGATTTTGCTCCTTTCTGACTCAGTCCGCCCCCCTGGCCCCTTTTAGCAAGGTTTGGGAAAATCCCCATTTTTGACTTTTTTGACACTACCGGCCCTGTCGTTTTTTTCAAATTTTGCCCGGTTTGGAAAATCCTTCACAAATTTCACAAAACGCCCCAACTGTGCTTGATTTTGCTCGTTTTTCAATCAGCCCGCCCCCTGGCCCCTTTTAGAAAAAATTTGGGAAAATCCCCATTTTTGACTTTTTCGACACTACCGGCCCTGTCGTTTTTTTCAAATTTTGCCCGGTTTGGAAAATCCTTCACAAATTTCACAAAACGCCCCAACTGTGCTTGATTTTGCTCGTTTTTCAATCAGCCCGCCCCCTGGCCCCTTTTTGAAAAAATTTGGGAAAATCCCCATTTTTGACTTTTTCGACACTACCGGCCCTGTCTTTTTTTTCAATTTATGCCCGGTTTGGAAAATCCTTCACAATTTTCACAAAACGCCCCAACTGTGCTTGATTTTGCTCCTTTCTTACTTAGTCCGCCCCCCTGGCCCCTTTTAGCAAGGTTTTGGAAAATCCCCATTTTTGACTTTTTCGACACTACCGGCCCTGTCGTTTTTTTCAAATTTTGCCCGGTTTGGAAAATCCTTCACAATTTTCTCAAAACGCCCCAACTGTGCTTGATTTTGCTCATTTCTGACTCAGTCCGCCCCCCTGGCCCCTTTTAGCAAGGTTTGGGAAAATCCCCATTTTTGACTTTTTCGACACTACCGGTCCTGTCTTTTTTTCCATTTTTGCCCACTTTGGAAAATCCTTCACAATTTTCACAAAACGCCCCAACTGTGCTTGATTTTGCTCCTTTCTGACTCAGTCCGCCCCCCTGGCCCCTTTTAGCAAGGTTTGGGAAAATCCCCATTTTTGACTTTTTTGACACTACCGGCCCTGTCGTTTTTTTCAAATTTTGCCCGGTTTGGAAAATCCTTCACAAATTTCCCAAAACGCCCCAACTGTGCTTGATTTAGCTCCTTTCTGACTCAGTCCGCCCCCCTGGCCCCTTTTAGCAAGGTTTGGGAAAATCCGCATTTTTGACTTTTTCGACACTACCGGCCCTGTCTTTTTTTCAAATTTTGCCCGGTTTGGAAAATCCTTCACAAATTTCACAAAACGCCCCAGCTCTGCTTGATTTTGCTCGTTTTTCAATCAGCCCGCCCCCTGGCCCCTTTTAGAAAAAAATTTGGGAAAATCCCCATTTTTGACTTTTTCGACACTACCGGCCCTGTCGTTTTTTTCAAATTTTGCCCGGTTTGGAAAATCCTTCACAAATTTTCCCAAAACGCCCCAACTGTGCTTGATTTTGCTCCTTTCTGACTCAGTCCACCCCCTGGCACCTTTTAGCAAGGTTTGTGAAAATCCCCATTTTTGACTTTTTCGACACTACCGGCCCTGTCTTTTTTTTCAATTTTTGCCCACTTTGGAAAATCCTTCACAATTTTCACAAAACGCCCCAACTGTGCTTGATTTTGCTCCTTTTTCACCCAGCCCCCCCCCTCTGGCCTCTTTAAGCAAAGTTTGGGAAAATCCCCATTTTTGACTTTTTCGACACTACCGGCCCTGTCTTTTTTTTGAAATTTTACCCGGTTTGGAAAATCCTTCACAATTTTCACAAAACGCCCCAACTGTGCTTGATTTTGCTCGTTTTTCAATAAGCCCGCCCCCTTGACCCTTTTAGCAAGGTTTGGGAAAATCCCCATTTTTGACTTTTTCGACACTACCGGCCCTGTCGTTTTTTTCAAATTTTGCCCGGTTTGGAAAATCCTTCACAATTTTCCCAAAACGCCCCAACTGTGCTTGATTTTGCTCCTTTCTTACTTAGTCCGCCCCCCTGGCCCCTTTCAGCAAGGTTTTGGAAAATCCCCATTTTTGACTTTTTCGACACTACCGGCCCTGTCGTTTTTTTCAAATTTTGCCCGGTTTGGAAAATCCTTCACAATTTTCTCAAAACGCCCCAACTGTGCTTGATTTTGCTCATTTCTGACTCAGTCCGCCCCCCTGGCCCCTTTTAGCAAGGTTTGGGAAAATCCCCATTTTTGACTTTTTCGACACTACCGGCCCTGTCTTTTTTTTCAATTTTTGCCCACTTTGGAAAATCCTTCACAATTTTCAAAAAACGCCCCAACTGTGCTTGATTTTGCTCCTTTTTCACCCAGCCCCCCCCTCTGGCCTCTTTAAGCAAATTTTGTGAAAATCCCCATTTTTTACTTTTTCGACACTACCGGCCCTGTCTTTTTTTTCAAATTTTGCCCGGTTTGGAAAATCCTTCACAATTTTCACACAACGCCCCAACTGTGCTTGATTTTGCTCCTTTCTCACTCAGCCCGCCCCCCTGGCCCCTTTTAGCAAGGATTTGGGAAAATCCCCATTTTTGACTTTTTCGACACTACCAGCCCTGTCGTTTTTTTCAAATTTTGCCCGGTTTGGAAAATCCTTCACAATTTTCCCAAAACGCCCCAACTGTGCTTGATTTTGCTCCTTTCTGACTCAGTCCGCCCCCCTGGCCCCTTTTAGCAAGGTTTGGGAAAATCCCCATTTTTGACTTTTTCGACACTACCGGCCCTGTCTTTTTTTTCAAATTTTACCCGGTTTGGAAAATCCTTCACAATTTTCACAAAACGCCCCAACTGTGCTTGATTTTGCTCCTTTCTTACTTAGTCCGCCCCCCTGGCCCCTTTTAGCAAGGTTTTGGAAAATCCCCATTTTTGACTTTTTCGACACTACCGGACCTGTCGTTTTTTTCAAATTTTGCCCACTTTGGAAAATCCTTCACAATTTTCTCAAAACGCCCCAACTGTGCTTGATTTTGCTCCTTTCTGACTCAGTCCACCCCCTGGCACCTTTTAGCAAGGTTTGTGAAAATCCCCATTTTTGACTTTTTCGACACTACCGCCCCTGTCGTTTTTTTCAATTTTTGCCCTCTTTGGAAAATCCTTCACAATTTTCACAAAACGCCCCAACTGTGCTTGATTTTGCTCCTTTTTCACACAGCCCCCACTCTGGCCTCTTTAAGCAAAGTTTGGGAAAATCCCCATTTTTGACTTTTTCGACACTACCGGCACTGTCGTTTTTTTCAAATTTTGCCCGGTTTGGAAAATCCTTCACAATTTTCCCAAAACGCCCCAACTGTGCTTGATTTTGCTCCTTTCTGACTCAGTCCGCCCCCCTGGCCCCTTTTAGCAAGGTTTGGGAAAATCCCCATTTTTGACTTTTTCGACACTACCGGCCCTGTCTTTTTTTTCAAATTTTACCCGGTTTGGAAAATCCTTCACAATTTTCTCAAAACGCCCCAACTGTGCTTGATTTTGCTCCTTTCTGACTCAGTCCGCCCCCCTGGCCCCTTTTAGCAAGGTTTGGGAAAATCCGCATTTTTGACTTTTTCGACACTACCGGCCCTGTCTTTTTTTTCAATTTTTGCCCACTTTGGAAAATCCTTCACAATTTTCACAAAACGCCCCAACTGTGCTTGATTTTGCTCCTTTCTTACTTAGTCCGCCCCCCTGGCCCCTTTTAGCAAGGTTTTGGAAAATCCCCATTTTTGACTTTTTCGACACTACCGGCCCTGTCGTTTTTTTCAAATTTTGCCCGGTTTGGAAAATCCTTCACAATTTTCTCAAAACGCCCCAACTGTGCTTGATTTTGCTCATTTCTGACTCAGTCCGCCCCCCTGGCCCCTTTTAGCAAGGTTTGGGAAAATCCGCATTTTTGACTTTTTCGACACTACCGGCCCTGTCTTTTTTTTCAATTTTTGCCCACTTTGGAAAATCCTTCACAATTTTCACAAAACGCCCCAACTGTGCTTGATTTTGCTCCTTTCTTACTTAGTCCGCCCCCCTGGCCCCTTTTAGCAAGGTTTTGGAAAATCCCCATTTTTGACTTTTTCGACACTACCGGACCTGTCGTTTTTTTCAAATTTTGCCCACTTTGGAAAATCCTTCACAATTTTCTCAAAACGCCCCAACTGTGCTTGATTTTGCTCCTTTCTGACTCAGTCCACCCCCTGGCACCTTTTAGCAAGGTTTGTGAAAATCCCCATTTTTGACTTTTTCGACACTACCGCCCCTGTCGTTTTTTTCAATTTTTGCCCTCTTTGGAAAATCCTTCACAATTTTCACAAAACGCCCCAACTGTGCTTGATTTTGCTCCTTTTTCACCCAGCCCCCCCCCTCTGGCCTCTTTAAGCAAAGTTTGGGAAAATCCGCATTTTTGACTTTTTCGACACTACCGGCCCTGTCTTTTTTTCAAATTTTTGCCCACTTTGGAAAATCCTTCACAATTTTCACAAAACGCCCCAACTGTGCTTGATTTTGCTCCTTTCTTACTTAGTCCGCCCCCCTGGCCCCTTTTAGCAAGGTTTTGGAAAATTCCCATTTTTGACTTTTTCGACACTACCGGACCTGTCGTTTTTTTCAAATTTTGCCCACTTTGGAAAATCCTTCACAATTTTCTCAAAACGCCCCAACTGTGCTTGATTTTGCTCCTTTCTGACTCAGTCCACCCCCTGGCACCTTTTAGCAAGGTTTGTGAAAATCCCCATTTTTGACTTTTTCGACACTACCGCCCCTGTCGTTTTTTTCAATTTTTGCCCTCTTTGGAAAATCCTTCACAATTTTCACAAAACGCCCCAACTGTGCTTGATTTTGCTCCTTTTTCACACAGCCCCCCCCTCTGGCCTCTTTAAGCAAAGTTTGGGAAAATCCCCATTTTTGACTTTTTCGACACTACCGGCACTGTCGTTTTTTTCAAATTTTGCCCGGTTTGGAAAATCCTTCACAATTTTCCCAAAACGCCCCAACTGTGCTTGATTTTGCTCCTTTCTGACTCAGTCCGCCCCCCTGGCCCCTTTTAGCAAGGTTTGGGAAAATCCCCATTTTTGACTTTTTCGACACTACCGGCCCTGTCTTTTTTTTCAAATTTTACCCGGTTTGGAAAATCCTTCACAATTTTCTCAAAACGCCCCAACTGTGCTTGATTTTGCTCCTTTCTGACTCAGTCCGCCCCCCTGGCCCCTTTTAGCAAGGTTTGGGAAAATCCGCATTTTTGACTTTTTCGACACTACCGGCCCTGTCTTTTTTTTCAATTTTTGCCCACTTTGGAAAATCCTTCACAATTTTCACAAAACGCCCCAACTGTGCTTGATTTTGCTCCTTTCTTACTTAGTCCGCCCCCCTGGCCCCTTTTAGCAAGGTTTTGGAAAATCCCCATTTTTGACTTTTTCGACACTACCGGCCCTGTCGTTTTTTTCAAATTTTGCCCGGTTTGGAAAATCCTTCACAATTTTCTCAAAACGCCCCAACTGTGCTTGATTTTGCTCATTTCTGACTCAGTCCGCCCCCCTGGCCCCTTTTAGCAAGGTTTGGGAAAATCCGCATTTTTGACTTTTTCGACACTACCGGCCCTGTCTTTTTTTTCAATTTTTGCCCACTTTGGAAAATCCTTCACAATTTTCACAAAACGCCCCAACTGTGCTTGATTTTGCTCCTTTCTTACTTAGTCCGCCCCCCTGGCCCCTTTTAGCAAGGTTTTGGAAAATCCCCATTTTTGACTTTTTCGACACTACCGGACCTGTCGTTTTTTTCAAATTTTGCCCACTTTGGAAAATCCTTCACAATTTTCTCAAAACGCCCCAACTGTGCTTGATTTTGCTCCTTTCTGACTCAGTCCACCCCCTGGCACCTTTTAGCAAGGTTTGTGAAAATCCCCATTTTTGACTTTTTCGACACTACCGCCCCTGTCGTTTTTTTCAATTTTTGCCCTCTTTGGAAAATCCTTCACAATTTTCACAAAACGCCCCAACTGTGCTTGATTTTGCTCCTTTTTCACCCAGCCCCCCCCCTCTGGCCTCTTTAAGCAAAGTTTGGGAAAATCCGCATTTTTGACTTTTTCGACACTACCGGCCCTGTCTTTTTTTCAAATTTTTGCCCACTTTGGAAAATCCTTCACAATTTTCACAAAACGCCCCAACTGTGCTTGATTTTGCTCCTTTCTTACTTAGTCCACCCCCCTGGCCCCTTTTAGCAAGGTTTTGGAAAATTCCCATTTTTGACTTTTTCGACACTACCGGACCTGTCGTTTTTTTCAAATTTTGCCCACTTTGGAAAATCCTTCACAATTTTCTCAAAACGCCCCAACTGTGCTTGATTTTGCTCCTTTCTGACTCAGTCCACCCCCTGGCACCTTTTAGCAAGGTTTGTGAAAATCCCCATTTTTGACTTTTTCGACACTACCGCCCCTGTCTTTTTTTTCAAATTTTGCCCGGTTTGGAAAATCCTTCACAATTTTCACACAACGCCCCAACTGTGCTTGATTTTGCTCCTTTCTCACTCAGCCCGCCCCCCTGGCCCCTTTTAGCAAGGATTTGGGAAAATCCCCATTTTTGACTTTTTCGACACTACCAGCCCTGTCGTTTTTTTCAAATTTTGCCCGGTTTGGAAAATCCTTCACAATTTTCCCAAAACGCCCCAACTGTGCTTGATTTTGCTCCTTTCTGACTCAGTCCGCCCCCCTGGCCCCTTTTAGCAAGGTTTGGGAAAATCCCCATTTTTGACTTTTTCGACACTACCGGCCCTGTCTTTTTTTTCAAATTTTACCCGGTTTGGAAAATCCTTCACAATTTTCACAAAACGCCCCAACTGTGCTTGATTTTGCTCCTTTCTTACTTAGTCCGCCCCCCTGGCCCCTTTTAGCAAGGTTTTGGAAAATCCCCATTTTTGACTTTTTCGACACTACCGGACCTGTCGTTTTTTTCAAATTTTGCCCACTTTGGAAAATCCTTCACAATTTTCTCAAAACGCCCCAACTGTGCTTGATTTTGCTCCTTTCTGACTCAGTCCACCCCCTGGCACCTTTTAGCAAGGTTTGTGAAAATCCCCATTTTTGACTTTTTCGACACTACCGCCCCTGTCGTTTTTTTCAATTTTTGCCCTCTTTGGAAAATCCTTCACAATTTTCACAAAACGCCCCAACTGTGCTTGATTTTGCTCCTTTTTCACACAGCCCCCACTCTGGCCTCTTTAAGCAAAGTTTGGGAAAATCCCCATTTTTGACTTTTTCGACACTACCGGCACTGTCGTTTTTTTCAAATTTTGCCCGGTTTGGAAAATCCTTCACAATTTTCACAAAACGCCCCAACTGTGCTTGATTTTGCTCCTTTCTGACTCAGTCCGCCCCCCTGGCCCCTTTTAGCAAGGTTTGGGAAAATCCCCATTTTTGACTTTTTCGACACTACCGGCCCTGTCTTTTTTTTCAAATTTTACCCGGTTTGGAAAATCCTTCACAATTTTCTCAAAACGCCCCAACTGTGCTTGATTTTGCTCCTTTCTGACTCAGTCCGCCCCCCTGGCCCCTTTTAGCAAGGTTTGGGAAAATCCGCATTTTTGACTTTTTCGACACTACCGGCCCTGTCTTTTTTTCAAATTTTTGCCCACTTTGGAAAATCCTTCACAATTTTCACAAAACGCCCCAACTGTGCTTGATTTTGCTCCTTTCTTACTTAGTCCACCCCCCTGGCCCCTTTTAGCAAGGTTTTGGAAAATTCCCATTTTTGACTTTTTCGACACTACCGGACCTGTCGTTTTTTTCAAATTTTGCCCACTTTGGAAAATCCTTCACAATTTTCTCAAAACGCCCCAACTGTGCTTGATTTTGCTCCTTTCTGACTCAGTCCACCCCCTGGCACCTTTTAGCAAGGTTTGTGAAAATCCCCATTTTTGACTTTTTCGACACTACCGCCCCTGTCTTTTTTTTCAAATTTTGCCCGGTTTGGAAAATCCTTCACAATTTTCACACAACGCCCCAACTGTGCTTGATTTTGCTCCTTTCTCACTCAGCCCGCCCCCCTGGCCCCTTTTAGCAAGGATTTGGGAAAATCCCCATTTTTGACTTTTTCGACACTACCAGCCCTGTCGTTTTTTTCAAATTTTGCCCGGTTTGGAAAATCCTTCACAATTTTCCCAAAACGCCCCAACTGTGCTTGATTTTGCTCCTTTCTGACTCAGTCCGCCCCCCTGGCCCCTTTTAGCAAGGTTTGGGAAAATCCCCATTTTTGACTTTTTCGACACTACCGGCCCTGTCTTTTTTTTCAAATTTTACCCGGTTTGGAAAATCCTTCACAATTTTCACAAAACGCCCCAACTGTGCTTGATTTTGCTCCTTTCTTACTTAGTCCGCCCCCCTGGCCCCTTTTAGCAAGGTTTTGGAAAATCCCCATTTTTGACTTTTTCGACACTACCGGACCTGTCGTTTTTTTCAAATTTTGCCCACTTTGGAAAATCCTTCACAATTTTCTCAAAACGCCCCAACTGTGCTTGATTTTGCTCCTTTCTGACTCAGTCCACCCCCTGGCACCTTTTAGCAAGGTTTGTGAAAATCCCCATTTTTGACTTTTTCGACACTACCGCCCCTGTCGTTTTTTTCAATTTTTGCCCTCTTTGGAAAATCCTTCACAATTTTCACAAAACGCCCCAACTGTGCTTGATTTTGCTCCTTTTTCACACAGCCCCCACTCTGGCCTCTTTAAGCAAAGTTTGGGAAAATCCCCATTTTTGACTTTTTCGACACTACCGGCACTGTCGTTTTTTTCAAATTTTGCCCGGTTTGGAAAATCCTTCACAATTTTCACAAAACGCCCCAACTGTGCTTGATTTTGCTCCTTTTTCACACAGCCCCCACTCTGGCCTCTTTAAGCAAAGTTTGGGAAAATCCCCATTTTTGACTTTTTCGACACTACCGGCACTGTCGTTTTTTTCAAATTTTGCCCGGTTTGGAAAATCCTTCACAATTTTCCCAAAACGCCCCAACTGTGCTTGATTTTGCTCCTTTCTGACTCAGTCCGCCCCCCTGGCCCCTTTTAGCAAGGTTTGGGAAAATCCCCATTTTTGACTTTTTCGACACTACCGGCCCTGTCTTTTTTTTCAAATTTTACCCGGTTTGGAAAATCCTTCACAATTTTCTCAAAACGCCCCAACTGTGCTTGATTTTGCTCCTTTCTGACTCAGTCCGCCCCCCTGGCCCCTTTTAGCAAGGTTTGGGAAAATCCGCATTTTTGACTTTTTCGACACTACCGGCCCTGTCTTTTTTTTCAATTTTTGCCCACTTTGGAAAATCCTTCACAATTTTCACAAAACGCCCCAACTGTGCTTGATTTTGCTCCTTTCTTACTTAGTCCGCCCCCCTGGCCCCTTTTAGCAAGGTTTTGGAAAATCCCCATTTTTGACTTTTTCGACACTACCGGCCCTGTCGTTTTTTTCAAATTTTGCCCGGTTTGGAAAATCCTTCACAATTTTCTCAAAACGCCCCAACTGTGCTTGATTTTGCTCATTTCTGACTCAGTCCGCCCCCCTGGCCCCTTTTAGCAAGGTTTGGGAAAATCCGCATTTTTGACTTTTTCGACACTACCGGCCCTGTCTTTTTTTTCAATTTTTGCCCACTTTGGAAAATCCTTCACAATTTTCACAAAACGCCCCAACTGTGCTTGATTTTGCTCCTTTCTTACTTAGTCCGCCCCCCTGGCCCCTTTTAGCAAGGTTTTGGAAAATCCCCATTTTTGACTTTTTCGACACTACCGGACCTGTCGTTTTTTTCAAATTTTGCCCACTTTGGAAAATCCTTCACAATTTTCTCAAAACGCCCCAACTGTGCTTGATTTTGCTCCTTTCTGACTCAGTCCACCCCCTGGCACCTTTTAGCAAGGTTTGTGAAAATCCCCATTTTTGACTTTTTCGACACTACCGCCCCTGTCGTTTTTTTCAATTTTTGCCCTCTTTGGAAAATCCTTCACAATTTTCACAAAACGCCCCAACTGTGCTTGATTTTGCTCCTTTTTCACCCAGCCCCCCCCCTCTGGCCTCTTTAAGCAAAGTTTGGGAAAATCCGCATTTTTGACTTTTTCGACACTACCGGCCCTGTCTTTTTTTCAAATTTTTGCCCACTTTGGAAAATCCTTCACAATTTTCACAAAACGCCCCAACTGTGCTTGATTTTGCTCCTTTCTTACTTAGTCCGCCCCCCTGGCCCCTTTTAGCAAGGTTTTGGAAAATTCCCATTTTTGACTTTTTCGACACTACCGGACCTGTCGTTTTTTTCAAATTTTGCCCACTTTGGAAAATCCTTCACAATTTTCTCAAAACGCCCCAACTGTGCTTGATTTTGCTCCTTTCTGACTCAGTCCACCCCCTGGCACCTTTTAGCAAGGTTTGTGAAAATCCCCATTTTTGACTTTTTCGACACTACCGCCCCTGTCGTTTTTTTCAATTTTTGCCCTCTTTGGAAAATCCTTCACAATTTTCACAAAACGCCCCAACTGTGCTTGATTTTGCTCCTTTTTCACACAGCCCCCCCCTCTGGCCTCTTTAAGCAAAGTTTGGGAAAATCCCCATTTTTGACTTTTTCGACACTACCGGCACTGTCGTTTTTTTCAAATTTTGCCCGGTTTGGAAAATCCTTCACAATTTTCCCAAAACGCCCCAACTGTGCTTGATTTTGCTCCTTTCTGACTCAGTCCGCCCCCCTGGCCCCTTTTAGCAAGGTTTGGGAAAATCCCCATTTTTGACTTTTTCGACACTACCGGCCCTGTCTTTTTTTTCAAATTTTACCCGGTTTGGAAAATCCTTCACAATTTTCTCAAAACGCCCCAACTGTGCTTGATTTTGCTCCTTTCTGACTCAGTCCGCCCCCCTGGCCCCTTTTAGCAAGGTTTGGGAAAATCCGCATTTTTGACTTTTTCGACACTACCGGCCCTGTCTTTTTTTTCAATTTTTGCCCACTTTGGAAAATCCTTCACAATTTTCACAAAACGCCCCAACTGTGCTTGATTTTGCTCCTTTCTTACTTAGTCCGCCCCCCTGGCCCCTTTTAGCAAGGTTTTGGAAAATCCCCATTTTTGACTTTTTCGACACTACCGGCCCTGTCGTTTTTTTCAAATTTTGCCCGGTTTGGAAAATCCTTCACAATTTTCTCAAAACGCCCCAACTGTGCTTGATTTTGCTCATTTCTGACTCAGTCCGCCCCCCTGGCCCCTTTTAGCAAGGTTTGGGAAAATCCGCATTTTTGACTTTTTCGACACTACCGGCCCTGTCTTTTTTTTCAATTTTTGCCCACTTTGGAAAATCCTTCACAATTTTCACAAAACGCCCCAACTGTGCTTGATTTTGCTCCTTTCTTACTTAGTCCGCCCCCCTGGCCCCTTTTAGCAAGGTTTTGGAAAATCCCCATTTTTGACTTTTTCGACACTACCGGACCTGTCGTTTTTTTCAAATTTTGCCCACTTTGGAAAATCCTTCACAATTTTCTCAAAACGCCCCAACTGTGCTTGATTTTGCTCCTTTCTGACTCAGTCCACCCCCTGGCACCTTTTAGCAAGGTTTGTGAAAATCCCCATTTTTGACTTTTTCGACACTACCGCCCCTGTCGTTTTTTTCAATTTTTGCCCTCTTTGGAAAATCCTTCACAATTTTCACAAAACGCCCCAACTGTGCTTGATTTTGCTCCTTTTTCACCCAGCCCCCCCCCTCTGGCCTCTTTAAGCAAAGTTTGGGAAAATCCGCATTTTTGACTTTTTCGACACTACCGGCCCTGTCTTTTTTTCAAATTTTTGCCCACTTTGGAAAATCCTTCACAATTTTCACAAAACGCCCCAACTGTGCTTGATTTTGCTCCTTTCTTACTTAGTCCACCCCCCTGGCCCCTTTTAGCAAGGTTTTGGAAAATTCCCATTTTTGACTTTTTCGACACTACCGGACCTGTCGTTTTTTTCAAATTTTGCCCACTTTGGAAAATCCTTCACAATTTTCTCAAAACGCCCCAACTGTGCTTGATTTTGCTCCTTTCTGACTCAGTCCACCCCCTGGCACCTTTTAGCAAGGTTTGTGAAAATCCCCATTTTTGACTTTTTCGACACTACCGCCCCTGTCGTTTTTTTCAATTTTTGCCCTCTTTGGAAAATCCTTCACAATTTTCACAAAACGCCCCAACTGTGCTTGATTTTGCTCCTTTTTCACACAGCCCCCCCCTCTGGCCTCTTTAAGCAAAGTTTGGGAAAATCCCCATTTTTGACTTTTTCGACACTACCGGCACTGTCGTTTTTTTCAAATTTTGCCCGGTTTGGAAAATCCTTCACAATTTTCCCAAAACGCCCCAACTGTGCTTGATTTTGCTCCTTTCTGACTCAGTCCGCCCCCCTGGCCCCTTTTAGCAAGGTTTTGGAAAATCCCCATTTTTGACTTTTTCGACACTACCGGCCCTGTCTTTTTTTTCAAATTTTACCCGGTTTGGAAAATCCTTCACAATTTTCTCAAAACGCCCCAACTGTGCTTGATTTTGCTCCTTTCTGACTCAGTCCGCCCCCCTGGCCCCTTTTAGCAAGGTTTGGGAAAATCCCCATTTTTGACTTTTTCGACACTACCGGCCCTGTCTTTTTTTTCAATTTTTGCCCACTTTGGAAAATCCTTCACAATTTTCACAAAACGCCCCAACTGTGCTTGATTTTGCTCCTTTCTTACTTAGTCCGCCCCCCTGGCCCCTTTTAGCAAGGTTTTGGAAAATCCCCATTTTTGACTTTTTCGACACTACCGGACCTGTCGTTTTTTTCAAATTTTGCCCACTTTGGAAAATCCTTCACAATTTTCTCAAAACGCCCCAACTGTGCTTGATTTTGCTCCTTTCTGACTCAGTCCACCCCCTGGCACCTTTTAGCAAGGTTTGTGAAAATCCCCATTTTTGACTTTTTCGACACTACCGCCCCTGTCGTTTTTTTCAATTTTTGCCCTCTTTGGAAAATCCTTCACAATTTTCACAAAACGCCCCAACTGTGCTTGATTTTGCTCCTTTTTCACCCAGCCCCCCCCCCCTCTGGCCTCTTTAAGCAAAATTTGGGAAAATCCGCATTTTTGACTTTTTCGACACTACCGGCCCTGTCTTTTTTTCAAATTTTGCCCGGTTTGGAAAATCCTTCACAAATTTCACAAAACGCCCCAACTGTGCTTGATTTTGCTCGTTTTTCAATCAGCCCGCCCCCTGGCCCCTTTTAGAAAAAATTTGGGAAAATCCCCATTTTTGACTTTTTCGACACTACCGGCCCTGTCGTTTTTTTCAAATTTTGCCCGGTTTGGAAAATCCTTCACAAATTTTCCCAAAACGCCCAAACTGTGCTTGATTTTGCTCCTTTCTGACTCAGCCCGCCCCCCTGGCCCCTTTTAGCAAGGTTTGGGAAAATCCCCATTTTTGACTTTTTTGACACTACCAGCCCTGTCGTTTTTTTCAATTTTTGCCCACTATGGAAAATCCTTCACAATTTTCACAAAACGCCCCAACTGTGCTTGATTTTGCTCCTTTCTCACTCAGCCCGCCCCCCTGGCCCCTTTTAGCAAGGATTTGGGAAAATCCCCATTTTTGACTTTTTCGACACTACCGGCCCTGTCGTTTTTTTCAAATTTTGCCCGGTTTGGAAAATCCTTCACAATTTTCCCAAAACGCCCCAACTGTGCTTGATTTTGCTCCTTTCTGACTCAGTCCGCCCCCCTGGCCCCTTTTAGCAAGGTTTGGGAAAATCCCCATTTTTGACTTTTTCGACACTACCGGCCCTGTCTTTTTTTTCAATTTATGCCCGGTTTGGAAAATCCCTCACAATTTTCACAAAACGCCCCAACTGTGCTTGATTTTGCTCCTTTCTCACTCAGCCCGCCCCCCTGGCCCCTTTTAGCAAGGATTTGGGAAAATCCCCATTTTTGACTTTTTCGACACTACCGGCCCTGTCTTTTTTTTCAATTTATGCCCGGTTTGGAAAATCCCTCACAATTTTCACAAAACGCCCCAACTGTGCTTGATTTTGCTCCTTTCTGACTCAGTCCGCACCCCTGGCCCCTTTTAGCAAGGTTTGGGAAAATCCCCATTTTTGACTTTTTCGACACTACCGGCCCCGTCGTTTTTTAAAATTTTTGCCAACTTTGGAAAATCCTTCACAATTTTCACAAAACGCCCCAACTGTGCTTGATTTTGCTCGTTTTTCAATCAGCCCGCCCCCTGGCCCCTTTTAGCAAAAATTTGGGAAAATCCCAATTTTTGAGTTTTTCGACACTACCGGACCTGTCGTTTTTTTTCAAATTTTGCCCACTTTGGAAAATCCTTCACAATTTTCTCAAAACGCCCCAACTGTGCTTGATTTTGCTCCTTTCTGACTCAGTCCACCCCCTGGCACCTTTTAGCAAGGTTTGTGAAAATCCCCATTTTTGAGTTTTTCGACACTACCGGCCCTGACGTTTTTTTCAATTTTTGCCCACTTTGGAAAATCCTTCACAATTTTCACAAAACGCCCCAACTGTGCTTGATTTTGCTCCTTTTTCACCCAGCCCCCCCCTCTGGCCTCTTTAAGCAAAGTTTGGGAAAATCCCCATTTTTGACTTTTTCGACACTACCGGCCCTGTCTTTTTTTTCAAATTTTACCCGGTTTGGAAAATCCTTCACAATTTTCACAAAACGCCCCAACTGTGCTTGATTTTGCTCATTTCTGACTCAGTCCGCCCCCCTGGCCCCTTTTAGCAAAGATTTGGGAAAATCCGCATTTTTGACTTTTTCGACACTACCGGCCCTGTCGTTTTTTTCAAATTTTGCCCGGATTGGAAAATCCTTCACAATTTTCCCAAAACGCCCCAACTGTGCTTGATTTTGCTCCTTTCTTACTTAGTCCGCCCCCCTGGCCCCTTTTAGCAAGGTTTTGGAAAATCCCCATTTTTGACTTTTTCGACACTACCGGCCCTGTCGTTTTTTTCAAATTTTGCCCGGTTTGGAAAATCCTTCACAATTTTCTCAAAACGCCCCAACTGTGCTTGATTTTGCTCATTTCTGACTCAGTCCGCCCCCCTGGCCCCTTTTAGCAAGGTTTTGGAAAATCCCCATTTTTGACTTTTTCGACACTACCGGACCTGTCGTTTTTTTCAAATTTTGCCAACTTTGGAAAATCCTTCACAATTTTCTCAAAACGCCCCAACTGTGCTTGATTTTGCTCCTTTCTGACTCAGTCCACCCCCTGGCACCTTTTAGCAAGGTTTGTGAAAATCCACATTTTTGACTTTTTCGACACTACCGCCCCTGTCGTTTTTTTCAATTTTTGCCCTCTTTGGAAAATCCTTCACAATTTTCACAAAACGCCCCAACTGTGCTTGATTTTGCTCCTTTTTCACACAGCCCCCCCCTCTGGCCTCTTTAAGCAAAGTTTGGGAAAATCCCCATTTTTGACTTTTTCGACACTACCGGCACTGTCGTTTTTTTCAAATTTTGCCCGGTTTGGAAAATCCTTCACAATTTTCTCAAAACGCCCCAACTGTGCTTGATTTTGCTCATTTCTGACTCAGTCTGCCCCCCTGGCCCCTTTTAGCAAGGTTTGGGAAAATCCCCATTTTTGACTTTTTCGACACTACCGGCCCTGTCTTTTTTTTCAATTTTTGCCCACTTTGGAAAATCCTTCACAATTTTCACAAAACGCCCCAACTGTGCTTGATTTTGCTCCTTTCTTACTTAGAACGCCCCCCTGGCCCCTTTTAGCAAGGTTTTGGAAAATCCCCATTTTTGACTTTTTCGACACTACCGGACCTGTCGTTTTTTTCAAATTTTGCCCACTTTGGAAAATCCTTCACAATTTTCTCAAAACGCCCCAACTGTGCTTGATTTTGCTCCTTTCTGACTCAGTCCACCCCCTGGCACCTTTTAGCAAGGTTTGTGAAAATCCCCATTTTTGACTTTTTCGACACTACCGCCCCTGTCGTTTTTTTCAATTTTTGCCCTCTTTGGAAAATCCTTCACAATTTTCACAAAACGCCCCAACTGTGCTTGATTTTGCTCCTTTTTCACCCAGCCCCCCCCTCTGGCCTCTTTAAGCAAAGTTTGGGAAAATCCCCATTTTTGACTTTTTCGACACTACCGGCCCTGTCGTTTTTTTCAATTTATGCCCGGTTTGGAAAATCCTTCACAATTTTCCCAAAACGCCCCAACTGTGCTTGATTTTGCTCGTTTTTCACTCAGCCCGCCCCCCTGGCCCCTTTTAGCAAGGTTTGGGAAAATCCCCATTTTTGACTTTTCGACACTACCGGCCCTGTCGTTTTTTTCAAATTTTGCCCGGTTTGGAAAAATCCTTCACAATTTTCACACAACGCCCCAACTGTGCTTGATTTTGCACCTTTCTCACTCAGCCCGCCCCCTTGGGCCCTTTTAGCAAGGTTTGGGAAAATCCCCATTTTTGACTTTTTTCGACACTACCGGCCCTGTCGTTTTTTTCAATTTTTGCCCACTTTGGAAAATCCTTCACAATTTTCACAAAACGCCCCAACTGTGCTTGATTTTGCTCATTTTTCACTCAGCTCGCCCGTCTGGCCCCTTTTAGCAAGGTTTGGGAAAATCCCCATTTTTTACTTTTTTCGACACTACCGGCCCTGTCGTTTTTTTCAATTTTTGCCCACTTTGGAATATCCTTCACAATTTTCACATTACACACCAACTGTGCTTGATTTTGCTTGTTTTTTAACTCAGCCCGCCCGTCTGGCCCCTTTTAGCAAGGTTTGGGAAAATCCCCTTTTTTAACTTTTTCGACACTACCGGGACTGTCGTTTTTTTAAATTTTTGCCCACTTTGCAAAATCCTTCACAATTTTCACAAAACGCCCCAACTGTGCCTGATTTTGCTCCTTTTTCACTCAGGCCCCCCCCCCTGGCCCCTTTTAGCAAGGTTTGGGAAAATTCCCATTTCTGACTTTTTCGACACTACCGGCCCTGTCGTTTTTTTCAATTTTTGCCCACTTTGGAATATCCTTCACAATTTTCACATTACACACCAACTGTGCTTGATTTTGCTCGTTTTTTAACTCAGCCCGCCCGTCTGGCCCTTTTAGCAAGGTTTGGGAAAATCCCCATTTTTGACTTTTTTCGACACTACCGGCCCTGTCGTTTTTTTCAATTTTTGCCCACTTTGCAAAATCCTTCACAATTTTCACAAAAAACCCCAACTGTGCTTGATTTTGCTCGTTTTTCACTCAGCCCGCCCGTCTGGCCCCTTTTAGCAAGGTTTGGGAAAATCCCCATTTTTGACTTCTTCGACACTACCGGGACTGTCGTTTTTTAAAATTTTTGCCCACTTTGCAAAATCCTTCACAATTTTCACAAAAAACCCCAACTGTGCTTGATTTTGCTCGTTTTTCACTCAGCCCGCCCGTCTGGCCCCTTTTAGCAAGGTTTGGGAAAATCCCCATTTTTAACTTTTTCGACACTACCGGGACTGTCGTTTTTTAATATTTTTCCCCACTTTGCTAAATCCTTCACAATTTTCACAAAACGCCCCAACTGTGCTTGATTTTGCTCATTTCTCACTCAGCTCGCCCGTCTGGCCCCTTTTAGCAAGGTTTGGGAAAATCCCCATTGTTGACTTTTTCGACACTACCGGCCCTGTCGTTTTTTTCAATTTTTTTCCCACTTTGGAAAATCCTTCAAAATTTTCACATTACACACCAACTGTGCTTGATTTTGCTCGTTTTTTAACTCAGCCCGCCCGTCTGGCCCCTTTTAGCAAGGTTTGGGAAAATCCCCATTTTTGACTTTTTCGACACTACCGGGACTGTCGTTTTTTAAAATTTTTGCCCACTTTGGAAAATCCGTCACAATTTTCAAGAAACGCCCCAACTATGCTTGTTTTTGCTCATTTTTCACTCAGCTCGCCCGTCTGGCCCCTTTTAGCAAGGTTTGGGAAAATCCCCATTGTTGACTTTTTCGACACTACCGGGACTGTCGTTTTTTAAAATTTTTGCCCACTTTGGAAAATCCTTCACAATTTTCAAGAAACGCCCCAACTATGCTTGATTTTGCTCATTTTTCACTCAGCTCGCCCGTCTGGCCCCTTTTAGCAAGGTTTGGGAAAATCCCCATTGTTGACTTTTTCGACACTACCGGGACTGTCGTTTTTTTAAATTTTTGCCCACTTTGCAAAATCCTTCACAATTTTCACAAAACGCCCCAACTGTGCTTGATTTTGCACCTTTCTCACTCAGCCCGCCCCCCTGGGCCCTTTTAGCAAGGTTTGGGAAAATCCCCATTTTTGACTTTTTCGACACTACCGGTCCTGTCGTTTCTTTCAATTTTTGCCCGGTTTTTGAAAATCCTTCACAATTTTCACACAACGCCCCAACTGTGCTTGATTTTACTACTTTTTCACTCAGCCCGCCCGTTTGGCCCCTTTTAGCAAGTTTTGGGAAAATCCCCAGTTTTGACTTTTTCGACACTACCGGCCCTGTCGTTTTTTTTTAAATTTTTGCTCACTTTGGAATATCCTTCACAATTTTCACAAAACGCCCCAACTGTGCTTGATTTTGCCCATTTTTCACTCAGCTCGCCCGTCTAGCCCCTTTTAGCAAGGTTTGGGAAAATCCCCATTTTTGACTTTTTCGACACTACCGGGAATGTCGTTTTTTTTTGTTTTTGCCCACTTTGGAAAATCCTTCACAATTTTCACAAAACGCCCCAACTGTGCTTGATTTTGCACCTTTCTCACTCAGTCCGCCCCCTTGGCTCCTTTTAGCAAGGTTTGGGAGAAACCCCATTTTTGACTTTTTCGACACTACTGGCCCTGTCGTTTTTTTCAATTTTTGCCGACTTTGGAAAATCCTTCACAATTTTTACAAAACGCCCCGCCTATGCATGATTTTGCTCCTTTCTCACTCAGCCCGCTCCCCTGGCCCCTTTTAGCAAGGTTTGGGAAAATCCCCATTTTTGACTATTTCGACACTACCGGCCCTGTCGTTTTTTTCAAATTTTGCCCGGTTTGGAAAATTCCCATTTTTGACTTTTTCAACACTACCGGCCCTGTCATTTTTTTCAATTTTTTCCCACTTTGGAAAATCCTTCACAATTTTCACAAAGCGCCCCAACTGTGCTTGATTTTGCTCCTTTCTCACTCAGCCCGCCCCCCTAGCCCCTTTTAGCAAGGTTTGGGAAAATCCCCATTTTTGACTTTTTGACACTACCGGCCCTGTCGTTTTTTTTAATTTTTGTCCACTTTGGAAAATCCTTTACAAATTTCACACAACGCCCCAACTGTGCTTGATTTTGCTCCCAGGACCCAGGACACGCTGGAGAGACTATGTCTCTCGGCTGGCCTGGGAACGCCTCGTGATCCCCCGGGAAGAGCTGGACGAAGTGGCTGGGGAGAGGGAAGTCTGGGTTTCCCTGCTTAGGCTGCTGCCCCCGCGACCCGACCCCGGATAAGCGGAAAGAAGATGGATGGATGGATGGATAAACCGGACTGTGGTCTGACAAGTCCATTATCCCAATTTTACATGACCTTACAAAAAAAACTAAAAAAAATTATCAATCCTTGAATAAGTTTTGTGTGGTGAGGAATAAAAGGTGTAGTCTCTTGTTGTAGGATTGAACTCTCTCCACACGTCACAAATGCCCATCTCTCTTATCACCTTTCTCACCTTTTTGCCTACTGTGTTATACTGAGTCTGAGTTAATCTTGACACATCGCACTTTGGGTTCAGTCTTAGATTAAAGTCACCACCGTCTGAGTTAATCTTGACACATCACACTTTGGTTTCAGTCTCAGATTAAAGTCACCACCACAAATCACCATTCCCTGGGCTTTTGTAATCATTACATTAAAGAATTTTTCTATAGAACCCCCACGTCGCACCTGGAGGTGCATATATATTTAAGAGAGTGATTTCTGATCCTTCTAATGTTCCTATAACCATACTATACCTTCCTTCCTTGTCCATGAATTCTGCTGTCTTTTCAAAAATTACCCTTGTTGATATCAGTGTTGCCACCCCCCTTCTATGTCCTGTTTTATAAGACGCTGAGTGAACCTGGTTAAAGCCCTGCCTTTTGAGTTTAGCATGCTCGGAATTGGTTAAATGGGTCTCTTGCAGGAATATTATATCTACTTTGTCTTTTTTCATTTTGCCCAGAATCTTATTTATTTTTACCGGGTTAAATACACCCTTCACATTGCAAGAAGCCAACCTGCAGTGGGGAGAACAAGTATTTGATACACTGCCGATTTTGCAGGTTTTCCCAGTTACAAAGCATGTAGAAGTCTGTCATTTGAGTGACGGAATCTACAACTAAAATCCAGAAAATCACATTGTATGATTTTTAAGTAATTAATTTGCATTTTATTGCATGACATAAGTATTTGATACGTCAGAAAAACAGAACTTAATATTTGGTACAGAAACCTTTGTTTGCAATTACAGAGATCAGAGGTTTCCTGTAGTTCTTTACCAGGTTTGCACACACTTCAGCAGGGATTTTGGCCCACTCCTCCATACAGATCTTCTCCAAATCCTTCAGGTTTCGGGGCTGTCGCTGGGCAATATGGACTTTCAGCTCCCTCCAAAGATTTTGGGTTCAGGTCTGGAGACTGGCTAGGCCACTCCAGGACCTTGAGATGCTTCTTACGGAGCCACTCCTTGGTTGCACTGCCTGTGTGTTTTGGGTCGTTGTCATGCTGGAAGACCCAGTCACGACCCATCTTCAATGCTCTTACTGAGGGAAGGAGGTTGTTGGTTTCGGTCCCAATGCGCGATGTGCCCGCTCAATCTTGAGGTCGTTGGTGTGAGGCAACAGATTTTCCACGTATGTTATCATCGACGTGGAGTTGTTCTCCGACCCTTCCTCTATTCCGTGAATTCTTACATTCTCCCATCTTGCTCTTCCCTCTTGATCTGTAAGTTTATCCTCCAGTTTAGCCTGTAGCTTAAGCAGTTACCTCGTATCCTCCTCCAGCCCCTGCACTCTTTCCTCTGTCTCTGAAATTCGCATTTTGGCTTCGTATCTGCTAATAGTTGCCTTAATGTCCTCTCATATTTCTTGGAGAGTGTCTGCATTTTCACGCTGAAACTCTCTCAGTTCTTGCATAGCATCAAAAATTGCAACACTATTATTTAGTTAAAATTATTGAGAGTCTAATTTTTTACTTAAAATAAAGAACAGCAGGGGGCAATACATCCCATCATGGAGGTAAATCCCATTTCAGAAGTAGCCTTGCCTTCATATTTCAAATGATCCAGATGGTGATTGTTTGTTTGAGGCAAGTCTCATTCAACACTCGACAGAAATACGCAGATTTTCACTCGGGATCACCGCAAAAAAGAAAATTTTTACCTCAAATACCTTTTGTTTACCAGTAAAATAACATATACTAACTTAATGGGCCCACACACTCACACAAGCCGGCAAAAAATGACAATTAAATAAAATAACCCCCACGTTGCAGGCCTGGATGAATTCGGGATCGTGGTGGCCAAAACAGGTAGCCTCTTCACTCTAGCCGAGTAAAACAATGGCGAATACTCACAATTGGTTCAAGTGTCAGTGTCTGTGGCTGTGTCTCAATTCAGGGGCTGCATCCTTCGAAGGATGCATTTTAAGGCCGATTATGTCACAACGCCGCGCGAATGCTGTCCCAATTCGAAGACTCCTCAAACGCATGCTCAAACGCAGCCTTCAAATGCGGCCTTCTTTTCCCTCTTTTTGAGGATGCACCGCTACTATCCTTCGCGGCCTCACATATCCCAAGATCCTTTGTGCGCCGCTGTTCAGTCCCATAGATATATATAGAACATGTGTTCAATATATATCTATGTTCAGTCCCGCGAAAAGAACAATGCTTGTTATTATTAATAAATGTTTATGTTTTTATATGGTATTGTTATAAAATAAAAAATATTGTTAATTGTTACACGTTGTCTTTTCCATTTAGTATTTTCAACTTAAGTGCAATTTATAACAGGATTAGCAAACGGCATAAAGTGCTACTGTTCAGGAACAACAAGGGATTTAATATTTTCTCTAATATTTTCTTTTATTAGCAAAGGATGAAACTTAACTCTACAAGGGGGCAGTCTTAACATTTAACTATTTACAAAAAAATACATCAGAAATAACAATTTACAGATTATTATTAGAAAATTATGTACAATTATGAACAAACTATTAACAAAATATGTATTATTAAATACAAAACTACTAAAATTCCAAATGATTTACATAATAAAAATAATAAATTAATAAATAATAACAAATTAATAATTAAAGCTGCGAGCAGCGTTGGGCGGGACCTCGCCCCCTTGCGCACGTCGGGCCGCAGCGAAGCGGAAAGATTTCCGTCAGTTGCATTCAGACGCATTCAGACCCGGGCATTTATTGGACACTGCAATAAGTAGATACACGTTACACACACAATCTCTCTCTCTGTCTGTGTAGACATTTAGACTGAGCAACTGAAATGAACTGCCACTTTGATGAGTCAAACACGAGAGGAACTTATTTCCAGTGAAACCTGTAGATAAGTTTGTAGTTCATGCTCATGTTACTCACGATAATTAACATGAGGAAGCATCTCATTAAGATGAAGATGCACCTCATTAACATGAGGAAGCATCTCATTAACATGAGGATGCATTTCATTAACATGAGGATGCACCTCATTAACGTGAGGATGCACCTCATTAACGTGAGGAAGCATCTCATGGGCGCACAGGTGGTTGAGTGGTTAGAGCGCATGCCACGTACGCAGTGGACCCCGGTTCGAATCCCGGCCGGTGGACCTTTACTGCATGTCACACCCCCCTTCTCTCTCCCATGTTTCCTGTCTGGCAACTATCAAATAAAGGTGTCTATGCCTGAAAAAAAATCTTTAAAAAAAAAAGAAAAAGAAAAAAGGAAGCATCTCATTAACGTGAGGATGCACCTCATTAACGTGAGGATGCACCTCATTAACGTGAGGATGCATTTCATTAACATGAGGATGCACCTCATTAACGTCAGGATGCACCTCATTAACATGAGGATGCATCTCATTAACGTGAAAATGCATCTCATTAATGTGCTCATTAACATGAGGATGCATCTCATTAACTTGAGGATGCATCCAATTAGCGTGCTCATTAACATGAGGATGCATCTCATTAACGTGAGGATGCATCTCATTAACATGTGAGGATGCACCTCATTAACGTGAGGATGCATCTAATTAACGTGCTCATTAAGATGAGGATGCATCTCATTAACGTCAGGATGCATCTCATTAACATGAGGATGCATCTCATTAACGTGAGGATGCATCTCATTAACTTGAGGATGCATCTAATTAACGTGCTCATTAACATGAGGATGCATCTCATTAACGTGAGGAAGCATCTCATTAACGTCAGGAAGCATCTCATTAACGTCAGGATGCATCTCATTAACGTGAGGATGCACGTCATTAACGTGAGGAAGCATCTCATTAACGTGAGGATGCATCTAATTAACGTGCTCATTAACGTGAGGATGCATCTCATTAACGTGAGGATGCACCTCATTAACGTGAGGAAGCATCTCATTAACGTGAGGATGCACCTCATTAACGTGAGGATGCATCTCATTAACGTGAGGATGCACCTCATTAACGTGAGGAAGCATCTCATTAATGTGAGGATGCATCTCATTAACGTGAGGATGCATCTCATTAACGTGAGGATGCATCTCATTAACATGTGAGGATGCACCTCATTAACGTGAGGATGCATCTCATTAACGTGAGGATGCACCTCATTAACGTGAGGAAGCATCTCATTAATGTGAGGATGCATCTCATTAACGTGAGGATGCATTTCATTAACGTCAGGAAGCATCTCATTAACGTCAGGATGCATCTCATTAACGTGAGGATGCATTTCATTAACGTGAGGATGCACCTCATTAACGTGAGGAAGCATCTCATTAATGTGAGGATGCATCTCATTAACGTGAGGATGCATCTCATTAACGTGAGGATGCATCTCATTAACATGTGAGGATGCACCTCATTAACGTGAGGATGCATCTCATTAACGTGAGGATGCATCTCATTAACGTGAGGATGCACCTCATTAACGTGAGGAAGCATCTCATTAATGTGAGGATGCATCTCATTAACGTGAGGATGCATCTCATTAACGTGAGGATGCATCTCATTAACATGTGAGGATGCACCTCATTAACGTGAGGATGCATCTAATTAACGTGCTCATTAACGTGAGGATGCATCTCATTAACGTGAGGATGCATCTCATTAACGTGAGGATGCACCTCATTAACGTGAGGAAGCATCTCATTAATGTGAGGATGCATCTCATTAACGTGAGGATGCATCTCATTAACGTGAGGATGCATCTCATTAACGTGAGGATGCACCTCATTAACGTGAGGAAGCATCTCATTAATGTGAGGATGCATCTCATTAACGTGAGGATGCATCTCATTAACGTCAGGAAGCATCTCATTAACGTCAGGATGCATCTCATTAACGTGAGGATGCACGTCATTAACGTGAGGAAGCATCTCATTAACGTGAGGATGCATCTAATTAACGTGCTCATTAACATGAGGATGCATCTCATTAACGTGAGGATGCATCTCATTAACTTGAGGATGCATCTAATTAACGTGCTCATTAACATTAGGATGCATCTCATTAACGTGAGGATGCATCTCATTAACGTGAGGATGCATCTCATTAATGTGCTCATTAACATGAGGATGCATCTCATTAACTTGAGGATGCATCTAATTAGCGTGCTCATTAACATGAGGATGCATCTCATTAATGTGAGGATGCATCTCATTAACATGTGAGGATGCACCTCATTAACGTGAGGATGCATCTAATTAACGTGCTCATTAAGATGAGGATGCATCTAATTAACGTCAGGATGCATCTCATTAACATGAGGATGCATCTCATTAACTTGAGGATGCATCTAATTAACGTGCTCATTAACATGAGGATGCATCTCATTAACGTGAGGATGCATCTCATTAACGTGAGGATGCATCTCATTAACGTGAGGATGCACCTCATTAACGTGAGGAAGCATCTCATTAATGTGAGGATGCATCTCATTAACGTGAGGATGCATCTCATTAACGTGAGGATGCATCTCATTAACATGTGAGGATGCACCTCATTAACGTGAGGATGCATCTAATTAACGTGCTCATTAACATGAGGATGCATCTCATTAACGTGAGGATGCATCTCATTAACTTGAGGATTCATCTAATTAACGTGCTCATTAACGTGAGGATGCATTTCATTAACGTGAGGATGCATCTCATTAACTTGAGGATGCATCAAATTAACGTGCTCATTAACATGAGGATGCATCTCATTTACGTGAGGATGCATATCATTAACGTGAGGATGCATCTCATTAATGTGAGGATGCATCTCATTAACGTGAGGATGCATCTCATTAACGTGAGGATGCACCTCATTAACGTGAGGAAGCATCTCATTAATGTGAGGATGCATCTCATTAACGTGAGGATGCATCTCATTAACGTGAGGATGCATCTCATTAACATGTGAGGATGCACCTCATTAACGTGAGGATGCATCTCATTAACGTGAGGATGCATCTCATTAACGTGAGGATGCACCTCATTAACGTGAGGAAGCATCTCATTAATGTGAGGATGCATCTCATTAACGTGAGGATGCATCTCATTAACGTCAGGAAGCATCTCATTAACGTCAGGATGCATCTCATTAACGTGAGGATGCACGTCATTAACGTGAGGAAGCATCTCATTAACGTGAGGATGCATCTAATTAACGTGCTCATTAACATGAGGATGCATCTCATTAACGTGAGGATGCATCTCATTAACTTGAGGATGCATCTAATTAACGTGCTCATTAACATTAGGATGCATCTCATTAACGTGAGGATGCATCTCATTAACGTGAGGATGCATCTCATTAATGTGCTCATTAACATGAGGATGCATCTCATTAACTTGAGGATGCATCTAATTAGCGTGCTCATTAACATGAGGATGCATCTCATTAATGTGAGGATGCATCTCATTAACATGTGAGGATGCACCTCATTAACGTGAGGATGCATCTAATTAACGTGCTCATTAAGATGAGGATGCATCTAATTAACGTCAGGATGCATCTCATTAACATGAGGATGCATCTCATTAACTTGAGGATGCATCTAATTAACGTGCTCATTAACATGAGGATGCATCTCATTAACGTGAGGATGCATCTCATTAACGTGAGGATGCATCTCATTAACGTGAGGATGCACCTCATTAACGTGAGGAAGCATCTCATTAATGTGAGGATGCATCTCATTAACGTGAGGATGCATCTCATTAACGTGAGGATGCATCTCATTAACATGTGAGGATGCACCTCATTAACGTGAGGATGCATCTAATTAACGTGCTCATTAACATGAGGATGCATCTCATTAACGTGAGGATGCATCTCATTAACTTGAGGATTCATCTAATTAACGTGCTCATTAACGTGAGGATGCATTTCATTAACGTGAGGATGCATCTCATTAACTTGAGGATGCATCAAATTAACGTGCTCATTAACATGAGGATGCATCTCATTTAAATGAGGATGCATATCATTAACGTGAGGATGCATCTCATTAATGTGAGGATGCATCTCATTAACGTGAGGATGCATCTCATTAACGTGAGGATGCACCTCATTAACGTGAGGAAGCATCTCATTAATGTGAGGATGCATCTCATTAACGTGAGGATGCATCTCATTAACGTGAGGATGCATCTCATTAACATGTGAGGATGCACCTCATTAACGTGAGGATGCATCTAATTAACGTGCTCATTAACATGAGGATGCATCTCATTAACGTGAGGATGCATCTCATTAACTTGAGGATTCATCTAATTAACGTGCTCATTAACGTGAGGATGCATTTCATTAACGTGAGGATGCATCTCATTAACTTGAGGATGCATCAAATTAACGTGCTCATTAACATGAGGATGCATCTCATTTACGTGAGGATGCATATCATTAACATGAGGATGCACCTCATTAACATGAGGATGCATCTCATTAACATGTGAGGATGTGTTGGGACTCTCGTTGGACTTTGGGCAACTGTATGTGATGTTGCTGTTGGTGTTTCTATGGTAATGTGTGTGTGTGTGTGTGTGTGTGTGTGTGTGTGTGTGTGTAGGTCCAGCTCACATGTCTCGGATGTCTCGGAGGAGAACCGGTAAGCTGAGTGATGAAGATGATGAAGAAGATGATGACGTGTGTCTAACGTGTTTTTCTGTCTCAGGGTCACATTAATCACATCATGGGCGTCTTATCAGCTGATCACATCATGGGCGTCTGATCAGCTGATCACTCCTCAGGACGAAGACCATGCCTCACAAACCGTCCAGTTTCTTCTTCAGGTGTTTTTTAAAGTGTTCACTCCTATCTGATGATGTCACGGTCAAAGGCCAAGATAAAATCCCACGTCCTCGCATCCGCTCCGTCGTCATGGAGACCATGATGGGGCATTAATGTGAGGATGCATCTCATTAACGTGAGGATGCATCTCATTAACGTGAGGATGCATCTCATTAACATGTGAGGATGCACCTCATTAACGTGAGGATGCATCTAATTAACGTGCTCATTAACATGAGGATGCATCTCATTAACGTGAGGATGCATCTCATTAACTTGAGGATTCATCTAATTAACGTGCTCATTAACGTGAGGATGCATTTCATTAACGTGAGGATGCATCTCATTAACTTGAGGATGCATCAAATTAACGTGCTCATTAACATGAGGATGCATCTCATTTACGTGAGGATGCATATCATTAACATGAGGATGCACCTCATTAACATGAGGATGCATCTCATTAACATGTGAGGATGTGTTGGGACTCTCGTTGGACTTTGGGCAACTGTATGTGATGTTGCTGTTGGTGTTTCTATGGTAATGTGTGTGTGTGTGTGTGTGTGTGTGTGTGTGTGTGTGTGTAGGTCCAGCTCACATGTCTCGGATGTCTCGGAGGAGAACCGGTAAGCTGAGTGATGAAGATGATGAAGAAGATGATGACGTGTGTCTAACGTGTTTTTCTGTCTCAGGGTCACATTAATCACATCATGGGCGTCTTATCAGCTGATCACATCATGGGCGTCTGATCAGCTGATCACTCCTCAGGACGAAGACCATGCCTCACAAACCGTCCAGTTTCTTCTTCAGGTGTTTTTTAAAGTGTTCACTCCTATCTGATGATGTCACGGTCAAAGGTCAAGATAACGTCCCACGTCCTCGCATCCGCTCCGTCGTCATGGAGACCATGATGGGATTAACACGTGAAATGTGATTGGTTTAAAAATGTGTGTCCGGATTCACGTAGAACAGCTTGAAACACAGACCTGCAGGACAGTGAGACGGGTTCAGGGTCAATAACAGATCAATAACAGATCAATAACGGATCAATAACAGATCAATAACGGATCAATAACGGATCAATAACAGATCAATAACAGATCAATAACAGGAAGGACCGACCGGCTCCTCTCAGGTTGATGCCGCTGTTGATGGCGGTCTTCTTAGCGTCGCTGTAGACCGTTAGCTTCCCGTTCAGAGTCACGTCGAACGGAGCCAGAACATCAGAACCATCACTGCACACGATATACAAACCCTGGTGGCTCCGACTGCCCCTGCAACATCATCATCATCACCACCTTCATCATCATCACCACCATCATCATCACCATCATCACCACCATGTAATAATAATAAATCACATGTATATAGCGCTTTATATGGTACTCAAAGTCGCTTTACATATTTCCTTATTAAAACTATGAAAACAAATCTTTATTAATACAAGGGTTAAAAACAAAACAGAGGTTAAAACATGAAGAGTACGGTGGGAGCTAGGAGGGGAAGGCTAGTGGGAGCTAGGTGGGGAAGGCTAGTGGGAGCTACGTGGGGAAGGCTAGTGGGAGGGTTGGGGAGACTTTGATGTGAGGGGGGAGTGATTTCCATCGGGTGGGGGCAGCAGCTGAGGAGGCCCGATCACCCCAAGTCCGGCACTTTGTCCGGGGGACTTGCAGCAAGTTGGCAGAGACGGACCTGAGGGATCGGGAGGGGGCTTGGTGATTTAGTAGTGTAGTTCTGTAGTTGTGTAGTAGTGTAGTAGTGTAGTTGTGTAGTAGTGTAGTTGTGTAGTAGTGTAGTAGTGTAGTTGTGTAGTTGTGTTACCGGCGGGCTCCGTAGTGTCCCTGTCCCCAGGTGTCTGACGTCCTGCGGCGGTTTTCGGGGTTTCCACTGCACAGCTGACCAAACTTCACTGCATCACACACACACACCACAGCTACAATAATACAATCTCTTAACAGAGCTGCTAAAACAGCCGTTTTATGAACAGAAACAGTTCAATGCGGTGAATTCTGCATTATCTGGCTTTTTACTGGATTTCCAGACAGAATAAGTGATTCAGTGTGCATTTGGATGATCTTGGTGAAAAAAGACGATTTAAGCCATAAAAACATATTTGTAATACATTCTTTTAACAGAGCTGCTAAAACAGCCGTTTTATCAACAGAAACAGTTCAATGCGGTGAATTCTGCATTATCTGGATTTTTCCTGGATTTCCAGACAGAATAAGTGATTCAGTGTGCCTTTGGATGATCTTGGTGAGAAAAGACGTTTTAAGCCATGAAAACATATTTGTAAGCCATTCTCTTAACATAACTCCTAGACATGCTGTTTTATCAACAGAAACAGTTCAATGCGGTGAATTCTGCATTATCTGGCTTTTTCCTGGATTTCCAGACAGAATAAGTGATTCAGTGTGCCTTTGGATGATCTTGGTGAGAAAAGACGTTTTAAGCCATGAAAACATATTTGTAAGCCATTCTCTTAACATAACTTCTGGAAACGCTGTTTTATCAACAGAAACAGTTCAATGCGGTGAATTCTGCATTATCTGGCTTTTTACTGGATTTCCAGACAGAATAAGTGATTCAGTCTGCATTTGGATGATCTTGGTGAGAAAAGACGTTTTAAGCCATAAAAACATATTTGTAAGCCATTCTCTTAACAGAACTGCTGGAAATGCTGTTTTATCAACAGAAACAGTTCAATGTGGTGAATTCTGCATTATTAGTGCCACGGGTGCTATGCTCCGAGGCACTCTCTCAGCAGTAACACTGCAGAGAGAATGCATCTATTATTCTTCACCATACTTCTTCTTCTTATTATTAGTGCCACGGGTGCTACGCTCCGAGGCATCTCTTATTCTTCACCATACTTATTAGTGCCACGGGTGCTACGCTCCGAGGCATCTCTTATTCTTCACCATACTTATTAGTGCCACGGGTGCTACGCTCCGAGGCATCTCTTATTCTTCACCATACTTATTATTAGTGCCACGGGTGCTACGCTCCGAGGCATCTCTTATTCTTCACCATACTTATTAGTGCCACGGGTGCTACGCTCCGAGGCATCTCTTATTCTTCGCCATACTTAATTAGTGCCACGGGTGCTACGCTCCGAGGCATCTGTTAATCTTCGCCATACTTATTATTAGTGCCACGGGTGCTACGCTCCGAGGCATCTCTTATTCTTCACCATACTTATTAGTGCCACGGGTGCTACGCTCCGAGGCATCTCTTATTCTTCACCATACTTATTAATTAGTGCCACGGGTGCTACGCTCCGAGGCATCTCTTATTCTTCACCATACTTATTAATTAGTGCCACGGGTGCTACGCTCCGAGGCACTCCCCTCAGCAGTAATACTGCAGAGGGGAGTGCCTCGGGGCAAAGCCCCGAGGCATCTCTTATTCTTCACCATACTTATTATTAGTGCCACGGGTGCTACGCTCCGAGGCACTCCCCTCAGCAGTAATACTGCAGAGGGGAGTGCCTCGGGGCAAAGCCCCGAGGCATCTCTTAATATTGCTCATACTTATTCTTTTTATTCTTCCGCCAAATTTCGGCGCGTAACTCCTCCCACAGCTTTGAGAAAACCCCGACAATATATACATCAGAACGTGCGGCTCGATCAGGAGATGGGTGCTATTATTCAGAATGTCCAGAATCCAAATTTTCCCAGAGTTATTCCCAAATTACCGGAAAATTTCTCCATTGAAAATGAATGGGAATTTTTTTTTAAAACCACAAAATTTCACCTTTTTTCAGAGTCACCTAGCTCTCTCATACCTGTACGTAGAAATGTGATTCAAACTTTAAAACGGAGGAAAACTTGTGCTCTCTCCAAAACACCAAACAGTTTTTACATAACATGTAAACTTTTCAAACTATGAGCAGTCAAACGAGGAGTGGAAATCACTTTTTCTTCAAAGTTTGAGTGGAAGCGTCAGTTAGCTTGAGTGTGAGAAGCAGTAAAATATGAACTTAATTTTTATTTTTAACTCGAGCTCACGGCCAAACCGTGAAAAGGAGACAAATAATTCTTTGTCAAAATGTAGACATAGGTGTTGGGATTCATAAAATGTGACATTGACAGGCGGGGTCTGCACAAAATTTAAACGGGGGGGCCGAGTCCGGCGGCAATACCTGTCTTGCTCCCCATTGACTGTAATGTAATCGTCTGTTTTTTTTCAAAAGAATCTCACTCTGTCTTCGCACTGAGCTTACGCGCTCATTTTAAGGAATATTTGAATAAAATAAACACTGTCAGAATCTGCCGGCTTCTGTGTCTCTCACAGTGTTTTCGGTTTTTGGACAGGAGTTACGGTTTTCTCACAGTTTGCAATTGTTCGGGACCTTGTCAGAAGCCAAATTCTGGGGAATTTTGAGAATTTTTTCCAAGCAGATTCTCAAATCACCGTAGCAACCGTAGAACCTCTGCTGTCCTTGACAGCCTGTTGCTGGGCGGAAACTGACCTACTTTTCTGTGATTGGCTAATTCCTGTCTGTCTATTTTGTCAGTTAACCAAGCTGGCTCTCAGCAATAGCATCCATGTTTAGGGTAGAGGTGGTGACTTTGACTGACAGGTGACACTGGGAAGGGGGCGGGGCTTCAGCGAATTTGGCGGGAACGCCCACAGAGACAGAGGCGGATTTTTACACAACTTTGAAGCCTAATTTCACATATTTAGCCATTTTTTTTAATCATTCACATTTGGCAGGGTGGTTAACAACACACTCTTCTGTGGCATGTCAAACTCAGAACACATATTTATTCTTTCTTTACAGGGACTTTAATTAGTTTAAATAAATATTATTTATGCTTAAATATGATTACCTGGAATATTGGAATTGAAATACTGGAATATTTCCAGTCAATTTCCAAGCAGAATTCCAGTCATAAAAAACTATAATAAAATCTAATTTCTTAATGATAAGATTTACTTATTAATTTCATAACAGTGATGTTCCTGTCTGTGAAAAAAATGAAGTAGACTTTAATTAATTAGTTTAAATACATATTATTTATGCTTAAATATTTTATTTATTGATTTACTTAATATTTTCAGTTATGTTAAGTTGAGAATAAAGTACATTACACTTGATACTGACTAGTAAGATGTACTTAATACTCGAAACCAGAATATGATCAGGGTGACTTTTGAACACTGGAAATAAATCGTGTACTCGTTCCGGCAGCAGTCCCGTGGCACTCAAAATTTCCCTGGAATTTTCTAGTTCTTTTTATTCTTCCGCCAAATTTCGGCGCGTAACTCCTCCCACAGCTTTGAGAAAACCCCGACAATATATATATCAAAACGTGCGGCTCGATCAGGAGATGGGTGCTATTATTCAGAATGTCCAGAATCCAAATTTTCCCAGAGTTATTCCCAAATTACCGGAAAATTTCTCCATTGAAAATGAATGGGAATTTTTTTTTAAAACCACAAATTTTCACCTTTTTTCAGAGTCACCTAGCTCTCTCATACCTGCACGTAGAAATGTGATTCAAACTTTAAAACGGAGGAAAACTTGTGCTCTCTCCAAAACACCAAACAGTTTTTACATAACATGTAAACTTTTCAAACTATGAGCAGTCAAACGAGGAGTGGAAATCACTTTTTCTTCAAAGTTAGAGTGGAAGCGTCAGTTAGCTTGAGTGTGAGAAGCAGTAAAATATGAACTTAATTTTTATTTTTAACTCGAGCTCACGGCCAAACCGTGAAAAGGAGACAAATAATTTTTTGTCTAAATGTAGACATAGGTGTTGGGATTCATAAAATGTTACGTTGACAGGCGGAGTCTGCACAAAATTTAAACGGGGGGGCCGAGACCGGCGGCAATACCTGTCTTGCTCCCCATTGACTGTAATGTAATCGTCTGTTTTTTTTCAAAAGAATCTCACTCTGTCTTCACACTGAGCTTACTCGCTCATTTTAAGGAGTATCTGAATAAAATAAACACTGTCAGAATCTGCCGGCTTCTGTGTCTCTCACGGTGATTTCGGTTTTTGGACAGGAGTTACGGTTTTCTCACAGTTTGCAATTGTTCGGGACCTTGTCAGAAGCCAAATTCTGAGGCATTTTGAGAATTTTTTCCAAGCAGATTCTCAAATCACCACAGCAACCGTAGAACCTCTGCTGTCCTTGACAGCCTGTTGCTGGGCGGAAACTGACCTACTTTTCTGTGATTGGCTAATTCCTGTCTGTCTATTTTGTCAGTTAACCAAGCTAGCTCTCAGCAATAGCATCCATGTTTAGGGTAGAGGTGGTGACTTTGATTAACAGTTGACACTCTGTAGGGGGCGGGGCTTCCGCGGAGTCGGTGGGAACGCCCACAGAGGTGGTGACTTTGATTGACAGGTGACACTGGTTAGTGGGAGGGGCTTCCATGGCTGATTTTTACACAACTTTGAAGCCCAATTTCACATATTTGGCAATTTTTTTAATCATTCACATTTGGCAGGGTGGTTAACAACACACTTTTCTGTGGTATGTCAAACTCAGAATACATATTTATTCTTACTTTACAGGGACTTTAATTAGTTTAAATAAATATTATTTATGCTTAAATATGATTAACTGGAATATTGGAATTGAAATACTGGAATATTTCCAGTCAATTTCCAAGAAAAATTCCAGTCATAAAAAATTATAATAAAATCTACTCTCTTAATGATAAGATTTACTTATTAATTTCATAACAGTGATGTTCCTGTCTGTGAAAAAAATGAAGTAGACTTTAATTAATTAGTTTAAATAAGTATTATTTATGCTTAAATATGATTAACATTTACTTAATATTTTCAGGTATGTTAAGTTGAGAATAAAGTACATTACACTTGATACTGACTAGTAAGATGTACTTAATACTCGAAACCAGAATATGATCAGGGTGACTTTTGAACACTGGAAATAAATCGTGTACTCGTTCCGGCAGCAGTCCCGTGGCACTCAAAATTTCCCTGGAATTTTCTAGTTCTTCTTTTTATTCTTCCGCCAAATTTCGGCGCGTAACTCCTCCCACAGCTTTGAGAAAACCCCGACAATATATAGATCAAAACGTGCGGCTTGATCGGGAGATGGGTGCTATTATTCAGAATGTCCAGAATCCAATTTTTCCCAGAGTTATTCCCAAAATACCGGGAAATTTCTCCATTGAAAATGAATGGGAATTTTTTTTTAAAACCACAAATTTTCACCTTTTTTCAGAGTCACCTAGTTCTCTCATACCTCCACGTAGAAATGTGATTCAAACTTTAAAACGGAGGAAAACTTGTGCTCTCTCCAAAACACCAAACTGCTTTTACATAACATGTAAACTTTTCAAAGTATGAGCAGTCAAACGAGGAGTGGAAATCACTTTTTCTTCAAAGTTAGAGTGGAAGCGTCAGTTAGCTTGAGTGTGAGAAGCAGTAAAATGTGAACTTAATTTTTATTTTTAACTCGAGCTCACGGCCAAACCGTGAAAAGGAGAAAAATAATTTTTTGTCAAAATGTAGACATAGGTGTTGGGATTCATAAAATGTGACGTTGACAAGCGGGGTCTGCACAAAATTTAAACGGGGGGGCCGAGACTGGCTGCAATACCTGTCTCGCTCCCCATTGACCCTAATGTAATCGTCTTTTTTTTTCAAAAGAATCTCACTCTGTCTTCGCACTGAGCTTACGCGCTCATTTTAAGGAGTATCTGAATAAAATAAACACTGTCAGAATCTGCCGGCTTCTGTGTCTCTCACGGTGTTTTCGGTTTTTGGACAGGAGTTACGGTTTTCTCACAGTTTGCAATTGTTCGGGACCTTGTCAGAAGCCAAATTCTGAGTCATTTTGAGAATTTTTTCCAAGCAGATTCTCAAATCACCATAGCAACCGTAGAACCTCTGCTGTCCTTGACAGCCTGTTGCTGGGCGGAAACTGACCTACTTTTCTGTGATTGGCTGATTCCTGTCTGTCTATTTTGTCAGTTAACCAAGCTGGCTCTCAGCAATAGCATCCATGTTTAGGGTAGAGGTGGTGACTTTGACTGACAGGTGACACTTTGTAGGGGGCGGGGCTTCAGCGAACTCGGCGGGAACGCCCACAGAGGTGGTGACTTTGATTGACAGGTGACACTGGTTAGTGGGTGGGGCTTCCATGGCTGATTTTTACACAACTTTGAAGCCCAATTTCACATATTTGGCAATTTTTTTAATCATTCACATTTGGCAGGGTGGTTAACAACACACTTTTCTGTGGCATGTCAAACTCAGAACACATATTTATTCTTTCTTTACAGGGACTTTAATTAGTTTAAATAAATATTATTTATGCTTAAATATGATTACCTGGAATATTGGAATTGAAATACTGGAATATTTCCAGTCAATTTCCAAGAAGAATTCCAGTCATAAAAAAGTATAATAAAATCTACTCTCTTCATGATAAGATTTACTTATTAATTTAATAACAGTGATGTTCCTGTCTGTGAAAAAAATGAAGTAGACTTTAATTAATTAGTTTAAATAAGTATTAGTTATGCTTAAATATGATTAACATTTACTTAATATTTTCAGGTATGTTAAGTTGACAATAAAGTACATTACACTTGATACTGACTAGTAAGATGTACTTAATACTCAAAACCAGAATATGATCAGGGTGACTTTTGAACACTGGAAATAAATCGTGTACTCGTTCCGGCAGCAGTCCCGTGGCACTCAAAATTTCCCTGGAATTTTCTAGTATTCTTATTATTCTTCCGCCAAATTTCGGCGCGTAACTCCTCCCACAGCTTTGAGAAAACCCCGACAATATATACATCAAAACGTGCGGCTCGATTGGGAGATGGGTGCTATTATTCAGAATGTCCAGAATCCAATTTTTCGCAGAGTTATTCCCAAAATACCGGGAAATTTCTCCATTGAAAATGAATGGGAATTTTTTTTTAAAACCACAAAATTTCACCTTTTTTCAGAGTCACCTAGCTCTCTCATACCTGCACGTAGAAATGTGATTCAAACTTTAAAACGGAGGAAAACTTGTGCTGTCTCCAAAACACCAAACTGTTTTTACATGACATGTAAACTTTTCAAACTATGAGCAGTCAAACGAGGAGTGGAAATCACTTTTTCTTCAAAGTTAGAGTGGAAGCGTCAGTTAGCTTGAGTGTGAGAAGCAGTAAAATATGAACTTAATTTTTATTTTTATCTCGAGCTCACGGCCCAACCGTGACAAGGAGACAAATAATTTTTTGTCAAAATGTAGACATAGGTGTTGGGATTCATAAAATGTGACATTGACAGGCGGGGTCTGCACAAAATTTAAACGGGGGGGCCGAGACCTGCGGCAATACCTGTCTTGCTCCCCATTGACTGTAATGTAATCGTCTGTTTTTTTTCAAAAGAATCTCACTCTGTCTTCGCACTGAGCTTACGCACTCATTTTAAGGAGTATCTGAATAAAATAAACACTGTCAGAATCTGCCGGCTTCTGTGTCTCTCAAGGTGTTTTCGGTTTTTGGACAGGAGTTACGGTTTTCTCACAGTTTGCAATTGTTCGGGACCTTGTCAGAAGCCAAATTCTGAGGCATTTTGAAAATTTTTTCCAAGCAGATTCTCAAATCACCATAGCAACTGTAGAACCTCTGCTGACCTTGACAGCCTGTTGCTGGGCGGAAACTGACCTACTTTTCTGTGATTGGCTGATTCCTGTCTGTCTATTTTGTCAGTTAACCAAGCTGGCTCTCAGCAATAGCATCCATGTTTAGGGTAGAGGTGGTGACTTTGATTGACAGGTGACACTCTGTAGGGGGCGGGGCTTCAGCGGAAACGCCCACAGAGGTGGTGACTTTGATTGACAGGTGACACTGGGTAGTGGGCGGGGCTTCCGCGGCTGATTTTTACACAACTTTGAAGCCCAATTTCACATATTTGGCAACTTTTTTAATCATTCACATTTGGCAGGGTGGTTAACAACACACTCTTCTGTGGCATGTCAAACTCAGAACACATATTTATTCTTTCTTTACAGGGACTTTAATTAGTTTAAATAAATATTATTTATGCTTAAATATGATTACCTGGAATATTGGAATTGAAATACTGGAATATTTCCAGTCAATTTCCAAGAAGAATTCCAGTCATAAAAAACTAATAAAATCTACTCTGTTCATGATAAGATTTACTTATTAATTTCATAACAGTGATGTTCCTGTCTGTGAAAAAAATTAAAGTAGACTTTTATTAATTAGTTTAAATAAATATTATTTATGCTTAAATATGATGAACATTTACTTAATATTTCCGGGATGTTAAGTTGAGAATAAAGTACATTACGCTTGATACTGACTAGTAAGATGTACTTAATACTCGAAACCAGAATATGATCAGGGTGACTTTTGAACACTGGAAATAAATCGTGTACTCATTCCGGCAGCAGTCAGTATCAAGCGTAATGTACTTTATTCTCAACTTAACATCCCGGAAATATTAAGTAAATGTTCATCATATTTAAGCATAAATAATATTTATTTAAACTAATTAATAAAAGTCTACTTTAATTTTTTTCACAGACAGGAACATCACTGTTATGAAATTAATAAGTAAATCTTATCATGAACAGAGTAGATTTTATTATAGTTTTTTATGACTGGAATTCTTCTTGGAAATTGACTGGAAATATTCCAGTATTTCAATTCCAATATTCCGCCAAATTTCGGCGCGTAACTCCTCCCACAGCTTTGAGAAAACCCCGACAATATATACATCAAAACGTGCGGCTCGATCGGGAGATGGGTGCTATTATTCAGAATGTCCAGAATCCAATTTTTCCCAGAGTTATTCCCAAAATACCGGGAAATTTCTCCATTGAAAATGAATGGGAATTTTTTTTTAAAACCACAAATTTTCACCTTTTTTCAGAGTCACCTAGCTCTCTCATACCTCCACGTAGAAATGTGATTCAAACTTTAAAACGGAGGAAAACTTGTGCTCTCTCCAAAACACCAAACTGTTTTTACATAACATGTAAACTTTTCAAACTATGAGCAGTCAAACGAGGAGTGGAAATCACTTTTTCTTCAAAGTTAGAGTGGAAGCGTCAGTTAGCTTGAGTGTGAGAAGCAGTAAAATATGAACTTAATTTTTATTTTTATCTCGAGCTCACGGCCCAACCGTGACAAGGAGACAAATAATTTTTTGTCAAAATGTAGACATAGGTGTTGGGATTCATAAAATGTGACGTTGACAGGCGAGGTCTGCACAAAATTTAAACGGGGGGGCCGAGTCCGGCGGCAATACCTGTCTCGCTCCCCATTGACCCTAATGTAATCGTCTTTTTTTTTCAAAAGAATCTCACTCTGTCTTCGCACTGAGCTTACGCGCTCATTTTAAGGAGTATCTGAATAAAATAAACACTTTCAGAATCTGCCGGCTTCTGTGTCTCTCACAGTGTTTTCGGTTTTTGGACAGGAGTTACGGTTTTCTCACAGTTTGCAATTGTTCGGGACCTTGTCAGAAGCCAAATTCTGAGGCATTTTGAGAATTTTTTCCAAGCAGATTCTCAAATCACCGTAGCAACCGTAGAACCTCTGCTGTCCTTGACAGCCTGTTGCTGGGCGGAAACTGACCTACTTTTCTGTGATTGGCTGATTCCTGTCTGTCTATTTTGTCAGTTAACCAAGCTGGCTCTCAGCAATAGCATCCATGTTTAGGGTAGAGGTGGTGACTTTGATTGACAGGTGACACTCTGTAGGGGGGGGGGCTTCCGCAGACTCGGTGGGAACGCCCACAGAGCTGCTGAGGGGAGTGCCTCGGAGCGTAGCACCCGTGGCACTAATAAGTATGGTGAAGATTAATAGAAAACTCCCGGTGGCCCCAATGGCCAGTCCAGGCCTGCTGCTGAGGGGAGTGCCTCGGAGCGTAGCACCCGTGGCACTAATAAGTATGAGTTTGCAAAAGTGATCATTTCTTTATTGAAAACAAACCCATAAATCACATTCATTATAGTCTCATTTCCAAAGACAGGGCTAAACAAAGGCATCAGATATACCAAGCACATACTGTAGAGACATGTCTATCACGTAATTGCCTTATTTCGCTACAAACTACACTTCTTTTGGCCGCAGTTGTGATAATTACGTAACAAACGTTAAACTTTCTAAGACACTTACCTTTGCTATAATTGCGGACGTACACTTGTGTGTATATGCATATTATGACCGTTTAATCCAAAGAAAATCAGACATTTTAGCGCTACTGCTCAACGGGCTGCTGTGCGCGCTCCCGTGACCAGAGATCAGATTCTGGCAGACGATCACTTTTTGGCACCACACCGCCATAGTAGCCACTACATTACCCGAACTGCCGCGCACAGAGCCATTTCCGGGTTACGTAAACCCCACCAATTAAATATTCAAATCTACTCCTGTCCTGGTGCCCGTTTTTCCATTTCGTATTTTTGATCTGAGCCTAAAATTGAAATATGAAGAACCAGGCATTTTTTGAAAAACAAAATAACCACTCAATTTTTCATTATTTGATTTTTGATTGCCAATTAAAAATGGAAAGAACGAGTGATACACGGATTCGTGTATGTTTTGGTCATTGGATTTTCCGTTCAGAAAAGGATTTTAAAAAACAAAAAATGAGTGGTTATTTGATTTTCATTTTAAAATTCAAAAATTGAAATTGAAATTCAAGATATTTTTCTTTATCAGGGTCAAGAAGGGATAAAAAAAACTTTAAAAACCGGTTGATTTTCATTTCCTGTTTCTAAAAACAAAAAATAAAATCGTTAGAAGACAGAAACAAAAAAGCGCCCGTTTTTTAATATTGTGTGACCGGAAGTTGCCGTTTTCAAAGTAAGAACGCATATGAGGACGGTGCTGTGTTTCTGGTAAGAACGCCAAAATATATGACTTCTACCTGTGGTTTCCCATAACCGAGGTATGAACCTGCTATATCTCCCCTTTGCTATGTGTGTGTGTGTGTGTGTGTGTGCGCTTATGGAGAGAGGGGAACCTTAGCAACTTTAACTGGCATTTTTTATGCCCACACAATTGGTGGATCAAGAGGAATTAGACATGGACAACAACCTTGTCAGATACTGTGTGTCCAACCTGACTGTACAGTTATGTCAGATTGGTCTTACCAGGGTGCTGGAGTCGTGGAACGCTCACCGAATACTAGGTGAAATAAACCAGTGTAGTGAAGATTAAAATAATTACAACAGGCATTCATAAGTTTCATACTAAACGACTTGGCTGGCAGTGGTTGTCCCAGAAAAATCCCACAGGAGCTGCTGCCTCATTCATTTGAAGCAGCAGACCTGTACAGGCAACAACTGGGATCCGAACTAACCACACATTCTACTTTTGGAGTTGATCCATTTTCAACCGAACAGGACAAACTTACAGTTGAGAATCAGTTTGCAGAGAAATATCAGACTTGTTCTCTAGAGCAGTGAACAATGACTTTGCTCCATACAAAGAGGCCTTGCTCTATCTCATAACTACAACTCAGCACAATGTGTGAAATGCCATTTGTTCCATTTGAACTTACAGAATGGAAATTAGGAACAGCAACAGGCAGTAGGTGTTTGGTAAAGAAAAAAGGTTAATGAAAAAGTTAATGTCAATGAAATAGTGATGTCAATAAGAACTGTGGTCAAATTTTCAACTTCCTTCTTTATGCTAAGTCAACTCTGAACAACAACTCTAACCCATATTTTCAGTTAATAAAATAAACTCAAATACACCATGGCTTTCTGTGAGTATAAAAGTGCAAAATGTTATTCTTCTTCAAAAAGGGATTTCAGAACAGAAACTGTCTCAGCCAGACCATTAACCTCAAATACATTGCTGTGTGTGGAGTCCCCCCTACATTTTGCACAGTAGTCAGAGGTCTCTGCCACTGTTCCACACAGCCAATGATGCTTTTGCAACACTGCATGAAGACTGGCTCTTCTATGAACTCTAAAATACAAATTGAGAAAAAAACTTGTCAGTCTCTGTATGTGTGTCCCCCAGTGGTGGACAGTAACAAATCAAATTTACTTGAGTACTGTACTTAAGTACAGTTTTTGAGTATCTGTACTTTACTTGAGTATTATTTTTGGAGGATACTTTTACTTTCACTCCACAACATAAAAAACTTTGTACTTTTTACTCCACTACATTTCTATTGATGCTCACGTTACTCGCTACTGTTGAGCTTACGTCAGCTGATGATTTTATTTTATTTTTTTGCAAAATTCTGAGAAAATAAACTGTTTCTGCTGATTTGTCTCAGTCGTATTGCCGTACCTGTACTACGTCATGCCATACGAAGAAATGGAGGAATAAACTGGAGAAACTCCCACAGAGCACCCGTGGCCTTATCTCAAACCCATGTTTGAGATGTTGTTTGTTGTGCTTACCGCAAACAAATTATATCACGGCCTACAAAAACTCGTCTTCCAAGCTGAAAAAGCACGTTGCGGTATATAAAGTAGCTACTAACGTTAACTAGCTTAATGTTTGTTAAATTGCAGATGAACATTTTAGATGTAATTGTATGTGCTTGTAGTATCATAGTTAGTTAGCAAAATATGGAAACTGTTGCAGTGCAGTTGAATGATTAAGTTGACTTTCTGTTCATGTTTTTTATACAATTCATATCAAAGAGTCCAAGGTAGGGGTTAAGTTTATGTGTGTGTGTGTGTGTGCGTGTGTGTGTGAGAGAGAGAGAGAGAGAGAGAGACAGAGACAGAGAGGGAGAGAGCGAGAGCGCGCGTTAATGAGGTGCTGCTGTCTTTGATGTGGGTTATCCGGTTCATATTTGGCTGTGACTATGATGCATGATATAAGTAAAGTAAACTAACCAATAAGTTGTTTATCCATAAATCCACTGAAGATATTCAGTTCATATTTTCTATCTTTTTTTTAATGTAGAATGACAATAAAGCTACTTTCCTTTCCCGTATTTCCTGAGTTATTTTTTAAATACTTTTACTTAAGTACATTTTTAAGCAATTACTTTAGTACTTTTACTTAAGTAATATTTTGACTAAGCTACTCTTACTCGTATTGGAGTAATATTTGACAAGGAGTATCTGTACTTTTACTCAAGTAGTGAAGTTGTGTACTCTGTCCACCGTGGTGTCCCCATTAAATGGTTTGAAGTGTACTAGGTGACGGTGTTTTCTTTTACTCAACTTTAATGCTTTTAAAAATGTCTGTTTTTACATCATACTATTGCCTGTTACACAAGGGTCTCCATTAGCAATTAATTGTAGTAGATGAGACAAAAATGAACTTGATTAGAGAATGTAAGAACATGTATTTGATAATCTCAAATTCTGGCACACACCAAATATAATGGACTCATGCGCTCTTACTTTGAAAACGGCAACTTCCGGTCACACAACTGGGATTTTAAAGTTTTGTTTATCCCTTCTTGATCCTGATAAAGAAAAATATCTTGAATTTCAATTTTAATTTTTGAATTTTAAAATGAAAATCAAATAACCACCCATTTTTGTTTTTTAATATCCATTCTGACCGGAAAATCCAATGACCAAAACATATATGGACCAAAATGCATTTCCATTTGAATAAAGATGCAAGAATACCATGTTGAAAATGGAATTCACATAATTTAATTTGAATTCCTAGTTTTCATTGAGATAAATAAAACTGTATTGAAGATTGCATTATCACTTTGCATATTGAATTGTGAATTGCCAAATGCATTTTCAAATTGCATTACAAAATTGAAGGATGAATTGCCATTTTGCAAAATTTATTTTGAATAAAGGTGCAGATACGCTTCCATCTATTTAAGATATTTTGGCCTGTTATTTAAAGAAGGAGAGAGAAAGAAAGACTCTCCTCATTATTGCCTGATCACAACTCGTATAATGGGTGGATTTGGTAGGACCCAATTATAGTACAAAACACGATAGCTATAGTTGGTAATGACTTTGTGCTGACACACATGACAAAGGTGACAACACAGTAGGAGTCTCTGATGTTGAGTAACCCACAGGAATGGTGGCAGTGAAACTCACACTGTGTAATAGATGCAGGAGAACGCCAGGAGGCCATGGGGACAGGCAGACAAAAAACAGAAAGTACAGAGGCTGAACTCGTGGTGGGGGATAGAAGGCTGAGGCGTTTACCAGGGCAGAGACGAGGCAGGAAGGTCAGAACAGAACAGATTTGTAACTAGAAAGTCAAATCAATAGTGCTGCATGAGGACGAAAACCAATCAGGCAAGGAGTGAGCAGGCAGGACAGGCTTAAATAGTGACTTGATCACAGAGGAATTGCAGCTGAGAGTCCAAGTTAGAGTGATGAACTGACGAAGAGGGAATGGCTGGCAGGCAGAGTGGAGCAGAGGTGGGGTGAATGTGAAGCGTAACAACTCAAACAAATATTGACTTTTCAACTGCTTATTTCAACTATAAAAACATCCTGCCCTGCACATTTCTCGGTCATAATTGTTAAAAAAACAAATGCAAGTGAAAATCTTCATTTATGTAATGTGTTGTGTAATGAAAATAATATTACATTAAAAAATATTGGATGTTTATACATATATCAATATCGGTATCGTCATATCTTTAATAATTACATTTAATATGTTTTACTTATGTAAAAACACAAACATCAGCTGAGAAACTCTTAAGTACTGACATCAGTTTTGGCCTCAGAAAATTCGTTATTGGTCAGATTATATAGTATTAACATAAAATTACAGTACAGTGGTCCATTGTCTATTGCAAATTCTTGATTGGTGTTAAACACTAAAGCAGGGAAGAACAGGGTTATTAACTGGATGTGCTATAGTTAATAACCTGTAAATATATAAAATGTGTATTCATGAATGATTACTTGGTATTTGACGGTGAAGACTGCTGCTCCTGTGCTCACTGGGATATTTATGAATGGTTCAGTCTCTCTCACTGAGTGTGTGTGTGTGTGTGTGTGTGTGTGTGTATGTGTGTGTGTGTGTGTGTGTGTGAGTGTGAGTGTGTGTGAGTGGGATACATACTGCAGTGGCCAGTGATGGAGGGGGAGGAGGATATAGGAGGAGATGAAAGATGTGTGAGCTGTTTGATGGTAGGAGTGAAACAAGGCAGAGGAAGACATTAAGGGAAGAGAATAGATGAGAAGAAATAAATTATCTTATGGATGGATAAGTCTATAGCTCCCCCTCTCTCTGTTTCCATCCTCACATTGGTGCATTTTGCCTCTGCATATTGATCACCATATGTACACACACACACACACACACACACACACAGACACACACACACATACACTGACACGTTCACAGAGACAGCTCCGCCTCCTCTGCAGTGTAGCGACAGCTAGAGAGGGCAGCAATGGAGGAGCCAGCAGTGCAGCAGGAAAAAATAGAGGGATCATGGGAAGGAGGGCATGATGGAGGGAAGGCAGACTGGAAGAATGAGTGCTCCCTCTCCTCCCTACTTAAACACTCCTGTCTCCTCTGCTGGTCATCTCCCAGGGACACTGATGCCATGGAAATGGATGAAAGAGTCCTCACCAAAGCATCCGAGATCAGAGTAAGAAGACCGCAGTACCTAGCGCTGGTGTGTGCGTGTGTGTTTGTGTGTGCATGGTGGGTTATACATCTGTATGAATGTGTTTTACCATAGCATCAAATTCTTTGTTGCATTTTTTAATATTGACAATATAGACATATTGTTTTTATGTGTAGTGTGTAGTGTTTCCACTTTGAGATGCTCACGAGATAAGTGGACATTGCTCATTTAGGGGAGTCTGGAAGGGAAAGTTTATAAATCATATGCTTAAGATGCCATGCAAAATAAAGATTATGATGTGGTAAAGAAAAATGTGCTAGTGGCATATGAGTTATTACCGGAAGCGTACCGCCAGCAGTTCTGGTCCCTAAAAAGGAGAAGCAATGAATCTTTTCTGGGGTTAGCTAAGAGAGTTGGTGTTTGGCAGGTGGCTGGCCTCTACTGGGACCACCAGTAGACCACCAAAAGTGTGTACCCCAGCCTATAGAAATATGTCTTAATGAGCGTGATGAAAAGGATATTAGAAAAGCAGCAACCTCAGCTGACCAGTATGAGCTAACCGCAGCATACCTGATAGAGGAAGATCTTTCAGGCAAGACAGGGAAGCTGAGCAAGATCCTGATGCAGGGAAGAATATGTATGGTTTGAAGAGGTTTTCTGACCAACCCTAGCGGGTCTTGGTTAGGTTTGAGCATGTCAGTCCTCCTCCTGAGTCAAAAAGAGTTTGAGTGACCTCCTTGAATCGAAGTTTATTGCTTCTATTGTAAAAAGCCTGGCCACACAAAGGGTACATCTCAAGTCTCTTAATTGATGTTTTCTGGCTCTTCTTGGCGAAGCATCGAAATTGTCCACGCTGCCACGCCCACCAGGTGAGATTTTGATAAGATTTCATCTCCAATCTCTCAAGATGTTTCTGAGTGAATTTGAAGTCGGTCGGATGAAACCTCTAGGAGGAGTTCGTTAAGTACAATGCTTGGATTTCCTGTGTCCAGTAGGTGGCGCTGTGGATATGACACAGTATTAGTACTGATTAAATCTGTAGGAGGAGTTCGTACGAGGTGCAGAAATGGGGAAATATTGCAACTCTGAATCAAAATGGCCGACTTCCTGTATGACTTAGGTTATGGGTCCAAGAGTCTTTTTTGTGTGTCTTGACATGTTATACAAGTGTACCAAATTTCATTTGTCTACGTCAATCTGGGGCGAGGGGCTCAAGTATGAAAATATTATAGGGGGCGCTATTTAGCCATTTAGGCCATTTCTGCGAGCCATAAAATATCGAATAACATTTTCGCCAGGTCTGTGTGGGCGTTCTCTAGCTTATCAGCTGCAGACAGGATAGCGCTCCAGACGTTCATCACCACAGCCCAAAAGATTATCGGCTGCCCGCTCCCCTTGCTCTCTATATCCTTCAGGGCATTGAAAGTACACAGTAACAGATTAAAAACTGCTTTTATGCTAAAACCATAAATGCACTTAACTGCAGCAAATAATGTGTTTTTGGTATTGGGCATTCTGTATATGGTGGTTGGTTAGTGTTTGTGAACATGGTGCTCTAAAACAAAAAGCAACCACTTGATGTATGTCACCTCTGCCTCATCTTCTCCTCATTGGTCACCTCGGCTTCGTGAGCCAGTTAACACAAGGCATCAGGAACATGACAGAACAGTAACAAGGCAATGGGGCTGGATGGTGTACCAGGTTGGGTATTGAAGGCTTGTGCCGACCAGCTTGCTGTGGTTTTCAGAAACATAATTTCTACAACAAGCTACAGTTCCTTCCTGCCTGAAAACTGCCACCATCATCCCTGTACCCAGAACATTTGCAGTCACAAGCCTAAATGATTACCAGACAGTAATCAAGAAATGCATAGAGAGACATGTGGTGCTGACCCACATCAAGGCTTGCATCCCTCTTGGTGTCGAGCAATACCAGTTTGCATACAGACCCAACAGATCCAAAGACCATTATTCAACAGCATCACTTATTAAATTCCGTACGCAACCTGCTTTAAATAGAACCGAAACCCGACATGCACCCTTATTAAAATCAGTCTACTACATCAGATACAAAAAAACTCTCCACTTGCTATTCTTTTTCTCAACTTCTCACGATCCATTTCAACGACTGTAATTTAAGTGGATGTGATTTTTTAAGCAGAGTTCTAGGAGGACACATGCATGAAAAAACTACATGATTTAAAAAAGCTTTTATCATCTTGAATTGCAAGCATATTGTTGTGGATGTGTTACAAAAAATATATATATTTTCAAAAATTATGTTTTATATACTTTATTGATCCCAAGCTGGGAAATTACAGTGTAGCAGCAGCTCGACGGGAGCTGCGGCTACAGGCAGCCACCTGGACGGCGCCAAATTTGAGCAATTTGGGGTTAAGTGTCTTGCCCAAGGACACATCGACATGTGGACTGGAGGAACCGGGAATCGAACCGCCAATCTTCCAATTGGAAGACGACTGCTCTACCTCCTGAGCCACAGCCCCCCCCCCCCCCCCTCTTTTTTATTTTTTTTATTTTTTTATATACTTTATTGATCCCAAGCTGGGAAATAGCATAGAGCAAAAGACCTGCGGTCTGCATATGTCCAGCCTGGCTCGTACCCGCAAATTACACAGTAGGCTATATTCCATCCATTTAATCAAATTTCATCAATTTGCGGGTCACCCGTTGGGTGCCTGAACCCATGCAGAACTATGCCACAGATAATGTCATTTCTTTCTTCTTTTTTTTTCTCGCTGTAATTGTACCTCCTGTTTTCTGTTGTTCTGCTGTTTTTTAACTTATGGTTTATTAGTTCTCATTTCTACAATACAACAAACAGAGAGAACACAGTAAACCATGGTCTCTATCATGAGGATAGATCCATTCAGTCTTTGTGATGGGCTTTATAGATAGTCCATTTTTTCCATCTGTCTTCACGTGCAGATTGTTGTATTCTGTATGTGTAAGTCTCTCCATAATGTGAATCTCTTCAATAATGTCCAGTCAACTCCTCCGAGTAGGGGGGGCCTCTTTGTGCCATTTCCTTGTGATAGCTTTTCTTGAAGCTGACATTGGGGCTATTGAGAAGGGGAAAAGTGCATGGATTCTACACTGGTATCCGTTATTAAGTCAGAAAATACTATGTGCCCATGTATCGATTTCAGAAAGGTCAATAGTGTGACTAAGACAAATGATTTTCCCATCCCTTAGTTAGAGGATTATATTGATCAAATTGGTCAAGCCAGCTTTGTATCCAAGTTTGATCTTCTAAAAGGATACTGGCAAGGGCCATTAACTCACTTGCTTTTTGTACTGCTGAACAGTTATACCTGTGTCAATGCTACCCTTTGGCATGAAAAACGCCCAAGCAACCTTCCAAAGGTTGATGGTATTCATCACAACAGAGCTAGTCAATGTGGTAACCTACATTGATGATGTTGTTATGTATAGCTTGTCATGGACAGATCACATTATGCATACAAAGGTCAAAGGTCAAAGGTGCTTTATTGGCCAAGTAGTCAAAGACATACAAGGAATTTGCTTTGGTAGTTACATACCATAACGAGGAAGTAAAAAGCTAATACAGAAAAAAAAGACATAAAACCAGACAAGTTAAAAATACAAAGATGACATATAGTAAATACAATACATATTGCTACATTGCAATTAGTGCAATCCATTAAAATGTTCAGTGTTATTAAGAAGGGACACAGCTCTAGGATAAAAAACTGTTTGTGTGTCTGGTCCTGTTGGTCTTGATGGACTGAAGTCTTCTTCCTGATGGGAAGAAGCAGAAGAGACGGTGGCCTGGATGCAAAGGGTCCTTTAAAATCTTATTTGGCCGTCTAGTGACCCTGCTGTTATAGATATCCACCAGTGCTGGCAGACTGCAGCCGATTATCCGTTCCGCGGTCCTAATCACTTGCTGGAGTCTGGACCAGTTCAGCTTGTTAGTTGACCCAAACCAGGAGGTTATAGATGCGGTGAGGACGGGCTCAATGATGGCAGAGTAGAACTGGATCATGAGGGCCTGTGGCAGTTTATGTTTTTTAAGCTGTATACTGATACGCTTTTTGAAAGGTTGGAAGCTGCTGGCCTGGGTGTGAATCTCCCTAAGTGCAACTTTCGGAAGGGCCAAGTTACTTACCTACTTACCAAGTTACTTACCTAGGCCACTTAGTAGGGAGAGTATCAGTAAGACCTAGACTAGGTTAAGGCACAGGTGATTCAGGATCGCCCCTCTCCCACAACAAAGAAGCAGTTAATGTGCTTACTTCGGATGAGTGGATTTTAATGGCATTATACCAAACTTTGCAGATGGGGTGGCTCCCCTAAGTATCTTCTTGAAGAAAGGTGTAAAGTTTGTGTGGACGCCTGAGTGTAAAAGTGCAGAAGAGGAAGTGAAGGCTAGTATGGCATGCTCACCGGTGATAAAGGCCCCTGATTTCTCCATTCAGGTTGGCAACTGATGCCTCAGACCTAGGAGTTTGGGCCATCCGTCTGGATTAGTTTTTGACCATCCTCTTCAGCATACTTAGTAACTCCGCGAGAAACTGTTGTACGTTCAGGAGCAGAAGCTGTGTAGCATCTACACGGCCAGCCCTAGCACCGACATCAATCAAGCCTTGTGCTAATGCAACCTTGTACTGTCTCAAAAGATCTAATATCCTTCCATACAAATGTAACACAGGTCCCATGTAGCTATGTTATATTTATCTTGTGTGTGTAGTACAATGGGACCTGAGTTTGTTGTTGAACTGTTATGATATACTTTATTTATTTAATTAGACTCCAGGTACATTTAAAAGAGACAAACAAACACACACCTAAAAATTACAGGAGACAGTCATACCAGTGTTTCCACATGGCTGACTGATATCTCACATCACTGAGACCAGGATTGGATAACAGCACTATGACAGCATTATGAGAAACATTCAATCAACAAATGAATTTGTACATTAGTTTCCTCAACAGAGCATGAAAAGAATGAACTCGCACTTGACAAAACAGCTCACTCGCACTGCACCACCTAGGTTTTCTCATCAGAATTTGTATACAGTCATTATAGGCAACCTGAAGTGTGCGAATACTAGCCTTTTTAAACTTAACCCACAAGGGGGCAGCATAAAGAGGGGTACAGTAAGCTCTGAAGAGATTAATTTTAACATTGTCTAAACACCAGAAGAATTTACATGCCAGCACATTGGCTTGTGTATCTAACACATGGCGTTGCCTGTACATGTCATCAGCATCAGATAAAGCATCAGTGATATGTGTAAAGATACTTTACATTTTTACAAACAGGTAGCACTTGACCAGACAAATAAAACAATGGGAACATCAATTCTTTACCATTTTTAGGTCTACAAACCATAACAGAGCTCTTTTTGGCGTTATAATTCAAAATTGAATTTTACCCCATAGTCTGAACATATGTTCAGCAGCTCCTGAAACCCAGCACTAGATGGAGTAATGATTGCCAAATCATCAGCATACTTAATATGATTAACAATAGTGTTACCCACCACACATCCTGTTTTACATCTTCTCAGCTGGTCAGATAGATCATCCATATAAATGTTAAACAGGCAAGGTGACAATATCCCTCCCTAACGGACCCTATTACCCCTCAATTCCACCGGGTCCAGATCCGCTCCGGAACAGCTGCGCTGCGTTCTGGCTCCGTCCTCCGCCGTCCGTCAACACCCACGCCTCCGTCTGTGTTGCAGGTCCGCCCGGCGGGTAGCAGGAGCCATGAGGACCCACAAGATCTCACGAATTCACGGATAATCGCAGGATTTACTTTCTATATAGATAACCACAAAACCAACAGTAGGGGTGCCTGAAAACCGTGACTTCAGGTCTGGCTCCGCCCATTATTACATTTTCAAGGTATAGTGATGGGAAATATAATCCGCCGTGAACACGGTGTATTTTATTTTGAAACCGGACGTTTTTTTATTTTGTATTTTCTGCTCGACTTCCTGTCCCGCACGATCTGCTCTGTGCTGAATTGCTGCGCCGTGATCCGCTGTGACCGCATCCGTACCCGGTGGAATTTAGGGGTTACTCTGCCCAAAAGGAGCAGAGACTACATTTCCCCATTTGATTTGCATGCACTGATTAGCATACCAATAGACCAGAATCCTTAGGACACTGTCAGGCACGCCCCTCTGACTCAATTTTAAAAACAATCCATAATGATTTATACGGTCAAATGCCTTGGATGCATCTATAAAACCAATTAAAACAGAAGAATTCTGTCTTCTATATCGATCAACAATTTCCTTTAAAGCATAGATACACTGTAAAAAAAAAAATCCTAAAAAAACGGTAATTTTCCGGCAGCTGGGGCGCCAGAAAAATACTGTGAAATAACGGAAAATTACTTTCTCATAAAAATACATGTTTTTTCCATAATTAAAATACAGTTTTTAGTTGTAATTTTAACAAGATTTTGCCTCATTTTAAAAACATTTTCACATTTTAAAACAATTAAATTACCTAAAAATATGGTAAGTAAATGCTGGATTACGAATAATAATGCTTAAATTTACAGAAATGTGCTGTTTTTAATTGGTTTAATGACATTATTTTATGTAAAGAAGTTGTATAATAATTTGTGTTTGATGTAATAAAACAGTATATGACACAAAAATAATGTGATTCATCTTTCAAAATATATCAAAAAACTGTAGAAAAACTAGATATTGGGTTTAAAATTGCAAGAATTTACCATTTTTAGATCATATCAAATGTTATTTTACGTTGTTTTTAACGTTTAATTACAAACATTTTACGTTTTAAAACAATTAAGTTACCCATAAAGATGGTAAATTAACATTGTAATATGAATAATAATGCTTAAATTTACAGAAATGTGCTGTTATTAGTTGGTTTTAATGGCATTGTTTTATGTAAAAAAAACTGTATATTACTTTATATTAGATGTAATATGACAGAATACAACACAATAATTTGATTAATCTTTCAAAACATGCCAAAAAGACTTAACTCCACGTTGGGTGTACATTTTTTTCCTTTTACATTAATTTCCTGAATATTTAAAAGGACGTTCAACTAAAAATTCCTCACCTAATAACACCAGAATTATTTTTATTTTAAATGGTTTAAACTGTTTTTTGGCCAGTGGGAAAAGGGGCTTAAATGAATTGTTGTACTCAAATGAGAGTAAGCTGAACAAGAACAGCTACAATTTTCCATTTTCAGTATTTTTATTGTAACAGGTAACCATTATTATAGCAATATGGCTCTGAAACAACTGATTTGGAAATGAAAGAAAAGTTAAAAAAAAAAAAGTTGAGTTACCAATTCAGTGTTATTTCTATCCAAGGTATCCATAACTTGGTCAAGTCACTGTACTGTACATCCACAACATGGATTACAAGCCTACATTAAACCTCACTGTAAATTAATCCACACTATCCAAGTCATCCATAACCTGGTCAAGTGACCATACATTCAAAACATTGATAACAATCTTAGTCAAACCTCACTGTAAATGAATACACACTCTATCCAAGTCATCCATAACCTGGTCAAGTGACCATACATTCAAAACATTGATAACAAACTTAGTCAAACCTCACTGTAAAAGAATACACACTCTATCCAAGTCATCCATAACCTGGTCAAGTAACCATAAATCCACAACATTGATTACAGACTTTGTCAAACCTCATTAGAACATTGATAACAAAGCTACATAACAAATAGCTTACATGAAACCTTACTTGACATTAATCCACAATAGTCTGTGACTTAGACAAAGTATCCATAACTTGTGAGCACTTCTTATTCCCTCCACTCGTAGTCTGCAATTTTGGTGATGAGTGTGAGACCCTTTGGACTGACGGCAAGTTGTTTTTTGGTGGCGTTCCGCTCCACTTTTGATCCCTTGTCTGTATTTATCTTGAAGAGGCACCTGTCAAATGAAAAAAAAAAACAACTTTAGTAAGTGTGGACTGTACTGTAATGTAATGTTGTCATACATTTGCAAAAAAGTTACACAACAGTGTAGACAGAGCTTGCTTGTGAAAGAGTATTTGGACATACAGGAACTGTGGAACAGTGATGTAATGAAAAGATTAACATGTGAGTACTGTGTATGTGAATTGTGTATGAATGTGTTTGAATGTGTTTGAATGTTTGAAGGTGGTCAGAGGGGGTTTGGTGTGAAATGGCAGCAACGCTTCCCTCAGTCTGAGGGAAGTCTTGATTTTATTATTTTGTTATTGTGGCCTTTTGATAAATTCAGGAAATGCCTGGAGACTTGTGGAAGTACAGGTGCTTTACTTTCAGCCTACATGCACAGCAGGAAAGCCTGACCGGAGATCTATCTGCCAACTGCAACTACTCATGGCAGGAAACGGGTCTCCCAGACCGGACAGGACCCAGCACCATCTTCAGTAAAGTTCCTCCAGCCTCCTGAGATTAATAACATTATCCAACAGCTGAGCAGAACAGTAAACTAACTTCAGCCCACAGAAATATCCACAACACAGGTCCATCTCGGCAGCTCCACGCTGCTTCTCTCCGCGACCCAACTCCACCTCCTAGTGGGGCCTCCTCAGTGGCAGTGCTGGCTCCTGTCTGGTCTGAGTGATTCCTGGCATGAGTGCTCATGCACAGTCAGGCTTTCCTGCTCTGCATGTAGGCTGAAAGTAAAGCACCTGCACCTCCACAAATCTCTAAGCATTCCCCCAAATAAATATAATATCCAAATAAAATAAATTGATGGGTGGATCATGAACTTAAAGGTGTGAGAATGTACCACATTGTGACCAACAGGTGAGTATTTCAGCATTTCAGCACTTGAGCAGTGCTCAGTTTTACAGTATGTGCATTATATATCTTATTTTGATGTATTGAATTGACTAGTGGTGTCTTACCTCTGTAAGAACTCCAAAGTTGATGCTTGGGCTGCTGGGTAAGATATGTTCATACAGTAGTACGAACCAAACATCAGCAAAAGAGCATCACTGAAGATTCTGATGTGGCCATTCACAATGGTCTGGTCAACAGACAGCATGAAATTCTCTGCCGCCAAAGTCGAGTTTCCTGTTGTGTACAGGGACAAGAGAAAGACAAGAGAAAAATACAATTAAATTATCATCTTACAACTGAGTCCAGTACAACAATAACAAAGTAATAGTACTAATAGTTTTCTGTTTTTTGGTTTTAATTTATTGTGGTGGAGAAAGATAAATATTCATACCGCAAACAACAATACATGGTGTACTTGGAAGTCCAGCACAGTCCACTTCAGAGGGCAGGGTTGTTTGATCCACTTTGTAGAACATCTGTTCTTCTTCTTCATTGAAGTACTTGAGGAGTAGTGGAAGAAACTTCTTGAAATGTGAGATTTTAGGTGACAGAGAAGGTCGATCAACTGTTTCTGACAATGTGGAAGCTGACATAGAAAGGGTGCCTGCAAAGTTTGAGACTGTGACACGGTAGATGACCGCCGATGATGGCGGTAAACATGACATTTAAAAGCATTGTAATTTCTGAACCGAAACTTACAACTTTCCATACAACATGCATACTGATAATGTGGCTCATTTTTATGAAGCCCTTGATGCATCACGTACCCTTTTAGGGTATTCACTGAAGCACCACAACTATGACAGGTGTAATGTTTTGACATCCTTAACTGCAGTGCAGTACTCACTTTTTCAGTTTACTCCATGAAATCAACTCATCATTTATCTGCAGAGAGAAAGAAAAAAATAAAAACACATTTATGAAACATGAAATTTGCCAAAATCAAAATAAATGCTATTGACTGTGAAATAGTTAACCTAAACTGTGTTCGCCAATCTCCCCTCAATTAACTAAAAGATGACCATTAGCTTATCCTTTACATATTTTTCAGTATTGTTTGAATTTCATGTTGACCAGTGACTAGTGTTGCACCAAAATGAAGATTTGAAAAACCTTGAAAAAGGCAAGAGGAAGATCAAAATATTTGTTTTAAGAAAGAGTAACTGGTTGAAATAAACTATTACCAAATCTCAGTATCATTTATAAAATATCTGTTCTCTCTTCTTTGGAAGAAAGTACACTTAAAATTGCTCTGAGCACTCGTGAAAAGAAAGGAACAGGTGGGGGCTAGAAGAGTTTTTTTGTTGTTTTTTTTGCTATAGTGGATTATTGACATTAGAAAAAAATTCAAAACCAGATATTGAAAAGTTACATAAAATTAAGCTTCCTATTCTAGCCAAAAATCATGCCATTTCAAGTCATACAGTGGAAGTTATGGACAAAAAAACTAGTGAAAATGTATCTGTTCATTGTTGCAGCTCTAAACAACTGTTCATCTTTTTCTCCGCCTGTGTCAGTTAGTTCGCAAAAGCAAACGCAATGGCAAGCTAAAGTTAGTAGCTGGTCTGGCTGAATACTACAGTAAATGCAGCTGGCAGACAGCGGCCATGCTTTTTGGTTAGCTAACATTTCAATTGACAACATGCCGGCGTATTCTGTGCCTTTTGCGGAGTGAGTAAACTCAGAGGCACGGTGGTAAATAAAACTAATGCTACTCAGCTTCAGTTTGATACTTGCCGTCTACCGTCGTCCTTCCTCGAGCCTCGACGTTAGCTGCTGTCCGCACAAAGTTCTGTCGGGCGAGCAGGAAGTCTGGAACCGCAACCGCGGCGCGTTGGTTGTTGATCTTGCTCGAGTCAAGTTTCACGTCGAAACAGACAGTTTCTGACCAACCCAAACGGGAACCGCGCTTTTTAAAAAATTTTTTTTTAACTTTATTCACAGAAATGTCCAGAACAATACTGTTGTGCCAGGGAAGAAAAAAAAAATGCTTTATTGAAAGCATTTAATTGCAGCTCACTTAGTGCTGATGCTGCATCAGTTCAAGTCCAACTCTTTATTATTCACCCTCTCAAGCTTTCCCCTTTCCCTGTGTCTCTTTAGATGTCCTTTCAAAATAAATATAATTTATTAATATAATGTTACCATCTAGAAATGAGAATAATTGTATTTATTTTCAATGAAAATATTAGTCAAATAACAAAGAAATTATAGTAAAATTACAAATTTTTACTATTAATTCCTCAGTAATTTTAAATTATTTTTTCCTCTTTTTTAGGGTTTTAAAGTTGAATTTTACAGTTTATTCCCTTAAATAACAGACAAATATTTGTGAATTTACGATACATTTGTGAATGTATTTTAACAATAAATATATGTATTTCTAATGGTTTTTTTTTGTAAAAGAACAGAAATATAGTGTATTTTCACAGTTACAGTTATTTAATGTTATTTTACATTTGACATGTAAAAACACAGTCTATTTTTGTAAATTAAATGTTATTTTAAAAATACAGAAAAAATCTGTAAAATAGACAGTAAAATTCTGTTATATTACAATTTTTTTTTACAGTGTACCCAAATCAGTGCCGTGTTTAGCCTTAAAGCCAAACTGGTTATCAGAAGTGCATATAAAAAAGCCGACAATCTTTCTAATAAAATGCTCTCCAGGACTTTAGACAGTACACTGACTAAAGCAATAGGTCGATAGTTGTCCATGCTGCCCACCTTGCCTGCTTTGACCTTAATGACCGGCACCAGAGTGACAGACAACATTGAATCAAGTAACAATCCATGGGACATAAAAAGAGTAAAACAAATGGCAAGAAGAATTGCTACTTTAGGGCTTGCATATTTAAGATGTTCTGCTGAAATTAATAAAGTCACTTGCCTTATTATCAGCCAACAGTGAAATCGCTTGTAATACTGTGATTTGCACATTATCGCTGCTGGAGATTCTTCCTACGATGTAGGGGTCACTCTTGACACAGTTAAAAAGCTCGGAATAGTGCTGCCTCCATAGTTCAGCTATGTTGTCGCCACCAGAAACCCCCTCTATGGTACAAGGTAATGATGTATTGTTCCTGTTCAGAGCTTTTACCTCTTTCCAAAAAGCAGTGACATCATTATCAAGGAGCTTTTCAGCCATGGAATCTGCTTTCATTCCTTGCTCATGTTTGTTAATATATATCGAACTGCATATTTATATTTAACAGTAGTGAATTTTTTTAGATCAAGAACAAGCCCTTCTCTTGGTCTGCCTGCCTGAATCCAAGCCCTAAATGCACTCTTAGCCTCAGCATGATAATGAGACATGTTTGTTCCACCCGTGCTTAATATTGAGTCTTCTCTCTGAGTTGGTACAGTATGGTTTACTGGCCTTACATAAAGATCCCAGAACACAATCATACAAAGCACATATATAGATGTTATGTGTAATATTACCCTTTAATTGACCTCTTTTGATTATCACCACAATTTTGATTTTGAAACTTCCTCAACAAAATTAATAAGGACACCACACAACTGTACTTTAAATGCAATAATCATTTTACAGATATTTATTTACAAAATGAGATAAACTAAAATTTGGTAACTCTTTCTTTGTGAAATAAAATATAAACAATACACAAAATAGTTACCTATCAAATGCCTCTTAAACGAAAAGTTACCTTTTGAATATGGTTGATATTAACAAAACACAGTTTCAATCACATACAAACTCGATGTATACCTGTGGGCCCACACATACATTCACTCCTTAATCATGAGATGTAATCCTGTTGCAGGCCTAAAAACTTCAATGGTCGCTTCACTCTGACATGAGCAGAAACAAAAAGCACGTGTCCAGTTAGTTCAGTTAGTACTCACGAATCTCAAACGAGTTGTTAGTGGGGATAGCAGTCACAGTTGAGCAGTTAGTACACAGCATCAAAGAATCACAGGAAGAAAACAGTAGAGTCCGTCCACTGGGAAGACCGGGAAAACCGCTCCGACCTCTCTCCACATCTCCTTTAAGCATATTAACTCAGTTGAGCCACAATACCAAACGCTATTTCATGGCCAATTACACAGACTTTAGATCAAACAAACTCCTTTTTTCCTGAATAACAGATTTTTAAAGGAACATAAATCTTTTTACAAATATTTATTTAACTTTTTAAACTGTACATATGATATTTATGTAGCCTGGCTAACACCAGACCGCGTCTCAATCTCATATGAGATTGCGGTAGGGTCTGGTGAGGAGCCGTTCATTTCCTCGTATTTGAGGCGGGATCAACGAATGTCGATCAAATGTTTCTGTACGCTACTGGACAAACTTACAGCCAATCATATCAACGATAGATGATGACGTATTCAGAGCCTTTAGGGAGCAGCGCTAACACATCCTTTTTATGAAGGAAAAATCATGTAGCGCAAGTTTTTGTTCTATTTTCAAAGTGAACCCAGGCTAATATTTATGCATTTTTCATATTTTAACCAGTTTTAGTATTATGAACTTTTGGGTTTTTATACAACAATTTATATGCTGTGTTACTGACTTTATGCACTGTAGTCTGAATGATTTTAGACAGGGCTACACAAAGATCCCAGATAGCTTGGTTATGGTGTCCCTATCTTTTCATCTGGGTACCTTTGTGAGATACTGTTCGATAGAACTGCTTGGTTTGTTACCATCTATCCGTGTGTTTCTTCAATGATAAAGGCCCACATTTGTGGCTATTATAAACTAAAACTTTATGACAGCCTCTGCATACAGCAAATCGTTTAACTATATTGTTCTCATTATCCATGACTACTCCACATTTCTCCCAGACACCAGACTTGATTTTAGATGAGGTGTTGTCGATAACTTTAAAATCTCAATTTGCTATTCCTCTTTTCAGCTTCTCAGGATCCATTTCAACAATTGCTGTGTAAGTGGACGTTTTTTGTTTAAAAAAAAAAAAAGTGCAGAGAGGGTGTCCTGGGAGGACACATGCACGAATGAACTACTTTTTAAAAAAGCTTTTTATCAACTTGAGGGACTTGATGTGTTACTAAAATAGCTTAATGTTTGCACTTTAGACCTGCGGTCCACATGTGTCCGACCCAACCTGTACCCACAAATTACACAGTAGGGGATTTTTCGTCAAATTTGCGGGTCACCCGCGGGTACACAGACCTGTGCAGGCCTCTGAGCTCTGCTTACTTTGTAACATTAGGCTATTCAAACTATTCTACCACTAGGAGGATGTGAATGTTGTACGTTTGTACATCCACATGCCTGATTTTTCATTCTAAAAATGGAGCAAACTTTAATCCTAAACGTGCACATGTGTGTGTGTGTGTGTGTGTGTGTGTCCATAGGAGCTGGAGAATGAAGTGGCAGTGGAGAACATGGAGCTGCAGGAGCAGCAGTCAGACCGCAAAGAGCTGGAGGAAACTCTAATTAAATTGGAGACACACAAAGAGAAGCTAGTACAACAGATAAAGAGCACCAGGCAGCTCTGCTACGATGAGAGTCAACAGGTAATAATAAACTGTTACTATGAGACTAGTTCTCTTCCATCTAAAACTGCATTAGTACTTGTTAAATCAATTAAATTATGCGTCTTCTTACAATGTCTCTGGGTGGGTGGCCGGTTTGGTTGAGAGACAGAGAAGAGGAGGGAGAAAGACAGAGCAAGTGAGAGGAGAGAAGCAGTTCTTTAAATTTGTTTTGAGTGGGCAGGAAGAGTGAACAGTATTAAAATGAACATGCTCCCCAAACTTCTTTATCTGTTTCAATGTATCCCACTTTACCTTCCTAAATATTTCCTTAAATCTATTGATAAGGCCTTCATTTCATTTATATGGGATGGTAAGAAACCTAGAATACGATTAGAACTGCTACAGACGCCTAAATTAAAAGGCAGCTTAGCTCTTCCAAATCTTTGTCATTACTATTGGGTAAATGTTCAAAAAATAATTTATTGGCTCCACATTCCTGATACAGACTGGTGCCACTTTGAAACCACATCTTGAAACCTAACCCTAATCCTCTCAGAGCCCTGGTCACCTCCAGTCTTCCCCTATCTATTTCACAATTTACTAACAATCCAATTGTCATAAATACCCTCAAGATATGGTTAGGCGGAACTTTGGATTTAAAAATGTTCTCAATGTAAGTCCTACAAATAGTAATCAGCTTTTCCCCCCGGCTAGATTAGACTGTGAATTTACTCTTTGGCAAAGACAAGACATTTATAAATTTAAAAATATGTACATGAACTTTATTTTTGCAAGCTTTGATGAATTATTACACACATTTGGCCTCCCTCTGTCTAGCTTATTTCAGTATTTCCAAGTCTGCCACTTTCTTCAGCGTCATGACCCTAACTGCATATCTTCACTCTGCATATCTTCACTGATAGAAATTACTTTCACCTCAAAAAGACTCATTTCAAGAATAAATTAAAGGTGCAGGCAGCGATGAAGCGATGATGAGCTATGACTGTCACTAAATATGACCCTGTACATGTCTTCAGACCGGGACACGGGACCGGGAATGACGAAAAGTCACCATTTCCATAACTTTTCATCTCCCAGGTCTGTACATGATACTGACTGAATTTGAAGTCACTGAGGTCAAATATAAAGGAGGAGTTCGTTAAAGTATGCAGGCTGGAAATGGCCAAAATGGACTCTTGGACTTAAGGTATAGCTCCAACAGACTTTTTGGTGCGTCTGGTCATGATATATATGCATACCAAATTTCATTCTTCTACAACAATCTGTGCCCATAAAATATCACATTTTTCACCGGAATTGATGCGTTTGCCAAGTTTCATCCGTTTTGGGATATGATAAAGTCGTGAAAAAGGCAATTGTTTTGGCGAAATGATAATAATAATATTAATCTTTACAAATACAATAGGGTCTCGCACTGACAAGTCAGTGCTCGGGCCCTAATAACCCCACCGGATATAAGGACTTGTTCGTTTATGGCAACCATCAACTGCCACACCCACCAGGTATAATGCAGGCGAAAGCTTTATACAACTTTTCATCTTCAAGGTCTGAGGATGATACTGACTGAATTTGAAGTCTGTGGAGTCAAATTTCTAGGAGGAGATAGTTAAAGTACGAGGTATGGAAAGGTGGGGTTTCAACTTTTATTGGTCCAGGGGGTGCTGTCGAGCCATCTTGCAACTTAAAAGGCCCAGACCATATCAGAAATCAATATTCTTGACTCTTGATGAGTGTGAAATTTGGCAGGTGTAGGAGTTTGTCAGTACATACAAAATGGGAAAAGGCATTAGGGGGCCCTACTGACATGAAAATATATTGCCCTAATAATAATCCTTACAATCGTAAGGATTATTATTAGGGCAATATATTTTCATTTCAAACAATAGGGCCTTCGCACCACTCAGTGCTCTGGCCCTCATAATTCAATCAGGAACAATAGGGCTTTCGCGCCTGTCAGCGCTCAGGCACTAATAATAATTCTTACGATTACAATAGGGCCACTCAGTGCTCAAACCCTAATAATACTGGGAATAACAATAGGGCCTTTGCACTGGTCAGTGCTCCGGCTCTAATAATAATAATTCACTCAGGAACAACAGGGCCTTCGCGCCTGTCAGCGCTCGGGCCCTAATAACCCACACAGAAACAATAGGTCCTCGTGCCAGTCAGCACTCGGGCCCCAATAATAATCCTTATGATTATCATACCACTTGGTGCTCGGGCCCTAATGACTGTATAACCTCTTTTAAAAAACACAACCCTTGCTAAGATCAGAGCAGACTAGGTGGATGAGCTGGGCGAGGACTTGGAAGAAAACATTTGGAACAGCGCTTTACAAAGAGTGAATGACAATACTTGTAGGTAGGCAGTTATTACTTGTGTGAATACAATTAATAAAACAAGGGAGGAAAATAATAATGATAATAAGTGAGCATTGTTCCAAGGATTTTTCCTATGTTTTATGTATATGTACTTACCTCATATCATTGATGCTCAATAAAAAATATACATGTATATTGTTTTAAGTGGCTGATAAAGGACATCACAGCTGGATTCATTACAGTGGTGCTGGAGGCCAGCATAATGCCATCTAGAGTAGTTATATCATAAGATAATATGTTTCTAATGTGTTAGGGGCCAAACCAGTAACTTTAGTTTTGTCTAAGTTAAGTAATGGGAGTTGCTGGTCATCCGGGCCTTTATGTCCTTATGGCATGCTTGTAGTGTAGTTGACTGATTGGTTTCATCTGACTTCATTGATGAATATAATTGGGTATCATCAGTATAACAACAACATTTCATGTACTGTTTCCAAATAAAATAAAATGAAACAGAATTATTTATTTTTCCTTAATTTATAACTGGATTGATTTACAATCAGCCCTCTTTGTACGTGCAAGATCCTGTATCTGCAGGCTGAGGAGGTGCAAAAGGAGAGCCAAGTGGAGGAGTATGAGAGGGAGCTTGCCAGAGCCAGGTGGAGGCTGAGGAAGCTCAGAGAGGAGGTGAAACAGACCAAGAGAAAAGTGGATGAGGCTGGAGAGAGGAACAGTCCTCTGCAAGACTCCATCAGACAGTCCTATGAAGAGATCCTGCAGGTACGGGAAGTGTATGTCTGTGTATTGGATGTGTGTGTTTGTGTGTAACTGGGATAGCAACCATGGGCCTTTCTAAATCGAAATGAACTTGTGCCATCTCCTGATTATGTAACAATATATGTTTTGTTCCATTTACGGGATACAATTAAAGTAGTCGGATACAAAAGTTCTTCTTTTCATCTATTTTTACAGAGTATATTATTCACTAACAAATGTATCTAAAATAGGTAAAAATGTTTTCAGAGAATGATGATGACTGAGCTCTTATTCTGAAAAAAATGCATTGAAAGAGTTTGTTTAAACCATTTACAATCATAAAATAGTATAAAATCTGTTATGGAAAACACTTTCCTTTGAGGAAGTGGGGCAACATAAAGTCAAAAATGTTCCACTACGCATCTGTTTCTGGGAAACACCCCGGTATTGTTCACTAGGTTTAGGTAAATAAACAGAGAACATGTTGGCATGTTAATTTCTCCAGCAATGGTATAGTTTTTATACTAAAATGAAGGGGTATGAAGATACACTTAGCTCAAGAGACGAGACAAGACACGACATTGGGTTCATGAGATCGAGACGAAACAAGATTTTAACACTTTTTTAAAGAAAACTTCAATGAGGAAATATATGACTGTTCTTTCATTTAAAAGTCACACAAATGCAGTAGCATTTTGATATGTTTTAACTAATCATCTTGTAATGAATGTCACTTTAGTTCTACTTTCCTAAGTATGAATTATCATACACAGTATGCAATATGCAAGCAATTCTGAAAGGTTTCCCCATATAGATAGATATTGGTATTTATTGAAATAACAACCATAAATACCTAAATTATATACAATCACAAATAACAAAAAGTGAATTATAAAAAATAGAAAGAATCCTACTATATAAATATAAATGAGATAAAGAGTCAAGTTATCACAAATGATAACATATTGCTAATAAAAAACACAGAAATAAAAGTAAATTGCACAAATCCTGTATCACACACATACACAAGTAGAAAAACATAAATTGTGTACTTATTTTACTTTTTGCATCATTAGACTCCCATACCTGCACTAGATTCCCCCGCTCCTCCTACATCAGGCTTTCAGTGTAGACCTCAGGTCAACCTACCCCTGCTCCTCTCCTCAACTCCTACTTCTGTGAGATCTTCTCAGCAGGTAGAAGCTGCAACAATGTTAATGATCCACACGTGACATTATAAAAAGAAGACACAACGTGCAAATGAGCGACAGAAAACCGATCGTCTTTTTTGTTTCTTTTTGTCACGAGACAACATTCACCTTGACAAGAAATATCGGCATGTTTTAATCTAGAGGCCCGAAATGTTGTCACACCCCTACTAAAATGTTTGCTGAGATCATGTCATATTTCACTTTACTGCTACGGTCAATGAGATGAGTTAGATGAATTGGAGAGAAAAGAAAATTGATGCATGTGACCGCAGCAAATGCAGTATTGAAATGTTTTAGGATATAACATAACACAGGAAGTGTTATTTGTTAACTTTGGTTTTTATAAAAATAAGGAAATCACCCTAAATCAACCACTGTCTCCTCACTCTTCTCTCTCTTTTAGGAGGAGCACACTCTGTGTTCTCTCTCAGGAGGTGCAGTCACCCCAGAAAGCCAGTTGGAGGAGTCAGCATCTGATGCAAACACCAATGACGATGAGCTACTTCCTATGAGGCCATGGGGAAGGAGCCAATCACTTCCCGCCTATGCTGACCTAGTTATGGTAAATCAGTCATGATGTTTAGTACTAAGAGAAAACATCACTTTACTTACATTTTTTTTAGCAGTTACCACTTTTGGAACTTTGTGTGGTGGTGCTGAAGGTTTGTGAGAGACTAGATATGATAAAGGACCAACTATGCCACCTGGGAATAACCCCCAGTAAATATGGACAACTGAGCAAGCAGTTTTACTAATAACCTTGGGTTCACAACTAAACAGGGAACACAGACTTGTACACTGAAGGGACAGGGGATAGGTTCAAAATAAATATTATCATCAAATTATCAAAGTGAGCAAAAAGTAATTGATTAAAAGACAATATGAAGTTAAAGGGGCTACATACAAAATACAGCTTTATGATCTTTCAGAAAACATTTTTTTGCTATGTAAACAACTAGTGGTGTATTGACGTCTGGAGTAGAGAGTTACATGACATGCCCTCTGTGTGCTTTGTTATGGAGCTTCTGTTTTGGGAGCCGGGTGTGCGTGCACGTTAGTGCATGTGAAACCCTTCCTCCTCTCTCCTCTGAACAGTTAGTCCACATCCCCTATATAACCGATGCAGCGAATGAGGATCAGCGGTGCACATTTTGAAAACGACATGGCAGAGGAAAACCCAAAAAAAGAGACCAAGTTTGTTGGCCAAGAAAATTTCTGATAAAGAGAGGGATAAGACCCGGGTCAAACTTGGTCTTACATTTTCATGGTGGAGTGCCCTGCAAGATGCCAAAGGACTGCAATTTGACTCTGAGTTAGCGCTTCTTCTCTTGGACTAGTAAGTAACTTTATGGGTATATAACGTCACATATCTGTGTTAGTTAGTATTAGACTAATATACTGTGATAGGATGCCACCTGTGCAACAAGTCCAGTTGTGAAATTTCCTCGCTCCTTAATATTCCACAGTCAACTGTCAGTGGTATTATAACATAGTGGAAGCGATTGGGAACGACAGCAACTCAGCCACGAAGTGTTAGGCCACGTAAAATGACGGAGCGTGGTCAGCGGATGCTGATGTAAAAAGCTCAGGCCTGCTAGATAAAAAGAACAATTTCAACTAAAATAACACACAATTAAAAGAAATTAGGCTAAAATTACTAAAAATGGCGGACGCCACCTAGGATTAATGAGCCTAGGACTCTAAAACAGGTTCTTAAAATCAGGAGGAGCAGAGCTTTAATAAAATAACCAAACAGATACCAGCGTGTACAAATAAGTGGGTTTATTACTATAAAAAGTATCTTGTATGCAGCTCCTGGCTCTGTGTAGTCCTCATGCTGCCCACCGTCTTACGGCTGCTGTCTTGGACCGGAATCTGAGGAAGGAAAAAAGGAAAACTCGGAGAGTAGGGTTTCTAAGAGACAGGTACAGACACACTTCTCAACTTTAGCTTCCAGGTACATTAGGCTTGTGCCGCCGCGGATTAGTCAGTGTACTCACATATTTTTTGGGTTGTAGCAGAGCTAACGACCCAGGCCGGAGTAAAACGGCGTTGGTGGACACTATTGTAGCTCTGGTCCTTCCTCAGCTGGCCACTCCTCGTCAAGGGAAACCCCTTCGCCGCGACTCGGATGCTGGCTGTCGACCTTGGGCACCGTGTCCTCTTTCACTGCCGGTTTGTTGCTCCTCCACACCGAGTACCTTGTCCTGCTGCCTGTTCCACGCCAAGTCCTCTCGCTCTCGCTCTCCCTCTCACCTGTCCTTTTCTCCCGTGGCCCTCCCGCAGCCACTGATTGGCTGCAGCAGTCCTGTTGTCTCTCTCAGCGGTTGTTGCAACTGTCCATCAAAACAAGCGCAGCTACGGAGGTGCAGCACATCTTCAACCACAGTAATTAAGGCAAGAGGTAATAAAAAGAATTAAACTCTAGCATGCACAAATAAAATCCAGCAACAATAAAAACATAGCAATCAATAAAACCCAAGTTAAAATTAAAACTGCAAGCAGTGTCGAAGGGCCCTCGCACCCCCCAGCTTTACCCCCAACTGTAACGTGCGCCTTACGTGCACGTCGGTGCGTGCAGCAGTGGCAGGGCTGTCAAAACTGGCATGTAGATGTCTTTGCTCCTGTGCCTTTAAGTGAACATTGTGTAATGGGGTTAATGTCTCCACTAGATGGCAAACTAAGACCACAAATGAGTCTGGGTGACTTCTCAGCACAAAGGAATGTGGGTGAAGGACCAAAAAATCATTAAGATCGAGCACTTTTGCCTGAATAGCCGACTTCCTGTTGGACTTAGGCTATGGGTCCAAGAGGCTTTTTAGTGCGTCTTTACACAATACATGTGTTTCGCGAATGTGGTTTGTCTACGTCAATCTGAGTCAAGGAAGTCGAAGAAGGAATTTTAAAATTTTCTAGGGGGCGCTATTAATCCGTTTTTGCGTCGGCCATTTCCGCGATCCTTAAAATATCAAATTTTTCGCCGGATTGGACATGATTGCAAGAGTTTTGGGGCATGTTTAGGCTGTCAAAAAGGCGTAAAACTATAATAATAATAAATATCATCCAGATTGAACATTTTAGCCTGGATGGCCGACTTCCTGTTGGACGTAGGGTATGGGTCCAAGAGGCTTTTTTGTGCGTCTGGACATAATACATAGGCCTTGGCGATTTAATTTTTCTATGTCAATGTGGAAGGCGGGGCTTAAACTTTGAAGTCTTCCAGGGGGCGCTGTGGAGTCATCTTCTCACTTAAAAATCCCAAACTTTGTCAGTAGTCAATATGTGTGACTGTTGACGTATGTGTACAATTTGGTGAGTGTAGGAGTTTGTGAAAATGTACAAAATGGATAAAGGCATTAGGGGGCGCTATTGAGCTGTTGTGCCACGCCCAGGGGCAGTTATGGTCTCAAATTAAAGTGCTCCTGAGTGTGAACCTATGTGGGCAGTTTGGTGATTCTGTGAAGACGGGAAAATCCTCTAAACTATGTGGGAAAATCGGAAAATGGACGCAGGAAATGCACAATAACTGACTTCCTGTTAGAGCGAAAATTTTGAAAAAATTTAAAATTGGGGGTTTACCCATGAGTGCTATGAGTCCTGTAAGTTTCACGAAGATCAGACAAATTTTTTGGTCACATGACCTGCTGTTAGGGGGCGCTATGGAGACCCCTTGCCACACCTTCCCCCAATGATGTTGAAATTGAAACGGCTTCACCAGGTGTGACATTTCATGCGCTGCATGTATTAACATCCAACAATGTATGGAGGAGTTATAAGGAGTTGTTTGTTTATACAAACAAACGACTGCCACGCCCACCTGGTATAACGTAGGTAAAATCTGTTGTCAAGTTTACATCATCAAGGTCTGAGGATGATACAGTTCCAATCTGAAGTCTGTGGAGTCAAAACTGTAGGAGGAGTTCGTTAAAGTACGAGGCCTGGAAATGGTGTAAATGGCCGAAAAAATGCACCTGTGATCCAACATGGCAGAACTCATGATTTGAAACTTACGTGGCAGGTTTCATGATTCTGTGAACATCGTGAAGTCCTCAAAACAGTGTTGGAAAAATGAAAATCGGTGCACGCCACGCAGCGTGGTCGACTTCCTGTTTGGTAAAAAAATTCCACAAAATTAATTTCCCAATGATCCGATGAGACCTATGACATATTGAAATTTCATGCAGATCCGAGATGATTTGTGGTCACATGACCCGACGTGTGGGGGCGCTAGCGAGTCCCCTTACCACGCTTGCGTCCAATCACGTTAAATTAAATAAATGTTCACCAGATGCGACGTGTGTGCAGAATTTCATGTATGTTCAGGCCGCCAAACATGCGATTCATTTGGCGGCATAAGAGCGTGAAAAATAATAATAAGAATCTTGGCAAAAGCAATAGGTCCCTCACTGACTGGTCAGTGCTCGGGCCCTAATAATAATTATAATTTTGGCAAAAGCAATAGGTCCCTCACTGACTGGTCAGTGCTCGGGCCCTAAAAAATCATGCATAGACACTGCAAAGAATAAAAAACACGCAGTGCGCAGAGGTCGCAAACTTTCTGCAGAGTCAATCGGTACAGACCTCCAAACTTCATGTGGCCTTCAGATTAGCTCAAGAATAGTGCGTAGAGAGCTTCATGGAATGGGTTTCCATGGCCGAGCAGCTTCATCCAAGACATACATCACCAAGTGCAATGCAAAGCGTTGGATGCAGTGGTGTAAAGCACATAGCCATTGGACTCTAGAGCAGTGGAGACGCATTCTCTGGAGTGACGAATCGTGCTTCACCATCTGGCGATCTGATTGAAAAGTCTGGGTTTGGCGGTTGCCAGGAGAACGGTACTTGTCTGACTGCCTCAACCTGGTAGAACACCTTTGGGATGAATTAGTGCAGAGACTGAGAGCCATGCCTTCTTGTACAAAATCAGTGTGTGACCTCACAAATGCGCTTCCGGAAGAATGGTCAGAAATTGCCATAAACACACTCCTAAACCTTGTGGAAAGCCTTCCCAGAAGAGGTGAAGCTGTTATAGCTGCAAAGGGTGGACCGACGTCATATTAAACCCTATGGATTAAGAATGGGATGTCACTTATGTTCATATGCGAGTCAAGGCAGGTGAGCCAATACTTTTGGCAATATAGTGTATGTCCAAGTGCCTTTAACCACAGCAAACAGTCCTCATCCAGGGTGACTAGCCTCCCCCGGAAGAAAATCAAAGACGCAAAAGAACTACAAACCAATTAAACAAAATACAAGTCGGGTCCCAGCACTTCAATATTCAGAGGGCACACAATTATAACTATTCTAAACGAGGAGACGTTGGGTTAATATCTTCCACCTGCATACATAATAAATCACCTCAAAGTGGTCCGGGCCCTACGTTTACCACTGTGGTAGGGAAAATGGGCAGGAGGACCAACTGGAGGCACTAGCAGGGAAGCTTTAAACCATAACCAAAGTTAGCCATCTTAGAGTATAGCTTCTTTCTGTCAATCAAATGTCAGCCTACATATCTATGACCAGGGCAAAAGGCAAGAGCAAGAGGGAGAGCAAAGCAACCACATATCTTATGTAATTAGGGGATGGATGAAAGGAGTCAAGCCTGGGGCTGTGTTCACCACCACTACATATGAATGTACCTACACTAGGGAAACATTCTCCACCACATTTGCATGTTTGAGCTTGCAGTATATATCTTTTTAACAGAAGGGCTCTGTCCCAGCTAATGAGGTTCTAACGAAGTTGTGCTATCAAGTTGAATTATGGGAAATGTAGGGTCCAGTGTTTTGGATCTTGACCCAGGAACTAAAAGTCAGGATATTTCAGCTTTGATTTAGACCATTTTAAAATACTGTATGCATATGCCATATAAAGACAGATTATGTAGACTGTAGTTTTCTCTTGTGTGAATGAACATTATTAAAAGCTTTTTCCATGTTACAACTCTCTGGCTGACTTTGTCTCACTGTCTATGTGGGGGACTCTGCCAGGGGACGAGTGGCTCATCCTTCTGCAATAATCTAGCAGATACCAGAGAGGAAGCTGATGAGAATGGGAGGAGCTCACCAAAGGTACCATCATTATCAGGGAATACTTCCCATTATGTACTCCATGATCTACATGTAACTGCTACAGGAGAATGTATGACAAAAATATCTAAATTGCTTTTTTGAAGAATGGTACCATGATTTTGAATTTATGATCACACATCTAAAGTATGGCTACGAGCCAGAAGAGGGTACTGCTCAACTAACCTGTACTTCTTGGTTTGTGTTGTCTTATTCCACAGATGTACAGATCCAACCTGGAGGATGACCCAGAGGAAGACAGCATCAACAATGGGTGGGAAGAAGACGGAGAGAATGTAGAGTGCACTGTCAACCCAAACCCTTTCAACCAACTGGATTTCTACCAAGATGACCCCTTTGCCCACTGTCAGAGCGACCGTATGTTTCAGACAAGGAGCCTAAGCCATTGCCTGACTAATAATATATCTTACTGGATGCCTTGGCAAAAAGAAAAAAAAAAGAGCTTGGTTGGTGTACTGGTTTGAATGGAATGATTGAATTCATCCACCTCTATATGAGATCTTAGACACTGTCACAGTTCTGTGTTTACAGAGTAACACCCGCTAGAGGTCCAATAACGCAACGTGCAACAGTTAAACATTTAAATCAACATGACCAATCAGATAAGGATTGATAAAGAGGGAGGAACCCTCTTTTTCCAGAAATATTTGTCCAGAAGCTTGTAACTGTGGCTTTTAAAAAAAAATCAAAGATGCATATATTTTCTAACATAGTTGTTCATCTTTTGTACGATGATTCAACCAGGAGAGTTGTCCATCCAAGACCTGACATTCTCAAACTGTGAGTCAGCTAACATTGTCAGTAATGGTACTCTCCATATCACTACTCTACTCTATATCACTACTCTATATCACTTGAAAGCTAGACTGACATCAAATTTGGCACAGATCCTCTCTCACCATCACTGCTCTACAAATGAGTTTACATCTTCAAAAGAGTACTGCACTATGTGTATGCCTGACACATGCTTGATCTGACAGCCGACCATACACTGTATTTATGCTGTAGCTGCTTTATTTTTTCTTATTTTGCCACATTGTGTATTTGGTTATATATATAGCCTGGTCATAAATAATGGGACCAGACAGGGTTTCACAATGAAAACAATATTATTTTTCTCTCGTTTAACATCAGAAAAACCAATAAGGAAGCACATATGTCTCCTATGAACAACTTTTCCGGAAATACCTTTCCCAGTCAATGCTTGACTTTTAGCTCCTAAATGTCAAGTTCTAACAAACATATGTACAGATAGGCCACTGTAATGGTACAGTACACAGGCACTTCACAGTAGACATGCATTAGCACACTGCTTCTACAGAAAACTCAATATAATAAACTCTAGACATCATAAAGTATCTATAGACAAGATTATATAAAGAAAATAGGTAATAAAACATTAATACATTTGTTCAACACCCAATTTACTGTTACCTTACAGTAAATTATATTAGCTCTATTAGTATTAGCTATATTAAGCTATATCTATTCATAAACAAAATATATTTTACAAGCACTCTTACTTTCAAAATACATTTTTTAGAAGAAAATCATGAACTCACTCACACCCTGGTGTGTAGTTAATACATGCGCACATGGAACTCAATTCATGCAGAAATGGCCACAGTTAAATCAAATATTCAACATCCAATGCAATGATTCTATCAATTAGTGTACTTTATTACCACTTACAGTGCCCTCAATGTTTTACATTAAATCTACAAAAATGTGCAAGAAAACTAAATCACTAAAATCTACTAGATTAATTATAATCTCACCTACTAATGCTGCTAATCATTTTTGTGTTTGAACAACATTTATCATGACACTTTTACTGCAGAAAGGCAAAAAACTACATCTCAGCAGTCACTAGTTTAATGGCAAACAACTTCCTGTTGTGTAATGATTCAGGGGAGCTCCGCATTCTCGAGAGATCTACCCTTAAGGTGATCTTAAAGTGACAGTGTTACCTCAACAAAAAGAACAGCAAACAGCCCAGAAACAATCTACCCCATGTTCAGCTGGTTACACATAAGACAATTTTCTAATTTGTTCCCACTTGATTTACAGATGACCTGTTTAATGAGGACCTGTTCCCTAAAACTGACTCATCTGGTGAGTAATTGTTCAGTAGTAACCTACTTTTAATTTTACCTGAAATTTAAAGAGGCTGTTGCCCTAGATATTTATTTGATTCTCACTCTTTCTTTAAACTCTCTGAACTTAAACGAAATTACAGTCTCATTGGTGTTTTATGTAGCACACAAATATCAGCATAAAATATGATCAAATCAAAATAATTTCCAAAAATGTTGTTGTATATGTTATTATAAGTTACTTGTGTCAAGTTGCTTAGTTTCTGATTTTTCTTTTTGCTTTAAATATGACGGAAATAATTAAATTGAATTGTGATGGATATAATATTTTACTGGCATACCAGTAAATCTAAGTGATTGTTAAATTATTTTCTCTCCAGATGGATTTGCTTCAGATCCTTTTAAAGGAAGTGACCCCTTTGCAACAGATATTTTGTTCCCAGAGGTGAAATTCTGTCCTGATGAGGGGGTAGTAAATGTCGTTAATGAGGCAGACACTAGTCTTTCTTGTGCTGAAAATAAAGCCTCAACAGGAACTCAGTGCTTCGAGTCTGAGTTCCAAGATGAAGACAGTGACATAGAGATCAGCTACACCCAAGAGGACCTGGTCGCAATTGCTGGTAATGTTGATTCTCATGGATTTAAACCTATCCAGAGCTCTTCTGAGGATTTGGGTCCACAGGCCTTCCGGGCCTGGAGGTCCCAGGGTCAGTACTCTGTGGAATCAGACCCTGATGGATATGAGCTGGACCTAGGCACTGTCTCCCCTCTAACAAGTGAAGTAACTGCTGAGGCAAAAGCAAGACTGGAACAAGGTAATTTATCTTAAAATCCATTCTCACTTTAAACATTTTACCCTATTTTTACACTTTTTTTCATTTTGTGGACTAATACTGCAGTTTATTTTACATAACTTTCCTATTTAATATACATGTACAGATATCGTTAGGACTCAGGAGCAAGTTTGGATTAATATCAATAGTTAATTATTCAAGATAATTATTAATTATTAAACATCAACACTTATTTATATGAATTAATAATAACGACCCACGCTGAGGTCAGCAACCAAACAGTGAATATCATCTACAGAAGGGGTGTTCACTTAAAAGTGTTGATTAACATTAATAAGATGAACAGTGAAGGTTTGAATTTGAGCACTGAACCTGTTTTTGAGCATACTGAGCTACTATCACAGTATGTATTCAAACAATCACAGAAAACTGAGTTTATTAACTTTAGCAGTATCAATTATCTTCCTGCTCGGTTGCATAGGAAACAGCTGGAAGGTTGAGAGAGAGTGTCAGGTGTTTATACTCTCAATGATGTCATGGCTGGGTAGGGGAATCCTTTGTGTGATCCTGTGGGTCTTGTGCATTGGTAGCTGACAGTTTGACTCTGACCATTTTGGACTTATTTTGCGTTGTTGCGAGTTGGCACTGTTGTTATCAGGCTTCAGTCAGGCTTTAAGAAAATGTGCAGGCCTGACTTTTTCTAATATACAGAGCATATGAGGCCCAACAGAATTGTTGAGTACTACAATGACAGCATCTGAGATATGCCGCAAATATCGACCCTCTTTGACTCAGTTTGTGCCATCCACTTTGAGGTTTTGTCTATTAACTAATACTGTGGTTCCCATTTATGTTAAAATGTTGATTTCAGTAAGACAGCCATTCTAAAATTAGCATCAAATATAGATTTCTTATATGCTTCATTGTCTAAATCCTTATGTACCAGGACACTGTTCACTTTTAAAGTTGCTTTTGACTATAGTGTGTATTTAATTTAATTCACTGTTTAGTTTGCAAGATTAAAATTCTTGGGGCCTGATTTACTAAAGGTTTGCGTGTGTAAAAACTTGACATCACCCGCAAAAAAATTTGCAAGCTGATCTACTAACGAGGTGCACTGAGGCTTGCGTCTTTCAAATGTGCAAGATAATATGCGCTGTCCATTTAGTATGTTTTCCATAATGAATATGTAATATGGGGCGTTTTAACCCCAGTGTGCAAAATACAGGGATGAGAAAATGCAAATATGTTAATTTAACACAGGCATTCTGATTGACCAAACTTTGTTTATGTATGAGCTATTGGATACATGAATTTCTCCTATGGGGATGAATAAAGTCTATCTATCTATCTATCTATCTATCTATCTATCTATCTATCTATCTATCTATCTATCTATCTATCTATCTATCTATCTATCTATCTATCTATCTATCTATCTATCTATCTATCTATCTATCTATATAGTGGGTTTTCTGGTAATATTTTTTTGCTGTAACTCAACAATATGTTTGTCAACCTCTTGCACTAGAAAAACTAATTCCATGGAATCAAATTTCATTTTGCATTTGTGTGCTTTCTGCTCATCCAAACTCTCCATTAAGACAAGCAAATCCTCATTTAAATGCTGCTGTCTGCACCTGCTGTCATTTGCACAGTTATTCTTAGTAGATCACCCGCAAAACACACGCTAACCAAACATGCAATCTGTTGCACTGCACATGCAATTTAGTACTATTCATTTGGGATATTAGGAAATCAGGCCCTCAGTGTATTCTTAGTTATTAGTGTAATTGTATTTTTTCAGGCTCCAGAAAAGTCTTTCCCCTGATGATTTACAGTTTTATCCTTGACCCTTCATTATTTTCTTTCAGCTCAAGCTGTCCCTGAGCTTAGCCACAAAGCCATGTTGGAAGCAGATTGGACAGACAGCAAAGAGCAAACTCTGTCCCTTGGTGTCATCTCCAGTCAGGGGCCGGAATGGGTTAGTAACACTGAAGAGGAACCTCAAAACCCTGTAACTCCCCAAAAGTCACTAGACTCCCAGAACCTCTTCATCCAGCCTGATTCAAATCAGAACAGAGACCTGAGCTTTGACTTGAGTTATGAACTGACCAGTCAGTCTTCATTCGACCCATATGGATTTAAACTCAGTCCAGAACATTCTAGTCATACCCTTTTAGACCCAGATGAAGTTGAACTTAGCCCAGAACCCACTGACCACGATCTGACCCTTGACCCTGAGCCCTCCTTTTCTCAACCAGACCAAGTGAATTTTGATCCCTATGGGTTTGACATCACTTCCTCCAAGATGGTACGGGACTCTGATCCCTACGGCTTTAAACTCAGCCCTGAGGAGAACCAAGAAGTACTGGACCTCTGTCACCATGGTAACCAAGGAGCAATGGACCGTTGTAGCTTTGACAACAAGGAGCAAGTAGAACCCTCAAACTATAGAAACCAGAAAGTACTGGAACCTCATACCCATGAAAACCAAGAGGTGCTTGAACATTGTAGCCACAATAACCATGAACTGCTGTTTTTGTGTAACAATGGAAACCAAGATGTACTTGAAACTTCAAGTTTTGATAACAGGGAAGTCAAGGAAATGGTTAGCAATGCAAACCAGCGCATTCTGGATCTCTGTAGTCATGATACCCAGGAAGTGGTGGAACCATATCGCTTCAGCAGTGATGAAGGACTTGAAGCCTATAACTATGGTAACCAAGACAATTTTAGCCATGGCAATCAGGAACTGTTGGATTTGTCCTGTCAAGAGAATGAGGAAGCGCTGCATTTAGATAACGATGGCAACCAAGAACTACTGGGTATCAGTAGCAAAGAAAATCAGGAAGCTATAATTTTAGGTAGCCACAGCAACGTTAGTAGCAATGAAAATCCGGAATTGCAAGATTTAGGTAAACATGAGGTGCTGGACTTCTTCAGTAAGGATGTTCTACCTGAAGCGAACAACAACCAATGCATCTTGGAACCAGAGCTCCATGTCAGTCCCACCAGTGACAGCTCAGACAGTAATGTGGCATCAGAGGACCTGTTGGGATTAGACTTCAGTAACACCAGTATCTGCACTACCAACACCATAAACACCAATAATGCTGACACCCTCAACATAGCCTACACGAACATCCCTACCAACCAGGACCTCACCAGATTCAATGCTTCCACCAGTCACAACCTGTTAGAAGGTGACCTGGGTTCAGTGTTTGGGGCAGGAGGATACATTGGTTGTCCTGATGTTGCTGATGACCTTGAGCCTCTGGACCGCACACAGGTTAACACAGTAGCAGAGCCAGTACGACCAGTCAGACCAGTAAGACCTCCTCGGCCTTCACTCAAGGTAAGTCGGGAAACCTCCATACACAAGTGCCATACACTGAGGTCATGCTCACAAAGATTACTTCTGAGTGATTTTCAAGGGTGCACAAGGTTCCTATCATAGAAGCCCTGACTTTGAACTAGAGTTGAAGCAGGTCTTATCTAGTTGCATCAGGCCCTGTTGTATTTCAGTCTGAACTTTCTCATTGGGTCTTAAATGGTTTGGGCAAGGCTTATATGGGTCTGTTTCAAGTTGGGTCCTAAATGTCTACTTCTGAGTTTAGCTCCTCTGTAAGTGGAAGTGTTTCAAATGGATTAAAATGAGTTGCTGTGGCATGTCACCTAGAGTGTCGGGGTCTTGCTTATTTTTTTAGCTTGACCTGTGGTTCTCAGCCCAAAACACAGTGAAAATTATCTGTTGATAGTTTCAATGTCTATATCTGTAAAATATATCACAGACATGAACTGTGGGTCAGCCTGCATGGTGCAGCCAGAGTTCCCCGAAGAGAATCGATGACACAAGGAGCTTCTTTATGACTCCTTGCTTTGATATTAGTTAAAAACAGGACTTCTGCCTGTTGTTTTACCTGCTTCCAGACAGAGATTTGGTGTTATTACTTACTTCTTTTATGGTTTTATGGTCCTGAAACTTAGTTAAAGTTTATTGTCTTATAGGTTCTTATGTGTCAGATATTGTCTTATCTGACACAGAAGTAGCTCCAACCAGAGACATGAAAGAAAGCTGCTTTCAACTCATATAGTGTTTATTTTTTCATAACTGACCACACACTGTTTAACCTTATTCTGTCTCACCTAAATACAAAATACATTTACATTAAAATGATATGAAACATTCTATAATTGATGGCCATTATCAAAGTTAAAGTAATGTAGAAAGATAGGGCTGGCAGCTGCAGCAACCAGCAGCAATGCAGCCTGTGTGAAAATAGCACAAGGACACAAACCATTGTTCAGCGATACACATGCACTGCTGATGTAGACTTATCCAGTGTGGACTGTGCCGCCCCTGCAAGATGACGGCTGCTCATGTTGTTCATATATCCAAATCTGCCACTGGTAGTAGGAAATGTACCTACATGAGTGACGTGATAAAGATCATGTAGTGTACAAAAATGGGAGTTCTTCAAATTTAAAATCAGAATATTAGCCATTAAAGAACTAAAAAGTTACAATATCAAAGAAATTGAAACTATTAAAACAAACGTAATACCTTCATAAACAAAGGAACTCTTATAATAGAGGAAATTGACAGGTCTGAAAGAATAGCCCAATTAAATAATAATAATGATAATAATACTGATAATACTACTAATAATCAAAGCCGCAAGCGGTGATGGCGGGCCCTCGCTCACCCATGCCACCGCGGGGCCTGAGGCAAGGCGGGGCTGTGGCGTGAAGCAGAAAGTGAGAAAAAACCTGGAAGGAGGCCAAAAATGCAATGTTTCGTTCATCCAGTAGGGGGCAGTCACAGGTAGTTACACATGGTCTGGTGTGGTCTGGTGTGTTCAGGGCGGCCACTCATCAGTCATGTGAAGTTTGGAGTGAATTGGACAAAGCATGAAGGAGTTATGAGAGGTTGATGGTTCATCCACCAGGGGGTAGTAGAGTGTAACAAAACACAAGCGGTTGCGTTCAGGGTGGGACAGTGATTACACATGTGAAGTTTTGTGGAAATCGCACAAAAAATGTGGTAAAATATGGCACTTCCTGTTTCCACTAGGGGGCGACACGAGTGAGATCGCCTATGAGCGAATGGAGACGTTGAGGTCGGCACCCGGGACCTGTGTACCAATTTTCATGATGATACGAGTTCAATAAAGCCATCAAAAAGCCAAACGTATTTTCATGGCGAGGAATTGATGGTCGCCGCGTCGCCACACGGACGCCATTACTCGTAGCTTCACAGTCTTCATAATGTAGCTTCACCAACTGGTTCTGAATGAAATTGATGGGGCAAAGTATGTAATTTTAATGAATCTTAGTTAACTTCCTGTTACCACCGGGGGGCGCTATGAGTTACGTGGGAAGTTAATATATCGGGACGTTCAGGGCGGAGCCATCATCATGTCCAGCAAGTTTGAAGCAGATTGGATGAAGTATGTGGGCGTGAGAGCCACTCGTATGTACATGGCGAGCACGCCAAAGTTAGTTGAGCCCTGGCAGACACGCCCTTTGACCTACGGATGCGCAGAGCACAACTTAAGCTCAGCTAGGTCTGGAGATGTTGCGTACCTAATTTGAACTTGATCGGGCGAACGCTGTGGGAGGAGTTCATTTTAGGCGGGAAAAATCAAAACCAAAATGGCCGACTTCCTGTTGGGTTGAGGTCATGAGGTCAAGAGGCTTTTTTGCATATGTGGGTATAATACATATGTGTACCGAATTTTGTGAGCATAGGACAAAGTTAGCAAAATTCCCTATGGGCATTTTTGGACTTTGTAGGGGGCACTATTCCGCCATTCTGCGTTGACCATGTGCGACCACCCAACAATATCGAATTTCGGATGAGGCCGGACGTCCGTGCAAAAGTATAAGCATTTTCGCATTTGGGAAAGGGGCGAAATTTGGGCACGAAATGTCGGAAGAATAATAATAATAATAAACATTACAATTTCAATATAGCATTTTTCCCCGGGGGTCTTCCATACCACATGATTACTTGATTACTTGATTACTTTGGGGTCACTTGCACTTTGGGGTGACTTGCACGTTGGGGCATGAACGAATTTCAATAGGGCTTTCGCCAGGCGACTTGCAGTCGCCGCTCGGGCCCTATTAATAAGTGATTTGAGAATGGGGGAGATCGACTTTTGGAAGTTGTAAGGATATAGTGTCCAGTGGGCAAGTGGTGGGTCTGTTTGATAGGATGAGTTTGGAAACGTCAGTCTCTGGGACAGGTGTGAATGAGGAGTGTGTAGCCATGTGGAAGGATAGTCTGATAGTAGAATGTGTGGATAAGGTGTAGAGTACTGGCTAATGATATTTTTTCTTAAATACATCTTACGATGCACCCAGACACATCATCAGTAATGTTTCCCAGCGTTGTTGGTTGTTTCATGTATCAAAGCATCAGATAACCTCTCCTGGGGGACCCAGCCAAGGTGACCAGGCCCCAACTTATGTATGAGTCCATGGCTCACTCGTTCTCAACTCGAGCCATCTTGAGGCCCTAATTTCTGCCTCAGTGCTGTTTTTGATGGCCTGTTTCTTTAGGACACCTGTGATGCATAGGATATGAAATGCCTTGCAGAGGGATCGACCATCAAATCCTCTGCAGCCAATTTATGGGTGGCTGTGGCTCAAAAAATTAAACATAGCAATACAAATAATAGCCAGAGCCCTGTCACATGGATGTTCAGCATATTAAAGGTTTCTTTGCCCTAACTGGCTTCACAACACACAAAGGTGATTCCGGAAAAACAGTCATTCAAAGCTGGCTATCATGACATCACTTATTTAAAAAAACTAAATGAAACAAGCAAATCACACATTCACTTACTTCATACATTTAGCTGGAATGAAAGTAATATGTCTAGAATAATCATTAGCTACTGTTCAACAACTAAAGATGGATCCAATGCTAATCCAATGTTTGTTAAGCTTAGACACAATTGAATTTCAATGTAGATTTAATATTTCTGCCAAAAGTATAAAACAAACACCTCCTGAGGTGAAATGGGGAAAGGCACAATCTCTTTGTAAGTTAAGCTCATTACTGCTCCATGGAATAAATTGCAGTCTTGCAATCTTAAAAGTAAAGTGGAGGACGAACTGCTGTCTCAGGCTGCCACTTGCTGCAGCGCCAGGTTCGCCACATGGGCTGCTAGCCCTTGCTACTCCATGTGCCATCTCTCCAAGCTGTGCACTGTCTCTACCGCTGTCACCACTTGTGGACGTCATCCAGTCTATTTCTGGATACCACTGGCCTAGTCAGATTGTGTAGTTTCCTAAATACATCTTGTGATACACACAGACACAGTGATGTGATCTCCACTACAGTTAAATAAGTTGGGGGTTGGGGTGTGGGTCAGGGAGAGTTGAGAAATCATTCATATTTAATTATTAGAACTGATCAAGAAGGGGAAAGGAGGAAGGCACAAGGGAGGAGTACAATGCACTGAAACACAAGGAGGCGAAAACATGGCAAAATTGTCAAATAATGAGTTAAACATAAATAGAAGTAATCCTTGTGACCAAAGTGCTGAGGCCTTAGCTCTGAACACTTGGTTTCCAACATGTTTTCTATTTTCAGCGTAAACCAACATTGGATAGTGACTTTTTTGCATGGTCATCTGCTCCACAGACAGCACAGGTTGAGTCAGCCAAGAAGGCTGATGTGACTTCTTACCGAGTAACAAATGCTCTCACAGATTGTTTGCAGCAGACACTAGTCAGCGGATTCAGCTGATATATGCCTTTTGGAATCTCACCAACAGTGATTTCACAGTATCATCCCCCCGGAGTGCACCTCTACTTCATGCAAAGAACTGCAGCAGAGGACTGCACAAAACTAAAATCACATCCCATGTATTGACTGGTGAAACACACAGCTAGTGTTTTTTGTGGTCTTTTAAAATTAAAATAGAGGCCTGTCCTAGCAATTTTTTTATTTTTTATACTCACATTTGTATTGAGATTTTGTACATTTAAACAAAGAGATATACATATTTGAATATGTATTCCATTGCAGTCCCAGATTTGAACAGAAAGATGGGACAGATATGTTGAGCAAAAAACAAAAACATAACAGACATGGTTACAGGCATCCATTATCAAAATACATAGTACTTCTTTTTTAGAATATTTTATTTAAGGTTTTTCCAGTATAACATATAAACATGACATATTAAGACATTGACATTAAAACTAGACAAATAAAAACAAAAATAAATAACAAGACAGAAAATATAATTAGGGACAATACATACTTCAAAAGCGACTACACAGACCATTTAAAAAACCCCAGCAACAAACAAAAAAAACAAACAAAAAACCCCACAAAAATCCGCAAAATAGTAATGAGAGATACCGTTAATTAAATTGTGATGCAAGAGATAGATAATACAACCAAACTGACATGAATCTGTACATGGGCAATAAAAGGAGTCAGTCACTCAATCAGGTGTCGGGGGGGGGGAGATTTTCTAAGTGGGTGATAACAGGCTGCCATATTTTATGGAAAGTATGTATTCTGTTCCCTAGTGAGTATGATATCTTCTACAAAGGTATACAATTGATGATTTCTGAGAACCACAGTCCAAGAGGCAATGGGTGGTGAGACTTCCACTTCAATGCAACACATTTCTTAGCTATTGCCAATAGAGTCTCTGTCAGTTTAATAGAGTGTTTGTGTGTAAGATTATATTCTGAAAGGTTGCTCAGAAGGCAAACCCCTGGATCCACTGGGAAAGTGGGTTCCAAAAGTCCTGTAGTTTGCTGCATTGCCAAGTGGAGTGGAGAAAAGTACCCTCCACTGAGCCACACCTGAAACAGAGAGGTGAGATGCTGGGGTTGAACCCGTGCAGCTTGGAGGGAGTTAGGTATGTCTGGTGTAAAAAGTTGAACTGAATTAATCTATATCTTGAATTTAAAGTGCAAGTGACACCGTTTTCACACAGGTCACTCCATAGACTGGGATCAATCTCTATGCCCAAATCCTTCTCCCATTTTAGTCTGGATCTTTCTGATTTGGGAGTTGACAAGGCAGATAACAGGACTGCATAAGCCTTAGAAATTGTTTTCACCATAGGTTGGCTCTGATGAAAAATTAATTCAATAGGGGATAGCTGGAGAGTTTCCCATTGGTTCTTTAAGTTGACTCTTACAAAGTCTCTTATTTGTAAGTACTTAAAAAAGTCCTTATGAGGTAGTAGATATTTCTGTCTCAGCTGATCAAAAGACATAAAGGTTCCTTTTGCAAAGAGATGCTCCAAACGAACAATGCCCTTTTGAGGCCACAATTCAAAGTGCTTATTTTGGTGTAGAATGGGGATCAGTCTGTTTCCCCATAGGGGAGATAGAAGAGATAGAAAACCATTTCGCCCCAACATCTTATGTATTTTAAACCAAGTTTGGACAGAATGAACGATGAAAGGGTTGCGAGTCGTTCTTTTAATTGATTTTTCATCCCATTTATATACAATATCAGACAGAATGGGCTCATTCATTTCAAACATCTCAATGTCTAACCAGGAGGGTGGGCTGTTGTCATCAAAAAGCTGAGCCAGAAATCTTGATTGTGCTGCCATGTAGTACAACCTAAAATTAGGAAGTTTCAAGCCTCCTCTTGCATAGTCAAGGGTGAGGTGGTTTAGGGAGACCCTTGGAGATTTATTTCTCCAGATAAATCGTCTTGTTAATTTTTCCAACGAAGAGAAAAAAACAGAGGGGATCTGAATTGGGAGGGATTGAAATATATATAAAAATGTAGGTAAGACGTTCATTTTTACGACGCTGATGCGGCCTAGTAATGTAAGGGGCAGATTCATCCAATTGTTTAAGTCATCCTCCACTTTTTTTAACAAATTCAATGGGTTCAGTCTATATAAATTCTGTAGATCCTTATCAATGATTATACCCAGGTATTTAAACCCTTTTGGTGACTCTTTAAAGGGGAATTTGTGTTGAATCGAATTGTAACAAAGATTTGACAGAGGTAAAACTTCACTTTTATCGAGATTGATTTTGTAACCAGAAAATGAACTGTAAACTTCTAAAATATTTAGTAATTGTGAAAGGGAGTTTTCCACTTTAGTCAAAAAAAGAATGATATCATCCGCAAAAAGGGATAATTTATGAATATGGGGACCAATTTTGAAGCCACTTATCCCGGGGTCAGCTCTGATGGCCTCAGCCAGTGGTTCAATGGCAATTGCGAAGAGAGCTGGGCTGAGGGGGCAACCCTGCCTATTGCCCCTAAAAATAGGGAAGCAATCCAAACTAATCCCATCAACTGAAATTTTAGCCTGTGGGGACCTATACAGAGATTTAATTAAATCAATAAAATGATTGCCAAAACCGAATTTATCTAGAACTTTAAAAAGATAGGGCCATTCAAGCCTATCAAAGGCCTTTTCGGCATCCAGAGAGAGTGCAATGCTGGGTATGTTGTGTTCTTGAGCAAAATGGATTATGTTTAAAAGCCGTCTTATGTTATTAGAGGAGAGTCTATTAACTATAAACCCAGTTTGGTCAGAATTAATTAGTGAAGGGAGGAGTAATTCCAATCTCTTGGATAATCAGTATTCAGGAGGGAAATCGGCCTATAGGAGGCACACTTCGATGGGTCTTTTCCTGTTTTGTGAATAACTGATATGATAGCCTGAGAGAAAGACTCTGGAAATCGTTTCCTTTCACTAGCCAATTCTAAGACCTCCAATAATAGAGGAACTAAGAGGTCTTTAAATTCTTTGTAGAATTCGGGTGGAAACCCGTTTTCTCCCGGAGATTTGTTTGAAGGTAAGAGTTTAATAGCTTCAAATAATTCAATCGCAGAAAATGGTTTGCTGGAGAATTCCCTATCTTCATCGGACAAACATGGGAGATTGAGTGGAGAAAGGAATGAGTCAATAATTGATGAATCGTCATTTGACTGGGCAGTATACAAATCACTGTAATAATTCTTGAAAGCAGTGGTAATTTCAGCAGGGTTATTAGAGATTTTGCCTGGGGCTATTTCTATTTCATTCACTATCCTCTTGCTTTCTTCTGTTTTCAATTGCCAAGCTAGCACTTTACTTGGTTTTTCTCCTAGCTCGTAGAATGTATGTCTTGATCTTATGATGGATTTTTCAGTCTGATACGTATTTAAGTTGTTATATTCAATCTTTTATAAGTCCTGTATAGTTCTTTGTCCGCTACTCTCTGATACCTTTTTTCTAGTTCCTGAATTTCCAGCTCAAGGGAGTGTAGCTCAGAACAATATTTTTTTTCAGCCCTTTCGTGTATGAAATAATTTGTCCTCGTAAGTAGGCTTTGAGAGTATCCCAAAAGATAAAGGAATTTGGGGCCGTGTCTCTATTAGTTGCCACGAAGAAGTTTATTTGGTTTCTTATAAAGGCACAAAAGTCTGGCCGCTTAAGTAGCAGGGGGTTGAGCCTCCATCTGTATGATAGTTTCACTTTATTAGGAATGGATATGGATAAGGTCAAAGGGGAGTGGTCACTCAACAGGCGAGCTAGGTATTGAGTATCCAACACTCTATGGCACTTCTGTGTAGAGAGTAAAAAGTTGTCGATCCGTGTGTGGGTGCCATGAGGGTGTGAGTAAAAGGAATAGTCCCTTTCTCCTGGGTGAAACCGTCTCCAAACATCTGTTAGGTTGAGATCTTTCATAAAAGAAGTTGTTAGCTTAGCTGCTTTGGTTAGGGAGGCAGAGGATCTATCCAGAACAGTGTCTAGGCAGAAGTTGAAGTCTCCCCCAACTAGAAGCACACCAGACGCCCGCGCCACATGGAGAAAAACATCTTGGATAAATGCAGGCTCGTCAAAATTTGGAGCATAAATATTCAATAGTGACCAACATTCTGAGTACATATGTCCCTGGACTAATACAAACCTACCCCTGGAGTCGACAACTTTATTAGTAGCAACAAAAGGAATGTTTTTGATTGCAGCCCCTCTGGCTTTGGTGTTGAAAGAGGAAGCAAACACTTGGCCAACCCAGTCTCTTTTAAGCTTTATATGTTCCCTGTCTGAGAGGTGTGTTTCTTGCAGAAACACTATATCTGCATTGAGCTTTTTCAGATAAGTGAATACTTGTTTCCTTTTAATTGGGCTATTCAGTCCTTTGGTGTTAAATGTTACAAACTTAATGGGATTCATCATAGGATACTAAACGTTTTGTTGTAGTTTTTGCCCATGCACCACAAAACAAAAGTACACAAAAGTAGTTATGTAAAAAGTCATAAGGAAATGTTGGCATCTCTTGAAATGAAACAAAAACAAAAAACACAGAAGTATACATCACATAAAACATGTAAACAATTACCCTAGAGTCTGCCTCCCCAAATGAGGCAAGCTTCATCCCCCAACTTGACTATTTGTCTTCCAACTAAGCGACCTTGCTGCCAACTTACACATCAGGGTCCCTGTCTCTCCCTTAAATGTTAACATCTTATTATAACTATGCATATATAGCAATATCTGTAACCAAGAACAAGCAACTGGGCAACACACCACCCAAAGTGGTCCAAGATACCCATAACATGAGTACAGGTGAGAAATAAAAAGTTTATGTCAGAAGGAACAATCCGACCTTAACAACAAAGTAGGTGGGAGTCGGGTGTTAGTAGCTACCCTCCACACGAAACTTAGAACAAAGAATCTACTGGATTATAATAACACCTAGTGATTGTTAACTGAGACATCTGTCCAAATAGGCTGAAACATAAGGAGATGAGAAAAAAATAAAATAAAATAAAAAATAATACTAATAATGGTAACATATAAATACCACTCACCCCAAGTCAGTCACGTCAGTTATGAATATTGTTACCTTGATGTTATGGTCCGTGACGACTGATATGAGAAGAAGCAGCCGTGTGTGGTGCAGTGACCATGTCCGTGCACCTCGAGCGCCAAAAAAGGGGGGAGTGGGGGTCACAGTGTCCAAGTTTAGGTCACGCGCGCGGGGAAAGGGCTCCTGCTGCGTCCCCATCATGTCAGTAGTAGTGAAGATAGGTGCGCGTTGTCATCCAGACATCAAACAGATGATTATTTGAATCGATCACTGCAAAACGCTTTGGCTCCGTCAGGAGTGTCAAAAGTTATGTTCTCTCCATCGCCGAGGGTGTTACGGAGGCGGGCCGGGTGCAAGAGTCTGAAGCGTATGCCTTTGTTGTACAGCTGGGCTTTCACTCCATTAAACGCGGCACGTTTCTTTGACAAAGCTGCACTGAAGTCAGGGTAGACTCGCAGGATGTTGTCCCGGTAGCGGAGCTCGTGTTGCCTCGCCCACCGCAGGGCACGCTCCTTATCCTGGTGCCTGTGGAAACACACCAAGATTGTTCTGGGCGCGTTACCTTTTGCGGGCTTGGAGAGGAGTGATCGGTGGGCTCTTTCGAGTTCGGGGGGCTTGGTGAACCCCTCCGGACCCATGACCTCCATCAGCATCTCGGATGCAAACTGGACAGGATCCCGCCCCGATTCACTACCTTCAGGTACGTATATTATCCGTAGGTTATTTCGTCTTGATCGATTTTCTAAGTCGTCCAGTCTTTCCAGGAGGTTTGTGTTATCCACCTCCAGTCTGCGAATGACTGCCTCTGCAGCGGCCAGTTTGTCGAAGTTGTCGCCTGCGGTGGTTTCCACGCGAGCAAGACGATCTTGAAAAGCGTCGACTGTCTGTTGGAGTGTGTCCACGGAGGCTTGAAGGGGTGAGATGGAGCTTTGAATCAGGGCAGACATATCCTCTCTCAGACTTGTGCGCTGTTTGTCCAGCTCTGCTACTAGCTTACTCACGGAGAGTTCGCCGCCGTTGTCATCAGGAGTCGCAGGGTTAGCATTGCTGCTAGCCGTCGCCATCGAGGCTAACTTGCTGCTGATGGAGCTCGCCCTTGTGGAAGGTGGCGGGTGACCGGCTGGGTGTTTCTGTTTCGAGTTGCTCATTTTGTCGTCAAATTTATTCTGATTTGAGTAACCGTACTGCGTAGTGGGATGATGTAAGTAGATAGTCACAAATGTGCAAAACGGGAGAGACCTCAACCTCGCGTCCTTCACCTACGCCGCCATAACCGGAAGTCCATACATAGTACTTCTGAATCAGTTAGTGTTTAAACATCTTTCACTGTTTGTTGTGTTTCGGACATATCATGCCATTCTTCCAGAGTAATGTTGATGTTCAGTTCCCTCTCCCACTTCTCCTTTATGTACAGAGTAGAAGCAGCTTCTGAGTCTCTTAGGCTTCGGTACAGTACTGAGATTGCCTTGAGTTTGGTTCCACTGTATGTCATGGCCATTACATCAAGTACACCATTCAAAATTTCCACAGTTTGTACTTCCTTTATAAAATAATCCCTTAACTGTAGGTGGGTGAATGACGTGACGCCTACATTTTCAGTCTAACTGCATTTTTTTCAGTTAGAAAAAGGTTTACATTGATTAAAAAAATACCATATATATGTAGTACCTTTCCTTTATATGTAATCACTTTAACTTTTCAAAAACCACAAGTTATTAGTAATTTTTCTGTTATTTAAAGTGACAAAATATCATGTGGTGCGACCAATAATACCAATAACTGTATTAAATTCAGAGTAAAATATCAATTTTAATATTAATCACTGATACAGTATACTTAACTAATTGTATTTTTTAAATGTTTTCAATCATTTTTAAGCAATTTACAGGAAAAATAAGTCTTACATACATTTCAGAAGGCAACTGTGACATTATAGAACATAAATATGAGATTATTATTTACAAAAACTTAAAGGAAATGCAAATAATTTGTTTCGAAACACTTAAATTCATTTATTTTAAGATAGATAATGGTCGTACCACATGACTTTTTTAAGGTCAGTTCTAATTCATCGAGATGGAAAAACACATAAAACACCTAATTTACTATATTCATATGTATTTATGTGTACTCAACATTCTTAATGTTTGAATTACTGCAATAGATATTCCCATATTTTTTTATTTTTAAATAAATCCTTATACGTCATTGACCCAGGTATCTAAAGTGTTCCCCTTTATCTAATCCATAACTCGTTTTCAACTCCTGGAAGTTCATTACATATCCTTTCTTTGTTAATGTACACATGGCTGTAAGCCCTTTCTTACTCCAGTCCCTGAAGCGGCGATCACTTAAACCTGGCTTGAATCTTTCATCATATGCAAACCAACTTAACAATTTTATATCCCTTTCTAATTTGTATTGTTTTACAAAATCAAACCAGATATTCAATGTATGTAAAGTTATTGGATCTATCGAGTTTTGTAATGACTTCATCAATTTAGGATTACCAATCAGGGACTGGGTTGGAATACCTGCCACCGCCCTCTCAATGTCTTTCCACTTTGCACAGTAGTCCTTGTCCCACCATTTGACTATCGTTCTGAGTTGTGCTGCACGATAATAGTCTTTCAGGTTTGGAAGTGCCATACCTCCCTTATCTTTTTCCAATTGTAGTGTACAATATTTTATCCGTGGTCTTTTACCGTTCCATACAAATCTGGAAATCATTTTATCCCAGAATTTAAACTTGTCTTGTGGAATCCTAACAGGCAGGGATTGAAAAAAAAATATAGAAGTAGACTTCTGGATTTTAATTACTTCTACTCTTGAGTTGAAATCTTATGGCAGGGTTGACCATTTTTCTATGTCTCTACTAATCTGGAGATGGATATGATCATTATTTGCTTTATAAAGATGAGTGAGCTGTTTTGTTAGAGTCACGCCGAGATATTTAATAGTTTTTGAATGCCATTTTAATTGGTAGGTTTTCTTGATTACTGGGAATGGGGTATAATTAAAGGTCAAAATAGGTGTTTTATTTACATTTATTCTGTATCCTGAGTGTTCACTGAATTTGTTTATGAGATGCATCAGTTGAGTGAAATTTGAATTGGGGCTGTCGAGGTATATAATATTATCATCTATAAATAGGTTTATTATATGTTCCTGTCCATTGATATTAATTCCTTTTATTTCCTCACTCTGTCTGATCGCCTTTGCTAATGGCTCAATATATAGAGCAAAGAGGAGCTGGGATAAGCAGCATCCCTGTCAGGTACCTCTTCCTAACCTTATTCTCTCTGTTAGGCTTCCGTTAACTTTTATTCTGGCTGTAGGGCTTTGATAGATAGTTTTAATACAATTAATTGAGTCTTTATTAAATCTGAATCGTTCTAGTACTAAATATAGGAAGTTCCAATTAACACTATCGAAGGCTTTTTCAGCATCAAGGCTTAACAAAACAGCACTCTTTTTATTAGTTTGTATTGTGTTAATTATCTGTATAGTCCTCCTAATACTGTCTAGTGTTTGGCGTCCTGTAATGAAAACAGTTTGGTTTTCTTCAATTATTATTATTAAAAGTCATACATAATAGGGTTGGGCGGTCTTAAAAGTCAGTTTCAATACAGCCATTTAAAAAAATGCAATGCACTTATACAAGAGACAAGGATTAAATATTAAATATAATTTATTTAATGCCTAAAAATGCTTATGTGTGGTTGTCATCACGTGACAGTGTGGAGGAGAAAGAGAGAGAGAGACGGGGGGGGGGGGGGGGGGGGGGGGGAGATGGCAAGTCGCGCACTGAGTGACCTGGTCTCAAAGAAGAACACAACTTCTGTAGTTTGGCAGTATTTCGGGTTCCGACCTAATGAGAAGGGAGAGGCTTTAAATACTGACGAGGCAATTTGTAAATTGTGCAGTAAAAAGGTGACCGCGAGAGATGGAAACACCTCTAACCTAAGGACGCATCTCTGAAACAACCACCCACTCACTGCTTCGAGGATGCATTTGGCCCCGAGTTCACTCAGTGCAACACTTTCAACGCCTCCCGCTGATACCGATGCAGGACCAACAACAACTAGGTCCATCACCATTTATACGCAGCCGACGATAATGGGGGCCTTCGGGAAAACAACAAAGTACAAAAGCGATAGTGTCCGTTGGAAAACCTGTACTGATGCAGTGACAAAATACTTGGCGAAGGAAATGGTCTCTTTCCACAAGGTGGAAAACATTTCCTTTAAGGACATGGTAAAGGTCCTAGATGCCCAGTACGAGCTGCCTGGATGGAAACATTTCTCACAAACAGCCGTCCCACATTTATATAATAAAGTCAGAGACAAGGTTCAAGTGCTGCTGTCAGAGGCAGACAGTTATTCCTTAACAACTGACATGTGGTCGTCAGTTAACGTGACACCATATATGTCCCTGACTGTCCACACCATTACACCTGAGTGGAAACTTGAATCCAAATGCCTCCAAGCAACAATCTTGCTGCTGCACTCAGAGCTGCACTTCAGGACTGGCAACTTGACGAGAAAAAACGTTCAGCCATAACCACTGACAACGCTGCCAACATTTCTGCCGCAATCAGGTCCCTGCATTGGCCGTGGCTTAGCCGGAGCTGAAAGAACAGCCCGTTATTCAAGGAGACGAGGTCACTTCTCTGGTGGAAATGTGCTGCCGGGTACTTTTCCCCAGATGTCACGAGTGGCCCGAAAGAACCTGTGCGTCTGTGCCACAAGCTCACCATCGGAGCGGGTTTCAGCGTGCCCTGTTAAAGCCGGACAAAGTAAACATGCTAGTTTTTCTGGCGAAAAATCTTGAATAGGTTTGTTGCCACTTGCCACACAGTTCCTATTTGCACTGTGTGTGTGTGTGTGTGTGTGTATTTTTTTAATTTAATTGTTTCACATATTTTTTTTTGGTTTTCGTTAAAAACTATTTTGGAAAGAAGACTGGACTATGTTTTAATTTAGGCCTATTGATTTGCAATAATTGTTATAATATGGATGTTTATGTTAATTCAACTCTGGTTGACTGTTGTGGGTCTATTTGCACTTTTTATAAGCTGCTCTTTGTTATTAAAAGTTGTTCGGGCTGTGATTTAATTTAATTGATTTGTGTGTGCGAAAACTGTTCTGGATGTTTATGTTAATTTAATTCTGTTTGACTGTTGTATTTGCACTTTTTTATAAGCTGCTATTTGTTGCTAATAAAAGTTGTTTATATTGGGCATGTTATGTTGTTATTGTTTCAGTATTAGTGTTTGGTATTCAGTTTCTGAACGGTGTAGGCCCAAGCCAACAGTTTGGTGGCGCCGTCTGAGCCTTACGTCATAATTTTTAACTAGTCACGGTAATGCTGTATACCGCGGTAAAATAGGGAGGAGGTTTGACGGTATCAAAATTTGGATACCGCCCAACTCTAATATATAAATGTCTCATATCTTTGTGCTGTAATAGATGTGTATATGTTGTAATCCACGTTAAGAACCGATATTGGTCTAAAATTGTTACAATATTCTGTGTCTTTTCCTTCTTTGGGAATTATTGAAATGATTGCCTCTTTCCAGGATGGTGGTAAGTGACCTTCTTTGAGAGTCCAATTGAAGGAAGCTGCAAGAAGAGGTTCCAGTTCCTCCTTAAAAGTTCTGTACCACTCCGATGGGAAACCATCGCCTCCAGGGGTTTTATTAGCTTGAAGCTTGGCTACAACACCTTGGATATTTCCTCAGGTGTTAAAGGAGCTGTGAGGTTGTTGTTTTGTAATTCTCCAATTGCTGGTAAATCGAGTGAGCTGAATAACTGTGTTTTCGCCTCCTCACTAGATGAGGGTGGTTGTGTATACAGGTTTTTGTAGTAATCTTTGAATATATTTTCCATTTCTGCAACATTATATTTTAATTGGCCTGATTGGGGATCTCTGATTTTGTGTATTGTATTTAGCGCCTGTCCTAATTCTCCTTGCCAGTAGTCTAGTAGCTTTAGGGCCAGTTTCATAATATTTTGAAGTTGAATGTTTTTGGGTGTTTTGATATTTTATTTCCAGGTTTTTTAATTTTTCAGTCAGATTGAGATAGGCCGCTTGTTTTAGTTTCTTCTGATTTGTTGTTATAGCTATTAATTTTCCTCTAATTACGGCCTTTACAGTGTCCCACAGGATAGCCGGGTTAATTTCATCTGTAGCATTTTCTCCGATAAATCTTTCTATTTCCTTTCTAATTTGCTCAATTGTTGCTTTATTGTTCATTATGCCACTGTTCAGTTCTGGTAGTTTGAGTTCTTCTTTCATTTCTTTTTTGATTTCCTCTTTGAATGTGCTCGTATCACTGCGGTCGCCTCGGTTTCCATGTGTTCTTCCTCACCCTCAATGTTGCGCGCCAAATCGCCTCCGTCTTCGTCGATCAGTTCAGGTTGTTTTATCGGTTTGTTGGTCTTCTTGGTATCATCACCTACAAAATTGTTAGTACTTTTGTGTTGCTCACAATATGTTTTTCTTTCAAACAAAGAATAACATACAGAACATAACTTTTTTAACCCCTTAAAGGTCCTGCATGGAGCTCATAGAAATGCAATAAAATAGCAATTGACAGATTTACAGATAAATTACCTTGATGATGACTCATTATCATCACCTTTAATCATCATATTTTCTTTTGCCTTTTATGTGTTTTAGGCCAAGGAGAATGCTCAGTCCCAGACTCAGGCCATTGATCTGAAGTGACCTTGATGCAGGGTAACCATGTGATCTGGGTTCCTGTAACAGCAACGCAAGAGAAGAGGACGAGTAGAGAAGTAAGAGGATGGGCAATGAAAAAGACGAGGATGGAATGGAGAATGAAGTTGGAATGGAATGGAGTTTAGAAGGGAAATATAAATGAAACGAGGGAAACATGGGAAATAAGTGAGGTGTAAAAAGTGCAAGGTCTGGGAAATCTGATGGGCACATTGTTTCAGTCTATCTTAAGTGATTTACTGTATAGATTGTATGTTTAGGAAACATGAACTACATGAAAATAATGAACATTCCCTGGGATTGATCTTAAAAGAAATGACTCTAGATGATGCTCGTCACTCAAACATCACATTAATATTGTCTCTCATTCATACACAGTATTAGCTGCCAGTACACTCCCATATCCTCTGAGTCTTTTATTTTATTTCCCTACTCTCTTTCACAGGGCCATTTGGTCCTCAGTGAAAATAATCTCCCCCATTTTGATTTGAGCTTGTTGTTGGAACCTGTGTTAGTGAACTTTGTCAGCCAGATAAAATATATATAAATGATATACTCTACAACAGCCTATTGTGATTTTCAGAATATCCAGTGGATTATTAGTTGTAGGTATAATTTGTGCGCTGTAGAGAGTTTGATCCGGTTGTATGGTGAATCCATATCTGTGTTTTTAGTCATAAGATACTTTAAGGTGCTTAAGAGATGAACAAATGGACCATCACTGAGAAAACTGTCACTTGTAACAGGCCTTTATACTTCATTATTCCCAGTTCCATACTATATACTAATATTACACACAAGTATATACTCATACACAAGTATAAACTATTCACTTATATTGACTCTGCTCTACTTTGGCTCAAACTGTATACAAGAAATCATTGTGCTTTACTATTTTGTACTAACAGTAGCTGTGACAGAGAGATAGTCTACACAGACACAGTTAATGTACAAATCACAATACATCATGACTGAAAATGTAAAATATGAAAACAGGACAAACAAGCAAGAATACAGATGTGGAACAATTTGTTGGTGCCCTTACAGCTCTTTGGGCCTCATTCACAAACTGTACGTACGAACATTTGATGCACAAATCTCGGATTCGTAAATATGTTCTTACCTAAATTTGTTCGTACTCTGCAAACAAATTTAGAACTGGCAAGGCTGTAGTGCTATTCGCCTTAACGCAGCATCTTATTACAAAATCTATACTGAATACATTTGTCAAATAATTAACTTTTCCTACGGGTTTATCTTCATTTCTCTAAAGCAAATCACACACACATACACACACACACACACACACACACACACACACACACACACACACACACACACACACACACACACACACACACACACACACATTAAATCATGTACTTATTTATTTGCAAGTACATTCAATAACTGTTCCAGTGTTTCATTAATGTTTTTTGTTGCATCATCCAGGCCTACAAATAATATTCTTAGCCTAACTAATTAACTTTTGCAAGCAGCAATGCTATTTTCATTTAAATAAAATGTTTTCCTGATTGAATAATTACAAATAAAATAGCAAATGTCATCTTAATAATTATGAAATAAGTGTCATCTGGGTGACGATCCTTGGTGATGTCATCACTTTCTCCCTCATTCCTTGAACAAATTCCTATAAATGATAACTGTCCAATAATTGCTGCCTGTCTCTCATACTGGGCTGTCAGATCCGGTGCTCCTTTCCTTTTTTTTTCTGGTCTGCGATTCATTTTTTGACATCAACTTTGATGTCAAATCTTTTTTTTTTACTTGTGCCACCTTCTGAACCCTTTGGAGACACTGTATTCACCGCCTCAGTTATTGCAGCCTAGGCTTAAGGGTTCAGGGTTTTGATCTTTACCTTTTGGGTTATCTCTTATGACTCAACTTCTTTCAACTTCTCTGTTCAGCACAGTGCTCCCTTCATGATACACAAAATGGATGTCCTTATATAAAAAAAATAGAGGCATGGCATTTTGCTGATTGCAGATTGCAGACACACGCCTGTCAGTTTAGAATGATTCTGATTCACAAACATACGCACAGTGGTGAGAACAAAATACATGTCATGAATCCGACTGTGATTTTGCGAAAGCACTTATTTTGTGCAGAAAGAAAGAACATTTCTGCGCACATATTAGTGAATGAGGCCCACTGAAACTGCATTTCTCCTGAAAACTGATCAAGTTAAAAGCAATTGTCTCATTTATACCTGTACGCCTTTGATATGCCACAGAGTAAAGCAAAGAAAGTGTAAAAAGACATCAATTTTTGCTTATTCTACAAAAATATTCAGAAATGGCCTGGACAGATTTGTGGTACCCCCAGAAAAGATTCTAAATAATTGGATTATAATGATACTTCAAACAAACTTTTCTTTGTTTAGTGTCACATATGTCGTCAATCTTCACTCATCACTCATTTAACCTATTTAAATGGAGAAAAGTAAAAATCACACTGCTTGTTTGGTATCATCGTGTGCATCACACTGAACATGGACCAGAGAAAGCAGAGGAAAAAGTTGTCTCAGGACATCAGAAAGAAAATGATAGACAAGCATGTTAAAGGTAAAGGCTATGAGATCATCTCCAAGCAGCGTGATGTTCCTGTGACTCATAGTTGCAAATAGGTGGATGGGACTGTAGTCAACCTTCCTGGACACAGCCACAAAAAGAAAATCAACCCCACATTGAACAGAAGTATAGTGCAAATGGTCTGCAAAGAACCAAAGAAAACTTCCAAAGAGTTTCAGGCTGAACTTCAAGGTCAAGGTACATCAGTGTCTGATCGCACCATCCAATCACTTTTTAAGCAACAGTGGGCTCCATGGAAGAAGACCCAGGAGGACTCAACTGTCGAAAGAAAAGCATAAAAAAGCCAGATTTGAATGAGGTAAAAGGTATATTGACAAGTCACAATGCCACCAATGTCGTTTTGACTGATGAGAGAAAAAACGTGAGCTTTTTGGCAAGTCATATCAGCTGTGTGTTCATAGATGAAAAATTGAGCTTTCAAGGAAAAGAACACCATACCTACTGTGAAACATAGAGGAGGCTCGGTTATATTTTGGGCTGCTGGTACAATGAAATCTCAAGACTATCAAGGTATATTGGAGAGAAATGTACTGCCCAGTGTCAGACAGCTCCATCTCAGTGGCAGATAATGGGTCTTCCAAAAGCATAACAACCCAAAACATACAGCTAAAAGCACTAAAGAATGGCTAAAACCAAAATATTGGAATACTCTGAAGTGGCCTTCTATGAGCCCTGATCTGAATCCTATCAATGGAAAGAGCTGAAACATGCAGTCTGGAGAAGGCAACCTTTAAACCTGAGACAGCTGGAGCAGTTATTTCAGGAAGAGTGGGCCAAATTACCTGCAGACAGGAGCAGAAGTCTCATTGAGGGCTACAGAAATCACTTGTTTGCAGTGATTGCCTCTAAAGGTTGTGCAACAAAATATTAAGTTAAAGGTCCCATCATTTTTGCCCCTGCCATTTTATTTTGCTTTATTATTTAAATATTCTGTTGAATCAAAAATCAAAAGGAATGTCTGATTTCTATTAAATATGGAATAAACAATGATGAATGCCAATTACTTTTGTCAGTGGGAAGTTATTTCAGAGAAAATTGTAGGTCTTTCTATTTTTATGGAAGGGTAGCAACAAATTTGTCCACGTCTCTACAAATCTCCAGGGTTTGTTTTCTCAACTGCCACTTCAATCTTCACGCCACTGTCCATTAACACAGCATTCAAAAATAAATAAATACTAGAGTGCATTTTGGCTTTATACTTCAAGGCAAGGCAAGTTTATTTGTACAGCACATTACACAATTAATCATTAAAAATTAGTGGTTTACAAAATGTATTAAAAAAACCAAATGAAATATGGTATAAAAAGTTAAAAACTGAGAAATTTCACTCTGCTAAGACCATAAATCTAACACAGTTAGAATTAGTGGTTACTAGATCAAAACTGATAATCAGATCAATGTATCAGCAGAAATATCAGCAGATATATTTTAGATAGTCGAAACAGTGTCTCTATTACATCGTTTGTAATGGAATTTTACATTGTGAAATGTCCTGTTCACAATATTGCACAATGCAAAACACTAAGGGAACTAAGCAAATGGGATCTTCATTAAAAATCCTTGTTATGCATTTCTATATAAAAATGATTGGCCTATTCATTATATCTCATTTTAAAACTCTGAATAGCAATATCCATATCAGCCTCACAAATCCAGTATGAGTAGGACTACAGTAAACTATACGCAAATGTATGTATATCATATTTTTTTGCAGCTGGAACACAAGATATTACCAACAGGAAATGATTTAAGAAAATAATTAGCAAATATTATTTGGCTTTCTGGTGTGGGTTTGAATTTTCCTTATTTATTTCTAGCTGTGAGCAGCTGCTCAATTTTCTTTGTGCATTGCATTCTGGGACAACAGTTTACATCACCAGTTCACATACACACATACACTTTTTAGCATAAGTAATGTCTGAACATACTTAATACCCCCAAAGAATTACAATAGTATGCAATATGGATTTGGGACCAGGCTAGAATCAGACACAAGTTAAGATCCTGCAGGAGATCTACTGGATTTCATTTCAACACACCATAGGTTCTGCTGTTCTCCCAGTTCAAACAGGCAGGAGGAATGGATATGCTGGAAAGGATTTTTAATTTTAATTTTATTTTATTTTTTGACTTCCAGCATGTTTATTCTCTCAAATGATTCTCAAATCAAAAACGGAGAGGGTAGTCACTGCAGTGGGGTTTTATTGTAAAGGTGGTCCTAAACTGTACAACCATTTACTAAGTTGACAGTAATATATAGATGTTAAGAAATAACAGTGTACATACAGTAATAATGTCCAACCTGTCTTTATAGGGGGTTTTGGGTTAGGTGAGGAGTGTAGTTGAAACCCGCTGGTTGGAATGATGTAAGCTCAAACTGCATGAAGTGAAACATTCATTTCCATCATTTGTTTGTTAAGAAGATTGTTATCTTATTATACATTTCCCAAAAATAAGGATATATACATATTGAGCGATGATATTCATGGATTATGAATATATCGTAGCATATATATATATATACACAGACATACATACATACACACATGTATATATATATATATATATATATATACACAGACATACATACATATATATAGCATGCACATAGCATGCATAAGCATATAGGGCTTAGTGTGTGTGTGTGTATATATATATATATATACATACTAAGCTCTAATGTAGATTTTTCATAGAATATGTAAGTGAACCAGTTGTCATACCTGTCTTATCTACAAAACTATAAAACATGATATGTAGAGGTAATATATGTAAATAATCGCAATTGATCTCTGACATAATTTTACACATTATCACAATTTTCAGATTTTCAGAATCATATTTGTGTTAAAATACTTTGAATTCAAAGAATTCTAAATGGCTAAATCAGATCACAAAAAAGTATCTACTGTGGTGGAACACAGCCATAGTTTCCAGTTTATTAGATGTACACAGTCACTCTAACTAATGCCTGATGCCTGACTCACATATTGGCATCCACAGTGATTTGGAATTTGTTGTTTTTTGGAGGCAGTGGTGGCCTAAAGGTTAGAGAAATTAGCTTGTGACCGGAGGGTAGCCGGTACAATACTCTGGACCGGCAGGATGAATTTGGGTGGGGAAAAGTGAAGAAGCAGCACTTGTCCCTCCCTCATTACCAACGCTGAGATGCCCTTGAGCAAGGTCCACCTGCTCCAGTGGCCGTCAGATCAGACTGCGGTTGTACTGGGCAGCTTTCAGGTGTAAATATGTGAATTTCAGGAATTTCTGAATAAACAAATTTCAAACATTTTGGCCATCCTTCTTATCCAGTCATCATTCTACTTTGCCTCATTCAGGTTAGAAACAAAACCCGGGGTTCTAATATGTAAATGAAAACAAGTACAATGGTAAAATGATTACTGTCCATTGCAAACATTCAACACAGTTTAATATGAATGAAGGAAACTGAATACTGTGTTCCAAGTGCACAACATTCATTTCTATTTCAAAGGCAAAAAGGTTTGTCGGGCTTTTGTGTTTTTTGGCCCATAGGGCATTAGGCTTCTTTTCTTGCCAAGTTGACCTTCTGCTAACTTCTCACACATGAGAAACAAAAAAATAATTTATTGAGAAAGTTCTATTACATTTTTCAAAATTTGGCCCAACTGTCCCAAATTCTGTTGATAAGATGACATTTCAGGGTATTTGTGATGCTCAGAAAAATTAATTTAGCGTTTTACAGACTTTATCTTTTAATTAATTTTTATAATCTTATTTTAATTGATTATTTTAAAAGATAGGGAAATTTATTTTTGGGACAATATGCGTCACACAACCTCTGACCATTTCTTAAAACTCACCTTCCAGCCTTGAGACACATTTCTGGTTCAACTTTCACCCTTTCAGTGATGTCAGCAAGTATCCTGATGTCTGTAACTACCCATGGTTCAAACCTTCAAAAATACAATGCTGTGTATTTTTCCTGCCACAGTTGAACATGCGGAGAAAGGCTTTACATGCTTACTGATAAATAGTTATGGTTCCTAAGCAATGATTGGGCAATCACTGTTCAAAGGTTTGGTATTGCAAAATGATCATAACTGATAAAATTGTTGCCAATTATGTCATATAGTTTTGTGTACAATACTAATGATGAATACATAATAATTATTCAGTGTTATTAGTCATCAGATGGAGAAAAAACTGTGTCTGTTTTATTTTTGTTGATATTTGGAAATGTTTTTGTGTTTTTGAACCCCCTCTTAAGATGTATTCTATGTAATCTTTTATTTATACAGTAATTAACAAAGTCTTGCCATTGTGATAAACAAATGATATCACTGAGCAAGAAACCTCAAATTTCCTGTTTTACTTGATTTTAAAGTGTGTGTGTTTTCACTACAAATTCTACAGTTCACTTGTCAATCACATAATGTATTCAGTGCTTTGAAATCTTTCATTTGAGCTTATCTGGGACATAGTGTCTATAGATGACGTTGTTAGATGTCATGATAACCAAATGATTATTGTTCTGTTCATTCAAATATTAAAAATAATACTTCCTGTTTGAAGCAGCAAAGTTTTGCTGCATTTCCAATTGTATACTTTTAGTTTTTGCCTTTAGTATTAGGGCTGGGCGATAAAACGATAGCGATATATATCGCAACAGACATAAAATCAATGAAAAATAAATTTGGTAGAACGTTGGTTGCATTGAACAAACCTAGTCGCTCCCTGGTAACCTAGCAACGTAAGGAGTGACAGGCTAAGAGTGAATCATTTAACAGTTTCAGGTTTGGTTGCTATTCTCGTCGCTTCGTGTTTTCATTCACTTGCTATAAAGGTGCGTCTTATACACCAGTGTGTCCTATTCACCAGTAAAATACAGAGAGAGATCGGATCTGGATATGATCATAGGTATGTAAAGGTATGTAAAAGGCTGTCCACACTAAGAATGATAACTACAACTCTAAAGATAACGATGTGAGTGTCCACACATGAACTATGACATCCTATAAACAGCGGTGTTTAAGCACACGCTGCACGCTTAAAAAAAAAGATTGTGTTGATCAGAAGTATTTCAGACACTAGTTGCTGGGGTGCAGTAGTGCACACTGACAGCTCTGATGAAGAGTTTTTGGGACTCGAGTAGCTAGGCACACAGGTACACTCTGTATTGAATAAGTAAAGTTACTGTGTTCTTTTAAAAGGTTTAATTGAAAGCCTAACCCGAACCCGGTCTGAGTTAATATACTGGTCCAGTTCAGTTAAGCAAATCATTACCGGACCATTAACCATTAACCTGACTCACTGTTTCAGGTGTAATATGTGTGTTTGATTGTGTTTCTAATAAAAGTAAATTGAGAAAGTTTTGGAGTATAAAATATGTGTTTATAAATGAATAACTACTGGTGCATTCAAATGAACCAGTCTTTAATAGAAAAGTGTTTTTTCCCAGCATGAGACCCCCCAAAATAGACTGCGTCTTATATACCGTTGCGTATACATTTATTTATTTGAGTGTTTACATGGTTGTGTTGACATTTCTTTTCCCTGCCTTGATTGATAACTGAGGTTATTAAAATCAGAGGAAGTTTACAATAAAAGTGTTTAAATCGCCCAGCCCTATTTAGTATGTACTGCAGGTGCCCTAACAAGGTCATGATGTTGCATGAGGTATGCACACAATTGTCATTGCAGCTTGTGTCACTGCACTGGCCTATGTCATTGCACTGTCATTGGTCGTCGGTCTCCTGCCTGCTCAGTCGAAGTGACATATCTTCCACAGCGCAGAAGTTTGTGGGTCAGATGGACAGGACATTCTGTTACTTTTGGCATTCTGCATTTGACACACTATGTATTTTTATTTTGGACACACTTTTTTTTTTCTGGCATACTAAGTAGTATGGTAGGTATCGGAACACATCCCTTGTCTAAGCAAAAAAGTTACATTTAAATCATATTTAGTATTTATAGGGTGACATTACAGGTACTGTACTTGATTGATCTGTGTGAATAGATTAACAAAGATTTAAGAGAACCCAAATGTACAATTGTTCCATATCTGATTCTAGAAAAATCTACCTGCCACACTCCAAAGCTAGCCAACAGGTTTTTAACTGTGAATTGTATATGTTTTCTTACTTTTAAATTGATGTTGGTATTGTATCACTGTACATAGTAACATGTACTACGCTGTAAAATATAAAGATTAGCAAGCAGTTTTATTATTTAAACGTGGAAGTTAAATCATTTGTTTTTTGCTGACATAACAGGGTTTATTAGGGTCCAAAATTTCGAATGCAGCATTGTGGGACTGAGATATACATCCAAAATATCTTCTCAATCTTTTCCAATCACACATTTTGAGCAATCTTGATGAAACTCACTGGAAAGGTCCTGCACAATGCCCCGAACTAACTGTGCAATTATTGAAATGCCACAGCCTTTCTGATGATAAAACAAGCATGTGATTGGTATCATTCCTTCCTTAAACAGAAAATGATTTTACTGAAGCCTGAAACCCGATTTTTTTTTAATTTTGGAGGATTAGACTGCTTCCTTCTATTGAGTGTTAAAAGGTTTGATCCTACAAATTATCACTTACTGTATGTATTTACAGCCTGTTTATAATTTATTTTATTATATGATGAAGACTTGATCAAAATATCATTGAAAGCAGTTGTAGGAATAGTGTTTGCAGAGAAAAACAGTGAATATAAAATTTTTTCAAGAGTTTTTCATTTTTTGCAGCATGTGTTTTTATGCACTTCAAAAACCATGGTTGAGTAAGACAACTTTATGTTGCGATTGTTTCTTGTGATAATGACTTAATGTGTGATGTTGTATGTGTTGCTGTGTAAATTTGATGTTCTGTGTTGGGGGAAAAAATAGAAATAAAACGTATCCATAATTCCAATATGTGATGTAGCAGTAGTATTTTAGTCTTGTTTCCCCATCAGCTATTTATCAGCAAACTTTGACTGGGCAACTTTGTGCTACAGCATAACCCTTCATTCTTGGGTTACCAGACAACAAGGGTAAAAGTCATGTTCTGATTTGAACAACAAAAATGCACCTCCTTCTCAAAATTATTTGATGATTATTTTCTAACCTAACACCTCAGTACTTCAGGTCTTGTCAAGTCTAGATGTGAAACCAACTTGGTTATGGTTGGGAAGAAATTGTAAAGCCTGAGGGAACAAAAAACAGCATTGCTATTTGAAGGAAATGTTTGATGACACAACCATCCTTGCCTGATGTGTGTTTCTTTTTATTTGTATTGTAGTATTGTGTAAATTTACAACACAGGGGAAGGCTCCTTTGACCAACCAATTTCTACATGGGGTAGAGCACCTCAGTAAGGGGAGGAGCAGACCAACAAAAATGACTAGGCCAATTTATTTAGAGAATTCTGTAACAAGAGACCATAGTAAAATGCACTATTCAGTCGCAACTGTAGCTGGTATGGTGTCCTTCTAATATATAAATAAAATAAAATAAAGAATCAAATGATCACAAATTAAAACATGAAATAAAATGTATTTATAAAGCACATTTTAAACAACAACAGTTGACCAAAGTGCTATACAACCAACTGCGTAAAAGTAACATAGCAAGAATACAAAAAGTGGTGAAACAGACAGAAAGTGAACTCTCATACTGAGTTAAAAGACATAGAATAAAAATGTGTTTTAAGATTTAATTTAAAAACAGGCATTGAGTGGGATGGTCTGGCATGCAGCTTTTTCCAGAGTTTGGGGACTGAAAAAGCCCGGTTTCCCCTGTGCTTCAACCCAGATCTAGGCATAACAAAAAGCAAATGCTCAGCAGACCTGAGAGTTTTTGATGGTATATGTACCAGCAAAAGATCAGATTGGAGCTAACGATTTGTAGGCAAAGATTAAAATTTTAAAAGCCAGTGAAGGGAAGCTCCTGGTTGCCTGTTCCTTTTAAAAGATGAGATGAAAGGGGTTCTGGTTAACACCAACATAAAGGGCATTACAGTAGTCAAGATGGGATGAGATAGAAGCATGTATGACTCACCTTTGATAAAAGCCTCAGTTGGAAAAAGCTTGACCTCACAACTGAATTTATCCGCTTGGGCAATTTAAAATCACTGTCAATAACAGATGTCGACCGATTATTTGGGCCGATTATTGGCATTTTTAAAATAATCGGCCAGGCGGTCAACAGAAGAGTCTCAGCTAAGTTGTTCCTTGGAGAAAATGGTAAGGCTTAAACTTTTTCACTTTCAAAGGAAGCCCTATATATTTGCCCTATAGGTTTGCTATGAAATGTTACTTTCAACTTAGAGACAAAACATGAATGTATAGCCTACCGTAGGCTACTTTGTAACTGTATTGATAGTGAACCTTCAACAAGCTGTAGCTTACAGGTAGGGATGGGTATGGAAACTATCAGCTGTGGGGTTAAGTTATTATCCGACGTCATATCCAACGTTCTCAATTCTTTTGTTGGTGTCTGGGAATTTATCTCCCTCAGAGACTGTGTTCAGGGCAGAGTAGGTTCAGACACACACAGACAGCAATGGAGGGGTCAAAGGAAGGAGATGAGATGTCAACAATAAAACATATTGCTGGGGGTCACGTGACGATGGCTGACTTCAGTGAAGCTTGGCTCCCATCTTTCCTCCTCCCTCACACTCAGCACTGGCTCACCTCAAGGTGTGCTGTGTCCACTCCTATATGCATTGTATACTTATGACTGTACCCCCTCCAATCCCTCCAACACCTTCGTCAAGTTTGCAGATGACACCACTGTGGTCGGGGTCATCACTGATGGAGACGAGACTGACTATAGAGAGGGGGGTCCAGCAACTGGCAGAGTGGTGCTCCAGACTCACTAAGAGTTTCTTTTCCCGGGCCATAATAACTCTAAACAAACAATAATCCTTGGCAATACTCTTGACAGCTGCTTCTATTTGTTCTTTTATTTATTCTTTAATTCTGTCTTTTTTAGTTGCCTGTGTGTCTTGTTTTTATCTGGTTTTAATGTTTTTATTTATTTATTTATTTTTTGAATATTTTATTTTCACTTTTTTACATTTTTTACAAAAAATAGAAGGAAGAAAAAAACAACACAAAAACCTATATACAAAATAGACATACACCACCTGACATTGTTAAATGAAATAAATGAAGTAAAGAAAGAAAAGTAAAGACAAAGGCTATATGAGGATATATACTATAAGCAAAGTCGTCCAGTGCCTTCTGTCTCAAAATACCATCAGGGGTATGAATAGAAAACAAAACCAAACACAAACAAACACCAAAAAAAAAAAGAAAAAAAAACCCTGAGAGGAATATCAAAGCCTTGATCAGTACTGCAACAGTACAGGAAAAATAATTGAATTACAAATACCACATAGCAGCCTGATTCTTCTTATTATTGGTCGTTTAAGTCTCATCCAGTAAAGCCAAAAATGGTTTCCATGTTTTCTCATAATATTTAGGTATATTCCCCCTACTGAGGAGAATCTGTTCCATCCTCGAAACAAAAACCATTTCATTAAGCCACCTCTTAAAGCAAGGGGATGATGGAGATTTCCAGTTAAGTATAATTAATTTTTTGGCTGCTACCATGCCTGTTTTGAGAGCCTGCTTACAGTGGGAAGGGAGGGTCGATGTCCTTTCAGAGGAACCAAAAATCGCCAGGTTACAGTCTGGTTGAATATTTATTTTATATTGCTTAGAGAACCAACTGAATATGTCGCTCCAAAAACTGTCCAGTACTGGGCAATACCAGAATAAATGTGAGAGTGAACCTTCGGCTGTGTTACATCTATCACACATGGGAGATCAAATATTCTATTAAGTTTAATTTTGGAATAATGCAGTCTATGTACGACTTTAAATTGAATCAACCGATATCTTGAATTTATAGAACACTTCTGTATACTGGACAGGCTCTCCTCCCATAGTTCCTCTGAAAGTGGAACTCCCAGTTCTTTTGACCATGTATCCCTAAGATGACTGGAACTCACTGGCGACTCAAAAGCAGTGACAAAGCGAGAAATCAAATGTTTAGAGTTTGGTTGTAAGAGAAATGTATCATAAAAATTATAATTATGTGGTCTTAATGGGAAATCAGAAACATGTTCTCTTACAAAATGTCTGATCTGTAAATACCGATAAAAATGCGACTGAGGGAGGTGATATCTAGCCTGGAGCAAAGGGAAGGAAGCAAAATTGTTATCTATATAAAGATCTGAAATGTAACGTAGGCCTCTCTTCCTCCAGTCCAGAAACACCCCATCAGTCAAGCCTGGTTTAAACAAATGATTACCTGTTATTGGGGCATTTATTGAAACATTTGGTAATCTAAGGACTTTTCTTATTTGTTTCAATATCTTCAAAGAATTACTAAGAACAAAATTGTCACCAAATAACTTGTGGGAAGGCTGTGCAATTGAAAAGAGCAACGCTGGGAGCGAAGTTTGTGATACAGACATGGATTCAATCTTTAGCCAGAGCGGAGAGGAACAGTCATCATGAGGAGATCCCCCCTTCCAGAAAATGAGAGCCCTTGCATTTGCAGCCCAGTAATAATGCCTAAAAACCGGGAGGCCAAGACCCCCGCTTTTTACGTTCTTCTGCAGATGGGCTTTAGAAATGCGAGGGGGTTTATTTGCCCAAACAAATGACAGGACAACTGAATCTAGTTGTTTAAAAAATTGTAACGGCAAATAAATGGGGAGGTTTTGAAAAAGATACAAGAACCTTGAAAGTGCAACCATTTTAATGGCGTTAATACGGCCAATCATTGAGAGAGGGAGCAATTTCCAGTTCTTAATATTAGCTTTAAGTTTATCGACCATATCCAAAAAATTCAATTTCAGTAAGAGTTTGGGGTTTCTGGAAATCTTAAGGCCAAGATAATTAATATGGGTAGTAACTAATTTAAATAGCAAAGATTTCAAGAAAATAGGGCACATGTTAGTCAATGGCATGAACTCACATTTGTCCCAGTTAATTTTGTACCCAGATAATTTACCAAATGATTTTATATAATTCAGGAGGTTGGGAACTGAGACCACTGGGTCTGATAAACATCAATAAATCATCAGCGTACAGATTAACAAGGCTTTCCACATTACCAAACTTTATCCCATGAATACCTGGGTGACACCTTATACCTATTGCAAGTGGTTCCAATGTAATGTCAAAGAGAAGAGGAGAAAGAGGGTCACCCTGCCTTACACCCCGCTGTAACTCAAAGGGTTGGGACCTATCTGAATTAGTGAGAATAGAGGATACTGGTTTAAGATAAATTATTTTCACCCATTCAATGAAATGTTCCCCAAATCCAAATTGCTTTAGCGTCTTCAGCATGTAAGGCCATTCGATCTGATCGAATGCCTTTTGGGCGTCAAGAGATAAAATAGCAGCCTGTGTATTTTTCCCATGTACTGAGTATACTGTGTTTAAAAGCAGACGGACATTACTAAAAGAAAACCGACCTGGAATAAATCCAGTCTGATTAGGGTGTACAATTGTGGAAATATGCCTACCTAATTTTGTAGCCAAAACTTTAGTTATTATTTTCAGATCACAATTTAAGAGAGCAACCGGTCTGTAACTTGCAGGATCCACTGCTTCCCTTCCCCCCTTCAAAAGCAAGGAGATATTCGCCTCATATAATGAGCTGGGGAGCGTCTTATTTCTCATAGAATTGTTCACCATTCTCAGCATGAGTGGAATTATTTTGTCATGAAATGATTTATAAAATTCACAGCCAAAGCCGTCTGGGCCAGATGTTTTTCCCGAGGGGCAGGCTCGAAGAGCATTTAAGAGGTCAGCTTCAGAAAACGGGGCATCTAAGTCATCTCTCGCCACACTATCTAATAGGGGAACATTTAAATTAGCAAAAAAGTTACAGAAATCAGCTTCAGTGGCCTTTACTTTACTAGAATACAGTTCCTTATAGAAGTCCCTGAAGCAATCATTTATCTCTCTCGGATTGGTTAGGAGACTGCCTGATTTGGATTTTATTTTATGAATGGCCTGTTTAGCCCTTGCGCCTTTAAGTTGACTAGCTAGCAGTTTCTCTGGTTTATCTCCAAGTTCAAATTGTTTTTGTTTAATTTTTAATAAAAGATTACCAACATGTTTATTAAGAATGGTGTTATATTCATATTTCAATTTCAAGATCTTGTTGTAATCAGCAGATGAGAGGGAAGATTTATAAGCCTCTTCTAATGCAGGAAGCATTTTTTCAATGACTTTAAGGCGGTTGTTAAGTTCTCTTTTCTTGGCTGATTCAAATGAAATAATGTGGCCCCGCATAACTACTTTGAAGGTCTCCCATAAAACAGTATCCGAGACTTCCCCATTATCATTTGTAACAAGAAATTCGTCTATACGTGCAGTCATATGCTCAATAAAAGACTGGTCCTCAAGAAGAAGAGGGTTGAAGTGCCAGCTGTATTTGGGACTAGATAGGATATTTCTGAAGTTAAGAGAAACTGGACTGTGATCAGATATTAAAATATTATGATACGTAGAATTAGTAACACTAGGTAGTAATTCAGAAGCTATCAGAAAGTAGTCGATCCTAGTGTAAGACTTATGGACATGAGAATAAAAAGAAAACTCCTTATCTGTAGGATGCTGGAGATGCCATATTTCGACCATATTTCTTGTTTTAATTAAATCATTCAGAATTCCCACTGAAGCTATAGTGGGAGGTGGTTTTGTAGAAAACCTGTCTAGGACTGGGTCCAGATAACAATTGAAGTCACCCCCAATAATAACATTCGTGGTAGAGTCTGGTATCATATCAAATACTTTTCGGAAGAAATCAGGATTATCAATATTTGGACCATAGATGTTAAGCATTGTTATTGGAAGGGAGTTTATGTGTCCAGATATCATCAAATACCTGCCATATGGGTCTGCTGTCATACAATCAAGACTAAATGGTATATTTTTTCGGAAAAGAATAGCAACCCCCCTAGACTTGCGGTTAAAAGGTGCTTGATAAACTTGGGAGATCCAATTTGCTCTCAACCTGCGCTGCTCGTTTACACCAATGTGCGTTTCCTGAAGAAAAATTACGTCTGGTTTTAATGACTTGAGATGCGAGAAGACGCGACCCCTCTTAATCACATGACCCAATCCCTTTACATTCCATGAGACCAATGTAAATGTATCATTTATGCTGCTACGTGTTACGTTATCTGATACTGATATTATTCCTGTTATAAAAGCAATCTGTTACCCTCTCAAAAGTGCACAAAACATAATAAAACACAAAGATCATCCATTGTAACCTGAGGTAACACCCTCAAACAAACCCATGAACCTGAGCACCTTGTTGCCTTTGTACTGTAGTTGTCGTTCCCTCCGGAGGCGAAGTATGAGCTCCTTCTCCCGATAGTAGTGGACCCTGGCGATGATGGCGCGAGGCTTGTCTCCAGCTGCAGGCGGCGGCCGCAGGGTCCGGTGCGCCCGGTCGATAACCACCGGTGACTGAAAACTGTCCTTGGAGAAAAGCTTCGGGATTAATGCCTCGATGGATTATGTTGGTTTACCACCCTCTTCCTGCTCAGGAATGCCGATAATCTTAATATTATTGCGGCGCGACCGGCCTTCGAGGTCATCCACTTTTAACTTGAGCGCGTTGTTCTCATCTTTCAGGCCAGAAACGGTCTTCTCCAAGCAGGTTATGCGGCTCTCATGGTCCAGCACTTGTTCTTCCACTGTTTCCACCTTCTCCAATAGTTCCCTCTGGGATCTCTGCACCACTTGAAGTGTTTGCTCTAACTTGTCGAATCTGCCGTTCATGTGTTCCAGTATCTTGTCGGAAACTTTCTCCCAGATTAACGGCAACACATCCGTGTCGCTGTCGCTGGAGTCATGGTCAGGCTGGCTAGCGCTAGCACTGTTAGCATTAGCGTTAGCAGAAGCAAAGGGTGGTTTTTCGACTTCCTCGGCATGTCGTTGCATAAACTTCACTGGTTAGGTCCCTAATGTGTACAGTTGTTCCCGAGGCCGATAAAATGATGTACGAGACTGTCAAAATATAAATTTTACATGTTGGCAGGGAAGAGCCCCTGAAAGCACGTCTACTCCATGCGCTGCTCACTAGCGCCCCCTCTGGTTTTAATGTTTTTATTGTCTTTAATGCACAAATGGAGTGGTACCTGTAATCTCATTACATGTTAAATATAATGACAATAAAGCTTTATATTTGTAAGGCTATGTTTTTGCAGAGCCCATGCAACATTTATGGCAATTATTTAGACACAGTATTATTTTCTAGCCCATATCCTTTTTTTCCTGGTTTCATCCATGATGTTGAAGTCAGTTAGACAACAGCAGACACAAAAATCCTCTAAGCAGAGACACTCTCTGACCACACTTCCAGACTAGCTACGGCTACACAAATAGCTAGCACCATGACCAAGGCAAGTTCGTCGGTTTCTTTCCTGCATCGACATCGTCAAGTTACGGTAAGAGTATGAATTGTTAAGTGTGTAGTCATTAACAGCATCAATTATAGCACAGCTGATATATGTTACGTTAATCTTGTAGGCGGTGTGAACCAAGCAGCAGCCACCACCACAGGTTCGCCGATGCAGACAACCCCATTCACAATCGCCAGATGACAAATGAAGATGACACCAGAAAAAACAGAGGAATGCCACAGGGTCGTTACAAAGTTGAGTGAAGGATCATTCTCTACACATTTTCAATTACAGTAAACTCTAAATCTACCCAGATTAACATTCAAGTGTAACAGAACCCATGTTTCGACCTCAGTTCGCTTGGTCTGTTACCAGTCCCTTTTGTTTACAGTACCAGTCCAATATGTTTTCCCTTACAGTTAATCTCAATCCACTCTGTTTCTCAGTGTCCATTTCACTGTTACCTTTTTTTTTTTGTGTCTTGCTAGAGTGTGACTCACACTCGTTAACTCAGTGTCTGATACCATCCAAGGTCGCCACAGTCTTTTGTAGGCTGGAGACATTGTCACTTGCAGGTTCTCGACACCAACTTCTACCACAGTTGGTTCATCCAGAGCTCCGTAGGTCAGCATCCTCGGTCGGCATCGCTCCCTTTGTGGGTGGTTGACAGCAGGCATTAGCCCTGGATCATCTTCCTCTGATGCTAGTTCCTCTGATGAATCCTGCAAGCTCTCTCCAAGCTCAGCAGTATTGTCCTCACCATCTGCCTCTGATACAATGTCCATGATGTCTGCCTCCACTTCCTCTTGTTCCGGCTCTCTCTCCTGGTTCCTCAGACTTGGTACAAATGTCTCTGCATCGTGGCTCAGTCCCACAGCTCTTTGACTTGGTTGCTTGTAGTGTGGGAATCGGCACACCAGCTCAATGTCCTCATTACTTTCACTGTCTGAACTCTCCACTTGTCTGTTGGTGCCATGTTGTTTTGTTCTTGTATGTGTCCGATTTCTCCTCCGTTCCTGTTTTGCTTCTGTTTCAGATTTGTCCAGAGGCAGGTTATCACATGGGAGTAAGAGGTTCCTATGTAACACACGACTTTTGCCCCCTCCCTCTGGCATAACCTCATACACAGGACTATCACTGCTCCTTCTCTTCATGACCACATGAACTTTTCTCTCCCAATATGATCGCAGTTTACCTGGACCTCCTCTTTCTGACAAGTTGCGAACAAGCACTCGTCCACCAGGTTGAAGGTCAGCCCCTTGAACTCTTTTGTCATATCCTGTTTTTCCTCTAGCAGCTTCTCGGGCAGATGTTTTGGAGGCAATCTTATAGGCTTGCTGCATCCTAGTTTGCCAGTTCAGGACATACTCTGCATAACTTTCCTGTGACTCACTGGGCTGTAGGTTGAAGAGCAGATCTATTGGCAAGCGGGGGGAACGGCCATTGAGCATGTAATATGAGGAAAACCCTGTGGTTGCACTGTGGGAGCAGTTATATGCATTCACCATCTTGGGGAGTGAGCTCTTCCAGTCTGACTTTTGTGTGTCTGTGAGTGTGCGAAGCATTGACAGTAGAGTCCAATTAAAGCGCTCTACCTGCCCGTTGCCTTGTGGGTGATAGCAGGTCGTGTGGGAGCCTCGTACATCACAGCACTTCTGTAACTGGGCCATCAGCTGGTTTTCAAATTCCCTGCCCATGTCGTGGTGAATTCTCTCTGGGAATCCAAAGCGGAGGGCAAAATCATTGAATAGTTTCTCAACAATAGTTTTTGAAGATTTGTTTTTAGTAGCATATGCCTGCGAAAAACGACTGTACTGGTCCATTACTACAAGAATATTCTCAAACCCTTGCTTGCAGGCCTATAAATGCAGAAAGTCTATAGAGACCAGCTCAAATGGATGTGTGGTCAGGATGGAGGTTAGAAGGGGTCTAGTTGTCTTGTGTGGTCGCTTTGCTTTTAGGCACTCACACACTTTGGTCATAAAATGTTCAGTGTCCCTCTGCATACAGGCCCATTAAAACCTGTCCTGAATCACATTTAAAATCTGTTCAACCCCCAGATGTCCCATTTCTCTGTGCAACTCATGAAACACTGTCTGCTGGTGTTCTTTTGGTAGGACCAGCTGGCATTTATCCCCTGCTTTTCTGTAGAGGATCCCCTTATCATTGAGATTCAGTTGTTGCCACTGCCTCAGTAAGGTTCTTACATCTGCAGGCTCAGATTTCAGAGACCTCCTGAAAGGAAGCTGGTTGTTACTTCTGTACCGCAGAACTGGACCAATGACAGGGTCCAGTTCAGACTTAATTGCTTTTTTCATGATGATGATCGTTAGGGAGATGACCAGAGCCCTTAACCCAGGTTACACCCACACTTCCAGAGAAGTGTTGTCAGGCACCCTCCTACCAGCTTGGTACGGAGTTGAAAAGAAAAATCTAATAGCTGAGCTTGCTAACGTGTCAAAAGTGGCCATAACCAGTGATGGGTGGACAAGTATCACACAGGATCACTATGTCACCGTCACACTCCATTATGTAAATGAAGGCCAGTTAAAGCAGAAATTACTCTAAACCCAGGCGGTATATGAGTCACAGAGTGGTCCAGTTGTGGCTGAAGAGATAGGAGAAGTGCTTGTAGAGTTTGGTGTTAGAGCAAAAGTCGTAGCCATGACAGTTGATAACGCAGCTAATATGGAAGTGGCTGCACGTGAGCTCCAAATCAGAAAGCTTGGATGCTGTGCGCACACTCTCAACCTCAGTGCACAAAAGGTCTACACCATCCAAACTATCTCCAAGTGGTCTGCGAGGATCCGGGACTGTGTTGTGTGGATCAAGAGATCTTCCATTGTGAAGAACTTGGTTGCGAAGAAGCAGAGACTTCTGGGTAAGAAAATAAGCCTCAATGTTTCAGTATCATCAGTCAGACAGGAGCCACAGCAGGACTACATATCTAAATTGATTTCAATGGGTCTTTCCATATGTTTCAGGCATGACTGTCCATACTGTTGTCCTGGATGCGAGGACCCGCTGGAACTCGCTATATCTCATGGTTGAACGATTTATTGAGATGTGCCCAGCCATTCAAGCAGCATCCACCAGGAAGAGCCTAACTGCTAAATTCCACCGGGTCCGGCTCTGTCCTCAGCCATCCGTCAACACCCACCGCCTCCGTCTGTGTTGCGTCTCCGCCCGGCTCCGGCGGGCAGCGGGAGGGGTGAGGACCCACGAGATCTCCCGAATTCACGTATAATTGCGCAATATAGCGTGATGTACTTTCTATATAGATAAGCACAAAACCAATATTCAGAGGAGTAGTAGGGGTGACTGAAATGGATTTCTTCAAGAATGAACTCTGCCATCTCCACTGCTAACACTGCCGCACATAACTCCAGCCGGGGAATCTGACTGTGGCGCCAGCTTCGCCTTGCCCCATGATGAATCTTATGTCACTCTGACCTTCTCTATTAGCAGCTCTGAGATAAGCCACTGCACCGATGGCCTTAGTGGATGCATCAGAAAAGATGCACAGCTCTATATGTTCTGTTTGGAAAGAGAGATGGCCGTGTAGGGGCAAGGAATGTGAAGCTGTTTCATGTCCTGGAGTGAATCTATCCATGTTTGCCACTCAGTGAGTCTGTCCTCGGGAAGTGCTTCGTCCCAGTCATGGACGTCTTTTGTCTTTTTCTTTCAACTGAATGAAACTCTCACAGGGAGTGAGGAAGGACGGCCTTCCATTCTCTAGCACGTTTGTCTTAAAAGTGCTCACAACTGGTCTGTGTGCACTTCCGAGGCATACTTCGCCTATCAAAACCCAACCGAGGTCCAGCCGCTAAGCAAAGGGGGCACTGTGGGGTCTGTTGATCTGTTGTCGGACCTTGTGGACCCTAATAATGTCCCTTCCCAGCAGGAGAAGAATCTGGGCCTTGGTGTCTAGATGAGGGATGTGATCCACTACTTTTTTCAAATGAGAGTGATGACAAGCTGCTTTTGGTGTTGGTATTTCATATCTGTTGTTGAGTATTTGGTTGCACTCAATAAGTGGTGGTAGAGGGAGACAAACTGTTTTGTCCACAGACTCAATTTGGAAGTCCTCTGCTTTCCTTGCAGACATGTCAACTTGACCAGCGCAAGTTCTAAGTGAGTAAGAGGATGGAAGACTCTGGATGTGAAAGGTCTCGAAGAAGTCTGACCGAGCTAACGAGCGGTTGCTCTAGTCATCCAGAATGACGTACATGTTCACTGCCTTTTCAGGTTGTCCATGTGGGTATACTCCTACTAAGCATATCTTCGAGCAAGACCTGCCTGTTCGACCTGGACTGCAAACCTCGGTGCACTGAGAGTTTACTGTGGTTGGAGTCTCTTCTTCCTCCCCACCATCATTCGGAGCCAATGAGGATCTCTGAAGTGTGTTTGGAGCTGGACCTGGATGCATTGCTGTAAGGTGCTGTTCGCTTTCACACTCGCCACACTTCACCGTCACCTTACAAGCTCTGGCCAAGTGAAAAGTTGAGGCACAGCACCTGTAGCATATCCCACTCTCCCTGAGAAAGGCCCTCCTCTCTTAAATCGGTTTTGCTCTAAACCCCCGACATTTCCGCAGTGGGTGTGGTTTGTTATGAATTGGACAAGTTTTATCTACTCCAGCACTCTTCTTAGTAGTGGTGTTCCCACTCTGGTCTTCGGCCCCTCAGACTTCTGTTTTATGGGCAGATATGAGAGTCCTGGACTAGAAATACCTGTTGTTGGGTTTTTTCTCCTCTCATAGGAGTACTGCTGTTTATGGGCAACACAAAGCTTGGGTCATTTCTGGTGCGAGCCTCAGAGCAAATGAATTCAGAAAAGTAGGTGAATGGAGGGAAATTACCTCCATGTTCGTCCTTGTATATGACACCCATTTATCTTGGAGACCATAGGGCAACTTTTCCACTATAGGACCGATGCGGCAAGCAGTATCCAGGTAAACTAACCCCGGTAAGTAGCCGTCTTCTTTTGCAGCACTAAGTTCCATCAGAAGATCACCAAATTCCCTGAGCTTATTATAGTCTTTGTTGGAGATTTTGGGAAAACAGTCTAATTTCCTGTACAATGCACATTCAATAACTGCTGATGAGGCGTAGCACTCGTTGAGTCTGGCCCAGGCTTTCCTGAGAGCAGTATCAGGGATATTGATATGGACTGCACGTATCCTTCTGACATGCTCGGCTGATTTTTTGCCTAGCCACTTTACCATCAAGTCTAGCTCTTCACTACATGTAAGCCCCAAGTCTCTGATGGTATTTATGAATGATGACTGCCATGCCCTGTAACTCTCTGGCTGGTCATCGAATTTAACAAGGCCTGAACTGAGCAGCTCGCGGCGAGCTAAATACCTTGCAAAGTCTTCCATACCATGTGTCTGATGTGTTGACCCACCTGAAGCCATAGTTGGTCCGGGAACAAAGGCATAGCTCTGGGGTCCATTGGCTGGCTAGAAAACCTTGGTTCTGTCCAGAGCCTAGGATGGGTGTAGGGAGATAGTTTGACTGCAGTTGGTTCAGGGAAGGAGCATAGACATCAATATCTGATTCCCGTGCTTCAGGCGGCTTGATATGAGGTTATCATCAGCTGAAGAGACCCTGGTGATGGGCCTTTCTTCCTTAGTTTGTGATGCAGGTGGGCTTACCCTCTGAATGTGGGTCTCCGATACTTGAGTATGTAGCTTAGACTGTGCTTCAACGTTCTGACAAGTGTGTTCGACAATTACCTCTTTGGCCGGGGGTTTACTTGTCGTGGGGTTGAGTATTCCAGTCTCCTCTTTTGCTGCGGCTTCTAGAGCCTCTGCCTGAGCGATAGCTGCAGCTGCTTCCCTTTGCAGAGTCAGTGCACCTACCTCAGCATCCAGTTTGGCTTCTTCTAACTGTAATTTAGCTTTTCTCTCTGCTTTTTCCAGTTTTAGTTGCACCTCCTTTTCCGCAAATGCTGCACGTGCCCGTGCTGCTTCGGCCTTGGCTGGGGCTTTTGCTGCCGCACTAGTCGTCGTCGATACATATGAGGAGCTACTCGTCTGGCTGCGTACAGATGATTTGTCATTGTTGGCTCCCTCCATGAAAACGTTTGATGCACCGTACCTCTGATGATGTAGCAGTTGTAGCACCCTCTGATTTAATGTCCTTTCACTATACTGTCCTCCTTAGGTGTAACAACCCAATTCAACAGTTAGCCAAACTCCTTATTCACTGAAGAGTCAGGATGCTCGTTTTAACTCCTTTTATTTATGCATTGCAAATGTGAACATGGAGTGAAAGGACAATGCTTCCTAGGGCGCAAGAACGGCCAGCATCGACTGAAAGTGTCTTTCCTCTGCTGTCATCCTTAGCATGTGTGTGAGTCAACAATTCAGGCTTCACCTGTGCAATCTAATCCAATCCAATGAAACAGCTCTAAATCTACATTTATGAAGCTTATACTACATTTTTTGACAAGAAGGTGAAAATTCTGCTTTATGTTTATTATTTAGTGATTGTGGTGTATTAGGATGCAATGTAATGCACCCAAGTACACCACCACCACTTAGTATGACCTCAGTAATAAACAAAGTAGAATTATCACTTTTTTATAATAGCAGAGCTGTTGTATTGGATTGAATTATATTGCACATGTGTTCCTAATAAAGTTGCAAGTGACTGTAGGTCAGAGAATAAAACTACTAATGTACTAAATAACTAATTACTATATAATATAGTTCAGAGAATAAAACTACTAATGTACTAAATAACTAATTACTATATAATATAGTTCAGAGAATAAAACTACTAATGTACTAAATAATTAATTTAATAAACACATTTCACTATGCCATCTCTTAGCACCTGGTTCTGGTATACTGTGAGTGTGGCACATCGATCATAGAGCTCTGTATATCTCAAAGATTTTACTTTGGGTCTAAGCCCCCCTAAACATAAAATCCTAGTGATGTCCCTGATACAGACTAATAAACAAAATGGAAAGCTTTAATTTGAAATGGGAGCGATACTTGTCCAACATGAAAGAGCCTGATTAGGAGATATGGCAACCAATCTGAACACGACACCTAACATCGCTGAGCATGTAACACGTTATGATTTGTTATTATTTTTTGTCTTCATCCCCATCTTTATCCCTCTTTAATTGTGTTTTTGTTGTGCCGTCCTATTTTATTTTTTTGTTAGATTGTCTTGTCTGTTTCTCTTTGCCACTGTATAATATAGATATTTGTTTATTTTCTGTATACAAGTCTCAACATTGTTACTCAACCAACATTTGCTACATGTAGACTTATGTAATGTAATGTGTGATATTCAAAATCTCAATAAAATATTAATCATACTGAAAGTCAGTATAGAATTTTTCACAGGTTACAGCGTTACAGGTTATAGTGTTATTGACCCTAAGACATCCACTATGTATGAAGTGTAAAAAAGATGTCGGGTCTTACTTTCACTGTATCTGGCAGTGTCCCCTCATTGAGTTATGAGGGGTTTTTATTACATTATTATGAATTATTATATTATCTGGATATTATTACATTTTCAGGTTCTACAAGCTCTGTAGAACCTGATAATGTCATAATTCCCAGATAATGTACCTGATAATGTAATAATTTTCCAATAATGTAAAAAAAAACAACCTCATAACTCAATAAAAAAATGTAATAAAACCTGATAATATAATAACTTCCATATAATGTAATAAGGTGCATTTCCCAATAATGTAATAATCTCTCTGCCAGGAGGTTCTTGTGTCGGACATCGTGCTCATGACTCTTCCAGTGACCACACTCTCTGACCAATCATTGGCCGGCAGTCTGTTGACGTCACATTTTAGTATCGGAGTCGACTCGAGTGGTGCTAGAACTGTATAATGGCAAAGCCCCATTAAACCCTAATTAACATTAAATCTGCTTAGAGCTTAGGACAATAACCTGGTAAACCATGCAGTTTAGGACTCATCACTGCTTGCAGCTATTATGTTTTTTTTTTTTAACATTATTTTTATTGAGCATCTTTTATGATACAGAACAAAGCAGTCCAGCTGCTACAAGCGAGAAAAACAATCAAGTATGTATGTAAAAAACAAACAAAACCAAATAAAAAAATAAAAAACAATCAAACAAACAAAAATCAAAATGTCAAATAAAAAATAAAAAATAATGTGCATTTTTTAAATACACAGTATCTCCTCCAGATACATTTCACATAATCACTGCCATATCAGCACAAAAGGAAAACAAAGAAATTGATAAAAAGAAAGAAAGGAAAGAACATTTTACATGAATGGTGCTGATGGAAACAAAAGTAGTGGTGGTGCAGTACAGGTTTACTATGGAATTAGATATGTGCCAATTATGAAACAAACAAGAAATAAAAATTTGAGAGAACATAAAACTAATTTCAAAAATAAAACTTATAACTTGCAATCAAATAATTTTTCAAAGAGTGTAAAATATTGGTCATTATTTTGTTTACGGTTCCCTCTGCTTCTCTCTCTAAGCTCAGACTTTTGCGCTGACTCTCGGCTTTGCGGTATCTCTGCTGCTCTCTCGTTTGCGCTCCCTGATTTTTTGTTTGCAGTTTTGGCACAAACCTCTCGGGTGGGCGGGCTTCTTCAGCAGAGCGTCCCCATTGGCTAATTAGTTTTTGATAGACAGCCTACTGACAGCTCCGAAGGCTCAGTGGCCTGGAAGTTACGTGTAGGTAGCAAACAGCGCGAAAACGGAGAGAAAAAGAAGAAGAAGAAGAAGAAGAAGAAGGGGGGGGGGTCGGGCAAGATGGCGACCGAGGCAGAAGCTTGTGTCCGTGGCTGAGCAGTGTTTCTGACTTCTATCCCTTACCTTCATCCTTCGACTCTTAATATGCTGCAATAATCACGAACACTGTGTAGACAATCTCCCAGCCTTTAAAATACCGGCCCTTCATTTAATACTGAGTTAATTGCCCTTTCTGCCGGCCGGAACACACAAACATAGCTAGGCTAAAAATAGTTACATCGCTACTGTGCGTGGAGCCTCAACATCCGTCATCATGAAGCCAAATGAACAAGGAAAGAAACGTAAAGAGAAAGAACCTCCTGTCCACAAAGAAGGTATGATTTTTGGAGTACCTATACATATTCACAAGACTCCAGCAAGCTCCTCAGCTACTACTGCATCTACTGCTGCTACTTCAGCCAACAGCGATCACGATTATACACACTCTGAAATTCACGCTTGTGATCAAGATGCTGATCTTATACATCTGCCGGTATCTGCCCCTGATGCACTGGTCAAGCCAAAAGATAAAAAACAAAAAGCTGAGATATCTTTAGCAGACTTACAGAACAACATTGTTGCCGCAATTAATGAGCAAGCAGATAACCTGGAGGGCATGATCACCAGGAACGCAGTGAGCATGGAAGCCCTGAAGAAGTCCATTGATTTCGCCTTTGCAGAAGTTGAGTCGCTAAAGACTGATATGAGAGAGGTCAAAACTGCCAGTGAAAGACATGACCAGCTTATAACAGAACTGCAACTTAAGCTTAATGAGACTGAAAGGTACGGACGGAGATGGAACCTGAGACTCCATGGTGTCCCTGAAGGTAACCCAGAAGATATCAAGGCCAAGGTTATCAACATTTGCTGTGCTATGGTTCCTGGCTCTCAGCAAAAAATTAAGGATGACATTGACATTGTCCATCGCCTAGGAAGATACCAGGGGACATGTACCAGGCCCAGGACAACTATTATCCGCTTCACAAATAGATCTACAAGAGACCTTCTGTGGAGGACGGCAAAAAATAGTGAATACCTCAAAAACAATAAGCTGAGATTCGCTGAAGATTTAACTGCTGATGACAAAGCAATACGAAACAAGCTGTGGACCATGAATGAAGCTGAAAAGAAAGAAGAAAGAAGGCACATTTTGCAGGTACCCGTGTCATCATCGATGGAAAGGAGGTACGTCCAGAGCAGATTGATCGATCCCAAATGGTCACATCATACACTGGTACGGCTTCCCACACTTAAAATTCCCTGTGACTTCCTCCAAGATGACCAGTTAAAGGTTTACTGAAGACATATCCTTCGAGCACATGGTGACGTGATACAGTAATTGAGAGATGACTATTAATGAATGTTGAAGATGCAACTTTTTAGTTCAACGCAACGCAACAGAGTTTTGGAATTGTTTCATGTGGACACATCACCTTTTATTGCACTCCAGACTCAAAACTGTTCATATCCTCCTTCAAGAGGACTATTAAGGGCTACTGAAGATCTAACTTTGAGTTCAAGGTAATGTGATATAGACTGTGGCTTATTACTATAGCGAGGGGGGACAAAGAAAGAAGATAAAAATGAAAAAGTGTATAATTTATTTTTTGTAATTGAAAGATATTTAAGCCTTTTATTTTTTCCCCCTTCTTAATTTTTACGGTCCTTATTATTATTATTATTATTATTTTTAAATATATATACTTATAATTTAAGAGCCCGAGTCAATGAAGCCACTTTTTGCTGGTATTGTCTACCTCATGAGGAGATTGTCTAACACTAGATCATATAGTTTTATTGTTCTCTATCATTAAGGGATAGAGACTGTTCTCTGTATTCTTCTAGTACTTGAGATTTTCTACTTTTTATAGTACTTGTTCCTAGTACTTTTTTGTTACATTGTCTTTTTCAGTTTTGTCTCTTAATGCCAGGGGGTTGAGACAGAATATCAAACGAAAAGCTTTATTTTTATTTGCAAAGCAACAAAAATCTGACTTTTCTTTTTTTCAAGAGACACATTCAGTTAAGAACGATGCACAGTTATGGAAAGCGCAGTGGGGCAATGATATTTGGTGCTCTGCTCTTTCTCAGAAAGAGCAGTAGGAACCGCTATTTTGAAGAACTCCTTCATTGGGGGCATTCTACATTCTGAAGGTGATCCTAAAGGTCATCTCTTTATTTTGATTATTAATATCAATGATACTGTAATCTTGCTAGTTAACTTGTATGGGTATAACTCAAAGTGCGAAAATTATATATTGCTTGATGTTTTAGAATCTTTTTTTCTACATTGGATTTCTAAATATCCAAACGCAATGATAGTGATGGGGGGGGACTTTAATATTGCTCTGGATGGTTTTCAAGATAGGTGGCCTCCGCGAGCCAATTATTCTATGGCCTCTAATTTGATACAATTTATGCATAAATTCAATATAACTGAATTAAGTATGTGAGTTCATATACTTGGAGCAATAAAGCACGTACTTGCTTATCACGCATAGACTTTTGGTTAGTTTCCAATTGTATTGATAGCAATGTTATCAATGTCAATATCCTCGCTACTCCTTTAACAGACCACAAAGCAATTTCAATACAAATCTCTCTAAATCCTAATATTCACCATAGAGGTTCATATTGGAAACTGAACAGCTCTATTCTAACACACAATGTTGTGTCTAAAACTGTCCATTCGTTAATTGAAGACTTTTGGCATGAATCTTTATTAGAAAAATGTTTTTGTAGTAATTTGGAACTCTTAAAATTCGAATTATCAAAATTCTTGAGAACATATGGAAGTTTGGTCGCTAAAGCTAGAAAAGCTGAAGAAGAAAATCTAATCTCAGAAATAACATCAATAACACAAAAAATACCTGGAAATTTAACTGAAAGTGAGCATCGACACTTAATCAGTCTGCAAAACAAATTGGATGACATTTATAGATTGAAAGCTGAGGAGGCCTTTGTGAGAAGTAAGAGAAGATGGTTGGAGGAAGGGGAGCAAAATACTGCTTATTTTTTTCGACTTGAAAAATCGCATGCTAAAAATAACACAATACAAAAACTAAATTTTTTTTCTTCATTATTTTTATTGCAGTTATTGTTTCCATTCAACAAGACAGTGTCTAAACATACACAACAGCTCTTACATGAGAGATAAACATAAGGCATAATACAAGAGGTGGTGAGTCAGTCTTACAGTACCCGAATGTCGTTCAAGTGCGCATCAGTCCTTTTAATAGAGTGGAGGAAAGGTCCGGTCCAATATAGTCCAAAAACGGGCGCCACACTCTGTAGAACTGATCTACGCTGTAATGTATGACGTTGGTAAGATATTCTAGAGGGATCAGTTCAAAATGTATTTTACGCCAACCACAGACAGAGGGAATCTTGTCACTGACCCACTGCAAGAGAATATTTTTCCTAGCTGCAAACATTAGAATATTATACAATCTTTTGTTAACTGCTGTTTTTAGACGGTCACTTGGAAGACCTAGAATCAGGGACATGGGATCCATTTCTATATTGATATGAAAAATTCTCTCCATTTCACTTATAATCTCAACCCACAATCTTTGAAGTTGGCAAGACCAGAAACAATGAGTTAAGGTTCCCACATCAGTTTTACACTTGAGACACAAAGGGGAAAGAGAACGGTTGAAGAGGTGCCTGCGATGAGGGGATATATGTAATCTGTCTAAAATCTTAAATTGTATTGCTCTTGTCCGAGTGCAAATTAAAATCCTTTTAGCAAGAGACCAAATGGTATCCCACTTTTCTTCATCTATGGTGACAGACAGCTCCTTCTCCCACACACCTCTGACCCCCTGCGCATCAGCAGTAGAAAAACCATTAAGTACATGGTAAAATGAGCTCCGAGACACTTTCAACTGTTGTTTAAACAGAATTTTCTCAACAGCAGATATTTCAGGGTGAACAACAAGGGTTGTGTTATGAATGAAAAAATGCCTAATTTGCAAAAAGCGAAAGAAAATCTTGTTTGGCCAATTTGTACCTTTTAGCAAGCTGTTCAAATGACATAAGTTTATCATCTGAGAAAAGGTCACTGAGACATTTAATATTCTAATTACACCATTGTTGAAAACCGGGTTCTGAAGAACCTGGGGGAAAAGCAGGATTATTTATTATTGGGGTAAAGATGGATGTTATATTTGATCTTCCCTCGAGACGGCGGACAAGCCTCCATGCTTTTAGAGTGTTGATTGTTACAGGATTTGTACAAAAGGCTTTAATTTCTTTAAAATTATTACAGAATAAATAGGTCACTTAGTTTGCACTGTGATAATGCTGTCTCAATATCCATCCAGATTGAAGTTCTACCCTCAACCCAGTCGTTTACAAATCTTAAGTGGGCACAGAGTTGATACATTTTAATATTGGGTAAGTCTAAGCCACCCATTGAACTTGGTAAATGTAATACTACCACCTTTAGCCAAGGTCTACACTTGTTCCAAATAAAAGAGCTGAGCCATCCATTTATGTCCTTCAATACCCTTTTAGAAAACAGAATAGGGATCATTTGGATAGGATACAATAGTCTAGGTAACACATTCATTTTGACCAGGGCAATGCGTCCTAACCAGGAAACAGGAAGTGACATCCATCGCACTAGGTCCTGCTTAATTTTATAAAATAAGGGTGTAAAATTGGCTTTGTATAGTTGATCGAAGGATGGGGTGATGAAGATTCCCAGGTACACAAACCCATTGGGTGACCATTTGAAAGGAAAGGAAGGAACAGTAGTTGGTAGTGTTGAAAGAGTACCAAGAGGCATGACCTCTGATTTAGCCAAATTGATTTTATAGCCAGAAAAACAACTAAATCTGTCAATCAGACCTGAATCCATTAGTCAGGACTGCTGCCTGTGGAGTAGTATAAATAATTTTGACCCATTTTATAAAGTTCTCCCCCAAACCAAATTTGCCCAGCGTATATAGTAAGTAAGACCATTCAATTCAGTCAAATGCTTTCTTTGCATCGAGAGAAAGCACCAGACCATTAATAGATTTTTGTTTTAAAGCTAAGATGGCGTTCAACAAACGTCTAACATTAGTGGCTGAATTCCGGCCCCTTTATAAAACCTGTCTGGTCCTCCTTTATCAGTACTGGTAAGAGATTTTCTAAACGAGAGGCTAAGATTTTAGAAAGCAGCTTCCTATCCACATTTAAGAGGGCTATGGGCCTGTAGGATCCGCAAAAGTCAGGACACTTCCCTTTCTTTAGAATTAAGGAAATATTGGCTTCCCTCAGTGTCTATGGGAATTCTCCTGTAGTGAAGGAATGGTTGAACATATCAAGAAAAGGTTCTACAAGAATATTTTGGAACTGTTTATAAAATTCACAACAGAAGCCGTCAGGTCCTGGTGATTTTCCATTTTGTAATGTTTTAATAGCTTTAATCACTTCAGTTTTAGTTATGGGACTATTAAGGGCAGTCTTCTGCTCTTCTGACAAATTTGGTAAATCAAATTGAGCAAAGAAATTGTGCATTAGTTGCTCCCCCTCTGGAGCTTGTTCGGAAGAGTACAGGTTTTTGTAAAAATTCTTAAAACAGTTATTTATCAGTTAATTTTCGTGTACCTTGTGGCCTACTTCATCAGATACAGCTGCGATGGTGATAGATGGTCTTCTCTGCATCTCTAGTGAGAAGGCAGTTCAGCACTGATCTGAGTGCAGTGATTTCTTGCCACAATGGTGGTGACGGAGAAGCAATATATGCTTTTTCTTTATCCATCAATTCACTCTCTAAAGATTTTTGTTTCTCCAGTCCTTGGCGCTTCTTTGTTGCAGAATACGAAATAAGTAACCCTCCTGCATAAGCTTTGCATGTTTCCCATAAAACAGAGGCATTACTAGCTGATGAAGTGGTGATTTTCAGAAATGCTTTAAGTTCAGTAGAAAAGTTGGAAATAAATTCCTCATCTTTAAGAATAATGGTATAAAGTCTCCAGTACGAGACTGATGAAGCACTGTTTTAAGATTAAGGTCCATGATTACTCTAGCGTGATCTGAGAATTATACTGGTTATGTCACATGAAAAAACTGAATACAAGTCAGTTTTTGGGGAGCCAAGAAAAATGTATATTGTTTATCAGAGGGGTGGGTACACCTCCAAGCATCAATGAGCCCAAACTCCTCACATAGAGCATGGAGCGTGTTGGCCTGAGGAGAGGGGGGTGCAATACTATGTGGAAATTTGTCGATAAGCTGATTTAGTATTAAGTTAAAATCACCACCAACAATTACGGTGGAGTTAGAAAGGAATGGAGCTACAGTAAGTCCAGAAACATTTTGGTAAGGAAGGTGGTTGGGTGGGAAGGTGGAAAATACACATTCATCATTACAATATTTTTACCTTGCAAAGTTCCCTTGATTATCACATAGCGGCCCTTCAGATCTTTAACACAGTCAGATATAATAAGAGAAAGATTTTTTCTAATCAACCCAACAACTAACCCTAACCCACTCCCCTACTTCTTGTTGTAAAGGATGAGAAAAATACTTGCCCGAATGGCCCTTGTTGTAGCTTTAAATGCTCTGAGTCATCAAGATGTGTCTCTTGTAACATAGCAACAGCATCTATATTGTCCTTCTTTAGACATGTAAGTATTTTTGTCCTTTTAATAGGGCTGTGGACACCCCATACATTCCAGGTGCATACTCGCAGCTTATTCGTTATTAGTATTATTCATGTATCATACAAAGCGTATTGAGCCAAAAGATTCACCACTCTCTGGGTAAGAATAAAACAAGCATATAAAGAAAGAAAAGGAAAGAGCTGTGTAACAAAACATTCAAAAAACAGTAATTTGGCAACAACCCTACTGAACATGTAGGGAAAAAACGACCTTCTCCTGCCTGCCGGTGAGAACCGACAGGTGCAACATGCGCTTAACTCACGCCTACTCATAGACAAAACCACAGTCTGTCAAGCTCACGATAAAGTGGGACATTTCACCTGGTTGATCATAAGCAGTAGGGGGAAAAAAAGGGGCAGAGTCAAACACCTGAATTTGGCAAATACTGACATAGTTTTATAAAGCACAGTCCAGGCACAATGTTATGGCGCACTCACACTAGGGCCAGTTGTTCCGTACCGTGCTGAAGCACGGATGTCCCCCCTCCCCTGTCCCCCGCTGGCCCGCACTCACATTACTCAAACCCAAGTGTACTCAAGCACAGTTACCTCCGACACATTGCGCAAAAACATATAGACAGTTTACTCTCATAAAACATGCACAGGTGTGTGTTCGCGTGCTGTGCGCCGGTAAAACACAACACAGCCGATCAATTAACACAACACACTATGATTATAAAGTCCAAACTTGTTCTTCTGAGTCATGCCTGTGTAGTATGCAGTACTACAGATACTTGTATAAAAAAGACTCTGTAAAAGCAGACGTCCTGATTCAACTCTTTACTCCAGTAAAAGTAAGACTTAGTTTAATGACTTAGAAGTCGCCAAATGACTTACTTTAACGAACTTCGTTAGTTTATATAATGCAGTTTTGTAAAATATTACTTTTATGGGGGTCACAGTCACAGACAATATTATATATATATATTTCATAATTGTGGTAGCAGCCGTGCACCAAACGCTGGATGCAAACTAATATTAAGCCTTTAGCTTATTCATTATAGTGTCGATGGATATAAATGGATTTCTTTTTCCTTAATAATGATAAAATAATACACAAAAAATGGTCAGATTGGGAACGCATACATACATAATGTAACCGCGTTGCATTTAGTGTTTCTTGAAATGACCAGGGCTCAGCTAGTGTTGCCTTTTAAAAATCGTCGATTTCCCGGGTTTCCCTGGAAAATTGGCTTCTTTTCCCGGGATTTAAAATGTCTTATTTTCGGGAAAAATATGAATCCCTAGTGCGCATGCGTGACCAAGTGTACCGTGCTCAATCACACCTCTTCCAACCGTACCGTGCCAGGGAAGTGTACCGTACTCAAGCACGGTACACTTGCACTCACACTAGCCAAATATTTCGGATTTCAGGGGGCAAACGTGCTTGGGCACGGTACGATTGTGTAACCCACATGGCAGAGTGAGTTCCAGAATGAGAGAGGAAAAAGGGAGAGAAACGGTTTGGAGACTATGGTCAATTTGTTTTTGCTCAGAGTGATGAGTATCACCTGGAAGGGAGGATCTTTGATATTGTTCCATACTACATATGGAACAATAAAGACATCATATATAGAAAATCCTTATTTTACCCTAATTGGTTTACTCACAACATACTCTTGGTTCGTCAGTTGTTTAACTCAGATGGATCATTAATGACATATCAAGAATTTATCTTAAAATATAGTATCGTAATCCCTATTAATTAATTTAATATTGTTATAAATGCAATCCCTGATGGAGTAATTAGGTTATTTAAAAGTACAGCAGGACTGAATCCAACTTCACCCACTGATCCAACCAAACTTGAAATTGGTCAAATTTGTTTCTCTTCAACACGCAATAGTAATCGTCGTATACACTCATTATTTCAGAAAGATGTCGAATCAATTCCATATGTGGTAACTTATTGGAACACCTTTATTAATAACCTTGACTGGAAAAAGATTTGGAACGTGCCAGCTAGATATATGATAAATAATAAAATGAAAGAAGTGTCTTTTAAAATAATTCACAGATTTTACCCATCAAAAGTTTTTTTTAACAACGATTCAAAAAGGTTATAGATGTGAGTTGCTCCTTCTGTGAAGAAAACCCTGAAGATGTTTTTCATTTATTTTTTTCTTGCCCCTCCTCTACCAAATGATGGGAAGATATTTGCAACTTGATTTCTTCTTGTATTTAACCACATTTTTCCTTTTGTTTTGAACATATATTGTTTGGTTTCATTAATTATCCATCTGCGCAAAAAAAACAATTTTATATCATCAATCTTATTATACATTTAGCCAAATGGCATATGCACAAATGTCGATACATTAATCAGAAACCTCTCTTTTCCATCTTTGACAATGAGGCCAAACAATATATTAAAACTATTAGACATTCCACTAATTTGAAAGCCATCAAGACTACTGATTTATGTGCTTTCTTTAATGTATTTGTGTAATTGTAATATGATATTCTGAAATATTGCCTCTGAATGTATGTAGCCCCCTGGCGGTTGTCGTTACATTGTTTTATATTGCACTGTACTGCATTGTATTCTTAATAAAGATTTTGAACAAAAAAAAGAAGAAGAAGAAAAACTAATTAAATGTAAGTATTTATTACGTGCATATATTGTCTTTGAGTTACATTTAGTTGATTTTGCACCCCAGTACAGGAGTGCATGCTGCGGGACTGAATGTCGGAAGAGGGTCTGGAGATGCGGAAGACTCCCGTCTCCCACCGGGACAGCGGGATAAATATACGTTGCTGTTCTCTTCTGTATATCATATAATAATTTCTGTCCGGTGAGATCTATCACTTCCCGGCGTGAAAAAATGTCAGGTGTGGCATTTTAGCGTGAGAGCAGCTTGAAATGCGTGTCTCACGGCCTGAGACTTCAGAGGTCTGAAATTTCTATTTGGTATCCATAGCAACCATAGAATTATCTGTGAAGATTTGATTTCCATCATATAACAACCTGAAGGTTTTAATTCAGATATTTTCGGGTTGTATGAATTTACTTAACAAAGTTATGAAAATGTTGCAGAGTTTTTCCGCTGAAAACATCAATAAGTAACTGCTGCTGCAAAGACTCGAACCCGGGTCTCCTGCACTAATGACGGACATTACGCTACCGCTTCAGTGCTATGTAATGATGTGACAGCCCAATATGTTTGCTAATACGGAAGATAGATATTGGCGACAAATTATTTCTAACTGACAAACTGATGCCTGTATGCATTCACTGAAGAAAGATTATGAAAATATAATACAACTTTGCCCTTTTCTGTTGGCGTGGAAGATGAATGTCTGCCATGTTTTCACATTGTTATACGTCTAGGGTGCAAATAGTTCCGCTGTGTGGCTGAGGCTATTTGTACCAGGGTGCAAATAGACACTCCGTATTACTAATAAACTACCGAATAAGAAGAAGAGTCGGTCGTTACCACGGCAACGTCACGTCACTCTTCTTACCGGGAATCCCAACGCTGTCATTCATTTAAATCACTGCCACTGACGTATCTCAACCCGAGGCATATCAATTTGTTCAAAACTCAAAAATGTAATACTATTATTCCATCCATTGTTGCCCAGTCTCTGTATCATTTCTTCTCTGAAGATTAGGTTGAATCTGTTAATGTTGGCTACCTGCCAACTATTTTTAATGTGCAGTTTTTAGCTGTCATGTCAACTAGCAAATTTGAGTTATTGTTATCTAGGCAGCTAAAAGGACAATCTCAGCTGGCTTTCAAAATCAGTTAAAGGCATGACGTTATTTTTTCAAGTGTTGTATAGACAATCAGAAACAGATTTGTGTGCTTTATTTAGTGCAAGGCAAAGATTACCGCCATCAGGGATGGATTGTAACAAAAAGTGGCCCTGGAATTTCTCCAGAGGATCGGACTGGTCGCTCATCCTGCGGTCAGACCCATAACAATAAATTCATAATCAAATAAAAAGAAGACCCGCAACCAATCTACAGATAGAGTATCCTGCGCACACTATGATGCTATATTTTAATGAAACTCACTTTACTCATCATTTGATAAAATGGAATATACAACAACAGATAAACCATAAAAGCACTACAAGCACTGCAAAAAAAGAAGACATTATGCCAGTTTCCATTATTTTTAGTTACTTGACTGTGTACAGCAATGGTTGTTTTTATTAGATATATAGTAATTTCATTAGATACAGATGTAATCAATAGTTACAATGTTTTGGTAATAGAAATGAAAAAATAATCATTTATTACAAATGCTATAATAATCATGTTTCTCTGCTTCCTGTTTTACAGATTTTTGCAACACTTTCATACCAGACACACTCACAAACACATACCCACACTCACAGCCATTCTCTTGCTCTCTCTCTCATAAATTCCTTTTTCTCAATTATTCACTTTCTCTCTCTCAATCACGCTCGCTCTCTTTCGCTTTCACTCTCACTCTCTTCATTGTTTTGTTTGTATTTGTATATCATGTCTGTCAATCCTGATGTGAGGGTCTTTGAGGATCCAAATGAGGCCAGGATCCATATAGCAGCATTAATTAGTAATGCTCATCTCTGTGAGGCCAAGGTGAGGCTTTTCTTGATGAGCAAATACCCAAGTCTGTAATATAATCATTGCTAAAGCTGTTTATTGATGTAATGTAAAGGTTCAGTTTGACCCCCTAATTGTTGATTAATGCTTGATTATTATATAATTACATATACATATAATGTAAATATACAGTATATGTGTGCATGTGTGTATATACATACATACATCCATCCATCTTCTTTCCGCTTATCCGGGGTCGGGTCGCGGGGGCAGCAGCCTATAGCAGGGAAACCCAGACTTCCCTCTCCCCAGCCACTTCGTCCAGCTCTTCCCGGGGGATCCCGAGGCGTTCCCAGGCCAGCCGAGAGACAGTCTCTCCAGCGTGTCCTGGGTCTTCCCCGGGGTCTCCTACCTGCCAGGGACCTGCCCTGAACACCTCACCCGGGAGGCGTCCGGGAGGCATCCTAATTAGATGCCCGAGCCACCTCATCTGGCTCTTCTCAACGCGGAGGAGCAGCGGGTCTACTCCGAGCTCCTCCCAGATGACTCATCTTCTCACCCTATCTCTAAGGGAGAGCCCAGCCACCCTACGGAGGAAGCTCATTTCGGCCGCTTGTACCCGCGATCTTGTTCTTTCGGTCACTACCCAAAGCTCATGACCATAGGTGAGGGTAGGAACGAAGATCGACTGGTAAATCGAGAGCTTTGCCTTTCGGCTCAGCTCCCTCTTCACCACGACGGATCTGTGCAGAGCCCGCATTACTGCAGACGCCGCACCGATCCGCCTGTCGATCTCCCGCTCCATCCTTCCCTCACTCGTGAACAAGATCCCGAGGTACTTGAACTCCTCCACTTGGGGCAGGATCTCATCCCCGACCCGGAGGGTGCACTCCACCCTTTTCCGGCTGAGGACCATGGACTCGGATTTGGAGGTGCTGATTCTCATCCCGGCCGCTTCACACTCGGCAGCGAACCGATCCAGTGAGAGTTGGAGGTCACGGTCTGATGAAGCCAACAGGACCACATCATCTGCAAAAAGCAGTGACCCAATCCTGAGGTCACCAAACCGGAACCCCTCAATGCCCCGCTGCACAATCCTCATCAACAGAGAATGCGTTTGTGAAGAAAAGACCATTCAATCATTCAATCATTCATTCAGTTGATCATTCATTGTTCATGCATACATGTGACTATTATGTGCAGGATTCATCTGTACTGCTGCCATTGAACTTTATATAAAGCATCTGAACTGTTCTCCGTGTGTCTGCGTCCACTCTTTGACCGGAGTTGTGCCGTACTGGATAAAGTGGTCCCAGCAACATAAACACACAATCTTCAATAGTTACACACCTCTCCTCCAGTGCTTGAATTCACTGGGCTTGCAGCTCGACATGGGATTCTAATGAGTCCATTTGCTGACCATGCTGTTATCGTTGACTGCATTTTTTCAAGTCTCGTTTCCAGAGCAGCAAATGTAGCTTTAAAGTCGACCCAAACCGGAAGTCTTCCAAGAAGCCAATCTTTAAGGAGAAAGGGCTGCGATGCTAGCTGTAAAAGCGAACCCGTCCTGGCAGACAATCCAGACGAAGAGGAAGAGGATGAGGATAAGACTGTCTTCTTTACCCCAGAACTTTTTGAGGGTGATGTAAAGGAAGGCAGCCCGCACAAAGAGACAAAGACAGAGTCAACTACCAGGATGGTTTTAGATGCAGAGAGCCCATGAGTCTAATGTTATCTCATGCACCTCATACACATTTTTTACAGCTTGCCTGAAGTCCTCGGTAAATTAGCTAACATGTTAGCTTGGTATTGTTCATAGATAATGAATTAATTATGTAGTTAAGTTAGGCATGCTGTATTGTGATGGTTTTGTAAATGTATTTTGCTTTTTCAGACTTAGTGTTTGTGTGTGCTCAGGACCTGAAGACAACTTAGAGAAGTATCAATCAATCAATCAATCTTTATTTGTATAGCGCCAAATCACAACAAAGTCATCTCAAGGCACTTTACACATAGAGCAGGTTCTAAACCGTACTCTTCAGGTTTTAATTTTAAAGAGACCCAATATTCTCACATGAGCAAGCATTTAGCGACAATGGCAAGAAAAAACTCCCTTTTAACAGGAAGAAACCTCAGGCAGAACCAGGCTCAAAGTGGGAGAACATCTGCCTCGACCGGTTGGGGTAGAGAGGAGAGAGAGCAAGAATAGGAGAGAGAGAGAGAAGCACATAGTTCATAAACATTGAAGCTAGAAGGTCCGGGACTGGAATCTGTCATCCGGACGTCTACAGGCCCAGATTACCTGTGAGACGAGAAAGCACAGACAACTCCGGGGAAGAAGTTTAGGTTATTGAATGCATTAATAGTACATGAATGTTAATGGATATAAATGGATGGATAGAGAGAGAGAAGAGGAGAGAGGCGCTCAGTGTATCATGGAGGTAGGAGTCCCCCGGCAGTCTAAGCCTATAGCAGCATAAACTAGGAGCTGGCTAACTATAAGCTTTATCAAAAAGGAAAGTTTTAAGCCTACTCTTAAAAGTAGAGAGGTGTCTGCCCTCTGGACCGAATCTGGGAGATGGTTCCACAGGAGAGGAGCCTGATAACTGAAGGCTCTGCCTCCCATTCTACTTTTAGAGATACTAGGTACCACAAGTAGGCCTGCGTTCTGGGAGCGCAGTGTTCTAGTAGGTACATAAGGTACTATAAGCTCTTTAAGGTATGATGGAGCCTGACCATTAAGAGCTTTAAAAGTGAGGAGAAGGATTTTAAATTCTATTCTTGATTTTACGGGAAGCCAATGCAGTGAAGCTACACTGCTGAAGGTGTCTGACAGTATCTGTCACTCAGTAACTGTTACTATGAGGAATAGCATTGTTGTATTAACCTACAGTATTTAGATCATTTTGAAGGAGCACTGTATAGTAGTTGAGTAACGTTACAGTATCACTGTCTTGAATATCAGATATCTAAGATATGGGTATTAGATATCTGTGAAGGCCAGCAAAAGTATTACCTCTGTGTGTAGATTTAAATTATTAGTAGTTTGTTTCCTACTTCTAGGACTGGCTAACAAATCAATTTAAGTGCCATGTCTGCCATTATGATGAGGTGCCATCAGATGGAGACTACACCAGCTTTGATGCCACAGTGCGTGTGGATGTCCGCACTGTGGATCAAGCGAAGCAGTGGATCCAGTTTTTGAAGGGGTCATCGGGGGTGACTATAACTGTATTATAAGCTATTTATCTGCCAGAAAAAAAAAACTTTTTAGTTGTAAAGTTTTTACAACTAAAAAGTTGTGCTTCATAGATTCCTCAGGGAATATGGACAGGGAGGGCTGCAGGGTGTTTCTCCTCCTGACCCACAGCTGTGCTGGTGGCCTCCGACTGGGCATTCTCCTCTGCCAGTCAAAGGATCAGCAAACTATTTTTTAAGGACTGGAGCTTCTAAAAAAAATAGTTGGAGAGAAGGCCTTTGCTGGCAGGGGACAGGCAGGACCACAGACCTTCTTAACCAATGACTGTAGGGCAGAATGGGGAGCTCTGTTGCAGGCATTTCCTGATGCCACATGTCTCCTGTGCTCCTTCCATCTGCTTCAAGCAGTTTGGAGATGGCTATGGAGCAAGGAGAGTGGTGTGGACCACAGACCCAGACCGACTCTGTTTACAGTGGTGAAAGACATGCTGTACTGCAAAGAGATAGCCAGGGTGGATAGGCTTTACACTGAGGCAGGAACAACACAAACAATTTTGCAGTAGCGGCAATGCGTGTCCTCAAGGATAAAGGCCTTCAATCCTCCACAGCTCTTCGACCTCTTGACATCAAGGCTGGAAACCTACTGTGAGACACGCATTGTTGATGTTGCCCTTGGACAGTGGGAATCATTCCAGAGATCCAGATTCCTTCCCCAAGATGGCAACATTGCAGCTTCGCAAATTCAGCAGGTAATGGATCTTAATAAGTGTCTTTTTGTTTTTTAAAGATTTTTTTCTGGCACAGACACCTTTATTTGAAAGTACATAGACAGGAAATCATGGGAGAGAGAGGGGGAGTGACATGCAACAAAGGACCTCTGGCTGGGATTCGAACAGGGTCCGCTGTGTACGTGGCATGCGCTCTTCACCACTCAGCCACCTGCGTGCCTAATAAGTGTAATTTGTTAAAGTCCTACATGTTTGTCAAAGGAATCTATATGCATGTTAAGGGCCGGCCGATTGCGTCTTTTACTGGTATTGGCATCAGCCGATGCGCGGGTGCGTTCGCCGATATATATATTTTTTTTTCGGTCTGAGTTACAGACAGACGCTCCCACAGGCAGCCCTGTGTTGTTGGTTGTTGTTGTCCAATTAAGTAAAATCTTTTCCTTCTAGGGTGAAGGATGGTGCCCCTGATTAAGAGACTTTTAATACCTAATTAGCGAATTAGGATTCATATTCCGCTACAATCCATCAACATTCATGTACTATTATTGCATTCAATAACCTAAACTTCTTCCCCGGAGTTGTCTGTGCTTTTTTCTCACAGGTAATCTGGGCCTGTAGACGTTCGGATGAAAGATTCCAGTCCCGGAAGTACTAGCTTCAATGTTGATTTTCTATGTGCTTCTCTCTCCTATTCTTCCTCTCTCTCCTCTCTACCCCAACCGGTCGAGGCAGATGTTCTCCCACTTTGAGCCTGGTTCTGTCTGAGGTTTCTTCCTGTTAAAAGGGAGTTTTTTCTTGCCACTGTCGCTAAGTGCTTGCTCATGTGGGAATGTTGGGTCTCTTTAAAATGAAATCCTGAAGAGTACGGTTTAGAACCTGCTCTATGAGTAAAGTGCCTTGAGATGACTTTGTTGTGATTTGGTGCTATACAAATACAGATTGATTGATTGATTGATCATGGAAAACCATGTCTGATGTACAATGTACCTGAGCTGTATCACGCACAAGATTATTTGCATCCAGTACAGTATGAAAGAGTGGGGATTGAGGACATTTGTCTGTGGAAAACAGACATTCCCTGCAACCATGAGCTGCATGAGCTCTGTTTGATGGTGATGGAAGAGAACAACATAGCACAGTGTCATAACGCTGCAGAGGCAATACGACTTTACAAAGACCTGAGGCCTTTAATAAGATCACTCCTGCCAGAACCACATCACTGATGTAGTTGTAGCAGACATACAGATGCACTGTCTATGGTTCTATTAATGATGATGATGGCATCTCCAGAAATAAGGCCTTTCCAAAAGTTTACATTTCTCAAGTATCATTGGCCTTTGCATGAGTTGATACTGTGTTGACATGTTTTACTAAGATAATGTGATTTCTGTGTAGTAGGCCAGGTTGATAATGTTGGGTCTTGGGACCAGCAAGGGCACTTTAGGGTTTTTCCAGTCATGGAATTCTGGACAAAATCATATATAGGTTTAATAAAAATATTCTCAGATTTGGGTCCTAAAGACACATTTACATAAAATGAGCGTCTGTGCCCCTTAAGTGTATCAAATGTGGGGTCCATGTTATGAAAATGTTGAAAATCAGTGTAACGTAGGGCTGTCCTAGACTAAAGACATTCTTAGCCAACTAATAGACATAGAATTGATCGACTGATTAGTTGATTTCATCGACAAATCTGTAAAGTTTGAGTTTTCCACATGCAATAATTCAAAAGGACCTCCTTAAATATAATGCTTAACATAGATGTCCTTGTAATCTTCCAGGAAATTACTAATTCAGCATGGTAATAAAGCATTAGAACTGACAGGCGGGGAGTTCTGGTCCTCTGAAATGATGCCAACGTGCAAGTAACTTAAAACTGCATTCTATCAAAAGGCCACCAGGCGGCAACCATTTTGGTGTAAAAAAGGACTTCTGTCTCTATACAAGTCAATGGAGAATTCACCAACTTCTCACTTGATTTCTAACCTCAGTAAACGTTTTCGAAATGTGTTTATGGTCTCAATCGCTAGTTTAAAGCCTTTTTCAATGCAGTATGATGTTCATTTGTGAAATTTTGGCTTCCCTGATTTTATATTTGACGATAAAGCAGGGTATGCATTAGGGCGTGGCTACGTTGTGATTAACAGGTTGATTGGCTCACAGGTTCAGGAGGGCGCCTGATGCCCATATAAGTAGAATCCGTGTTTTTATTTTTCCCGGCATGCACCGGAAATGTTCAAGATGTCGCTGCCCAGATCCGAAACTATTTGCTTCCGAGCAGCAGTCCACAAACCAATGGGTGGCGTCACGGATGTTACGTCCATTTCTTATATACAGTCTATGAGAACTGACTAATTGACTAACAAAATCTTAGTCGACACATTAACACAATTAAAAAAAGACAAACTGTTGAAACTTTTTAATTGCAAACATTGCAAACTCATAAGCCAGTGCTTTCATTTCAATAACATGAACTTGGAAAGTGCAGGGTCCTTTTTTTTGGGGGGGGGGGGGGGGGGGGACTGCAGTAATCTAAATCAAATAAAGCAAAACAAAATCATTTCTCAAATTTGGCATATAAATGAAATGCATATAGGCCAATATATGAGGTGCGTCAGAAAAGAAACAGGACTGGGGTCACAAACAATGTATTTCGAATCTAAACTACAAACTTTCCCCTTCAAAATAATCCCCCTCAAGTCTAACGCACTTTCCCATCCTTCTCTTCCTCCATGCAGTCTAGGAAGGATTCTCCCAGGATTCTCTGCAGCTTCAGTCATGGCCCTCTTGATGCTTCCATGGCCGGAAAACGTGTCCCTTTGATGATACCTTTGAGCTTGGGGAAAAGGGAACAATCCTAAAAAAACCTCCCTAATCACCTGACCTGGCTCCAGGTGATTTTCTCCCCAAGCTCAAAGGTATCATCAAGGGGACACGTTTTCCGGCTGTGGAAGCATCAAGAGGGCCGTGACGATGGAGCTGCTTATTTGTATAACTTTAGATAGAGGTAAGACTGCTGAAACTTGTTCTACTTAAGTCAAATATTCCTATAAGTATGGTTAGAAAAATGTATACATAGCACTTTGAATTTGACACTGACAACATAGAACAGTACTGGCAATATAAACTCTTCCAGGTTTGAAGATCTGCATAGCATTACAAACACTGTAATTTATGAACTATGTTTAGGTTTAATTTTAACAACAATGGAAAAACATTAACCACAAACAGTTGGCCAGTTTTTATATACAACTTTTCCAAGAATACAGTGTCACATTTCTATTTTTTGTAAATAAATTGTCTTTATTGAAATATTAACTCAAGTGTGACTTTTTTTCCACAGTGCCTTCAGCTGTCATATTTGAATTTTAAAGAGATCATAAATTGAAAACAAAAATCTACCTCCTTCTACTACAACGATGCATCTGCCCACCGCATGTAGAACTTGTGGATTATATAAAAGATGTCGCTGCTAAACTTCTGAATGTGTGTGTGTGCGTGTGTTTGTGCAGTTTACATTTGCTGTCTAAGCAAACAAAGCCTTTTAAGGCCAAATCCATTACCCACACTCAACTCTTCAACACAGAGATGAATTCTGTTCTAAAATCTGCAGTCTTTGTAGTTAGATGCCAGTTCCAAAGAACAACTACAGGTGTGAGCCAAAGGCGCCCTTGCGATCTGTGGCTGTTCTGCTGTGAATGTGACTTTAATGGTCTTAGATAGGAGCAAGTCAGACCCTGTGCAGTACCTGAGGAATAGGCCAAGCTCCTTATCATCTCTTTCTGTTACAAATCTCAAGAGATGATTTGAGGTAGTTTGTTCTTCCAGTGACATAGATCCTGGGAACTTGACGGTTTTGGTAATGTTTCTTGCCTTGGGTTTGAGATCATCCAGAATCTTCTTCAGTCCTTCCCAACTCATGGATTGTCCAATAGACCTGATAATTGACTTCCAACACTTTGTGGGCTATTTCCTCCACCAGACGTGGCAGATTTTCTTCAGTTGGGAGCACACAGCAGTTGTGACTGCTGAGTATGCTGAGGAGTTCATCCATATATGCCCCTTTGAAGTTGCTAAGTGCCTCAGTTAGCACATCCTTCTCAGTTGTGCTGATATAGTTGAAGAAAGCCTCCAGTAGATTGTCTGAACAGGAGAGAGATAGAGCCTCTGTAAGGAATGGAGGGGCAAGTTTGACTGGAAAGAACTGAAATTTCGATGCAAGCAACAGCAGTCCACTCTTTGTCCTGGAATTTGTGGTGCAAAAATGGGATCTTGTAGTTGGTTCCACAGGTCTTTGTTGCATAAAACATATCCCAGAAATCAGTGAGGCAGTCTCTGGTGACCCCACTCCCAACTCCAGCCTCATCCTCGCCACGTTCAAGCACAGGCCTGATTGAAATATTAGCATCCAGTATGCAGTTGTCTGTAAATGCTTCTATCATGTCCACAATACAGTGTGCTTTACGGTTCACAATGATTTGCTTCTCCACTATATGGTCTGGATCTGCAAAGAACTCAATGGCCATCGTGCTGGTGGAACTTGAAGCCTGCTCAGAATCCACAATGTGAATAATATCTTCTTCCATCTCAGCTACCACTTCTGCTTCTATTTGATTTTCAAAGACTGTGTTTGCGCCGCTTTCTTGTTGGCTGTTAACTGGCCAGGAATCTGGACTTACTGTGGTCTTGACGTGTAGAGGTGAGTATATCAGAGACCATCGACAAGTTCACAAGGCATGTTGGTGTCATATCCAAGTACAATAACTTCATCATCACTGGATAGATGTATAATAGGCTGGCCTGATGTTTGAGAAGCAGGAGTAGCTTGGAGTGTTGAGGTAGTATTGGGACTGCTCCAAGAGAAAGGCCTACTGCCATACCGAGGACTTTTGACAGGGGTGGGGGAGATCAGTGATGGGCTGGATGAGGATGGAGATCCATGTATACTAACTCAGTTGTCCCTGCTGCTGTTACCAGGACCAACAGATGCATCTTCAAGTTCAACAGCCCTGACCCCTCTTAATAATGAGCCAACCATAATTCCGACTGAAGGAAAAGATGAGCAGCATCATGTTGAATGACATATCACTTAACATTACTGAAGGACGTCCGTGGGAATTAATTTTGATATTATTATGAAAAAAATAATTATTGTTAAATCCTTCTAAGTGGTAAGAATTGCTTGTATACTTAATTGATATGTATACTTGGTTAATAAATCTACTGCTGATTTTATTGCTAATCATTCTATAAAAACAATTTCCCATTTAAGAATTGTAACATTAAGATTACATTAAGATTATAAAAGCTAGCCTTCAGCACATCACTTATAGATGGTGTCAGTATTATATCAAGTAGTGAATTTCACTGTATGCAGAATATTGCATGCATGTCTGCACAGTGTTATATTTTCACAGCTTAATGTCAGTAAATATTGTACAGTTAGTATAAGACTGCAGGAGAGTTACAAGCCTGCACAGGTAGTTACAGAAGGTGGTTACAGCAGTTGCGTATGTTTGGTGTGGCTTATGTGTGTGGTGGTGGGACCAATAATATCTTTTTATGGGGCCCAAAATCCCTGGCGGCACCCCTTGCTACCCCTGGGGCAAATCTTGCGTAAGCACAGCATTGAATGACACCCAATTGTATGTCCCGTTAAAGCCTGGTACCTCCGATGTTTCGTGTGTCATGTCCTGCCTTACCGAAATTAAAAATTGGATGCATAAGAATTAGTTGCAATTAAATGATTCCAAAACAAAAGTCACCCCCTTAGGCCCCAGCACTAGCAGCGTCATCAATCTCCTCCTTTAGTCTGGGTACCTTATCCAATAGCATTCGCACAGAGGCCAGCAACCTGGGTGTTATTTTTGACTCTGTTTAGTCCTTTGATGCTCAGGTGACCAAAGTACTGCAATACTGCTTTGCCCAATTTAGACAGTTGACCAAGATCAGGTCATTTCTTTCATCTGCGGATTTAGAAAAGGATATCACTGCTTTCATTACTTCCAGACAGGCCTGGACTGGGACAAAAATTTGGCCATGGACTTTTTGGTCCAGACGGGCCCACTACAATCCGCGCGCAGATACTGTGCCAACTCGCCCCGTTGATGTAAACACACAAGCCCTTAATAACAGTAGTATACTGAACAATATCCCTTATATTCTGGAGCCTTGAATAAAATAAATGATGTCTACACAGTATGTTGCTCACTTGCTCTTAAGAAGGATACTGGAGACAGGATTTAAGATTCAATAGTGTTTATTTATCACTCACTCATATACTAATACAATACAAAGTGCAACTATATCCAAGGAATAGTGTGGAATAAGTTTGAACAAGATTACATGCAAAAAATGAGTCTGCATGCAATCAGTACTTTGGCTGGCTGGCTAAAGTATGGAAAACAATAGTATAATTAAAGCCGCAAGCGGCGATGGCGGGCCCTCGCTCACCCATGCCACCGCGGGGCCTGAGGCATGGCGGGGCTGTGGCGTGAAGCAGAAAGTGAGAAAAAACCTGGAAGGAGGCCAAACATGCAATGTTTCGTTCATCCAGTAGGGGGCAGTCACAGGTAGTTACACATATGGTCTGGTGTGTTCAGGGCGGCCACTCATCAGTCATGTGAAGTTTGGAGTGAATTGGACAAAGCATGAGGGAGTTATGAGCAGTTAATGGTTCATCCACCAGGGGGCAGTCAGCACGTGTGGTGCGTTCAGGGGCGGCCCCTCATCACTCATGTGAAGTTTGGAGTGAATCGGACAAAGCAAGAGGGAGTTATGAGCATTTGATGGTTCATCCACCAGGGGGCAGTAATGGGATGCATGCAGGTGTGTTCAGGGTCAGTCCCTCATCACACATGTGAAGTTTCGTGGAAATGAGACAAAGCATGAGGGAGTTATGAGCAGTTGATGGTTCATCCACCAGGGGGCAGTAATGGGATGCATGCAGGTGTGTTCAGGGTCAGTCCCTCATCACACATGTGAAGTTTCGTGGAAATCGGACAATGTTGATGCAAAAAATGGCACTTCCTGTTTCCACTAGAGGGCGACATGAGCGACACCCCTATCAGATGGAAGAGGTCTCCACCCTGGACCTGTGTATCAATTTTCATGATGATACGTGTTCAATAAAGCCATCAAAAGCCAAACGTATTTTCATGGCGAGGAATTGATGGTAGCCACGCCCCCACAGGGACGCCATTACTCGTAGCTTCACAGTGTTCATAATTTTTGAAATGTTACGCAGATGAAAATAGGCAGACCTTGAAATTTGTTTTATGTGGGAATTAAAGGACAGATCCTGGTCAAATATAACTCCTAGGTTCCTTACAGTAGTACTGGAGGCCAAAGCAATGCCATCCAGAGTAGTAATATCATTAGATAATGTGTTTCTGAGGTGTTTAGGGCCAAGCACAATAACTTCAGTTTTTTCTGAGTTTAACAGCAGGAAGTTACAGGTCATCCAGGCCTTTATGTCCTTAATACATGTCTGTAGTTTAGTTAACTGGTTGATTTCATTAGGCTTTATTGATAGATATAATTGAGTGTCATCTGCATAACAATGAAAATGTATTGAGTGTTTCCGAATAATGTTTCCTAAAGGAAGCATATATAAGGAGAATAGTATTGGTCCAAGCACTGAACCCTGAGGAACACCATGTCTAACTTTTGTTTGCATGGAGGATTTATCATTAACATTTACAAACTGAAATCTATCTGACAGATAGGATTTAAACCAGTTTAATGCTGTTCCTTTAATACCAATTAAATGTTCAAGTCTCTTTAACAGGATTTGATGATCAATGGTATCGAAGGCAGCACTAAGATCTAACAGGACGAGGACAGAGAGAAGTCCATTATCTGATGAAGTTAAAAGGTCATTTGTAACTTTTACCAGTGCAGTTTCTGTGCTATGATGAGCTCTGAATCCAGACTGAAAATCCTCAAATAAGCTGTTATTATTTAGAAAGTTACAGAGCTGATTAGCAACTGCTTTCTCGAGGATCTTAGAGAGAAAGGGGAGGTTAGATATGGGCCTATAGTTGGATAAAACCTCTGAATCAAGAGTAGGCTTCTTAAGAAGTGGTTTAATTACAGCTACTTTAAAGGACTGTGGTACATATCCTGTCAGTAAAGACAGATTGATCATATTTAATAAGGAAGTACTAACAGAGGGAAGGACTTCCTTAAGCAGCCTAGTTGGAATCAGGTCTAAGAGACAGGTTGATGGTTTAGAGGAAGTGATCATTGAGGTTAGTTCTATAAGGTCGACTGGAGAGAAACAGTCTAAATAAATATCAGGTTTAACAGCAGTTTCTGAGTTTCCTATGTTAAAGGATGAATCAGTGTGTATTGAGGGCAGGAGGTGATTAATTGTGTCCCTAATAGTTAAGATTTTATCATTAAAGAAACTCATGAAGTCATCACTACTGAGAGTTAAAGGAATACATGGATCAGTAGTGTTATGACTCTTTGTCAGTTTAGCCAAAGTGCTGAAAAGAAACCTTGGACTATTTTTATTCTCCTCTATTAGTGATGAGTAGTAGGCAGCTCTGGTGTTACGGAGGGCCTTCTTATGTTTTAAGACTGTCTTGCCAGGTTAGGTGAGATTCTTCTGATTTAGTGGAACGCCATATTCTTTCTATATAAAATATGGGGCCCTTACTTGAACATAATATTGAATTAATTATTAATTAATTAATTAACTGATTGACATTGGTGTAATACAGTTAAGGCTCTTTCTCTTGTTCTTTTGGTGCTTTATTTCCTTCCTGTGAGGCCTGGATGGTGTTTTCTTTGTGATGATGTCTGACCATGTGGGTTTATGCAACTTGTGAATGAGGTCTTATGTGAATAGCGAGGTTTTATAAGGAAAATGTGATATGCATTGCATTTGATGATGATACTGCTTACCCTGTGACTTCTTTTTCTTTTATTTATTTACTTATTCATTTATTTTTTTGTTTGTTTGTTTTTGTTGTTTTTTTAAAACTTACTTTTATTGGTAGGTTCTGTTTTTTCTTTTTCGTCTTTGTGCTATTTCACTTGTATTGTACATTTCTTATCCTATGTTGTATGTCATTGTTTGTACTAAGAAACAATAAATAAGAGAATTACAACAACAAAAAAGAAATGCTGCAACCAGGCTTTTAACAGTGTAGCGAATCATGGATATTATAAGATATTAAAAATATCTCTCGTAATCAGGGGCACCACCTTCACCTAAGGAAAATATTTTACTTAATTGGTTGTTTATTTGATTAGCCAATTAATAAATCAATAAATCATAATTAATAAATCAATACATTTCTGAATCAGTCAAATATCTAAAGTTCATGGCTCTACGGTTCAATAGATCCCCTGTATCACTTCAAAGAATAGACAGACACAATTGATTGAGTTTTATGGATTTGATTAACTACACACTACTAATAGCTGTCCGTCTTTCAGAACCACGCGTACACACACTAAGTGGAAGATCTCAGAGAGCGTCGCAGGTCCGGGCGGGGTGCTGTGAGGATGACTAGGGTCGGCTGGCCGTTTCTCCGACTGCCTGGTCCGGTGGTTGTCTGCCTGCAGACTTTGTCCCTCTCGATTACGATGAGTCGTAGGTTGACAGACGTTTATCTGCCCAAAAAGCTCTCACAGGTTGATGACAGAAGGAAGTAAAAGTCCAATTTAGCTAGTTCACTGTTTAATAACTTTCTGGAGAGATCTCAGCGTTAGCCACACGTCAAAATCCTTTAAAATGTCAAAACAGGCTGAATGCAAAACTTAATGACGTGTTTACTTAAAGGGCCTTTTCTCTGTACGTTTGCTGACAAAAGTTACAAGATTACAAAAATGTAAGATTACTTAGATAAAGAATAAGATAAGGTGACTAAGGTAAGAAGGTGTGAGGTGAAGAAAAGAAAAGTTGGACAAAGCAAAACCTGAAGCAACGCAAAGCCGGTTTCAGATGGGTGCAGCTGGTTTTTGTCCTGGGGAGGGCTCATGTGTCAGCCAATCAGGTTCATCACAGCTACTTTAAGGATCTAATTTCCAGCTTTTTACCGTGAAACTTTTCATCATCATCATTCATTCAGTATTTAATCCTGATTATAAAATGCATACTATAACATAGTAACACAGAACACAGGATGTATCATTCTGGCATTAATATGACATCAGCTTGATTCCTCAAACTGCTATTCATTAAAACCTGAAAAGGATTAATATGATCAAGCATGATCACATTGTTATTCTATTTATTCCATGATAGTTAATTGATTATCACCATATGTGAACATAACATCAATGTAACATTGTACCCATTTATCGGTGATCGCTGTTACAATGGAGGTTTCTTTAGGCAATTTATACTGATATAAGTAATTGGTATTGTTTAAACCCATTGGTGTGCAGTCAGGGGCAGCAAGGCTAGCCCTGTCAAAAGTCAATTTTTTCTGTTTTTTCCATAATTAAAATTAATTCTGAAATGTATCTGGAGTCAATTACTTGTTCATACTGAAAACGAATGGTTATATTTTGTGGAGCTCAAATCTCCTATGTTCTATAAACGCATCACAGCTCCTTTCCTCTGCTGGGGCCAGCAGTAGTTGCATTGCTAGCCTCTGATCGAGCTGGACGCTGCTATTGGTTGCGTAAAGTTGAGTGACCGTATCATCAGCCAATCAAATTTTGATGTGTTATTTGGAGCATGTTTGTGTCTGTTATAGAAATTGATTTTATTTTTGAAGTGATTTAGAAGTTTCCTCTAAGGGTGCAGAGCAGTCGGGCAGTATGTGCTGTTTTTGATGTTGTGTCACATGGTATGTGCATTGTAAAGTGGGCAGTGACCTAAGGGAAGATGATCTGATGGCGATGTTGCACAGTGGTGTCTTGATGTGTTGCGGATGTTGATCAGCTGTCATGTTGGTGTCGATTAAGTACTGTTGCATAATAGTGGCCTTACGATTTTGGTGCTTGCCCTGACTGAAACACCACCGCACGCTACTGTTTAAACCATACTATTTACTAAGATGTTCTTGTCTAAGTTTTTAACACTAATTTTCTCACTTTCATGCTCTGTGTGGTTTCAAGAGACACAGAGGGGGAAGTCAGGAATGTGCAGTGTCTTTAAAATTATGACAGCGGTCTGTGTGACTCTAATCTGATGGTAGAAGTCTCTACGTCACACCACTGCTTATCGAGCTCCACTGGTTACCTGTAGCTGCTCGCATCAAGTTCAAGTCTCTTATGTTTGCCTACAGAGTGATTGTTGGGAATGCTCCCACCTACTTAAATGCTCTTTTAAGATAGGCTGACCAAACGTCCTCTTTTCCCCGGAGACTTTTTACGTCCCGTCCGGGGCGTCCAGGGTTTTTTATTAATTGATGATAAAAACCACCAGAGCAGGGGCCTCCCTCTCTGTCTTTAAGAAGCACTTGAAGACCCAGCTCTTCAGAGAGTACCTCCTCTCTTAACTTACAATTACTTAGCACTCTTAACCAGGCCAGCTGACAGTCTTGCCTGGGCCCGGGACGAGATAATCTTAGATGGGCCCCCACGCACACCCGGATCTCTCCTTTTCCCTTGCTCTTCCTCTCCTCTGCTCTTCCTCTCCTCTCGTCGGTGTTGGGGAAGCTACTTTGCAAGCATAGCTTGTAAAACTACATGTAGTTCAGCCTGACAGTAGTTTGAACAACTTTAGCAACTACTTATACTCATTATACTCATTTAACTCAGCGTTAAATAAATCAACATGTGGTGTATATGAAACTAAATATAATAGCCTACAAAGAATTCACATTCCAGCAGAAATATGCCTCAACTCAGTTTTATTTTTTTAAAGAAAAAAAGCTGGTCAACATACTGTAGGTTCACCATAGACATGTAATCTATAGACATGTTGGGTAATCTATAGACATGTTGGGTAATATAAAGAGAAAATGAAAAGCCTACCCCAATACCCACATGTAAATCAGAAATGTAAATCAGTCAACAAAAAATGTAATAAAAAACCCAAAGAGGTAGATATATTCTAGATCGGTGTGTCTTCAACAACAATGTTGGCTTGTCATGACATGATTATAGGTCTTTTTTTAATAAAAAATATTTCATGTGCAGGTGGTTGAGTGGTTAGAGCACATGCCATATACGCTGCTAAATAAAGGCGTCCATGCCAACAAAATCTTAAAAAAATAAAATAATAATATTTCATGTTATTGACCAAAATTGTAGTTTGTAAATTGAGTTTAACTACAAAAAATGACCCAAAAAGTAGTTGAAATACTTGATGCAGCACAACATATGAATGTAGTTTAACTACCAGCAAGTTAGAGCTAATTGTAGTTAAGCTATGTAGTTCAACTACATGTAGTTTAAGTCTAACCAACACTGCCTCTCCTCTGCTCTTCCTACTCCTACTTTATCAGACTCGGTCATTTTAGTTGGCCATGATGCAGGATCGCTGAAATTAAATGTCTGATCAGTCTCTGATCCATCCTGCTCTGACTCTCTGACGGGGGAGCGGACCCCTCCCGCTCCACTGTGACTCTCTCTCTCTTCTCTCTCACCGGTAGCCTGACTCTGTCCCTCCGTTGCGGGGCAGCTCTCCCGCATCACTCTCTCTGTCACCTGACTGCAGCTGGATCTCTCTCCTCTCTGACGGAGCTACCAAACTCAACTGTTTCTGTCAAAGATAACGTGTTGTGTCAGGCTTTTATACAAGCTAATGGACGTTAGCATTAGCTGACCTGTTAGGTAACGTTACAAGGCTGCCGGTAAACGTTGGCTGCGCTGTTTCTTACCTTGCTCTACGTTGACTTTACTAGTTCCAGCTTCACCGTCACCACCTTTTTTTAAATATTTGTTTAGAAAATCTCTAAGGCCTCTATTTTCTTTTTCTTCTCTTCTTCTCTTTTCTTTACTTTTCTGAGCACCGTACTTGGGCTGACCGGACATTTTTAGCGTACTGAACTTCACATGACAACATCAAATTTTGATCAGTGGCCAAACCATTTTTGTGTTGGGGGTGGGGGGGTTCTTGACCACTATTTCAAGAGCGATTAGGAAGAAAACAATTAAAAGCTTTTATGTAACTCAAATATTACAATTTTTTTCTACAAATAGGCCTATTTTGAAAAAATTATTCCATAATTTAATGTGGGCCCAGTTCTGGGCCCCCCCCTATCGGCGGGCGTGCTCTTAACTTACAACTACTTAGCAGTATTTATTTATTGTCACACTAATGTCTCTGTTGCAATGTAGCTTGAATGTTATTCTCCCTTGTAAGTCGCTTTGGATAAAAGCGTCTGCTAAATGACTAAATGTAAATGTACAATAAGGAGTCCAAAGGAGACACCAAAATTTATTTATGTAGTTCTTGTCACTTTGGGTTGCTCCATGGAATGTTAATGGATCTTTGTTTGTCCAAGAGAGAGACCATGCCAGTCTCTATATCAAACCTGGTTGCATGTTTAACTTGAATTATCTGTTTTTACTGTAAAGCACTTTGTAACTTTGTTTTGCAAGGTGCTATAAAAAATAAAGTTATTATATAGGTTTTGTGCAGCAAGAACTACATTCAAAAAAACTAAACAAAACAAAAACATGTTTACACCTCCAAACATTTGGTGATAAATAATTTATAACTGAAAGCCCATTGATTTTTCAATCACATCAGACCTTCTGCAATATTTCCACTGCCACACTGGAAAAAATCTCACTTTCTCTCAGGAACAGTATACATTATGGCAGAAGATAAAGTACTGATATCATGTAACAAGTCTGAGAATAATGTGAGCAGAAGACCTACAGGTTAAAATCAGCACTCACTGTCTGTTGTGCAAACTGTGCATGGTTGTGATCACTGTCTTAGCACAGCAGATAAAAACTTTAAAGAGTGAAGAAGCAGGTTTAAGATTTGCATTATATCAAATCAGGTCAGTGGTGACTGTTTTCACAAAAGACAATGACAGGGTTTGGTGCTTAAATTTTGTATTTGTGTATTTTATTGCTTTATTGATCAACAAAAGTTTTTTTTATTTACACAAAAGAGAAACAAAATAATCTATCATAAAAAAGTTATATCACATTAGGATACAAATAATAGTATATATTTATGGAAAAGTGTTTGTGGATGTAATTATAGTTAGCCACTAGATGTTACTAAATAGCGTTAACACACACACACACACACACACACACACACACACACACACATACCTGTGCACACACATGCATGCACATACACACACACAAACACACAGTCATAGACTAAACGACTGTAGAGGACTGAGAAGTTTGTAGGGTTTTGTTTCTTTGTCGGCAGCATTTGCAGCAAAGGATGGTCACAGTGACGATGATGATCAGGACTATAAGCAGGATTAATAGTCCACCTACTAATGCTCCAAGATTCATCTCTAGAAGGATAATGAGGGTCAGAGTTAGGCAGAGGGGTTTGGCATATGTTACACTTAAAAGGCATAATTTGTGCGTACCTTGTTCAGGTGTACACTGCAGAATGCTCCAGGCTCCGTGCTGGAAGGTTTTGGGTCTGGAGGGGATGAAAGCTGCCACCATAAAGCAATATCTCACTCCTGGATCCAGTCCTGACACTTTTGCTATACTGGAGTCAGATATGATGTCTCTCTGCTCGGTAGGAATAGAAAATATTACAAACACTCACCTAAACATCTCTACATTTATCTAAGTTACCATTCTGACATTTAGATGCTGAGAAATTCTTGATGTGACTACTGCATTTATATGAAAAAAATAAAATTGAAATGATAGTATGTTTACTATATTAGTTTTTTTTTATATTAGCATTTTAGTATGAACCTTTTTATTTTTTATTTTTCAGTATTTAGCAGCTTTCCATGTGTGTGTTTCCCAAAGGCAATGCTGGATATATACTGTATATCAGTAAGTAGTTACAATGCTACAGTTACTATACATGAATTAACCTAAAAATATTTTCAATAAATGTTTTCAGAATTTAAGCAGGTTAATATGTGAAATTCAGCATTGTTTGCTGCTATTGTTGTTGTTGCTATTGTTCTTTTTATTTCAGAAGTGATTCATGTTTACAATGATGTCAAGAGAGGATCTGTAATTATTAAGAAATAAAAGAGATTAAATGTTAAGTATTTTGGAAAATGAAGTAGAAGTTTGTAGTTTTTAAGACATGGAATATTGTATTTTGGAAAAAATAAGTTGGAATTTGTTTGCAATATATGTTAGCAATATAATATGTTTGCAAAATGACTAAGACTGTAGCCTAATACACGCACTGATATACCCTCTTACAGGTCCTAAGATTCAATTATTAATGTGAAGCTGAGTCACCTTTACATTCATTTTTGGAGGCTGCAGTTTATTCTCCTGTTAAATTGCGTTATACTGAGAGGTGTTTCTAATATTTAGTCTACCCTATATGGGGTGGACAAAAGAAAGAAAGACACCTGTCAGTATTACCTTTATGAAAGGTGGACTTAGACTGCATTAGTTTTAACCAGGTTTGGGGAGTAACAGCGTACATTTAACGGCTTACATAATTAGGATACAAAAAAAGTAACTGTATTCCGTTAAAGTTACAGAAAAAAAAGATGTAATCAGATTACACGTACATTTAGTAAAAATGGGGATTATTTAGCAGGATTACAATTTTAAAATAAATTTGATCTACATCGATACATCGATTTAATGACCCACGAGCATTGATGCAAATTACCCTGGCACGTCTGTGCCCGCCTGAGCGAACAAACAAAATGCCATGGCAACGGACAGAAAAAAAGTCAGTGAAAGTTTTCTTGAGCAGCTTTTTTCCACAAAAACTAAAAACCATAACTGTAAAAGAGCGACAAGTTTCATGTCTGCAGTCGGATTAGAGAGACAGTCTATCATTGGATGCTTCAGACATCACGTTACTGTAAACACACAGAAACACTGAAATGTGCCGCTCGTCTTTTGTCGTAAGAGAAGCATAAATCCTGCTTTAATGTATTAGAATAGTGACTTAATGTTATTTCAGTTTTCTTTTATAAGATGTGAAAAAACTGTGTGGTAGATGCACACATCCACAGCTCCCAATGCAAGTAGATCCCAGTCTACCTGCATTAGGAGCTGCAGTGTGCAGACTTTTTGTCTTGCTTTTACAGATTTAGTTTTTTGGTCCAGCTCCTGCTTTCAGACTGTGGATGTGTGTGTCTACCACTCAATGTTTTTTTTTATAGGATGTGAACATTTTAAAGCTCTATATGAAAATGTGGCACTTTATGGTGAACAGTAGGTATATTTTTTATTGAAAAAGAATTGTTTTCTTTTTAAATGTCTGGTTGATCTCAGAAATAAAAATGTCAAATGATATTTTAGTAGATTTTTGTGATTTGATATGAATGGAAGTAATTGTGTTACATCAGCTATCGGAGCCATCAGATATCGTCTCATATCGATCGCTGCCTCTTGAATCGAATCGAAATCGTATCGTGACAGACTTTGTGATATCGGCAAACATCGAATCGTTGTTCATTGAATCGATATAATATCGTATCGTGAAGAAACTTGTGATTTACACCCCTAGTTGTAAGGTACAGTTAATTTGCAAGAGGTTATCATAGTCTTTTAATGCATTCTCTGGTCCCCCTCAGGGTTCACTTATTTAGGCATCCACATTACCCCTTCTCTACCTGGTCTGTATAAGGCCAATTTTGTTCCGCTTATTAGCCATATTAAACAAGATCTCACTGGTTGGTCCAGTCTCCTGCTCATTTCTGGACAGAATACACTTATTTAAAATGAACATTCTACCACATTTACTTTACCCCTTCCAAATGATCCCTATATTTATGACACGTACATCCTTGTCAGAGTTAAATAGTGCTCTAATAGCCTTTCTGTTGCGAAATAGGGGATCAAGACTGAAACTAGCCCGCCTGCAACTTCCACTACAGAGGGGCGGTCCTAACATTAAATTGGGTTAACTCAGCTGTTAAAGGAGACTTTTTCTTACAAAACACTCTCAAAGTCTGGAGCCTAACAAGAAAATGGGAGGGCCTGGACAATATTACATCCCCACACCCTAACCCTAACACTGTTATATCTGAATCCAGATTTCCCTCCTGGTCTTGAGCAGAACCGCTTCGGCGTGTGGCATGACAAGGGCATTAGGACTCTAGGAGACATGGTGGTAAATGGATCAGTTTTCAGTTTTCAGCTTTGATCAGTTGAAAAGTAGATATGAAATTCCAGCCACCCAATTTTTGAGGTATTTTCAGTTACACAGTTATGCTGCATCTACCCTTAAATGGTCACAATATGGATACACATCTTCTCCGTTAGAAGACATATTACTTGACAATACTGATCCTACCAAACTAGTTACACAAATCTATGCAGCACTCTGTAAGATAATGAAAGAAAACACAACCAACATTAAATCAGATTGGGAAAAGGACCTTGGTGCTGAAATAAAAAATGAGGAGTGTGACGACTTGTGGCTTCATTTGTCTGTTTTGTCACTACTAATAAGGCCAGAGAACTACTATCACAGTTTTGCAATAAGTGTAAGATCGAGGAAGGTTCATATGCCCACTGTCTATTAGACTGCATTCACATTCACAAATGTTGGGAAGATGTACTTAAAGAAACCAATAACATCATGGGACAGACACTGAACATCTCTCCTTTTTTTTGGTCAGTTTTTTATTCGTTTTGAAGCATTTTCTTACATACATCGGATTCACGCCAATATACACTGACAAGCGTATCTCATATCCACATAGATAACAAAACAGGAATAATACAAAACAAAAACAGAAACCAAAAGGCAGCCCATGAACCCCTGCAGCACCCCATCCCCAATACACACGCTTACAATAGTTTAAGTTTCATTTACACCCCTCTCCAGTGTTCACTTATATTCTGTATGCTTTCTACACGTTTGTGTCCATACTGTAGTCAAAATATAACCATGCTTGGCTGGTTTTACTTGAATTACCCTGCACCCTTCCTATCACGAGTTCAAAAGCGGCTATCTCCGACATGAGCTTGAGCCACTCTGCAACTTCTGGACTGTGTGGACTCTTCCACTTGCGTAAAATAATTCTGGCTGCCACCATGAAGCCTGTTATCATCACTCCAGCTTCTGCTTTAGCCAAGCCTGGAGGCAATTGAGATCTGTCCCCTAATAGGCATAAGTGAGGATTCTGGCAAGGGCTGCCTGATCCAGCTTTCAAACTTTCGCAACACCGCCTTCCAAAAAGGCAATACTAAAGGACAATCGCATAGGGCATGTAGAAATGTGCCCACTTCCTTGTTACACTTTCAGCATTTGTTATCTTTGGTTAAACCCATTTTATACAACTTATTAGGAGTACAATAATACCTATGAACAATTTTATAGTGTATGCATTTATTTCTAGCATCTCTGGTTATCCCTCCAACATTTGAAATGACATACTGCCAGATGTCCTCACCAATATTCATAGATCTTTCTGCCATATTATTCTCAAGCCATCACACAGCTTAGTCTCCATGTTAGATATCTTCTTATAAAACATTGAGGCAGATTGTAGGGCCTGTGGAGCATTAAGAAATTCTTGCAACACATTTTCGTTCTCCTCCTCCCTCCTCAATCCAAAACCAGCTCCCACAGTGCTCCTTAGCTGTAAATATCTCCAAAAGTCACCTCTATCAGTTAGATTAAACTGTTCCTTAAAGTCCGCAAATGACATAAATAATTGTTTTATATAGATCTTGAATTACTTTTATGTCTTTGGCCAACCATGATTGCCAATGAATACCTTTTTCCCAATACATACTGAGGGGTTATTCCATATTGAGGAATATCTTTGTTTGTATTGTGAAATTCCCAGTAGTTTATGAGCTCTTGGCCATGCCCACAGAGAGTGGCGTAAGATTAAGTTTCTTTCTACTATTTCTGTATTTTTTTGGGACATTAAATCCCTAACATTAAATGGGTATGCCAGTCCCTCTTCTACCTTAACCCACCAAGAATTAGATGTACAGGTGCTCCAGTGCTTTACTAATTTATGAATTTCAAATGCAATGCTGTAGAGTTCCACATTTGAAAGTGCTAATCCACAACAATCTCGTAAGGCCCATAATTTCTTAAATCTAATTCTGGGCTTTTTCCCATTCCATAGAAACTCTGTGATTAACTTGTTATACTGCTTGAAGATTCCATCCGGAATTGTTACTGGAATCATCATAGATATATAATTGAATTGTGGAGTCACTACCATCTTAATTATATTAATTTTCCCCCACAGAGTTAGAATAATCAGCTTCCATTTGTCCAAATTCAACTTCATTTTCTTATTTAAAGGGAACATGTTAATAGCTATTGTATTCTCCAATTCTGGACACAGACTAATGCCTAAATATTTCATTCCAGTTTGGACCCACCTAAACTGAAATGTGCTTAGTACGGATTGATTGCATTCTTTGGATATTGGCATGCATTCACAGGGGCGGGTCCAGAGAATCTTCTGGTGGGGGGTACAGGGGGTAACAACGATTAATCTGGGAGGGCCGCCCAAAAGTAACAAAAATGAAGGCTACCACTGATTGCCCACTTCAATATTTATAATTATATTGTACAGTTACACACTGTTTATGTTTTCATCTTGCTTTTCTTGACCACATTAAATCTGCTGGGTGTACTCTTACCAAGTGGTAACACACAGAACACTAGGATGTTTGCTGTACAGAGTTAGTCAGAAGTTAGTGCTTCTAGCTCTGTACAGTGAACATAGCAGTGTTTTGTGTAGTAATCAGTTTTAAGCACCACTTAAATTCTTACAATGTAACAACAAAATCCTATAATAATAAAAAATAAATTAAATAAAAATGTAAAATATAACTTTAAAAACAAATAGAATAAAAACCTCAGTGTTCTGTGTAGTTATCAGTTTTAATAAGACTAAGCACAATCATCACAATGAAATTTAGAACAGTAACAACAGTATCTTAACATCAGTAGTGCTCAGCTTTGTACAGTAAACAGTGTAGCAAAAGTAGGATGAACTGGGAGGTTCCTGTTGCTGCTGGAGCTGACCAGGGTCAGTCCTCTCCCTTTGTGCATCTGAAAGTATTGATTGACACAGTCAACACTTCATTAATTCTATTTTTAATTGAACATACATGATTTAATTTAATTTAAAAAAAAAAAATAATATATAGCATGAATTGCAGATATTTAACAAATACACAACTTTAAGTGCATAGTGCCAGTTTGATACTGTGATTAAAAAGGAGGTATTAAAAGGAGGTATTTAAATTCCTTCATTCACTGAATAACTGTAAAATTGTGCAATATACCACATTACACATTTTAAAGCTTTTCCCTAATACCTGCATTTTCACCTGGAGGTCCATGAGTGCTGGTCTGGCCCTGGAAATGTTGGTCTGTTTTAGCTGACTGGCTGCATTCAGCTTGACTCTGACTCTCACACTCCTGCTGGTCACCTGCACTTTCCCTGCTAATTTTCCTCTCAGTGAAGAAATTGGAGATATCTCCTTGCCTCCGTTTCATACTGTAGTCTACATTGAAAAAGTGTCCACAAACACAATGAAAAGCAACATGTTATTTGCACTGTACCAACATCACAGTAGCAACAATGATATGATACTCTGTTGTTGACTGTTAATTCATGTCGCAAAATGCAAAACACACGACAGATGCTAACGTTACTGAAATAGTGGAGATATTTTTATGTTTATCCAGATGGAGAGCTAACTAAAGTAAAATACACCTGCAGTGGTGTTTAAGAACAGATTTCCATGCAAATTGAACCAAATTAGGCCCAAATGGAACAGAGGTTGGCAAAACATTGTTGTGACTGTCTTAAAGAACCTGTAGTGTTCTTTTCTTACCTTAACTCGGCGCACCTAGGAGCATCACGTTGCAAAAAAAAGTCTGTGACTGGTGAACTTACATGAGTTCATTAGCGAAGCCGCGGAGCCACTTCCTTTGTATTTTTTTCAAAATAAACGTTCTTAACACAGTGTAGTCACACAAGGTTTCAGCTTTGCATCCGTTTTAATGTTGGTAAAGAGCTTTACACAATGATTGACATTACCACGAGTCAATGACCATTGGGGGGGCACACGGGGTGGCCAATCCGATTGCGGGGGGGCGGGTGCCCCCCCCGTGCCACAATGGAAGCCCCGCATCTGTGCATTCAGACTTCTGCCAATTTATTTTATAGCCCGACAGCTTTGAAAAGGATTCTATAGTGGCTAGAATATGTGGAATTGACTGGAGGGGGTCTTCAATAACCAATAAAATGTCATCGGCGTAAAGAAACATTTTGTGTTCCTCCTTGCCATAAGAAATCCCCTTAATATTGTGCTCGCCCCTTATTGCAGCGGCTAAGGGTTCCAGAAATAATGTGAAAAGGAGTGGGCTGAGAGGATCTCATTGTTTAGTCCCACGTTTTAAGCCAAAGAAAGGTGATATCATGCCATTTGTCATCACTGCTGCCCTTGGTCAGAATAAATCACATTCACCCACTTAATAAATGCATCTCCACATCCAAATTTCTGCAGAGTGTGATGGAGAAAACCCCATTCCACTCTTATCAAATGCCTTTTGGGCATCTAAAGATATGGCAGCTACTAGCGTATTAGCATTGTTCTTAATCTGCATGAGGTGTAGCAGACGCCTAACATTATCTGTGGATGACCTGCCTTTTATAAAACCTACTTGATCATTGTGTATTATATGTGGTAGTATTTTCTCTAGCCTGGTAGACAGGACTTTTGTTAGGATCTTGCAATCCACGTTAATAAGACTGACTGGCCTAAAACTCCCTGGATCAGTAGGGTCCTTATCTTTCTTAAGAATTAGAGATATTAAAGCTTCATTAAAGGTATATGGTAGTTTCCCAACAGAAAATGCTTCCTTATACATCTCTGTTAAGATAGGTGCCAGAATGTCAATATATTTTTTATAGTATTCTTTTTTTTTCCACTTTAATTTTTATTGAGAATTTTTCCTTTACAAAGGTGCAGCAACTCAATCAAAATAATATTAAAACAAGTTAAAAAAAAAAAAACATTAAAAAAACACATGGGAGTCACTTTCAAAGCAATCTGTCCATATTCCATTTTCTTTTCCTCAATCAAGTTTTTTGTTTTGTCGTTGTTCAGTCATAAATATTGTCCATCTCATCCATTTCTCTTTGAACTGAGCTTCCTGTAGCCTTAATCGGTGTATAATTTTTTCCATTGTGTAGATTTCCTCTACCAGGTGAGTCCATTGTTCTTGTGTAGGGATGTCTTCCCTTCCCCATTTCTTCGTGATAGCTTTCTTAGCTGCTGTTAGTAATATTTTTACCATGTATCTGTCCTTCGTTCTTATATTTTCTTCACATAGGTTACACAAATACAATACCATACAAGACATTGAAATCTTATATCCAAGTATTTTCAACAATGCATTGTGTAACATTTTCCAGAACCGTCTGATTTTATCACATTTCCAGAAAATGTGCGAGTGATCCACATTCATTATTCCACAGTCTCTCCAACAAGGCATATTTTTGTTCAACTGTTTACTCTTGATTTTGGGTGAAATAAAAAAACGTATCAGATTTTTCCAGGAGAACTCCCTCCAGATCTGTGAATTAGTGGATGTGTGGTGTATTTTCCACATGTTTAGCCACTCTTCATCTGTGATTTTTATCTTAAATTCTGATTCCAATCTTTCTTTTATGTATTTAGTTGAGTGTTTATTTGATATTAATTTTTTATATAACCCGGAAACAATTCTAACTTTGTTTTCTTTGTATGTATTGATTATGAGTTGGATCACACCATTCACTTCTCTGGAGGGGTCCATCCTGATCTCTTTCAGAAAGTAATCTCTAAGTTGTAGGTACCTATAGAATTCCTGTTTATCCAAATCAAATTTTTCTTTTATATTTTGGAAACTCTCCAGCTGCCCGTTCTTCACACACCACGCTGTGATTCCCTTGGTTGTCCACTGCTTAAACCCTTTATCATATCTAGCTGGTTTGAATTTGCTATCATATGCTACCCATTTTAATGAATTAGCGTCTTTTTGGATCTTATATTTTTTTATTATGCTGAACTTTAATTTTAGTGTGAACATCGTTATTGGGTTTATTTGGTTTTTAATCACCTTGTATGTGTTTTCATCTCCTATAATACTCTGTACTGGGTATTCACCAAGCTGTGTTTCCAACTCTTTCCACTTTGCAGTGTAATCTGCTGGGCTGCATGGAAGTATGCTTTCAAATTGGGAAGTCCCATCCCACCTTCTTCTTTTGGCAGCTGGAGAGTCTCCAATCTTATTCTAGGTCTTTTTCCACCCCAAACAAACCTTGAAATTATTCTATTCCAGCTCATAAACTGAGACTGTGGGACCTCTACTGGTAGGGATTGGAACAGGTACAAAAGCCTTGGTAAAACATTCATCCGGATTATCTGAATTCGTGAGCTGAGATCTAGTGTTAGTGTAGACCATCTTTCAATATCTTTTTGTATTTCCTGATTTATCTTACCATAGTTTGATTCATATAATTTAGATAATTCTTTTGTGATTGTGACCCCCAAATATTCAATTCCCTTAAGTTTCCAATTAAGTTTAAATCATTCTTGGATCTCTTTTGGTGGACTATAGTTAAGCGCTAATATTTGTGTCTTTGCGACATTTATTTTATATCCTGATAAGTGTCCAAATGCTTCCAAAAGTTTCATCAATGCAGGTAATGATTCATTTGGGTGTTCGAGGTAGTTTATGACGTCATCTGCGAAAAGTCCTATTTTTTGTTCTACGTCATTTACCACCACTCCTTTGATCTCTTGTTCCTGTCTTATAGCCTACGCAAGCGGCTCTATAAAAAGGGCAAATAGAGTGGGTGATAGACAGCATCCTTGCCTCGTTGATCTCTGTAATTTAATTTTGTCTGTCAGGCTCCCATTGACTTTAATTCTTGCAGTTGGTTGTTGATAGAGTGTCTTTATGCACTGTATTGATTTATTACTAAAGCCAAATCTCTCTAACACTTTATATAGAAATTTCCAATTAACACAATCGAAAGCTTTCTCTGCGTCAATACTTACTAATACAGTGCTCTTTTTGTCTTTTCTTATTGTTAAATAGAGTGGGTTATGGTCTGACACATCTGCGCCCCCTATCCTGCACTCTCGTACCATATGGTTATCTTCTACATTCATGAAAAAGTAATCTATCCTTGAATGGACTTTATGTGCTGCAGAGTAATGCGTGAAGTCTTTTTCTAGGGGGTGTAGATTCCTCCAAACATCAATCATCCCCATCTCCTCCAAGGATATGTTTATGAATCTTGTCAAATGCATTTTATTCTTTTTGAGACTAGTTGTATCTATTTTTTGGTCTCTAATAACATTTAGGTCTCCCCCACAGACCAAAATACCTCCTGTTTCTGCTATGATGTCATCAAATAGACATTTAAAAAAGGATTTTTCACTTTCTGGAGGTGCATATATGTTTACTAGTGTTACTAGTTCATTCTCTACTCTTTCTTTTATTATAACGTATCTTCCTTCCTTATCCCTGCATTCCTTCTCAAGGTCAAACTTAGTTGTATTTGGTATCAGTATCACTACTGCTCTTCTACATCCTCCTTTAAATGAACTATGGTATAAGTTCCTGTAGCCATATTTTTTAAGTTTATTATGTTCTGATTGTGACAGGTGGGTCTCCTGAAGAAAAATTATTTGTGCTTTTTCTTTTTTAAGTTTTGTCATGACCTTTTGTCTTTTAATTGGACTATTTAGACCATTTACATTCAACGACATTATTTTGATATGATTAGTCATCAGTTTGTTTTGCTATTAATTTGTAAGTATACTCCCAAACATTTCTGAACAAAACACTCATGAACAGTAAATATAACAACATGAACCAAAACAATTGTGACTTCAGACAATGGGGTGAACTGTGCCCCGAGTCCCCGTTGGTGGGTGAAGGGGAAATCCTCATCTCTCATGGGGGCCCCTTCCTAGACTTGATTAGTTCCTAATTGAACTCAATAAGGTCTAGATGTGTCCAACTATAGAAAAGAAAACTAAACATCTCCTGGTCGGATATGAATATTATCAGTGTTGAAGTCTATGTTTTACTGCTACCTTTCTCCAGTGCATGTTCATGTTTTCCTGTGGTATTCCTGTAGCTTCTCTCTGGCACGGTGCGCTGCTTCAAGTGTCGTATCCTTTCCTCTGACCCGCTGCCATTCCGGTGTTACTCGTGTCTTCTCCCTCACCGCCGGTGTGCTGTCATCGCCCGGTGGGTCTGTGATGAATCCCCTCTCTCTCATAGCCCGTGCGGCTTCCACGGCGCTGTCGTATGTTTTCACTACGTTGCTCCAGTGTATCCGTATTCTAGTCAGCGGCGTCTGGAAACGTATTTGTTTTTCTTTGAGCACCTTTTTAATGCCCACATATGACCTCCGTTTCTGGACGACTTCAGCAGGATAATCGTGATCAAAAAAGATCTGCTTATTTCCTACTATTTTTTTCTTCCATGCCGTCTGCAGGATCATTTCTTTTGTCTCAAACTTGAGAAAGTTGACTATAATGGACCTGGGTGGTGCATTCGGGCTTGGTTTCTGTGCCAGAGCGCGGTGTGCTCTCTGGATGTGGAACTCTTCAGGTAGCTGTAGCTCTGTTTTTAGCAGCTGGTCTACGTACTTGCTAGTGGAGTTCTCCTCCGTCTCCTCTGGAACGCCGAAAATACGGATATTGTTCCTTCTTGACCTCCCCTCGAGGTCGGTTACCTTTTCCTGCATCTTGCGTGTCTGCTCCTGCATTTCCATCATCACTTCTCCCGCGTCTATTTTCCACTCTTCCAGCTCTGCTATGCGCTCCTGGGCCTCGGCCATAGTCGCCTTCTGTGTCTGTAGCTCGTTTATATTATCTGTTAGCTTGCTCTCGATTTCTTGTTGAAGAGTGGTGATTTCTTCTTTCATTTCTTTTTTCAACTCGTCTTTTAGCGTGTTCAGTTCGTGTCGTATCTCTTGTTTAAGGTCTTTCATATCTTTGCTAATTGTAGCCAGCCCTTTCAGAGGTCGTCTCGGGTAGCTTCTCAGTTTCGGGTAGTTTCTCAGCTTTTTCTTGCTTCTGGTTAGTTTTTCCTGTCCTTCGGTTACCTTTCCCACCCATAATATACCTTTCAGTCGTCGAGTTAAACCTTATGGTGGGTTTTTTTATGTCCGACTTGGGAGAGTAGTTGACTACACGTCTGCTCACTCGGCCATCTTCCCGGAAGTCTTTTATAGTATTCTGATGGAAAACCATCCAAGCCAGGAGATTTTCCAGCTCTCATAGATACTATAGCCCTTTTAACCTCTTCAACTGATATTTGATGGTCTAGTGATTCTCTCTGGTCATCTGATATCTCAGGCAGTTTAATTTTGGAGAAAAAAGCATCATATTCACTCCTCTCTGGGTTAACCTCAGACTCATACATTTGTTTGTAAAAATCAGCAAACACTTTGTTAATCTCTCTTGTGCTCGTCTTCAATTCTCCATCACCACTTTTGACAGCTGGACTCTCTTTGGTGTAACTGTCTGGCTAATAATTTACCATATTTTTCCCCCACTCTCATAGAAATTGCCTTTTAGTCTAAATAGGGCATACTCTGCCTTTTTATCATATATTTCATTCAGCTGAAATTTCAGTTCACATATCTGTTTCAGCAGAGGGTGGCTATGTGTCTTACCGCTAAATTCCACCGGGTCCGGATCCGCTCCGGAACGGCTGCGCTGCATTCCGGCTCCGTCCTCCGCCGTCCGTCAACACCCACCGCCTCCGTCTGTGTTGCGTCTCTGCCCGGCTCCGGCAGGCAGCAGGAGGGTTGAGGACCCACGACATCTCGCGAATTCACGGATAATTGCGCGATATAGCGGGACGTACTTTCTATATAGATAACCACAAAACCAACACATCCATTCGGAGGAGTAGTAGGGGTGGCCTGAAAACCGTGACTTCAGGTCTGGCTCCGCCCGTTATGATACGTTTTTAAGGTATAGTGCTGTGAAATATGATCCGCCGTGAACACAGTGTATTTTATTTTGAAACCGGACGTTTTTTATTTTGTATTTGTGCTTGACTTCCTGTCCAGCACGATCTGCTCTGTGCTGAATTGCTGCGCCGTGATCCGGCGGAGGCCTCCGGACTGCCGGAGCTGTTCCGCAACCATGACGGAGCCGTTCCGCAGCCGGTGGAAGTACACACATTGACTAGAATGGAAACTGATCGGATCCGCCGCCGTGCCGGAGCAGAGCCAGACCGGTTCCGGACCCGGTGGAATTTAGGGGTTATCCAAAGCATTCTCCAAGTCTTTAAGTTGAGACTCTAGCTTTTTTATTAATAGTTGTGTTTGCTCCTTTTTCTTCTTACTGGAGTATGCTATGAACCTTCGCCTAATATAAGCTTTAGCAGCTTCCCAGACGGTGCCTACTCTATCTGTTGTACCAGTATTCTCCAAGAAGAAATATTTAAGCTCTTCCTCTATTTGACTACTAAATACAGGGTCCTGGAGCAGAGATACATTCATCCTCACCTACTTCCCTTGCCGCCACCTTGTCCCAATACTAGGCCTAGATGCACTATTGCATGATCAAGTCTCTGCTAATCAAGAAATAGTCTATCCTACTATGTGATTTATGTTTATGAGAATAAAATCTATATTGTCTGTCTTTTGGATTAACCAGCCTCCATATATCAGTCAACCCTACATCCTCCATAAGCATGTCAATGGCTAATCTATCCTTAGGTATATTACTACAGAAAGTGGTTTTATCTAATGCTCTATCTAGTACTTGATTCAAATCTCCAGCTATAATTGTATACCCATTAATCGTATTCCCAATCACTTTGTTAATTATGAAAGAAACCCGGGTCCTCTACGTTTGGAGCATAGATATTGCATAGATTAATCTTAACCCTGTTAATCTTTGCTTCCACATATATTACTCTCCCCTCTTCATCCTTTTGCTCATTTAAAAGAAGAAAATTGAGCTATGACAGATCTGACCAACCCAGTCTCTTTTTAATTTAGCAGCCTCAGACTCAATCAAATGAGTCTCCTCTATACACGCAATGTGGACTTGTTGAGACTTAAGGTATGATAAACATTTATTTTTCTTAATGGGGTTTTGTTATCCATTAACATTCCAGGACACTATCCTTATGCAATTACTCATATTTTAAGATAAAGATGGATTTGGCATATGGCCATTCTCCACACATGTTCAAGGCTAGACCCATAGGCCAAAAGGTTATTCACAGAATGCAGGTGATTAACACAAAACAGAAGAAAATAAAAGGGGGGTGCTGCCCAGCTGCCATACAAATGCAATAACATGTAATAAACTACACAAAGAACATCTTTAGAACAAGGAAAACCAAAAATAATCCCATACCCGACCCCTCCAACCCCTCTCTCTTCTTTGAGAGACCCTCCACAAAAACGGTCCATGAGGCACACTGAATTGGTCAACATCAGAACCTCACCCTACCCGTCAAAGCATTCATTTCTTAAAAGCAAAAGAAACATGCACTTCATAAACCCCTATTTAACTAGGCCTATCTGTTTACTGATTTGATCAAGAAATAAGGAATATCCATGGCCGTAGTAGCCTAAAACATTTAACTCACTGTCCTTGGCAGAATATCCATTTGTCGAAGAAAAAAGAACAAAAAAAGAGAGAGAAACAAATGGGCCTGAAGGACAAGAAAAAAAGGGGAAACGGGTAGCCTCTCCTAGCGTCACTGTCCACTGTTAATTCCCGCTTTCCTGCAAATAAACTCACATCCCTGGTCAGTCCCCATCTGTAGCTGTTGGCTCCTGCTCATCCAACCTGCCCCGTGAATTCCACTCCTCTGAGTTTTCGTTGAGAAAAACCATGGCCTCTCTGTTGTCGGTGAACTTCATCCTTTTCCCTCGCCATGTAAAGCGCAGCTCCGCTGGATATGCTAGTGTGAAGCGCACGTCGAGTTCCTGTAGCCGGCCCCGCACCTCCTTAAACTTTCTTCTCTTCTCTGCCGTCTCTCTCGTCATGTCTGGGAAGAATGACAGCTTGCAACCTTTCCAAATGACTTCTTCTTATTCCTGTACTTCTGCATTGCAGCCGCCAGCACCTTTTCCTGCTCCAGGAAACTCAGAAAACGAATTATGATTGGTCTTGGTGGTTGATTTTCTCCCGGTATTGGAGCAGGGGCACGATGTACTCGTTGTAGCTGTGACCCATCAAGTTCGACCCCCAGAGCTTCGGAAATAAAGGTCTTGATACATACTGACGGGCAGTTTTATCCACTTGTATGTGGAGGTCCTGATTTTCATCCTCCAGCTGAGAGATTCGGCTTTCTGCTTTCTGTTCGTAGACCAACATTGGCGCTCTTAATTTCCAAAATATCGGCTTGCAATTTTGTCAGGAGCTTCCCAACTCTTCCCATCTCTTCCATGGCTTTCTGCAAGGACTGTTGCATAGATGTTAGCGCATTGTCACTCTCTCCTTTGCTAGCCCCCGCATTGGCCGTTAGCTTGCCAGTAGCCCTTTCAGTATTTATCTTAGACGACGCCATAATGCTCAACTTCCGGTCAATTATATGTTAAAACCGTGTTATTATGACTTTAAGACAAAAAGTATGCTCACAGATAGTTAGCGAATTTCGGGTAGTTTTGGTGGGTATATGGGTGAGCTCCCACCATGCGACCATCTTGCTCTGTGATCTCACGTGACTCCCATCTCTCCCTTTTTTGTATTCTTGGTAAGAACATCCTCCAGATATTGCTTTTAATCAGCTAAAACTTCTTAAGATCCTGCTCTTCTGTGCTAGAAGATGTATTTTATTAAAGTGGGTGTCAGAGGAACCCCCTAGCATTGCACAGTGGATAAGCAGTGTAATGGAATTCATGTCCCTCGAAGCCCTTAGCTTTTATTTGAGAGAGGAACCGTTTCAGTTTCATAAAGTATGGGGTCCATTAAGAACTTCCTATGGGCCTGATTGTCTGCGTACAATAACAGGAGAGCTGTATAGGTTGGCTTGGGGAGAACAGATCTTTGGTGTGTAATTTTATGTGTGTGCATTCCTGATTTGTATTGTATAATGAACGATTGTACCTTCATGTGGAACTGTCATACTCTGTAAATCTGTCAATGTTCAATAAAAGAAAGAAAGGAGATTTCATGGCAAACCGCAACAAACCTCTGACCATCACAGCCCTTGGAGGGCAAGCTGCTCGCAACTCTGACAAAAGCTGTCACGTGGCTACCCACGATGTACAGTAGTGAAGAACATTGATACTTTTAGCTTTAGCTAGAGCTTAGTGACATGCAGTCTACCTGCAAAAGTGAGAAGATGAACAATTGTCACTGGACAATATAGGTTAGCTGGGGTCACAGTTGACTTTGTTATCATAAAAACTTGACCTGCGCATGCGCAAGATGGAGACATTCAGTGCTTCAAGCACCGACTCTGGCCGTCAGGAAGGATGAAATATAAATCATGTTTACTTTAAACACAGTTTAAACACAAATTATGCACTTTAATATTATGATTAATGAATTAAAATGTGCCATACACTCTTCCTTGCCTCATTGTCAGCCATGCTTTCTGAAAAAAGGGTGTGGCTCAACTGCAGCCCACTTTAGACTACGTTGAACACTGTGATTGACTTGTACATCCAATTAAATAAGTTGACATTAACCATAGGTGCAGACATCCTAGAAAAGTTACATCCATTGGAATGGTTGGGGGATTTGAATGGGCTACACCTTCAATCAATCCTATAAGTAAACCAAAGTTCTGCTAAGCTTTATAGATTTTCAAAGCATAATTATAATAATTAAAATGTTTAATTAGGGAATTAGGACCCAAGCCACGGAAAATGCGAGGCCAGGGTCCTAGCAATTTCAGTACCCAAGCATGAAAGTGCCATTATTGTTATTATTAGGGCCCGAGCACTGACAAGTCAGTGAGGGACCTATTGCTTTTGCCAAAATTATTATTATTATTATTATTAGGGCCCGAGCGGCGACTGCAAGCCGCCTGGCGAAAGCCCTATTGAATTTCTTTCCTGCCCCAACGTGCAAGTGACCCCAAAGTGCAAGTGACCCCAAAGTAATCAAGTAATCAAGTAATCATGTGGTATGGAAGACCCCCGGGGAAAAATGTTATATTGAAATTGTAATGTTTATTATTAGGGCCCGAGCGGCGACTGCAAGTCTCCTGGCGAAAGCCCTATTGAAATTCGTTCATGCCCCAACGTGCAAGTGACCCCAAAGTAATCAAGTAATCAAGTAATCATGTGGTATGGAAGACCCCCGGGGAAAAATGCTAAATTGAAATTGTAATGTTTATTATTATTATTATTATTCTTCCGACATTTCGTGCCCCAATTTCGCCCCTTTCCCAAATGCGAAAATGCTTATACTTTTGCACGGACGTCCGGCCTCATCCGAAATTCGATATTTTTGGGTGGTCGCACATGGTCGACGCAGAATGGCGGAATAGCGCCCCCTACAAAGTCCAAAAATGCCCATAGGGAATTTTGCTAACTTTGTCCTATGCTCACAAAATTCGGTACACATATGTATTATACCCACATATGCAAAAAAGCCTCTTGACCTCATGACCTCAACCCAACAGGAAGTCGGCCATTTTGGTTTTGATTTTTCCCGCCTAAAATTAACTCCTCCCACAGCGTTCGCCCGATCAAGTTCAAATTAGGTACGCAACATATCCAGACCTAGCTGAGCTTATGTTGTGCTCTGCGCATCCGTCGGTCAAAGGGTGTGTCTTCCAGGGCTCAACTAACTTTGGCGTGCTCGCCATGTACATACGAGTGGCTCTCACGCCCACATACTTCATCCAATCAGCTTCAAACTTGCTGGACATGATGATGGCTCCGCCCTGAACGTCCCGATATATTAACTTCCCACGTAACTCATAGCGCCCCCTGGTGGTAACAGGAAGTTAACTAAGATTCATTAAAATTACATACTTTGCCCCATCAACTTCATTCAGAACCAGTTGGTGAAGCTACATTATGAAGACTGTGAAGCTAAGTAATGGCATCCGAGTGGCGACGCGGCGACCATCAATTCCTCGCCATGAAAATACGTTTGGCTTTTTGATGGCTTTATTGAACTCGTATCATCATGAAAATTGGTACACAGGTCCAGGGTGCCGACCTCAACCTCTCCATTCGCTCATGGGCTTTCTCACTCGTGTCGCCCCCTAGTGGAAACAGGAAGTGCCATATTTTACATCATCATTGTGCGATTTCCACAAAACTTCACATGTGTAATCACTGTCCCACCCTGAACGCAACCGCTTGTGTTTTGTTACACTCTACTGCCCCCTGGTGGATGAACCATCAACCTCTCATAACTCCTTCATGCTTTGTCCAATTCACTCCAAACTTCACATGACTGATGAGTGGCCACCCTGAACACACCAGACCATATGTGTAACTACCTGTGACTGCCCCCTACTGGATGAACGAAACATTGCATTTTTGGCCTCCTTCCAGGTTTTTTCTCACTTTCTGCTTCACGCCACAGCCCCGCCATGCCTCAGGCCCCGCGGTGGCATGGGTGAGCGAGGGCCCGCCATCGCCGCTTGCGGCTTTAATTATTATTATTATTTTTCACGTTCTTATGCTGCGTAATGAATCGCATTTTTGGCGGCTTGAACATACATGAAATTCTGCACACACGTCACAGCTGGTGAAAATGTATTTAATTCGACGTGATTGGACGCAATCGTGGTAAGGGGACTCGCTAGCGCCCCCAAACGTCGGGTCATGTGACCTCTCGGATCTGCATGAAATTGCAATATGTCATAGCTGTCTTGGGGAAATTCATTTTGTGGAATTTTTTTACCAAACAGGAAGTCGACCACGCTGCGTGGCGTGCACCGATTTTCATATTTCCAACGCCGTTTTGAGGACATTATGATGTTCACAGAATCATGAAACCTGCCACGTAGGTTTCAAATCATGAGCTCTTTCATCTGATACCACATTTGCCCAACATTTTGCCCCAACAGCTCAGTAGCGCCCCCTAATGCCTTTTCCCACTTAGTATGTACTGACAAACTCTAAAACTCACCAAATTGGACACACTCGTCGAGGCTCACCAATAGTGTTTTTTGGTATAAGCGCAACCTTTTCAGAGCCAAGATGACTCTACCATCTAGAACATTAAAAGTTGAAGCCCCGCCTTCTACATGCACGTACATGAACGAAAATTTAGGATTCATATATATCATGACCAGACGCACAAAAAAGCCTCTTGGACCCATACCCTAAGTCCAACAGGAAGTCGGCCATGTTGGATCACAGGTGCATTTTCTCTGCCATTTTCCCCATTTCCAGGCCTCGAACTTTAACAACCTCCTCCTACAGTTTTGACTCCAGAGACTTCAGATTGGAACTGTATCATCCTCAGACCTTGATGATGTAAACTTGACAACAGATTTTACCTACGTTATACCAGGTGGGCGTGGCAGTCGTTTGTTTGTATAAACAAACAACTCCTTATAACTCCTCCATACATTGTCGGATGTTAATACATGCAGTGCGTGAAATGTCACGCCTGGTGAAGCCATTTCAATTTCAACATCATCGGCCGTGGATGTGGCAAGAGGTCTCCATAGCGCCCCCTAACAGCAGGTCATGTGACCACAAACTTTGTCTGATCTCCAGGAAATTTACAGGACTCATAGCACTCATGGGTAAACCCCCAAATTAATTTTTTCAACATTTTCGCTCTAACAGGAAGTCGGTTATTGTGCGTTTCCTGCGTCACCTTTCCGTTTTTCCCACATAGTTTAGAGGACTTTCCCGTCTTAACAGAATCACCAAATTGCCCACATAGGTTCAAACTCAGGAGCACTTTAATTTGAGACCATAACTGCCCTTGGGCTTGGCACAACAGCTCAATAGCGCCCCCTAATGCCTTTATCCATTTTGTACATTTTCACAAACTCCTACACTCACCAAATTGTACACATACGTCAACAGTCACACATATTGACTACTGACAAAGTTTGGGATTTTTAAGTGCAAAGATGACTCCACAGCGCCCCCTGGAAGATTTCAAAGTTTAAGCCCTTTGAGCCTTCCACATTGACATAGAGAAATGAAATCGACAAGGCCTATGTATTATGTCCAGACCCACAAAAAAGCCACTTGGAACCATACCCTAAGTCCAACAGGAAGTCGGCCATCCAGGCAAAAATGTTCAATCTGGATGATTTTTATTATTATTATTATAGTTTTACGCCTTTTTGACAGCCTAAACATGCCCCAAAACTCACCAAAACTTGCAATCATGTCCGATCCGGCAAAAAATTTGATATTTTAAGGATCGCGGAAATGGCCGATGCAAAATGGATTAATAGCGCCCCCTAGAAAATTTAAAAAATCAAGCCCCTCGACTCAGATTGACGTATACAAACAAAATTCGGTAAACACATGTATCGTGTCCAGACGCACAAAAGAGCCTCTTGGACCCATTTCCTAAGTCCAACAGGAAGTCGGCCATCCAAGCAAAAATGCTCAATCTTGCTGATTTTTTGGCCCTTCACCCACATTCCTTTGTGCTGAGAAGTCACCCACACTCATTTGTGGTCTTAGTTTGCCATCTAGTGGAGACGTTAACCCCATCACACAATGTTCACTTAAAGGCACAGGAGCAAAGACATCTACATGTCACTTTTCACAGCCCTGCGACTGCCGCACGCGCCGACGTGCACGTACAGCGTTACAGTTGGGGGGGTAAACTGGGGGGTGCGAGGGCCCTTCGAAACTGCTTGCAGTTTTAATTATTATTATAATTATTATTATTATTATCATAATTATCATTGTTATTATAGTACGCCATTGCATTTTTGAGGAGCTCAAATTGTTTGAATAGTTTTGCACTTTTAGTTTTTGGGATTCAAACATTCCTCTCCATTGATTTTCCATTTTCCATTTTAATTTAAAAGAAAATATATAAAAACACTATGAAAGAAAGAAGAAACATAAATGTTCTTAAACATTTGTTGATGTTGGAATGTGTCGGTGAAAGTATGGATGAGTAAAAATAAATAGAAAAATGCAGTTTCTGCAGAAACTGCATTTTCATAAAAATGTCTGATTAACAATAGTATGCTTTTAATAATTTTTCCTTGAAACTTTAATGTGGATAATAGACTTGTATGTCATGGTGACTGTTGGCAGTGGAGTACCTTTCTTGTGCTTCCAGACTTGTAGTAGCTGATCTTGTACTTGAGGTCATCTTTGAGAATATCTCTGATTGTGAGTTGCCTCCCTTGTTTATGGATACTGGTCACAGGATCACTGATCATCACAGTCACATTGCTCTCCTCTACAACCTCCACACTGAACTTGACTGCACTGATCTTACCTGACAGAGAAGAAAACACAGTGGAGTTCAAACTACGTGGCAAGATTATTATTTATAAAAACTGAAAGTGTTTTATTCATAAAGCTGAAAGATGTGAGTTGGTTTTTAGTGGCACCATTAAACAGATTGTGGTGCTGTGTGGGTATATCCCAAACTGCTTTTAAATGGATTTCCTCATGTTGTAATTGTGGTACATGATTTTGGACGCACATCATTCATAAAATTGCATCTCTTCCACAAAGATGCAGATGATACTCAGTTGTACCTCTATGTTATGCCCGCCAACTATTAGATGCCTTTTAGACTATATCTAAAAATGTCCCTTATGACGCATTAATACATTTTTGGGGCATTTGTGGGCAGCAGGCCATCTTGTAAACACATATAACATACTGTCATTTTATGAAGTAATTATGACAAATATTTTAGCATACTATTGTCTTATTGCGTAGTGACATTAGCATCCATCTGGAGTTGTGTTTCTGGCCACCAGACAAATGTAAGTCATCTTCTAACTCTGGTTTAGTCTTCATCAACTCCTGAGAAAGATATATGTCTTATTGTAACTGTTAAATGCTCCATCATGTTCACCAGCTGCAGTTTAATGTTGGGTAAGTAGTGTACAACGTTATGTGCTTAATAAAAAATGTTTTTAAATAAATTTAAAAAACTGAAAAAAACTAAAAATGCTATGTAGGGCAGAGGTGAACTATGTAAATAACTATGTGGATTCATCACTATATAGGCAACAGTTTTCACATTACACGTGGTCATTTGATCATGTTTTAATAGAAAAATATTAATTAATTATGAATTAATTTAAAACTTAATACTACTAGGGCAGAAATCTGGGTTATTGGCAAAAATCTTTGTTATGGGGTCTCTATATCAATCAATTTGTGTGTGTGTGTGTGTGTATGTGTGTGTTACCTACTCTCTTCATAAGGGTTGATGTGTGGGGAATAAGTGTGAGGGGACTCGTCTTGGTAATCGTCATAGTCCATGGTAGCAGCTTCTGTTTTGATGTCAGCAGAGTACAGCCTGTCAAAATAGGAATACATCAATATGGATTGGAGAGCAAGCAATATGATACACATATACTTTTTAAAGACGTTAGAGTCATTGGTATAAAATGAGGACAAAAAATTAAATCAAAGTTCTTTGGTCAAAATGGAAATCAGACAGTGTGTTTTGTGTGAACGCCATTCATGAGAGTCCATTTTGTTGTGGTTTCTTCCTGTTGTTTTGCACTTTCCCAGACCACCAAGCCAAACCAGTCAGCCTACTGAAACTAAAAATATTTATAAAGACAATAAATGGATAATGGATAAAATATTGAAGTGCTCCAAATATTTTTTTCTGATGTTTGAGCATGATAATACCATTAATGATTATACATCACAGAGAAACTAAAGTCAATTGCCCATATTCTATAAGACCTTACAAATAAAATTTCATGGTCATTCCAGATGTCTTAATATTGAACAAAAGATAATCAACTGTGCCATAACAGGAAGTGTAAATGAGGCAAAGCAAGGTAAAAACAAGTTTTGGGAGAATGAACCTCCTCTATGACACAGGGATTAATTACACAAATACCAAATCCAGCATTCACTTTGACTGTTATCAGCCTATTGAATAGGTGTTACCATAACACATCTGTGCCAAATGTATGTTCTACTGGGGACCTAAGTCTTTCAGTGAACCGATGCTGGTGGAGCCCAGTAGGTGCAGATTAGGCCTGTTATCAGGTATGTGCTGTCATGTGACTGTCAAGATTCTCTGTAAAAACAAACACAACATCTGTCATTCCTTTTATTCTCAGTTGAAATTGCAAAATGTTATTTTTTAGTCTTGCCATTAAAATGGATTTTGATAATTACTTTGCAAACCGAAAGAAGTGCAACTATGGTGGTAGGTTAATTTAGTGATATGAGGAGTAAAGTTCACACAGGCACTTTGGGCAGCTGAGGCAGAGTCCTGCACGGTTTTGTAAACCCGCCCATACCCACTGTGCTTAAAACCACACCCAACCCGTTATCAGAAAAGCATCACAAATTATATTCACTTAAAATCAGTCTACTGGTAGGGATACAAAAAAAACCTCTACTATTCTCTTTCGCAACTCCATTTCAACGACAACAGGGTAAGTGGATGTGATTTTTTAAATGAAAGCAAGAGTTCTTGCAATTGATTTACTGATCACTGTTTCCCAACCTGATTTAAATTGATCTAAACTACTGTCCTGTTTGAAAACATTTAGTTATGTAACGTAAATAATCTCAAACAATTATACACCTGCAGCACAAATACGTAAACTTTGTGACTTTAACTGCGAGAACAATATTATAAATTACAAAGACTTATTCAATTTTTATGCTATGAATTACTTACCAGCTACTAAACAAGTAAGGTGGACCTTATTACCATTGGGCCTGTTTAATCAAATTGACATAATTAAAATGAACATTTTACCACAATTATCTTTTCTCTTTCAGTACCTATAGAAATATCCTCAAAACTATTTACTGAGTCAATGAGAATGTTTTCTGGATAAACGGAAAAAATTTGATTTAAACCAACTGGACCCTTCAGACATTACTAGGTGTGTGGTGGCTGCTTCAGTTGGTTAGTAATTTTGGTTACTCTTTCTTTACAGACATTTTCATATAAATACATATATATATATTATATATATTTATATATTATATATATATAATATATATATATATATTTATATATTATATATATATATATTCATATATTACACTTTATTTCATTAGACAGGTTTTTGTTTTGTAATTTGGGTGCACACAATTTAGTTAACGGTCTTCTTGCTGTGAGTAATTACTTTCTTGGTTCTCCTGAGCTCCTGGCAAAGGGCCGGAAAGGGAGCCTCCTATGGACTGTCTGTGGGAAGTGGGAAGCACCCATCTTGAAGATGGGGAACAGGGGAAGGCTGGAAAAACACCAGAGCCTAAAGTTTTGTTTGCTTTGTTAATGGACTATTTATTTTGAAATATTATTTAATTTCTTGGTGAGTTAACTTAGTTAGTTAGTTAGTTTAGTTTATTATAGATTATGTGATGGTTTAATTGTTAGTCAGTGTCCCCCTTTCGTGTCTGTGTTGGACTAGTCCACTTGTGTTTGTGTGTATATAACCCCTTAGTTAGGTTAGTTTTGATTGTGTTGCCTTACGTTGAAGCCTTAGTTTCATTCTTGTTTATTTGACCTCAGGTTTTTGGGTCCAGTTTTGTTCTTTCTCTAGTTGTTTGATAAGTACTTTTGTAACCTTTTTGGATTTTTGGTATACTTTAATTAAAAATGTTTATTGCTTGGACAAGGTGACAGAAATCAATATTCACTGCAAAAAGACAACCTAAATTGCTGGACAAAAATACCCTTAGATATTTGGGTTGGTGAATGTTACAAATTGAAATTGGAAAGATTGTAAACCTGCCCAGATGGATCGGAGATATAAACATTTGTCCTATAAAGGTATCACAACATACTGTCTCATCTCTGATAAAGGGGGATAGCATAGTTTAAAAAAAAAAAAAAAAAAAAAAAAAAAACATTACTTAGAAAAACAAGACTTCTTCAGATACCTTCAGGTTAGAGCCCACTTTAATAGTAAAATAAACAACAGAGTACAAACAAAGTATATAACATAGATCTGATTAATATCTTGATCGATGCATATAATTCTAAGCTCAACAGAAAACTGATTGCTGGAATTTATTCATGTTTAGTGAATAATGGGATTTCTACACTTTATTTACTTTACTTCAATCTTAATGGGAGAAAAGTTACCATCTCAGAAGAGGATTGGCTGAATATTTGTAAAACCCAACTGAACACTTCAAGTTCAGGTCATTGGAGGTAATTTACATGGATTCATCACCCCGAAAATAAAACAACTTCAGAATGGTCAGCCAAGATTAGGACAATGCTGGAGGGAATGTGGAAATACCCTGGCAGATCACTTCCACATCTTCTGGGACTGCCCAACTATCCAACGTTACTGGCTGGAATATGGAGCCATGACGCAAGAAATAAAAGAAAAAACTTTGAAACTTTGTTTGAAAGCGTACAAAAGATTTGAAACTTTGAAACTAAGTTTTGAAGGTGTATATAGTGTTTTGATAGACTGAAAAAAATTCAAATCTCTGAAAACATTATTTTGTATTTGAATTTTCATTTCAAATCTCTGCAACTTTTCTTTTTTTTTTTCTTTTCATTCTTCACAACTACAGCACTGTTTTTACAGTGTTTCCACCACACATTTTCAGAGTTTCAAATGTGGCACTGTTCTCCCACAGTATAATTTTGTTATCCAATTTTGAAACCTTATAAATGGTGAGTTTCAGATCTGCTTTTCAGAGTTTCAAATCTTTTTTTTTTCAGAGTTTCAGATCTGTTTTTCAGAGTTTCAGATCTGTTTTTCAGAGTTTCAAATCTTTTTTGCAGAGTTAAATTTTTTTTTCTCCAGAGTTACAGATCTATTTTTTCAGTTTCAGATTTTGTTTCAGTTTCAGATCTGTTTTTTCAGAGTTTCATATATTTTTTTCAGTTTCATTTCTGTTTTTCAGAGTTTTAGATCTTTTTTTTACAGAGTTTCAGATCTTTTTTTCAGTTTCTAATCTTTTCAGAGTTTTTTTTTTCAGATCACCATTTACAAGGTTTCAAAACTGGATAACAAAATTAGATAAGATAACAAATTTGAAACTCTGAAAATGTGTGGTTTAAACACTGTAAAAACAGCTAACTTAATCACTGAACGTATGTATGGACACATTTTCCAGTTATTGGAGGAAATGGACAACTCTCTTTGATGCAGTGGCTCCTCAACATGATAACTTGTAATTAATAGAGATGTATGAATGTATGTATAGATATGGCTGTACATAAGAATGTACGTAATGTAATGTGTATGTATACATGTATGTGCCTAGATAGATATGTATGTATGTATGTATGTATGTATGTATGTATATATATATTTATAGTATAAGAGGAAATGTTTTTTTTGTGAACAACTTTTTTTATTGAACCACTGCAGGAGAGATATACAGTTGCATCCATACAATTGTTATAAACACCCCCCCCCCCCCCCCCCCCTCCCAGCAAGAGATTGGATCGCATGTAATGGCGGTGTAATACCCGGCCCCAAAAGGCCTGAACAGAGGGACATTCCCACATCATGTGTCTGTAACATCCTATTGTGTTAGGTTGGCACATACTACAGTTTGGACTTGGTATCAGTTTCATGCGAAACCTAGTGACAGATGTATAATAAAGTCTGTGACATACGAAGCCCCTGGAGGTAAGAGAGTGTATCCAGTCTATCAGAGGGTGTATGGGAAGCCTCGCCCCCAGTGGCACACCATGTGCTTTAAGTGCTGATCTTATTTGCAAATAAAAAAAGAAGGAAGAGTCCTGTAGGTCAAAGCGGTCCTTCAGATCCTGATAACTAAGCATGCCCTTGCAATCATACAAGTCCACAACAACATTAATACCTTTCAAAGACCATGGTTTAAAGTCCAGTGGCTTGTTTCCAATCAGTACATTCATGTTGTGCCACAAGGGGGCATCATTGTGCCACTTCAAGTTCTCCTTCAAGTCTTTCTCAACAACCCTGAAATTCCTGATTGTGTTGGCAATAACGGGGCCACAGTGCAACATACAGTGTTTATCTTTTATGCCAGAAAATAAAATGAGATTCTTCTCTAAAGATTTCCATGAGACACATGAGCGGCCGTCGAACCAAGCCATGACAGGACGTAGCTGAAAGGATTGATGATACACTTTGAAATTTGGGAGGGTGAGCCCATCCTGATCTTTGGGTCTCTGTAGCACAGAAAAGTTTTGGATGGCCGTTATTCCAAATATATCTACGTAGCAGTTTATTGATTTTAACCAGGTAGTCTGGAGACGGAGAGCGCGGAATCATCATACTCAAGAAGTTAAGGCGAGGCAAAACATTCATTTTAATAACAGATAGACGCATAGGCATGAAGCCTGGTCCAATTTGCAAGATCACGTTCAACTTCCTTAAAACAAATTTCATAATTGCTCTTAACTATTTTCTGGAGCAAAGGGTGTATCTGTATGCCCAAGTATGTGATTTGAGTTACTATGGGGATCTGGCTTGATATTTTGATCTTAAAGCCTGACTGCTGTTTGAAATCCTAAAAAGCCGCTAATAGAGAGCTAACAGAGTTTTCTATGTCCGTCATGTATATGAGGACGTCGTCCGCAAAGGCCGACAGGGTGTGAGATGTCTGTCTAATTTGGATAGGGGACATGACAGAATTTTGCCTCAGGTGCTGTGTAAGCGGTTCAAGAGAAATGTGAACAGACTCCAGAGAACAGAGACCGCAGCCCTGTCTCGTACCACGGAAAATGGGAAAGGGGTTAGAGTTCAATCCGTTTGTGTTGACCATGGCCGAGGGGTTAGCATACAGAACCTGTATTCTTGATAAAAGCTTCACCTAGTTGAAATTTTCGCAATACAGCCCATAAATATTGCCACTCAACTCTATCAAAAGCTTTGGCAGCGTCGAGTGACAGAATCACGCATGACACCTGAAGCTGTTTAGATTCTTTGATTACGTGCATTAAACGCCTAATATTGTCAGCAGCAAGATGACCCTTCATAAACCCAGCTTGGTCAGTGTGAATTAGTTTATCCATATAACACTCCAGGCATAACTAGCAACTTTCAGATCCGAATTTATCAGAGATGTAATTAGAGCATTGTAATGGGTCCTTGCCCTTCTTTGGGAACAGTGAAATTAAAGCTACATTGGTGTGTTTGTGAAAGGCACCCTTTTCTAAGGCAGTCTGAATGGAGCTCAGAAGAACCGGTCCAAGGAGGAGAGGAGGAGATTTCCCTCTTAATATTTTACCCAGTGCAATTTTCAATTCCTGCAAAGTTACCTGGTGGCCCAAGTCTGCTGCCTCTTCTCCCTGTAGGGTGGGCAGATCCACCCGTTGCAGAAAATTGTTATACACTTCTGAGTCGAAAATGCCAGGCGACTTGTATAAGTTCTCATAGTACGCCTGGAAGGTGTTATTTATATCTGCTGGACCAAAAAAATCCTAACAAGCAGAGTGAATATTTCATTACTAACTCCATTACTAATTATTCTATCAATATTTAGTGCAATGGTGTTCCTTACCTCTAACAGGATTCACTCGTTTTTCATTAAAAAAATACATGTTCAAAAAGATCTCAGTCCAGATGACACAAATGCATTGTAGGCTGATACATCTATCATGTTATAAAAGATGACCAATGGCCAGCACGCAGTCACGCCCCCCCCCCCCCCCCCCTTGTAGCATTGTAATCAAGGATCATGCTTGGTTTCTGGTCCTCTCTTTTGCTGATTTCAGCATTTTTGTGCAGAGTGCTCATAAGCACAACATGTTTTCCCTTTTTGGGGCAGTAAGACATCAGGGCTGTGGTGTCTGTGAAGGCAAACATTGAAGATTGAGGGGCCCTGTCCTTGATTACCAGCAGCTCAGCAGGGAGTTCAGCCCTGTTCTTTCGGACAGTTCCGACCATTGTGAGCTTTCTCTTTAGAAGCTCCTGACCCAAATTGTAGTTTTGAAAAAATTGTCACAGGTTATGTTGTGCCCCCTGAGACCTTGTGCCATGTCGAGCACAACCCTTGTGCCCTGATTCTTCTCTGGGGCTCCTCCAACCGGCTTCCCAGTGTAAACCTGCTTGTTCAGTGCATAGCTGGTGTTTGCATCACATGCTGCCCAGATTTTTATCCCATATTTAGCTGGTTTGGAGGGCATGTATTACCTAAATGGGCAGCTACCTCTGAATGCCACCAGCCTTTCATACACTGTGATATTAGGGCCTGGGTTGTAGAGTAGTGGAAGTTGCTCTACCCACTTGTCCCACACTGTCCTAATAGCTGCCAGCTTGTCTCTCTCCCATCTACCAGCCCTTGTCTCTCAATTATCAAATCGGATTACTCTGGAGAAAATGTGAAAAGTCTCCAGAGACATTGTGGCTCGAAATATAGCCCTGCCTGTCTCTGCATCCCACAGACTGGCTGTCGATTCATCCTTCGACTTATAAACCCCAGCCAGGATGAGGAGCCCCAAATACGCATCTAAATGTGTTTCCAGCTCCTTCCACTTCTCCCCAAAAACACGCCTCCCTTCTAGATTAGTCATTTCCAGAATGATTTTCTGTACTGAATCTGGCATGACCAGCTCAAAAGCTGACTTGGTGTCAGTCACATGACTCACTGCCATCCTAGTGGGCCCTGGCACTGTCTTTATTATGTTTTCTGCAGACAGTTTTGCCTGACGCATATTTGGGGATGAAGACCACTGTATTTCACCATTTTTTGACATGAATGTCTTGCTTGGAGGAATAGGAATAGCAATTCCCTCATCTGGTTCAAAATCAGAATCATTAGATTCAGAATTAAGCTCAAGATAGTCTTCGTTTTCAGACACATCCTCCTCTATTTCACTGTCCGTAACATATCAGGAGGGTTAAGAGCCCTCTCCAGACATAAGCATTTTCCCTCCAATTCTTTGATCTTAAGATTCCTAACCTTTTTTTCACAGATAAAACCCTTGCCATCCACACTAGCCTAGCATCCTCAACAGAGCCTGTATTGTCTTGGAGAAATGTGGACAATTTAGTTCTAAACTCAGAGATAAATGCAGTGTCATTTAGAAGAGAGGTGTTGAAGCGCCATGTCTGAGATTTGAAGCCCATGTGGCTGGGAGAAATCTAACAGGTATTGTGCAATCTTTCAAACCACTTGAAATCCTATATGGTTCGCACAACAAAATAAAACACTGCTGAGGTCCTAGAAATCAAATTATCAGTAAAAGTGTGGATACCACAAGGGAGCTCTAGAGTCTTCCGACCATTGTGCTTGCTGTTCACATGACCCCTTTTTGAAGTACAGCCCCCTGTGCACTGTGGACTTCTGTTTTGGATTTGTAATTATGCATTCTCAATGGTCACACAAGAGGAACTATTTCTTGAATATAAGGACACAAACAGGTGTGTATAAAAGTCTGTCAGTGAAGTCCAAAATGGCTCGTCCAGTGCATGGTCCTGGCTAGGGCTGCACGATTTGGTGACACAGCCATATTGCACTTATTGTGGGAAATATTGTGATTACGATTTCAGTTGGGATATAATAAACAAAATGATATGAAGAGTGTATCATTACTGATGATTTTGAGAATCTAAGCACCACTAGCAAGGTGAAGTCCAAAACACTGGAACCAAGTCCATTGATTAAGCTCCACAGCTTTCACAAGGTTAGTGTTGTGATAATTACTTTATGCTCCTCTCACAGGTCCTGCAAACACATTTGTAATTATGCTTTGTTTACAGACTGGTCTTCACTTGTCATCTCTTTATTAGTTAGCATTTTCACTGCAATGTGTTCATCACATCTTTTTCTTTGTGCTGTTTAAGGTTCTGATTGCCACGTGACATAGAGAGTTTCAGTTGCGATGTTTTACAGAGTATCTCTTTCTGCTCGATGTCACTGAGCTGATCCAAAATATTTCCATATAGCAGAGGTTGCTTTCTTTTTTTTTTTGGGGCCACCACTTCAGTGTCGTCCTACTCATTAGCATCCATTTGCATCTGGTCTGTGGTCTGCACTCTGGCAAGTCATGTGACCATGCACTGCATGCGCTTCAGTGACTAGACAGAGAGGAGGGCAGTCTGTGAAGTATCTCCGCTCATAGTGCGTAGATGACCAAACTTTCTCATGGACACATTTTGTAAATGTACGTAAATCGCAGTCTGTTTTGCTGTTACATAATTGCACAGGCTGACATCGCGATTGCGATTACATTAATCATGCAGCACTAGTCCTGGCTGTGCCATCCTCGTTCCTGAAGGGTTGCGGTCGCTGGTTTATTGATTGGCAATGGAGTCAACTCTGTCAGAAAGCAGCGGGGCACAAAAGTTATCCGCTCCTCCCTGAGGAAATCCTTCCTGCTTCAGGCAACATTGAGATTTATGGGTTGCAACAGAGATCTCTCTCTGGGATCCAGTGATTGTGTTTGGCTGAACAGTGAGCGGAGTCTCCAAACTCATTGGGGAAAAGTACACAATCACAGTTTTCTCGTCAGTAATTTCTTTTTTTAATATGGGCAATTTCTGCCCATATGTCTTGGTTTATTTCTACATGACGTCCTGTCACTGAGGTTGGTTGTGGAATGATTCTGAGGACATCTTCAAAGATATACCACAAAGTATCCTCACGGTTTGGCCAGAAAAGCAGTTTTGCCCCACTTTGTGTGACTTTTGCATGTCCATTGACCTCAATAATAGTCCCAGGATAAATGTCATCATCATATTTGATGACACACCACTGTCTAATGATTATACATGTCCATTCATTCCTAGTTGATTTCATCTTAATTTAAAACAATGGGCCAGATGCAAGAACCACTCGTACGCACAGATTCGTTCTTAAACCATGCGTACGAGTGATTTACGAGGATTTGCCGCATTCACCAATTTCCTTGTATTTTGGATTTTCTCTTAGGTAAGAAAATGTACGAGTGGTGCAGACCTGTCGTACCTCTCACGCACAACCAACCTGCAGTCCTCCAAAGCAATAAAACACGACTGTTACTGTCTAATTGTCTAATGGCAGTGTGCCAACGATATCATGTCTTTTGGGGGAACTCCATTTCTTTCGGGGGGGGGGGGGGGGTTTGACATCATATACTATAAGCAAGATATGATAATCACTTAATGAACACATAACACCTCCACACGGGTACCCTCATCTCCAGCTTCTTCTGCCTGCTTGCCCTGCGTTGTCATCCTGGGTGTTAGCAGGTCTGTGCTGACAGCAGTCCAGCAGCAGGTGTAACATCAGCAGTTGAGCTTCAGAATCAACTGACTTGGATTTTCTTTTTAACATGCTGACTACCACTTCACATAGAAATGAATAATGACGATCTGCAGGCTGAGCGATTATTATATTGTCAGTATTTTAGAGACCTCTGAGTAATGGGTGTGAACTACAGGGGATGTAGAGAAGGGGGGGAAAGTGTATACTATGTCCCGTTCATTAAATTGCACTTCTTAATCCATAATCATGATGACATTACTCTGTTTGTAAAGTTATTAGGCTATTTAGTATAAAGAAGTAGGTTATTTAACAATTTAGGCAGATATATCAGTCATTTAAATTGACAATAGAAACTATGATATAATGCAAGCGTACAATATAAATATTAGCGGCCGAAACTACAAAGCGACTTGTCCACAGTTACTTTTCCACAATATAAACTGACTATTTATTAATAACTGTTATTCATTTAATTGAAATATTGCTTATCTTAGTAATAGTTTAACTCCCTGGCTGATGACATCCTCTGGTATAATTCATGTTCAGTCATTTTTGTTTTTATTTCTGTAACGGTGCAACAGCTGAGACAGCGTTCACAGCACGGGTCATTTTTCCTCATTCTTTGTCTTTCTCAGGACCTTTAATTCCACTAACACTAAATAATAATCGGTGTTTCTGTTGATCTATTTCTGAGAGTAGGACCTCAGTCTGAGAGTTCGTAAAGTTCTTATTCTTAGTCTTTAGTGCCATTTTCATGAATGGAGCTTCTCCACAACCTGCCGGTCGTCTGACCTTATATGGTATTTTGGGGGCGTCATTCATGTTAATTTACTATTCTCGGGAACGCGCGTTCATTTAGAACAGGTGGGATTCATCATGTTTACGAAGGTCATTTACGACTGTTTCCTGGTGATACGAGTGTTTGGTGAATCAGACGTGGCTCACTCGTAAATTCCACCTCACGAGAAAAGTACGACAGATTTAAGAAGAAAAATACGAACATATTCTTGCATCTGGCCCATTGTGTGTTGTGGAATGTACACTCAAAAATCTGCTTAGTTGAGCAGAGACAGCTGATATCTCTGTAAATTACTTTTCCTGGTGTAAGAGTGATTATCCGATACAGACGCATTGTTGAGGGAACCACCAGGAGTCGTTTTGGCATCCTCTGTACAGCTTTGTCCACAGCTTCCTCGTCAACACAGAACAGCTGTACAGAGGTCCGGACATTCAGTAGATGGTCGTACAATTGCTTGGCATTTGCAATGTCTTTTCCCTCACTCACCAATCTGTCTGCTGTTCTTTTTTAAACACCACCCAACGCATCTGTAGGACCTTTATCATGTCCAGCTTCAAAAAAGCTCCACGTGCCAGAGTTACCTGCTGCTGAGAGGATGCGAAATGAACAGCCTGAATTTCTTTTCTTTTTCATGAGCTCACAGTAGTGGATGTATTACATTTGAATGTTGAATTGATTCATTGTGAAAACTCTCAGCTCATTCTGGAACATGTCAATCATATCTCCTAGAGAGCACGTTGTATATATTCTTATGCAATGACAATAATCTTACTCTTACTCCATCTCCTTTTTCACAGGCATACGGACTGGTTGTGATTCTTTCTCACTTTCTTTGTTTTTCTTCCTCTTTTTTCCCAGTTCAGTTGTCCACTAAACAAATTTCACTGGAGCCTCAGGATTATCGTTAGAGTTGAGCTGAAAGGCATTACTGCTGCATTCACCCAACATCACTTCTAGTCCTGGTGACTAGAAGTGATGTTATATATATATATATATATATATATATATATATATATATATATATATATATATATATATATATATATATATATATATATATATAATGTGTAGGAAGTAGCTTCATAAATTCCTGTAGTACAGTTAACAGTAACAAAAAATAGCAAAAAAAGAACAGTCAGTGAATAGCAGCAATTTCAGTCTGTATGGTATGTAGTGATAGTAATAATAATAGTGCTGGGGGGGGTTGGGGCAGTGGTGTAGTCCAGGGTATACGCGGGTATATGGCGTATACCCCTTTTATTTTTCAGTCAGCATTGCGTATACCCACTTCTAAATCTCCCCTGATGCGCACCATTCAGTAGTATCTGCGAGCCAAATTGCCCATATTTTTCCTAGGATGGTCAAGCCATGACCCACGCTACTCTGCCTCTAATTGGCTAGTACTCGCTGTCAATCTAATCAGTAAACTGATGAGCCAATCGGATGCAGGGAAGCGTGGGCCATGCCGAGGTAAATATTGCTAACAGACAAGTTTACTTTTACAAGTTTACTTGCATTTAGGATATGCAATGAACTGGTAAGTTTAGGTAGATTGCTAGTTTGGGTAACTTCTGAAACAGTGGACACAGAGAACAGTGCAATACAAATAATACAACATGTTGCCGGTGAGATGCAGAGCAAAATCGTCAGTAGCATTATAGCATCATCCTTAAATTAGCTGTCCTAATTGACGAGGCATCTTCTTTAAGTCACAAAGCAGTCATGACAGTTTCTATTAAAGCATCAATTCAAAAAGAAAGCACTTTTAAGTTTATCTGATTGATTTTGATGTGTGGAAGAGAATGATATGTGTGGTTTTTTTAATCTAAGGTGAAATATGAACAAGGATGCATTGTCAAATTCAGATCTGAAGTATTTTATTTAAATAAATGTTCAAAAAATAACTGAAACACCATGTTTGCATTCATGCAGGCTTGCCTGTGTGACCATTAATACCTATAAATTGCTCCTGATCAAGTCATGTTAATTTTATGATAGTGGCACATCTGGCCCACACTATCTGTTGCAAATCAGCTGTTCAAAGAGACAGTTTATAAAAGAAACTACTGACTTGCCAAATGAGAGAATAGGTGTCATTCCTTATTCCACAGTGTAGATGGACTAATAGTTCACTCAAAATGCATAGTGCTTCCGGTAACGTCATGACCAAGGCAACAGCCTGACTTCAAAGCTCCTGAGGAGAGTCTTTAAAAAACTAGCCAAAACGTAATTTTACTTTTCTTTTTAATTAAAAACAATCACACCAAGTAATCATTATGGCGAACCTTTGAAAAGAATCGGAAAAGAAGGCCAACAAACCACTGAAGGCGTCTAAATACCATCAAACTGATTCTGGGCTAAGTGAGGAAAGCGTGGCGGCAGTGCTAGCCAAGCTGCGCACGTTAAGGAAGGAGCACACTGAAGCTTCTAAGGATACCAAAGAATCCTTAACGAGGGTAGAAACTGCTCTTAGTGAGGTGGCGGACAGGACAACACAACTTGAACAACGAATGACAGACTATGAAGAGAGACTGGTGGACACGGAGGAATAAACTCGACGAAATGAAAGAGCCCTCCACCACCTGCTCCATCAAGAAGCTAGCGTGGCTGCCAATTGTGAGGATCTCGAATCGAGAGCGAGAAGGAACAACCTACGCATCTATGGAGTGAAAGAGAATGAAGAAAACAACAGCAACATGTTGGATTTCATAACCAACGCTCTCTAACCATGAAGCCGAAAGCTGAGGACCCCATCGTCCATCATCGTCCGACTTTTGGACTACAGGGATAAGGAGATGGTTATTCAAGAAGCGTGGAAACGTTGTGGAGGAGTGCCATATAAAGGTCAGAAAATATTCTTCGACCAAGACTACACTGCTGACACTCAGAAGAAACGCAAAAAAGTCAGGGACATAATAAAGCAACTGAAAGAGAAGAACATTAAAGCGCAATCGCCATTTCCAGCATCTAGATTCCCGCGTGAAGACCTTCGCAACCCTCGGGGATGCAGCTGAAACTCTCAAGGTCCTGGGTATCCATGTTGAATGTGATGAACGGGAAACTCTTCTCACTGAACTTTTACAGAACAACTGGACGAATACAGCACACAGGCATAACTTGATGACCAACGCAGACCTTAAAAGTTTTCTTCACAAAGACTAACACCTGTAAAGATATCAAGTGCAGTAAGTAGGTCTTGGTTAATTCAGGCAGGGTATGATTCATATCCTAGCTGTAAGATGGACACATTTTGGCTAGTGTATTCATAGAAAGCTATGGTAATATGTGTAAAAACAGACTCTCCTCATTGGAGGAGTTCTTGTGTCCACCCCCCCCCCCCCCTCCTGCAGCCTATAGGCCATAGCAAAGACGTTTGATTTGCGTATAGCCTCTCGCACATAGTGCACACCCCCGGAGAGACAGGTCACAACTCTCCGTCCTTGTTGAGACAGATGCGTTTTGAATCAGTCGGGCTTTTGGAAGTCAGTTCTTTCTTCCTGTTGATTGTGTGTTCTTGTTCTTTATATTGTTTGATTTTACATGTAAACGGTATATCTGTTTAGTCATATAAGGTGCATTATGTTTATATAGAAGAAAGGGTGTTTATTTTAAAAGTTATGAAGGGGTACAGACGTCTATATGAATAAGTTAAATATAGTCAGCTATAATGTCCATGGTTTGAACCATCCTATAAAACGGGAAAAAAATATTCAATCAGTTGAAAAAAACACATTGTTCAATTGCTCTGCTGCAAGAGACTCATTTAAATGAAAATGAACATGTGAAACTAAGAAGAGAATGGGTTAGTCTAGTGTACAGTGCTTCCCATGGAAAGAAAAGAGGGGTGGCCATTTTAATAAATAGATCTTTGGCTTTCAGTACTGAAAAGGTGGTACAGGACAAATTAGGAAGATTTGTAATGGTGGTGGGAAGTGTGGGGGAGCTTGAATTCTTGATTCTAAATGTTTATGCTCCAAATGAGCACGACCCAAGTTTTTTCAAAGAGCTGGCAAATACAATAACAGACAGCTCCAGAGGAATGTTGATAATAGGAGGAGACTTTAATGCAGTACAAGATGGAAAGATGGATAGGACGCCAATGGAAAAGGGACCTCCAAGCCCTAAAACACATACATTAAATAATTTCATTTCTGAATTAGGTCTTGTGTCTACAAGGAGACATGGAGCCCCAAGGGGAAAGACTTCAGTTTTTTCTCCAATGTGCATAACAGTTATTCTAGAATTGACTTTTTCTGTATTCCCCCACAATATATGTATAAGGTAATTGATTGTCATATTGAACCTATAACCTTAAGTGACCATGCTCCAGTAATGCTGAAACTACACTTAGGAACGCACCCTTTCTTCAAGTACTGGAGAATGAATTTATCAATACTGAATAACACTGAAAATGTTGAGGAGTTGAGGCAACATTTAAATGAATATCTTGAAACAAATGATAATGGATAAGTCAACCCTACAATACTATGGGAGGGAGCAATAGTAGTTATGAGAGGGAAAATAATACAGGTTTCATCCAAACTGAAGAGAAAGCGACTGGAGGAACAGCTGAGGCTAGAAAATAAAATAAAGTTGTTAGAGAAGCAACACAAGGGCACAGGTTCAAGCAATGTTATAACTGAACTTAAAGAAGCAAGAAAAACCTTAGATAAACTGTTATCACTGAAGGCAGAAGGAGCTCTAAGATTCACTAAACAGAGGTATTACGAGACTGGGAACAGAGCTAGCCGTCTTTTAGCTTTTCAACTTCGCAAAGCCCAAGCTAACCGAACTGTCGCTGAAGTAGTTCATCCAACAAAGGGTACAACAGTATCACACCCCAAAGAAGTGGTAGAGGCATTGGCAACATTCTATCACAATTTATATAAGGAACCCAGGTCACAAATGACAACCGATAACACCAACGTCTTCCTTAAAAATGTAAAGCTCGACACATTATCAGAGGAAGCATCATCACAAATGATATCACCCATAACAGATGTAGAAATAAGACATGCAATAAAGAGATTAAAAAATAATAAATCCCCAGGAGTTGGCGGCCTCTCTGGAGAATATTATAAGTGCTTAATTAACGACCTAACACCAGTGTTAACTGAGGTGTTTAGTTATGCCTCTCTGAGGGTAACCCTCCTGAGACCTGGTCACAGGCCATCATATCGGTGATACACAAGGAAGGAAAAGATCCAACACTATGTGAAGGATATAGACCAATTAGCCTGTTATGTAATGACCAGAAATTGTTGACAAGCATCTTAGCACAAAGAGTTCAGAGACATATTGGATCACTTATTAAGTCAGACCAAACAGGGTTTATTCCATGCAGACAGGGTGCTAATAATATAAGGAGAGCTTTAAACATAATTACCTATGCAAAGAAAAATAAACAGACGTCAATGCTTATAAGCTTTGATGCACAGAAGGCATTTGACGCTGTGAATTGGGAGTTTTTGTTTGAGACATTGTCTGGGATGGGCTTTCATTCAAAATGTATAAGGTGGGTAACAACTATATATAAACAGCCAAAAGCAAGAGTCAGAGTGAATGGATGCTGCTCGAAGTTCTTTGACCTGCAGCGAGGGGTGAGACAGGGAGATTGTCTTAGCCCCCTGCTTTTTGCCATAAACATTGAACCCTTGGCAGCATCTATAAGACAGAATAAGAATATAAAAGGGATAATGGATATGGGAAATACAGAACATAAAATATTATTATATGCGGATGACATTTTAACCTGCATAAGTGATGCTATTGTTTCTGTACCTGCTCTAATGAACACTCTTAAAGAGTATATACTCTGGATATCAGATTAACGAGTCCAAGTCTGAAGCTATGATGTTAAAGGGGCAGTGGCCTACACAATTAACAGGAAGACTTAATTTTCGCTGGTCACAAAGATTCAGATACTTGGGAATATTTCTCACTACTGATCTATCAAAAATGTTCACAGTCAATTATGAGAAGTTGATGAATTGTATAAAAGCAGATCTTATTAGATGGGAAATATTACCACTCTCTTTGATGGGAAGAGTGGAGACTATTCGAATGAATATCCTCCCCAGACTGCTTTTTCTTTTCCAATTTTTGCCTATTCTTGTCCCCTCAGCTACTTTCACCACTATAGAGAGATGGTTTTCTAAATTCATATGGCAAAGCAAACCCCCTAGACTTAAACTCAGAAGATTACTATGTACAAAAATCAATGGAGGCCTGAATTTACCTAATTTGAAACATTATTACTGGGCAGCCCAATTATGATCCATGGTTTCCTGGGTATCTCAAGAAAAAGATACTGTTTGGGTAGGAATGGAACAGTCCGAATGTCTAGATCAGTGGTCTCCAACCCTGCTCCTGGAGAGCTACTGCCCTGCATGTTTTAGGTATCTCCTCACTCTAACACACCTGATTCTAATAATCAACTCGTTATCAAGCCCTTTGACGAGCCTCAGCTGCTTGATAACGAGTTAGAGTGAGGAGATACCTAAAACATGCAGGGCAGTAGCTCTCCAGGAGCAGGGTTGGAGACCACTGGTCTAGATGTTCCATTGAACTCCCTTCCATTCCTTAACTTAGACACCGATAGGATGAAAAAGCTTACAAACATATGGGTTAAAAATAGTCTGAGAGTTTGGTCTACTGTAAGAAAAAAAATACAATCACCTATGACCATATCCAGAGCCATTAGCATAGCTAAAAATATAGAATTCACTCCAGCAAGACTAGATAAGGGTATTGAAAGATGGAAAGACAAGGGTTTGAAGGTCTTGGACCAATTATTTGAGCGAATTGTATTAAAGTCATTTGAACAAATTAAAGAAAAGTATGATTTAGCAACTGAAGACTTTTTCAGGTTCTTACAAATAAGAGACTATCTAAAGAAACATAAAGAATGGGAAGAGCTTTGTTCCCTACCATCTAAAACAGAGTATATTTTCATTTCAACTATACAGGGAACAGTGACAAAAAACATTCATAATCACATTTATATAAGGCACTACAAGAAAATCTGGGAGAAAATAACCTGGATATTAGAGAAAAATGGGAATTGGAGATGAATACAATAATATCTGACAAACAGTGGGAAACTTCATTTGAACAGGGGCATAAGGTAACAAATAGCCTCAATTGGAGGGAATATGGTTGGAAGCTGAGAATGAGATATTTTAGAACACCTCTGGTTACATCAAAGTGGAGTAATACTTCACCTGAGTGTTGGAGGGGTTGTGGCTTACTGGGGGACCACACACATATTATGGGATTGTCCAAAAGTATTAGAATATTGGAAAAATATACAAAGAGAAATAAAGCAATGCTTATCTGTAGACCTACCGATGGATCCAATACATTTTTTATTGGGCATAGTACCTGAGGACTTTCTGGAATATAGCCATACAAAACTGTTAAGGACAATTCTGCTAATTGCAAATAAAGTCATAACGGCCTCCTGGTTGAAGCCACAGCCCCCCACGATAGTCGATAGACTATCTAGACGATAGTTTTACAGCTAAAGTCAGAAGCATTCCTCAATAACTGGACCTCTATTGTGTTGCATCTCCACTTAATATAGCCTTATATATATATATATATATATACCTTTATCTTTGTTTTTGTTTTTGTGTCTTCTCTGCTGGAACCGGAAGACAGGTCCAGGAATAACAATGTATTAACCTATTGAAGGATGTCGATCAGTCTTTAAGTATTTGACCCTCGTGGGCTATGCCTTCAAACCATGGACTACCCGTCTGAACCCCCTAAGACTGACATAATTGGTATTCATCTTTATGCCATATAAGAATTTGTTTTGATGCACTGTATGACTGATGTGAAAACAAAATAAAAAGAAGTTCAAAAAAAAAAAAAAGTGCATGTCTCTCACTAGTCTGTGGGTCAGTATTGGTTTAGTAATTTCATAATCCTTCCTCCCTGAGATCAAGCAGGAGAAATTATGTGACAATGAGCAAATACTACTGACGGATTTTTGGGTAAACTAAATAGAGTAGTCTTACATGTCACTGTTACTAAAACAGGGCATTTTTCTGGGCTGCGTTAGAGAATTTAGCTTCCTGACAGCTTGGTGGATGAAGCTGTTTGTCTCATCGTTCTTGGTGATGAGACCCACCAGAGTTGTATCATCCGCAAACTTCACCATGTGATTGGTGCTGTAGGTTGGTGTGCAGTCGTGAGTAGGCATGGGCTGATAAAAAATTCTGACGGTATGATAACTAGGGCTGTAATCAACCAAAGAAAATCTTGGTCGACTGAAGTCCTGAAATTTCGACTAAAAGTAGACTGGGGGGGGGGGGGGGGGGGGGGGGGGGGATTAATTAGCTGCGCAGTACTTGGTAGCCTTGTCCGCCTAAATGAATTATTAAAAAAAAAAACATAAAAAACTAGTAGGCTATTTTGCAGTATATTAAATTGTTTTTGACCTAATTATTTTGCACTGAAATGACACACTCGTGTCTGTCGGCTCTGACAGCGTTGCATCACGTGCAACTGCTCAATATCATAACCTATGATTTCCGAAAATAGTACTATGTCAACTAGTCATATTAGCACAAGAACTGTTGAGGAATATGCAACATCATTTAGACAATTGTTTTTGTCATATGTTATAATAACTGACAGACACTATCATTTCAGCCGTTGGAGAGGCTGAACATAGGAGCTCAGCTTCATCTGTCTGGGGATGCTACTGTCGTTGTGGGCGGGTGCGCCTGCAGTTCTAAAACGATTATTAGAATAAAACATTGAAATATGCCGATTCTGATATGTTCATATAGCCTACTCAAAACAGACGGGTCAACATAACGCAGACAAGTTAGCATACCGTTTTTAGGTGATATGCCATGTTCAGACATCCCAACCTGCAGAAAGTCATTTCAGGGAGGTCCATTCCGGGGGGTGGGGTTACACTAGGTGTCTGTCCGGGGGCGGGAGCGGGGGGGGGGGTGCGATTGGTCTAATCAGCGGCAACACACAAGTTATTAGAACGCTTTGCTCTCACTCGCTGCATTTATAGTCACACAAACACACACACGCGCGCTGTCACTCACTGGTGCCCACTCTTGCTCGTTCACTCCACATTCCGGGAGAATACGTCTCATTTGCAGGCGTCAGTTATCTATTTTTGTAAAATGCTGCCACACTGCCGATGTGTTTGACATGGTAGAGGAGGACGCTCACAATTAAATAAATATTCAGCAAACCACCAGACCAAGGCCTTCTAGTACTTTCTTCAATCTGTCTCCATTGGGTTGGGCTTATCCAAAAAAAGTGAAAACAAGGGGGTTGTTCTGAAGACAGACTGTTACCTGTGAAACAGGGGTGCTCTGAAAACACCCCCATTAGCAATTGGTGCTTTCTAACCTGATGAAATTAACACAGAAAAAAATCGACCAATCAGAATTTTGGTTGACACAACTCTTGATATCATCTGACGCACTCCTCTGGAGGGACTTAATTTTTTTCTATTTGTTTCCACGTTTTTGATCGAGGGGATTCAGATGCATGGGTCAGGAGGCTGGGTCTCTGGATGCGTTTCTGGTATTCCTTTTTTTTTTTTTTTTGTGGGGTGTGACATGCAGCAAAGGACCTCTGGCTGGGATTCAAATCAGGGTCGGCTGCCTATGTGGCATGCGCTCTAACCACTCGCCCACCTGCGCGCCTGGTATTTCTTTTTTAGCAAAATCTTTTAATATTTGAATTTTCTGTATAATTTGGAATTTGCCTGTTTTATTTTTCTTTGTCCTGACCTCCATTGTCTGAAACAATCAAATCTGCTTGTCTGCCCTGCATTTCTCCTTTTGTACCACCTATTTCTGTTTTTCTGGAAATTTTCTGCCCTTTTCATAGGGTGGGCATCTCGCCGTGCCCTGTATTGCCGTTGCCTGTCTGCTGCTAACAGCTTCATCCTCCTAAAACAGAAATGATTAAATATACTTAACCTATCTGTCTAAAAACAGAATTTCATGTATTTTCCTCATATTATTATTATTATTATTTTTTAATTGAAATAGAGATTCCCTTCAATATCACAAAAACAGATTTGACCCATAATGAATCTGCTGTCCGTGTATTCTCAGCATTTTTACTAAATAATGACAGAAGAAAGCTTGCGTACTCCAGAAGTTTCCTGCCAAAGGAAGTGACATCACTTGGTGCAGGTCATACGTGTTTTTTGAAAGTCTTTGCAGTTTTTTATGCAGTTTTATAACAGAGGTAACAGAGTTGACAAGAACATTGGGACAGATACAAAAAAATGTATTACTGAAATTTGATATTATACCGAAAAAAGATATTCTAAACAACTGATTTTATAAATACAAGAAAACCTAAAAATTAGCCTGAATTATTTTATGTTAATTCAAATTGAATATGTGAATCAAGAGTCGAAGACAGTCAATAATGTGTGGGGTACTGTAAGAGTCATTTAGTTAATATTTGATGTATAAATTGTCCTTAAAATATTATATATTATTATTATTATACATTATTATCAGTGAAAGGTTAATGTAATTAGGGCCCGAGCGGCGACTGCAAGTCGCCTGGCGAAAGCCCTATTGAAATTCGTTCATGCCCCAACGTGCAAGTGACCCCAAAGTGCAAGTGACCCCAAAGTAATCAAGTAATCATGTGGTATGGAAGACCCCCGGGGAAAAATGCTATATTGAAATTGTAATGTTTATTATTATTATTATTATTATTATTATTATTAGGGCCCGAGCGGCGACTGCAAATCGCCTGGCGAAAGCCCTATTGAAATTCGTTCATGCCCCAACGTGCAAGTGACCCCAAAGTAATCAAGTAATCAAGTAATCATGTGGTATGGAAGACCCCCGGGGAAAAATGCTATATTGAAATTGTAATGTTTATTATTATTATTATTATTCTTCCGACATTTCGTGCCCCAATTTCGCCCCTTTCCCAAATGCGAAAATGCTAATACTTTTGCACGGACGTCCGGCCTCATCCGAAATTCGATATTTTTGGGTGGTCGCACATGGTCGACGCAGAATGGCGGAATAGCGCCCCCTACAAAGTCCAAAAATGCCCATAGGGAATTTTGCTAACTTTGTCCTATGCTCACAAAATTCGGTACACATATGTATTATACCCACATATGCAAAAAAGCCTCTTGACTTCATGACCTCAACCCAACAGGAACATTACATTAACTAGTCTACCCCCCCAAACTAAACTGGTCTTCTGGAACTTTTTAACTTTTTTGTTGTGATGTCTGTTCATAGTCAGATTATTGAACAGTCACACTGCAAGTTGATGTTAGTATGCTCCAAATATTTTACATCCAGTAACTAGGCCATGCATGGAACTAATCTGTTCTTAACCTGGCACCTCATCCTACACAAATGAGCCTTTTACATAGACACACATCTACACACTATTTGTCTTGACCAACATGTGTTCAACACACCAAGGCAGAACAGTGAGGTCACACTCTCTTTGGCCTTTGGCTCTTTTGTCTTACCTTGTTCATAGAACAAAGGAACATGTTGTTCCAGCACCACCTCTCCCTCAACCCCAACCGGTAACTATTAATCAGATATCCAAATTGACTTAATCAATCTTTTTCCCTGAATCCAAGGTGGTGCCCCACTATTATTCTAAATAATTTCTATTGGTTTTACTTAGGGCTGTCATTGGAAAAAAAATTAAATTGCGATTTATGCATGATTGTCATGAGTTAACTCACGATTAATCGCAAATTTTAATCTGTAATTGTATTTAAATAAATAAATGTACTTCAAAGGTATATTTTTCAAGTTTTTAATACTCTTATTAACCTGGGAGTGGATACATATGTTTGTTTATGCAAATGTATATTTATTATTATTGAAACATCCAGAACAATGAAATACTGCATGCTCCAAAAATCTGCTGTCAGGTATGATATCTGTTAGGAACTAGTTACATTCACTCACCCATTTACACACACAGGGCCCTATTGTTAGTTTCAGACGTATTGGTCTCAAAATGAGGTGGTTTGGTGCGTTGTAGGCACATTGCTATTTTAAGGCAGAGGAAATCGATTGCACTACTAACCAAAAAAAAAAAAAAAAAAGGTCTGAAGTCACTGTTGTATATTTCACTGTTATTTTAAGGGTGCATTGACAAGATTTTAATAGGCTGTTAAAAGGAATTTGCGTTAATGCGTTATTAACTTTGACAGCCCTAGATAAGTATTACTGACAGCAAAACCTGTAACCAAAGCCCAACAATAGAGAAATGGCTTTATGATGGCTCATAAAAAACATACCCTAGTTCACGTCGCTTCATTATAGATTGTTACAATGAAATTGATAATAGTTGACTGCTTAAACTGGATAATCTGTTTTAAGGTTATTCAGTATAACAACACTGTTGCTCATCTGCATGTAGATGGTATAGGCCTCTATTTTCATAGTAGTAAATTGAAACCTGCTGAGTGTGGTCACCCTGGTCTCATTACCACTGGTCCACACTACTGAGCTAGGTGTGATGATCCTGATATGGGTGTGATATGAATAATTTATCTACTCTCCATTTTTTTTCTGAAGAGGCTGGACAAAACACAGTCCATAGAATATTATACTTTATCATTATTGAACTATCAAAAAATAATAATTTAATAGTTATAACCCAACATGTGACTATATGATTTGATAAGTAAGAACTAAGAAAAAGTTGTGAAGTCAAGATGCATAAATATGCTTAAGTGTTTAAATTGAATAAGATTAGATTTAATAAGAAGACTTTAATCAGTATTTTCTGATTTTTTTTCATTCGAAATCAATAAAATGTGCATACAATTTAAAGTGAGTTATGTCAATGGGGATTTAAGTCACTAATACTACCACATAGTAATATTATATAGGACTATAAATGATGAACAAAGAACAAGAACAAACAACTTGACTAAAACAGTGTAATTTTCCTACCTGTTGAGGGGATCAAGGCAGTTGGTCAGATCACATTCTGATTCTGATACTCGGATGCAGTCAGGACTCTCCTCCCAGTTACTGTCATCCCTGAGAGTCACATGACAAACCAGACAAAACATAATAATAATACTTTAAATAAAAATTAGTTAAAAAAAACTAAGGACGGCTGACATTCTAAAATGTTCTATCCCTGACATACTGACATGACTTGACACCTTTAAAGATAAATACAGTTTTTAAAAAAAAGATTAAATGTCACTGGACACAATGACACACTGTGATATTCAGTGTAGGAGCACACTAAAAATAAAAATATAGATTAATATAAAAAAAGGTAAGAGTATGTCATAACTGTGTTCTTTATAAGACAAATGTGTGCAAACACATTCCAGACTACTTTGTAATTAAAATGTGCATCATGTAGGAATATACTGATTATTGTCTAGAATGAGCAGAAAATAATGTACAATACAAGTTAAAGGACACACCTCCTGAATGGGAAAGTGAACTACTCTCAATTTGGTTTCTTCCTTAATTAGTCCACTTCTCCAGTAACACATACAGGAATGCATATGAACTCACCAAGAGTACAGGACAGTGTATGTGTCGTTAGATGAAGTGGTAGTCCAGGTGAGGATTGTTTTAAAGTCCAGAGACACCCAAAGTACGTTCTCTGCTTTGGGCAGAGAGACACCATCTATGAATGACAGTAGGACATTTGAAGGATAGGTCTGAGTTAGACAAATCAAGTAGGTATTTTCCAAGGTAGCTGTGTTTTTTAGAACAAAACATCCCTTCCCCCTTTTTTTCCCTGGAGGTTCCTTGATTTGTGTATGTTAGACTGCTGGAGCTTCACATAAGCTTCAGCTAAACTTTAGTCATTCTTACACATAATCAGGTCTGTAAGTTTAGTCCATGATCACTTACATCAAAATCATTTTAAAAGGAGATCTCTTTGCAGCTTTCTTGTATGAACATGAAGAACAAATACAACTACCATCAGTGGTTTCAATGCACATGTGAATATGTGAGCATTGTATTAGGACAGTTCAAAAGATGTGAACTTGCCCTTTAACACCAGGGCTAATGGGTCACATTTTAAATGGTGGTCGAGTGGTTAGAGCACATGCCACGTACGCAGCCGACCCCGGTTCGAATCCCAGCCGGAGGTCCTTTGCTGCATGTAACAACCATGTTTCCTATCTGTCAACTTCTGAATAAAGCATCATCTGTGAGTATCTATGTTATGTACTGTTACATTTTCATTACATTTCATGATATTTGTGATTAGGATGCTTTAGTGAACTTTGTTAGATATGTGTCGAAATGACTTGTGCTAACCTGGTTTGTAATGGTAATTGGTATTGACTAAAATGAAGTGCAAGTGCATAATTATAATCTAATAGACATTTATAATAACATTTCATACATTTTGGTTAATTTAAAATGTATATGATAAGCTATGTAGCAGTAAGCCATAGTTACTTTGTCATAGTACCTCTTATGTTTTTGTTTTGAAGGATGGGGCTTTTTGTATTCCACATGTATCTCCTTTATTGCATGACAGACTTGTTTACATCATGCAGACCTGCCAACCTGTACACATTTTTGCGTACCAGGCCCGCATTTTGACATCAAAGTACATTTGTTATTTTAAAAGTAAGCAAAAAGCTCGACAATGCCCTGTGAAATATGTTCACAGAAATATGTGACAATGTCAATACGTGACTTGTGTACAAACTCTTAAGGTCAAATTCCATGGTGGGGACACGTAATGTGTCTAATTTATGCCCCCCCATGGAAACAATACCAATGTAAAATAAACAAGTTGGTTGGATTCATCTGGCTTTTTTGACAGATATAATTGAGTATCGTCCGCATAACAATGCAAATCCGAATAATATTAATGGAAGCATATTTAAGGTGAATAGTATTGGTCCAAGCACTGAACCCTGAGGAACACCTTGTCTAACTTTTGTTTGGATGGAGGATTTATCATTAACATGTACAAACTAAAATCAATCTGATAGATAGGACTTAAACCAGTTTAATGCAGTTCCTTAATTGCCAATTAAATGTCCAAGTCTCTGTAACAGGATTTAATGATCAATAGTGTCGAAGGCAGCACTAAGATCTAACAGGACGAGGACAGAGAGAAGTCCATTGTCGGATGAAGGTAATTTGTAACTTTCACCAGTGCTGTCTCTGTGCTGTGATGAGCTCTAAATCCAGACTGAAAATCCTCAATTAAACTATTACTATATAGAAAGTCACACAGCTGATTGTTCTCAAGGATCTTAGAGAGAAAGGAGAGGTTAGATATACTGTAGGTATACAGTAGTTGGCTACATCCTCCGAATCAAGAGTAGGCTTTTTAAGAAGAGGTTTAATTACAGCTACCTTAAAGGACTGTGGTACATATCCTGTTACTGAAGACAGATTGATCATATCTAATAAGGAAGTGCTAACTGAGGGAAAGACTTCCTTAAGCAGCCTAGTTGGAATCGAGTCTAAGGTTTGGATGAAGTAATCATTGAAGTTAATTCTGTAAGGTCGACTGGAGAAAAACAGTTTAAATAAATATTGGGTTTAAAAACAGTTTCTAAGTTTCCTATGTTACAGGATAAATCAGTGTCTATTGAGCAGGATGTGATTCATTTTGTCCATAATAGTTAGAATTGTATCGTCTAGTTTGGTGGAATGCCATATTCTTTCAAATTTTCGTGAAGTTTGCTTTTATTGTCGAGTTTGAACAATATAGTCGATCTGGGAGGGACTAAAATCAGAATAAGAAATCTCTGTTCTATTGAGACATGGTATTGAATTCAGTACTGATGGAATTATTTCCTTAAATTTAGTGACAACACTATCAGACAGACATCTAGTAAGAACATTGTTTGTCTAATGGCGGTCTGATAAAAAAGGATTTTGAGGGAAAAATATTAAATGTTCAACTTTAATACCATATGTCAGGACAAGGGCGAGGGTGTGGTTATGACAGTGAGTGGATTCATTCACATTTTGAGAGAAGCCAATTGAATCTAATAATGAAATAAATTCAGTGTTAAGGCTATCATTATCCATGTCCACATGAATATTAAAATCACTTACTATAATTACTTTATCAGTACTGAGGACTAAATTTGATAAAAACTCTGAGAAGTCAGATAAAAATTGGGCAAACGGGCCAAGAGGACGGTAGATTACAACAAATAAAACTGGCTGTAAGGTTTTCCAGGTTGGGTGCGAAAGGCTGAGAACAATACTTTCAAATGATTTATAATATATTTGTATTGAGCATCAATGATACAAGGAATGTACACAAGAATAAAACATAGGAAAAATCCTTGGAACAATGCTCACATATTATTTTCATTATTTTCTACCCTTGTTTCTACCCTTTGTATAACAACTCCGCTGCCCGTCCGTCCCACCCACCTGGAACATGTAGGACACCCACCCAGATGAGAGGAGAAAACATATATATTAGTCCGGTTCAATATATGTTTTTGTGGGATTTTTCTAGGGGATTTGCTAAACTATACATTTTTGGAAAGGTTATGGTATAAGGAGTCAGAAAATCAATGTTTGCATTTGCACAGATGTTTATGTGGCGGCCATATTGAATTTTTAAAAAATGGCCGACATAAAACTTTAAATATTAATATCTCGGCTTCTGAATAAGCTGAACTGTTGATTTTAACTGCTATACCCACATTTTCAGGGTCAGGGAATCCAAATGGTACTAGTTACAAAGATTCAAGACTTTACCAAATTAACCCATAGATGCATAAGTGGGTCAAAAATGAGCCGGTGTGGTTGTTTTCTTCATTGTAATGAAAGGTTGTTCACATTTAATATTCCATGTTCCTCCAAAACCATGTTTTTTTAATCATCCCATTGAAATACATACACAATATGACTAAAACAAACTATACACATCACAAGCAGTTGGTCAGATAACTCAGAGATCCTTTTATCGAAGAGTTTAAAATTAGCTAACATAAAACTTAGAAGTTGGATGTCGACGTGCACATTTAGACCACAGTATGATTACAAAACCTTTTTAATTAGACAGTTTCTATACATCATCTTAATCATCATCATTGCTTTCATACATCACAGCTTGGGAATCATCATCATTGTGGCACTGGCTGCTGCACTGACACATGTCAGTACAGGCAAAGTCCTTAGCTCTGCAGGAGCACCTCCCAGAAGAGCAGTCAGATTTAATCTTGCATTGGACCAACCCAAGGATGGCGTTTGGGGCTGGGAGGACCTCTGTGGTCACTGGTTTGAGTATGCCATCCGAGTGTTGGTAGTATCCATTTTGCAGAGGATCCAGCTGTGGATCCTGCAGAGCAATGGCTGCCTGTGCCCATACTGTTGTTTGGACATGGACTCTCAAGATGTGCTGCTTCAGAGCTCCAAGTGTTGGAGGGAGCTTGTCACTTTCTGCCCTATGTGTGCAGAAGAGATGCCATCGCAGTTGAGGGATGCCTTGATGTTGATCCCCGTGGGTGAGTAAGCTGCACATACAAGGGATTCCAGGGCTGACAGCATTCCTTCGGTCACATCTGCTTCATCCAAAAGCATCTGCAGAGCTTTGACAATATATTCATCTGCTTTGAGGTAGACCTGCAAGCCAGGTTGCCTTCCTGTGTTGTCAGCCCCAGTAAATGCATGAAAGCCTTTGCTCTTTCTTTACCTAGAGCTAGCCACAGTGGTTCAATTTGCACAACAACAGAGGCCATAGAAATGGACGTGTTCTTCAACTTGAGATCATAGTTTGCTGTGACTAGCACCAAAACATCTGTATCTGGTGAGAAAAACACCAACTGTGCATCATGTGGGTTTCGCTGTGAAGCCAGCACAGCCTGGTAGATCAGCAGTGCGTCTGCTTCTTCGTGGTTGTTTTCCTCAAAGACAAGGTCTTCTTTGCTCCTAGTGAGCCCAGAAGCAGATGTGATGATCAGCTTGGAGGATCCCTGGTTGTACTCCAGAATTTTTTTAGCAAGATATTTAGTCAGATCACTCTCTTGTGATGAGAGAGGAATCTGCTCAATGGGATGTGCTTGATGTTGGTGTCATCGCTGACTTGATACTGAATAGAAGCTTGTCCTTGTCTTCTTTTATCTCTAGTTGCACTCTTCAGAGAATCTGCCCTATATGTATCAAACACGAGGATGATTTTATCATAATCTCTTGTAGTTGCATCAGTCTGTTATTGAAGCAGTCACTCAGATCCTTGACTGTCTATACAGTCGCTAGTTTTTTGCTCAGCTTCTGCACAAGCACCATACCGTCCACCAGTGCTATCTTCCGGCTGGGTTGATCAGTAGATGTGAGGTCTTGAGTTCCTGTATCTCCTGCATCTTGGTGAGTAGAACTTCCAATTTGAGGCGGCTGATGGTCTTCATGGGGCATGTCTTCTTTTGTCGGCTTCCCAAGTAGATGGATTAACTTTGACTTGTCGTGGCATTCATATTTTCCTATGGCCTCTTTGTAGTTGATGTCTCGGTTTGACCTGGCAAGTACCATCAGCCTTGCAAACAGGTCCTTGGTCTCCTTCAGATCCATAGTATTGCTTCTGAGCTTCACTGTAATCGTCTTGTTCCCAGACAGGAACATCGTTCTCTTTCTTCGCAGGGGCCCAGAGGCTGACATCTCCATATATATACCCTCTGATACATAGTCTTCAAACAACTTCTGGCCAGTGACATCAGCATTCAAGATATGTTGTACATACTCATCTGGGATGTAGGCTTGTGTGATCACATTGTGCAGTTTGTCACCTTCAGTGATAAAGGGGTTTCCATGGCTGAGTATGGCTGCCTTGATTTTGTCGATTGTGTCATGTGCCCTCTTGACTTCACTTGGCCCAAGCTCATGATGCTCTGTGATTCTGTCAGCTTCCATGTCAAACTGACTCTTGAACTCTTTCGCCAAATGAGATAGTTCTGGTGTGACCATGAAAAATCACTGTCTGGCATTGGCATTGTTGGAGATGCCAATGATCCCAGAGCTAATCTTCATTAGTTTGTTCAGGTGTTCGCATGCATGGTCTGCCCCAACAGACACAAAGGGAATGACACTCTTGGTGACTGATATATTGCCTGTTCGTAGTTCCTCCCATGTCCGAGGGTGATTGGTCCTCAAGTCATGCATGTCTGCGATGTATCTTGGCCAGAGTCGCTTGTACTTGATGCGGTCCATGGCAAAGAACAGCTTGCTCAGTGCTTCTCCAGCTTGTAGATGGAGTTCCAGGTCAGCATTCCGAGTGGCCGCTATAAAGGATAGGATTGTTTCCACACAATGTAGGTAATTAATCATGGCCTTGAACATTGCATTCCGGGATTTCTGTTCCTTCCATTTCTGAAATGCTGTGATGACCTCAGCTGTCAAGGCTTCCAGGAGGGTTAGGGTTAGGAGGGTGCTGTTTGCTTGCTTGGTGGATTCAGCCTTTGTGTCCTTGCCTTCAGAACATGTAGCTTCTACTCCCTCTGTAGCCTTTAGGCATACATCTTTCAGTTGTGAGTTTTCCTTGAAGAACTCTTCCAGAGCCATTTCATAGAGTGCTACATATGAGTAGAAATGGGCATGGAGAGCTCGCTTATAGTGTGTGCATTTCAGGATTTGCCTTGTCGTGGCAGGACCATACACATCAGCTTTTATCCAGGCATCATCTATGCCCGAGTTCTCCATGGAGGCACCAAGAGCTCTGAGGGCTGCCATGACAACATGCAACTCACCCAGTCTGGGAACAACCATTTGTTTCAAGTCTATATACAGTAGCCTAATGTCAGCTAGCTAGTTAGTTAGTGTTCTCTAACTATAAAGTAGGCAAGGCTAGTTTGTATGGGAAAAATACTCTTTCAAATAATCATCATTTATGACACTGATGGCATACGTACTGCACAGTAATGTTAGTGACCTGTTAGCAGCAGTCATACATGTATATATTGTTGAAATATAACATTCTGAGGTAAAAGTTAAGATAATAGGCTACTTACTATACTGTAAAGGTACTAGATGCTTTGTAAAACAATATTCTCGAGGGATGACACCGCTATTACACCGATAATATGGTGTGTGTTCCACATCAACTATCTCAGTAGGCCAATATCAGAAGTCTGAGGAGCAAAAGTCATATGATGCACACTATACAGTAATATTATCTAGCTTAGTTAGCTGTAGTGATTAATGTATAAATATGTTGTTGAAATGTATAACACATTTAATACTTACTGTGCATGTGTTAGATGCTCTGTAGAACACTGCTCTTAAAGCTGAAGTCGGTAACTTTGAGGAGAGAGGGGACTTAGCGTCAAATTTGAAGAAGTACAACTTTCAGATCCCTCCCCCTCCCTCTCCGCTGCACTCCTGCTCTGCCTCCAAAGTCCCTCCCGCAGAGGAGGCTGACGTGCGCGGGACGGCACGCAACCGTGTATGCTGTTGTGGGTAACGGAGGTATCGGTAGTTTTGTCCTCGCTGATTGTTGTTGCTGCGCCATTTCTTTCTCTACGCTCCTGAAGCCGCTGTCCTGAGCTGAGGAGGAAGGGGGAGGGGCTGTGTGCGCGTGAGCAGTGATTGACAGCTGTCAGACACTCCATCAGACACCATCCTTGATCTGGTTGGTTCTTGTTGTCCGGTCGCGTTGGATTCTGGCAATTTGCCAATTTGCAGTAGGAGCAATAGATGGGGCTAAATGAGCCGGTTTTTTTTTTTTTTTTTTTACAGATTACTAGTTTCATGTAATGCTGTCTTTACATAGTGACAGTCTTAGCAAATATGACAAAAAGTTACTTTTATAAGACCAACTGCAGCTATAAGGGATGACACTTCTGATATAGCAAGTCAGAGGAAGAGCCATTGGCTCAAAACATCACTGTAAATAAAATCTTTCAACTGGAATTACTTTGTGTGTGGATAACTCAGCACCAATTATAGTAGGCTTGCAATGTTGCAATCATTCCCACAATAAATATTAAATGTTTTAGTGAATGTTATCAAAAATCTTTATTTTTTGAAGAACAATTGGAATATGAAATGATAACTTTTCATTACAAAGATATTGCCAGAAAACAACCACACGGGGTAATTTTTTACCTACTCATGCATTGAAGGGTTAATATGGTGAAGTGTAACTAACACCATTGGATTCCCTAACCCTGAAAATGTGGGTTTAGCAGTTAAAATCATCACTCAAGCTTATTCAGAAGCCGAGATATTAAAATGTTAAGTTTTAGGTCAGCCATTTTTTAAAATTCAATATGGCCGCCACATAGACATCTGGGCAAATGCAAACATTGATTTTCTGACTCCTTACACCATAACCTTTCCAAAAATGTATAGTTTAGCAAATCCCCCAAAAATTCCCACTGAGGTTACAATTTGACAATTAAAGCTGCAAGCAGCGATGAACGGGCCCTCGCCCCCCCATGCATGTCGGGGCTGTGGTGCAGACGGAGGGCGCGCATGTAGAAGTCTTCATACGCAGGCTTTTATTTGACGTTGCATGATGTGGTGAAATATCACTGCCTGTTTCCACTAAGTGGCACTAGAGAGCACCCACCAATTATATGTCATGTTGTAGTATGTGATGTGGAGAAGACATCCTGTAAATTTCATATAAATCGGATGTTTGTCATATGAGGCTGACTTCCTGTGTCCAGTAGGTGGCGCTAGAGGTCACCCACCAATTATATGTCATGTTGTAGTATGTGATGTGGAGAACACATCCTGTACATTTCATATGAATCGGGTAATGTTTGTCATATGAGGCTGACTTCCTGTGTCCAGTAGGTGGCGCTGTGTATATGACACAGTATTGATGCATAGACGTGTACAGGGCAGGACCCTCTACATGCGTGATCAATTTGGTGTAGATCGGACGATGTCTGTAGTAGTTATAAGGATTTCCTGCTTTTTGGCGAAGGATCGAATGGCGAAGGAAATTGTCGGCACCGCCACGCCCAAACCGAATCCCTAATCAGAAAGTTTTTGATAACTTTTCATCTCCAATGTCTCAAGATGATTCTGTGCAAATTTGAAGTTGGTCGGATTAAATCCCTAGGACAAGTTCGTTAAAGTACGAGGCGTGGAAATCGCACATATTTTTCAAAATGGCCGACTTCCTGTTGGAGTGACGTCATGGGTACCCTAGACTTTTTTGTGCGTCTTTACACGATACATATGTATACCGAATTTCGTTTGTCTACGTCAATCTGAGTCGAGGGGCTCTATTTTTAAAATTTTCTAGGGGGTGCTATTGAGCCATTTTGCCACGCCCATTTCCGCAATCCTTAAAATATAAAATTTTAAAAAACGTGCAAAATTTGGTGAGTTTTAGGGAACCTTTAAGGGGGGAAAAAGGCCGTCGAACTCGTAGAAAAAGTATAATAATAATCTGTACAGATACAATAGGGCCTCGCACTTTTAGTGCTCGGGCCCTAATAAGGGACCGGACTATATAGGTTTATCATTATTGAAGCTGTACACCGTGAACAAATTATCATAAATGGAAAAATGTTGCTATGTGGTACTAAGTGGGCATGGTTTTAAGTCCGCTTAAGTATGTCAACACAGGATCCCAGATAGAGAAGAATTTGTCCCTGGACCCCCTGAGTGTGTATTTTACCTTCTCTGAATTGCATCAAGTCACTCAGCCACACAGACACATTAATGGTAAATGGTAAAAGGCCTGTACTTATATAGCGCCTTTCTAGTCTTTTCGACCACTCAAAGTGCTTTACACTACAACTCATTCACCCCATTCACACACATTCATACACTGATGGCAGGAGCTACCACGCAGGGTGCCAACCTGCACATCAGGGGAAGCTAATCATTCATACACCGTTGGCACAGCAACGGGAGCAATTTGGGGTTAAGTGTCTTGCCCAAGGACACATCGACATGTGGGCGGAGGAGCCGGGAATCGAAGCGCCAATCTTCCAATTGGTGGACGACCGCTCTACCTCCTGAGCCACAGCCGCCCCATTAGTGGCCACCATTAGGAGGATTTTTAGATTTCCAATGTAGTAATATTCTTCTGCGTGCAAGCAGTGTTGTGAAAGCGATGATGTTTTTATGTCTTTTCCTTATTACAGAATGTCTTCTATCTGTGATACCAAATATGGCAGATGCTGCATTTGGTTGGAGATCAATATTAAGTACTGTACCTCTGATAGTGTTTTAAAGATCACAGACCAGTAAGTTGTCAGGGCTGGGCATGACCAAAACATATGGGTTAAGTTAGCAGGGATGTTTCGACACCTGTCGCAGCTTGCATCTGTGTTAGGGTATATTTTAGCCAGTCTTGCTTTAGAATAGTGAGTGTGATGTAAAACCTTGAATTGTATTATACTTAGTTTCACACAGGAAGTACTGTCATTCAGTAGAGCACTGTTCCAAGTATCCTCTTCCAAGTCTTCCCCCAGCTCATCCACCCAGTCTGCCCTGATCTCTGCAAGGGTTGTGGTTTTAAAAGAGGTTATACAGTCACTGATTCTTGTATTTAGTCTTTTGGAATTGAAAGGAATTTCTAACAGACCAGAGAGTGAAGATATGTGTGGAAAGTTGGGGTCATGATGCTGAAGAAAGTGGCGGACTTGGATATACCTAAATAAACTAGACCGAGGGAGACCGAATTTGTGTGATAAATAATCAAAGCTTGCAAAAATACAGTTTATGTACATATCTTTAAATTTAAAAATGCCATGTCTTTGCCAAAGAGAATATTCAGAGTAAAATCTAGCCGGGGGGAAAAGGTGATTATTATGTATAGGACTTGCATGGAGAAAATGTTTAAACCCAAAGTTCCACCTAAGTTGAAACCATATCTTGAGGGTATTTATGACGATTGGATTGTTAGTCAATTGTGAGATAGAGAGGGGGAGACTGTAGGTGACCAGGGCTCTGAGAGACGTTGAGATGCAAGATGTGGCTTCAAAGTGGCACCAGTCTGTATCAGGAGTGTGGAGCCAGTATAAGTATTTTTTGAACATTTGTGGCCCAGTGGTAATGACAGAGATTTGGAAGAGCTAAGCCACCCTGTAATTTAGACCTCTGTAGCAGTTCTAATCGTGCTCTAGGTTTCTTAACATCCCATATAAATGAAATAAAAGCCCTATCAATAGATATGAAGAAAGATTTAGGAAGATAAAGTGGGATACGTTGAAACAGATAAAGAAATTTGGGGAGCACATTCATTTTAATACAGTTCACATTTCCTGCCAAGGAGAAGTGAAGTGTTTTCCATTTCTTCAGATCTAATTTGACTTTCTCAAATAGTGGACAGAAGTTTTTCCTGATAAAGCTTCTGCATGTCACTTGTAATATTAATGCCCAAATATTTAAAGCAATTTCTAGACAATTGGAACGGTAAGGCATTGTCCTGTATTTAAAGAGCAAGGTCATTAACAGGGTAGCATTCACTTTTACTAAAGTTCAGTTTGTACCCAGAAAATTTGCCAAACCTCCTCAAAGCATGGATAATATGAGGTGCACTTGAAACAGGGTCTGATACAAACATTAATAAATCGTCTGCATATAGAGATACTGTATGCTCCTTTCCCCCTCTATGAATTCCATTTATTGATGGCAATGATTTGAGTGTAATGGATAAGGGCTCCATGGCCAAGGCAAATAGTAGTGGACTGATAGGGAATCCCTGACGGGTCCCCCTTGACAGCTGAAAGTAATGTGATTGCTTGCCATTTGTAATTACAGAGGCTTTGGCTGAGACATATAAGAGGTTTATCCATGAAATAATATTAGGACCATATCCAAATATCTTGCATGCAAATAAATATCCCCATTCAATCCTATCGAAAGCTTTCTCTGCATCCAGTGCGATAACCACCTCGGGTACCACACCGGATGCAGGAGAGTGAATAACATTCAGGAGCTGGCGGATATTTGTAAACGAATGACGTTTCTAGGCATTCAGTGTTAACTTTACCTGGCTTAAGCAGAAGGATAGTTGATGCTTCAGTCAGTGTATGTGGAAGTGAGTCATGGGACAAAGAGTGATTGAACATATCAAGTAAAATTGTGGATAATTTATTGGAAAACTTTTTAAAGAACTCTATAGGGTACCCATCAGGGCCAGGCGTCTTGCCATTCTGCATTGCCTTTATTGCATTAATGATTTCTATACGTCTTAATGGAAGTTGTATCAACTTCCATTAAGAAGTTGATACAAAATTGTATTTATAGAAGGAGCCTGGAGATTACTGAAGAAATGTTCCATGTCTGCATTGTCATTTGTCATTTCTGACATATGCAGATTGGAGTAAAATGAGGTAAATGTTTCATTAATTTCTTCTGGGTCAAGAGTTAATTCTCTTTCCTTATTTGTGGGATTTGTTGACTGAGTGGCATTTAAGTTGGTGTGCTAGCAGACGGCCAGCTTTATCGCCATGTTCATAGACGTACCCCGTGATTTTAACAGGAGACGTTCCGTTTTTTCAGTTGATAACAAATTATACTGAGTTTGAAGGTCCAGCGTCATTTCAGGGGAGGCGGAGATAGAGTACTGAGCATCCACTATAGTTATTGATTTAGTGAGCTCCTCTTGTTTAATTCTCTTCATCTTATTTATTTTTTCGGAATACGATATAATCTCACCCTTAATCACAGCTTTTAGTGTTTCCCAAAGAAGGGAAGGGGAAATGTTATCTTTTTTGTTGGATTCTATAAAGTCATCAATTTTTTGGGATATTAGTTCACAAAAGACATTATCAGCCATTAAATTCCTGTCTAATTTCCAAGGGGGCGTTTCAATTTGTAAAGAGGAAATGCAAGATCTAATAATACAGGGGAGTGATCTGATTCAGTTATAGTTAAGTATTCAGCTTTTGTGACAAAGAGAAGAAGGGTCCTGTCAATAAAAAAGTAATCAATTCTACTATATGAGTGATGTACAGGGGAAAAGAAAGAAAATGATTTACTTTGTGGAAATAAAGAATGCCAATGGTCAACACTTCCTATCTTTTCATAAAAACTGATAGTAACTTGGCCTTTTTTGAAAGGTTTGCAGATTTAGGATTGGAACGGTCTAGTGCCGGATTAATTACACAGTTTGGATCTCCTCCAAAAATAAATTGTTGTGAGTTCAAATATGGAATTAATGAGATCATTTTTCTTATGAATTTATCCTCATCCCAATTTGGGGCATAAATATTAACCAGAATAAAAATAAAGATAAAGAAGCTTTATTGTCATTGCACACAGGATACGATGAAATTTCGTTTGGCAGCAATCCTTGTAGCAGCTACAATCAGTATAAATATAAATAAATATGTATTAAATAAATAACCATGTATCTAAAAATATGTATAAAATCAAGAACAACAAGAACAAATTAAAGTGCAGGTAAAATTGCAGTATGTTCATGGTTCCTGCAGCAGTGTTTTCACCGCCATGGGGAAGAAGCTGTGTTTGAATCTGTTTGTACGGGCTTGCATTACTCTGAGCCTGCCAGACGGGAGTCTGGTGAACAGAGAATGACCTGGGTGAGTGGGATCATTCTGTATCTTTTTGGCCCGTCAGAGGAGACGTCTCGACTAGATCTCATCTAGGCTAGGGAGTGGGGAGCCAACGATCCACTGAGCTGTCTTGATGACTTTATTCAGCTGTCTCCTCTCTGCTGCAGTGCAGCTGGCGTACCATACCGTGCATCCGAAAGTAAGGACACTCTATTGTGCAGTGATAGAAGTTCCTCAGTAAAGGTGGAGGGAGTTTGCTCCTCCTCAGCGTTCTCAGGAAGAAGAGACGCTGCTGGGCTTTTTTGATGATGTGGGTGGTGTTCACAGTCCAGCCCAGGTCCTTTGAGATGTGCAGGCCGAGGAACTTGAAATCCGTGACACACTTCACCTCCTCCCCGTTGATGCTCAGGCCTGAGTGCAGTGTGGTCCTTGACTTCCAGAAATCAATGATGATTTCTTTAGTCTTCCTGGTGTTGAGGTTGAGGTGGTTATCACTGCACCAGGCGGCCAGCGTCTGGACCTCCTCTCTGTATGGTGCCTCATCATTGTTGCTGATCAGTCCCACAACGGTCGAGTCATCCGCAAATTTGATAAGGGTGTTGGAGCCGTGGATGGCGACACAGTCGTGGGTGTACAGCATGAACAGGACACAGTCCTGAGGAACACCAGTGTTGAGGAGGATGGTGGAGGATGTGGAGGTGCCCATCCTGACGTGCTGGCGTCTGTTCGTCAGAAAGTCCTTGATCCACAGACAGAGGGGGGTTCCGAGTTGCAATATCTGCAGTTTGTTGACTGTCGGCTGGGGCTGATGGAGTTGAATGCCGAGCTGAAGTCAACAAACATCATCCTGATGTATGTGTTAGGGCTTTCCAGGTGGCTGAGGGCAGTGTGGAGGGCGATGGAGATTTTGTTGTCTGTCGATCTGTTGGACCTGTAGGCAAACTGATGTTGGTAAAGGCTGGGAGGGATATGGGCCTTAATATGCTGCAACACCAGTCTCTCCATGCATTTCATGATCACCGGCTTCAGGGCCACAGGCCGGTTGTCATTCAACCCTGTGATGGCAGAGGTTTTGGGCACAGGGATTATGGGGGCAGTTTTCAGGCAGGTGGGGACTGTGGCTTGCTGCAGCGAGTGGTTGAAAATGTTAGTGAATACTGCAGCAAGCTGATAAGCGCATGATTTCAGCACCCTCCCTCGTACTCCTCTCTCCTAATCAGACCAGTTCTTCCCCAGTAAGTCTGCCAATTAATGATTATTATGAAGCCCACATCGTTAGCTGGACACCACCTTCACAACCAGCGGTTGAACGATGACATGCGGCTATACATGTCATCACTGGTCAAATTAGGCAGGGGCCCAGAGAAAACTCTGACATTGTCTTTGCAAATGTGTACACCGACTCAATATTAATTTTTGTGACCTCTGATTGCCGTAATCTGGTGTCATTTCCACCGGCATGTATCATAATCTTACTTTACCTACGTTTATCCTTAGCCAGCAGTTTTAAATTTGACTCTATATCGCCCGCACCTGCCCCAGGAATACATTTGAGTATGGTCCCTGGTGTCGCCAACTTTCTGACTACGGAGCTGCCAATAATCAGAGTCTGTTTCTCATCAGGTGTGTTGCTAAGTGGGGGTTGGCTCACACCGGCATTGGCAAATCACTGGAGCTGACTGGCTTTTCATGGTGCAGAGCTGCGCTTCTAACTTAATAAGCCTCACCTCCAAGGCTACAAACAAACTACACTTAGTACAAGTATCATTATCGTCAAAAGAGGCAGAGGAGTAGCTAAACATGAGACACACCGAGCAAGACAGAGCAGGAGAGTGAGAAGGAGAGAGAAGCCATGGCTAACCAAGACTCACTGTGAAGCTAACAAAGGAGCGAAAATAGCAAGTAGATTTTGAATTAGCGGGAGATCACTAAAATAACGGGAAAGCAAGAAGTGCTTTAATCCAAACTAGCGTATACTTAAGTGCACAATGGATAAATATCCACAGGAATGAAGAATACATCAAGATGAGTAGAGAGCAACAGAACAGTAGAAAACCGGAATGAAGGAATACGCTTACCGCAACAACGTCACACAGTGGCTCTATGTGTAAAGTGCCTTGAGATAACTTTGTTGTGATTTGGCGCTATACAAATAAAGATTGATTGATTGATTGATTGAGTGGGTGGTGATTCATATTGTTTTCTAATCTATAAATCTTTTATTTTATCATTATTTTTACACGTGATTTGACAGAATTTATTATAGTGCATTAAACACGATTTTTTGTTGTCTATAAAACATTAAGTTGTGTGTGATATATATGTGATTTTGGTGTAATGACGTAGTTATTATAGTCATTGCTGCTGGATATTTTGTTTTACGTTATTAAGCCATGAAAATTGTCCTTGATAACTAAAAACTATTCAAAAACTACTGAAAACTACCTCCTTTTTGTCCATTCAAGTCCTTATTTTTTCAGAAACCTGTGTTACTGATTTTGCTACTTTTATTTTGCCTATTTACTTAATATTTTTTATTTATTTATTCATGACCCATTTTACCTTAGTTGACATTTTACTTTATAAAGAGTCACTTTTACTTTATTATGAGTCACTTTGCATTGAAGCACTGTTGTTCTGACTGTTCAGTTACCAGTTTCGTCCAGTTATTCTGATATGACAATAAATCAGTTGGATATTCAAAATATATTGGGTTATGTCCATTTTTGCTGCACATTTGTTGGGTTTTTTCGGGCATTACACTAGGTGTCTGTGCGGGGGAGGGGGGGTGCGATCGGTCTAATCAGCGGCAACACAGAGTTATAAGGACGCTTTGCTCTCACACGCGCTGCATTTATAGTCACACAAACACACACACACATGCGCTGTCACTCTCTAGTGCGCGCTCTTGCTTGTTCACTCCAGATTCCGGGAGAATGCAATGTTCCTAGCTGCAGCTCAGTGGCAACTGGCAACCTGGATGCTGAAATGCTACTGACTTCGTGATTGGTAGATAGGTGGTGGGTCGCACATCAGGCCAAAACACAAAATGACAACATAAACATTACAAATGTGAATATTCTGGCTGGACTACTACTGTCAGTGATATCAGTGTTTGAAATTAACATGATTCCTTAATGTCTGCTGACATATTAGGGCCATTTTATGATTACTTGGAATATATTTCTTACATACGGCTACTTTAACTTACCTCACTTAAAATTGTAGCATACAGGTGAAAAAGTGGTGTAATGTATTTGGAAGCAGCTAAAAATGAAATAAAAAAACATAATTCAGAAAAGTAAGGAACATTTTGCTGGGCTATGATTGTACCTCACTTTGATCTCATCTAATATCCTGCTTAGTAGATTAACATTTTACACAATTTAAACACTTTTATTTAACACAGTTTTACAAATTATGCATATTGGAGTCATTGATTTTAAGACTTAAATGTGACGATGTGTACATGAATATTAAATAAAATACTTCCTAAAAATAAGATGAACAAAAAGGCAGATATGGCCGGACAATGTTAAGAAATGATTGAGTGTAATGAACAGTGATACCGTTCTAACAGATATTCATCTCGGAATGAAAGCACATCCAATTGAGCGCTGAATACATCTCCCGACATAAGGCATTTCAAATTTATTCTGCCTTGATATCTATCAGATTGTGAAGAACGGACAACCCATGTCTGGCAGCTTGCTTCAGGTAGGAGGAGACAGGTTTCTTATAGAAACCTGTTTGCGACAAAATGAAGAAAAGAAAAACCGGAGCGGGTGGTTAGATAGACTGCATGGTGCATATGACGCTAGGTCAAAATTACGCCGAACCATCGCTTTAATTTACTCTGAGTTTTCACATAACCCGCTTTCTGGAATACCCCCCAGCTCTAACATTAAATGGTAAATGGACTGTACTTATATAGCGCCTTTCTAGTCTTTTCGACCACTCAAAGCGCTTTACACTACAACTCATTCACCCCATTCACACACATTCATACACTGATGGCAGGCAGCTACCATGCAGGGTGCAAACCTGCACATCAGGAGGAAGCTAACCATTCACTCGTATTCATACACCGTTGGCACAGCAACGGGAGCAATTAGGGGTTAAGTGTCTTGCCCAAGGACACATCAACATGTAGACTGGAGGAGCCGGGAATCGAACCGCCAATCTTCCAATTGGAGGACGACCGCTCTACCTCCTGAGCCACAGCCACCCATTATTGCATTGTTTATGGTTTTTTTGTTGTTGTTTTTTCTGGCATAGTCGCCTTTATTTGACAGTAGAGATACAGGAAATTATGGGAGAGAGAGGGGGGTGTGACATACAGAAAGGTCCACCGGCCGGGACGCGAATCGAATAATTAGGATGAATTATTGATTAAAAACAATTACATTTATTTGTGGCAGTAAGGTGCACCCTCCTCCTTCCTCAGGTGTTGAGGGCGGGGCTTAACCTTTAAGTTTTGAAGTTTGAGAGGAGACGCGGGATTGGCAGCCGGAAGCAACAATACTGTCATTGACTGCAGTATCATCAGATGAATGGAGTCAAAATAAGCATCATATTTTGATTTAAAGACTGTGTAAAGTGAATTCAGACATTTTCTTCTAAACACATTAAAAAGGTCATAAATGTATTTCTAAAAAAGGTGTAAAAAGCATTTCAACCATTTAGATTTGAATTGTGGAGCTAGGCTTCACAAACTGTGTTTCAAGATTTGTGTGTCTGGATTTAATGGGCGGGTCTGAAAATGTGATTGGCATAAACCCGCCCCTGCTGCTGTAGAGGTATAAATACATTCAGCGCACACTACTACTACAGTCTACAGTTAGCCAGTTAGCTAAGTTAGCCGCCAAGCAAGGAGCCGAGTTAGCCGCCGAGCTAGCCGCTGAGTTAGCAGCAGAAAGCTCTCAGAAGATGTTTCTAGTAGAGGTGGTGACTTTGATTGACAGGTGACACTTGGCTGGGGGCGGGGTTTCAGCAAACTCGGCAGGCACTCCCACAGCGTTTGGGAGCAGAGAAAGAAGCCGAATTTCATATATTTGGCGATTTTTTTTTAATCATTCAAATTTGGCAGGGTGGTTAACAACACACTTTTCTGTAGTATGTCAAACTCAAAACACATATGTATTCTTACTTTACACAGCGTCAGACACACTGCTCATTCCACTTTGGTAAAAGTTAAATAAGAGAGGAGTTAAAGGACACACACATCTGGAGGTTTTTTGGCCACTACACTGACTCTCATTTATTGGACAGAGTTTGCCTTGCTGTTAAATTGTATTGCCACACAATGAGAACAGTACAATCAGTATAGGTATATCATTTTTCCACACTTCTATAATCTCTGAATATTCTCCCTTCCTGGGATTGTATTTTGTTTTGTTTTGTTTTCAGTGAATCTTTCTTTGAAATAGATCAAAGAAGGTCTAGTTACCTGTGAGTACTGTAACAATTAGGGAGGCCTATGTGAAGCCAAACTTCCAGCAAGAAGCCCCCGCAAAGTCCCATTGTTGAAAAAACGACATGTACTGAAGAGGCTGCAATTCGCCAAAGAACACATTGACTGTCCTAAAGAAAAATGGTGCCACATTCTGTGGACTGATGAAAGCAAGATTGTTCTTTTTGGGTCCAGGGGCCGCAGCCAGTTTGTCAGACTACCCCCAAAAACTGAATTCAAGCCACAGTACACTGTGATGACAGTGAAGCATGGTGGCGCAAGCATCATGATATACGGATGTTTCTCATACTATAGCGTCGGGCCTATGTATTGCATAACAGGGATCATGGATCAGTTTATATACATCAAAATACTTGAATGACCCCAAACACACCAGTAAGCGAGCAGCATCTTGGTTCAACACCAACAAGATTAACGTTATGGAGTGGCCAGCACAATTTTCAGATAATGACAGTTTATACAGTAAATGTTTGAGTTTGTAAAGAAAAATGCAGACACTGCTATTTTTTTGAACAGCATATTATTTCCTTTTTCTTCACTTCCTGTAAAGGAATGACAAATTTGATCATTTTTTGGTCATGTTTTGATTTGGAATAGAATGTGCAGTGTTCCCAATGCATTTGCATGTATGGAAATAAATGCTTTTATAAGAATTATGAGCTTTTCTCACTTTTTTACACACACTGCTATTATTTTGAACGCAACTGTATACCCAGCAATCACCCCACATTAGTTGTTGTATTAATAGTGGATATTATCATTTTAATCATTTTATGGCATTTGACTGTATTTCAAAGTTATCTGTATACTGTAGACATCTTAAACATCTTGTCCTGATTTTTAGACCGTTTTTAACTTTTAAAAAAAATACTGGTGCTGCTGCAGATAATTGCTCATAGGATCATTATTGTTGTTGCTAAAGGAAACACATTTAATTAATATTTTGGGCCATTTTGATATGTGTCATTCGGTGTAACGAAATATTGTCATACAGTGTAACACCAATATCTTATATTTAAATACAGTAATTTGTCTTTTTTGACTCACAGTGACAAAAAAAAAAATCTTAAAGGATGTAGTAAAAGGTATTTATATTATTATTTTTTTTAAATTCAGTGCAAGGCAGTAAATGTTTGTTAAAAACCTTCAACAAATTCAGAGTTGTACCAATGACACCTCAAATATGTGATGTTCAAAATGAAATAAAGTAATTTTATTTGAGAAAAATATAGTTTTCATGTGTGTACCACTGTTCAGAACTGTTATAACTAACCATGTGCTGTCTAGCATCTGTGAGATAGACTCAAAAATATATATAAAATTGTCACAACTGAAACAGTCACACCCGAAACATATGGTGAAATTTCGGGCTGTGACATGGTTGTTTTTGAAGTGACAAACGGGAACACTTCATGCATTAATTGTGGGATATAATTAAAAGTTTAGTGCAGTTATGCAAATCAAAAGTTCTTTAGTCTAAACTCCATGTAGTTCCAATTCTGTGAAGTGACATAGTTTGAATACCTGCTGAAATATAACTTCAAGGTGAAGTCCGCAATTCTAGTAGGAGGTTGTTGATTTGAGCTCAACAGCCAATCAAATGATCACCCCTCCATTCTGTGCTCCTGGAACAGTTTATGTTTCAGTCTGGGCTGCTTTTGTCATGTTTACAGAGCCAGGACTGTGTATGAACACCAGTGTTTCTGAGCACACACTAGAGCAGAGGTTCCCAACCTTTTTTGTCTTGTGTACCCCCTGAGCCTTTTTTTGTCATACCATGAGTACTCCCTCACTCATGCGTGTTGATGATTCTCCAAAAGTGGTCATATGGAACGTTACACAACTGATTATTAAATGAAAATCTTTTTATTTCATCTCCTTAATTTGAACATTTAATTTTCCAGAATTTTCTTCTTTTTAACTAAAATTAAACATAAAAATAAATAATATGTTTGCCTTGAAAATAAATAAGTAATATAAATAAACAGATAAGAAATCTAAATAAATAATAAACTTGCCTTTGTTATATAAAACTCTTAACATTTACCACAAAAAACTGAAACTCCGTTGAATAAGTCCCCTTTAAACAGGCATTTAATAAAAATCAGGAACAAAACCCCTGGTTGGAACCCACTGCACTAGAGGATCAGACTATCAGAAAAGTTTAACATCGGCCACGTTGTGTTTCCAGAAGATGAGCTGTGAATCAAACACTGAAAATATCATGCTTGTCTTTTACACTTAAAATGACTTACAATAAAATAATGTATCCATTAATCTGTTTATTATATGGATAATCTACTAAAAAAATAAACCTGAAAGCAGTGGCGGTTATAGCTTGAATGACGCCCTGGGCGAGGCCCCCCTCGAGCACCCCCCCCCCCCAGGAATTTTATTTAATATATATATTATATGTCCACAAGGACATCTAAAAATATGTTAAATATACAAAAAATGTACAAGATCTGTGGAAAAAAATAGAAACGAAATAAGAATGAAAGTAATATTTCTCAATTGCACAAATCCTTCATCAGAACAATGGAAAAACACACTTAAGAGAATCCAGTTATTACACTATTGCACTTACAACAGGAAACAGACTATTTAAAGTGCACAATCACCACCTCCAACATTGCTACAAGACAACGAACACAATTCTGCACAAACTATGACTGTATACGTTATCAGAACTTAGAGAACCCCAAGGACAATTTTTTAAATATTCTTGTAGGGGGGGTCACGTGGCAAGGAAGATGGCAGCGCAGTAGGAGAGCTCCCCACGACCATCAGCTAATTAAGTAAATTTGAAGACATACACTTCGTCCCTAATCTGAAAAGTGAGACCCTGTGTTCGGGAAAATAACTACTACTAGTTTCCGACCAGAAATTTGTACTTCCTCGGCGAAATGTCAAACAACAGCAAAGCTAACTTTTTAAAGGTGTGGCTACGAGAAGTAAGCTAGCCTCAAAAACTAGATCAACACGTGAACGCACCTCCACGTCGCCAACAGCGGCATGCGACAGCAACCGTACACCTGGAGAGTCTGACGAGAAAACGTGTTGGAGGAAATACGGAATATGAGTGCTACTCTTCAGCTGGTGGCGACGGATGTTGTCTCAATTAAGGAGACAACGAAAGAGCTTAAAGATGCGGTGCAGAGCATACAAGTGAGACTGGGAGAGGCAGAACAACGGATATCGGATGTGGAGGACGTAAACAAACAAATGGAGAAAAGTATGGAGAAATGTGACAAGAGACTGGAAACACTGTGGACGCGCGTGGAGGACCTGGAAAACCGCAGCAGGAGAAATAATGTAAGAATGGTGGGCTTGAAAGAGGGCAAGGAGGAGACGGGCAAAGTTATTCAATATGTGGAAAAGATCATCTCTCAGGGGCTCGGGCTGTCCGGCAGTGAGTTTGAAATTGAACGTGCCCACCGCTCTTTGGCGCCCATACCGGACCCGAACCATCCGCCCAGGACCATACTGATGCACTGTTGGAGTAAGGTAATTTTGATGATGGTTTGTGGGAGGCAGGAAAGGCTGTGCTGTCACGAGCTGACAGGATGCGCCTCACGGACACGGTTAATTTAGATCAGGTTAATCGGGGGGCGGGGTGGGGGTTAGTTAGAAGCACCGAGTTCTGGGTTGCTTTAACCGGGGTTATATTTGGGTTTTTCATGTTTTATCTCAGCACCAAGATAGTATATCTGAGAACACACAACGTTTTGAACAGCCTTTTGAATATGTGTTTAGTTATTATTGAAACCATGTTGAGAGAACTGAGGACTAAGAGCATTTACATGTTGAGAAATGATGGCTAACAGATACATTAATATAATATCGTGGAACATAAATGGATGTGGGAACCCCACTAAAAGGAGGAAGGTTTTGGCATATTTGAAATCTAAAAATACAGATATAGCATTTATTCAGGAGTCTCATATAATGGGAGATGAAGAGGCAGGAAAACTTAAAAGAGGCTGGGTGGGGAAGGTTTTTCATAGTTCATATTCTAGTAAACAGAATGGGGGGATGATACTCATTAATAAAACTTAAGCTGTATTATATTGAAACAACACAATGATAAGGAGGGTAGAATTATTTGTATTGAAGCCTTGATCAATGGAATTAGGACAGTATTATGTAACATATACGCCCCAAACAAGGAGGACCCTGATTTCTTCCATGAAGTTAATAGAGTGATAGGAGACATGCAGGGACGGGTCATACTGGCCGGGGATTTCAACCAGGTATTGGATGGACTACTTGATAAAAGTAAACCCAGTGGTAGATCTTCGCCCAGGGACAGAGCTGCGATTCATATGCTGGCAGAGGACCTGAGTTTGGTGGACATATGGAGATGGTAAATCCACGTGAGAGGGAGTATACCTTTTACTCCCACTGTCACAAATCCCATTCAAGGATTGATTTTTTTCTGATATCTGACTCATTAATAGACTCAATAGTAGAATGTGAGATAGGGGCTATTGCTCTTAGTGATCACGCCACAGTAGAGCTACATGTTGACCTGAACACAGATAAGGTGAAAAGAGGACGTTGGAGGCTTAACACTATGTGGCTACAGGATGTGTCATTTAGCAATACGTTATCAGAAGATATTAAATCTTTTTTTGAAATTAATATTGGTTCTACAGAAACAATTTCCTCAGTTTGGGAAGCATCGAAGGCTTATGTAAGAGGGAAAATTATTGCTCACGCCTCGAAAATGAAAAAGGAAAATATGAAGAAAGAAAAAACATTGGACAAAGAGATCCGAAAATTAGAGAAAGAATTGGCAAGTCACTATACAGACAATTTATACAAAACAATTTGTAATATGAAATATCAACTACATGATATATATATATATATAACAAAAAGGCGGAGTATGCCTTATTTAGGCTGAAAATTAATTTCTATGAGGGGGGCGAAAAGAATGGCAGAATATTAGCAATACAATTAAGACAACAGGACAATTCCAACAATATCCCAATGATTAAGAAGGATAATGGGGTAGTAACCTCATCAAAAGAAATTAATCAGGTTTTTAAACGTTTTTATGAAAATCTTTACACATCCTCCTGTGCTCCTAACCCAGGAGAAATAACAACTTTTCTTTCAGGTATCCATCTGCCTTCCATATCTAATGGGCAAAAAGACATGTTGGATGCTCCAATAACAGAGGAAGAGATTAGGGCTGCTATTTCATCCATGAAAACCGGGAGGTCATCTGGTTTGTATGGCTTCCCGGTTGAATATTATAAGAAATATATCGATATCTTGGCCCCTATATTGCATAAGGTGTACATGGAAGCATTTGAGAGGGGTTCGCTACCTGGTACGTTTAATGATGCTTTAATCTCTCTTATCCCGAAAAAGGACAGAGATACCTCTGATCCGTCTAATTTCAGGCCTGTGAGTCTACTTGGGGTGGATTGTAAGATTTTGACAAAGACATTGGCGTCACGTTTAGAGAAAATATTGCCAGACATTATACATGGGGATCAAGTAGGTTTTATTAAAAAAAGGTCCTTGGTGGATAACATGCGAAGGCTCATACATCTGATGCATATGAATCGATCTAACCCAGTACCAGTAGCATAGGGTGACCAGACGTCCCCGATTTCCGGGGACAGTCCCCGTTTTGAGTGACCTGTCCCCGTTCAAAGCTGTACCCGAAAATGTCCCCGATTTTGACACTGAATGGGTGCAAAATGCGCGCAGACTCAAACACCAGTTATTACGGTAGCCATTTAACGCATCGCCAGAGAAGACGTCGTATGACGTACAGACGTTATCAGGACGTACGACCAGACGCGTCAGCGTCAACAACAACAATCTAGAGGTGGCAAAAGGAAAGAAAAGAAGACCAGCGGTCATTAATGGTATGTTGTGTATGAACTTATTTATTTTGTGTGAATTGGCAGTAGATTTGGCTGTGTGTGTGTGTGTGTGTGTGTGTGCGTGAGTGAGAGTGAGAGAGAGAGAGAAGTGATGTAACGTTAAAGTAAGTTGTTTATCTGAATTGAAGACCTAACGTAACTTTATAAAAGTCAGTGGACGTTAACATTATGACAATGTTTTCATATCTGTCATTAGTGACGCTGTAACGTTAACATTAGCATGAGATTACCAGGTGATGACATTGTATGTGGCCCTGTTTTGGAAGAGGGGGAGGTGGAAGACTGCTTTGGTAACATATGATTTTCCTGTAGGCATAGGAACATGAGACTCTGTTAAAAATAATAAATTAATTAATAATAAATCAATGGTTGATAGTTGTGTGTGTTAGGCTAACTTCTGTATTTTGTGTCGGGCTGTGTGGGTAACTAATGACTGTAGTAGTTATAAATACAGACCATCTGATTAGCTGATGCCCTGAGTCATGTATAAAATTAATATACTCATATGTTTTGACTTGGTAATTATTATTAATAACATCTTGATGATATTTACTAGCTACTGGTCTGGCAGCTGTCTTTGCACATGACACTTAACTTTGGAAGAGAGATGTTTTTTCTAAAGTATTCTACATTTGTGTTTTTGACACTGCTGCGCGCTACTGATACATGATATTTGTGGGTGCTGATATTTTGATTTATTAACCAGGTCCTTTTGTGTGAAAAAGTACTTTTCCCCATTTTTTATTTCATGATGATAATATTTAATGATTTTTCACCGCCGCATTGAAAATGTCCCCGATTTTCATTTCAGAAATCTGGTCACCTCACAGTAGCAGCTTTTTCACTTGACGCTGAGAAGGCTTTTGACCGGGTGGAATGGGAGTTCCTCAGGTTGACGCTTTCAAAATTTGGGTTGGGTCCTGGCTTTTGTAACTGGGTGAAGATAATTTACTCTGGCCCGAGAGCAGCTGTTCTAACAAATGGGCTGATATCAGATTTTTTCTGTCTTTCCAGAGGGACGAGACAGGGGTGTTCTCTCTCCCCATTGCTCTTTACTATGGTACTTGAGCCATTAGCTGTAGCAATCAGAGCTGATGTGAGGATTAAGGGTGTGAGGGCAGGGGGTGGAGAGCACAAGCTATTTATGTATGCCGATGACATCTTAGCAGTGTTAGAAGATCCTGGGGAATCCCTGCCAGTGTTACTTGAATGTATTGAATCGTATTCTAGATTATCAGGTTACAAAATAAATTGGAATAAATCCGAATGTAGGCCAATATCACATACATGTCACTCTGGGGTTATCACTTCATATGGCTTTAAGTTTCTACCTTCAGATATGAAATATCTAGGCATTCAACTAAACCCTAATCTTGATGAAATAATGCTCTCAAATATGGAACCACTCCTCCAGAAAATAAAAATGAACCTGGATAAATGGGGGAAATTGAAGCTCACATTATCGGGAAAAATTAATGTAATTAAAATGGTGGTTGCACCACAATTCAATTATGTTTCCATGATGTTACCAGTCAATATAGCACCAGTTGTTTAAACATTATGATAGAATCATTAAAGATTTTTTATGGGATAAAAAGAGACCAAGGATTAATATAAAGAAGATGTGGTCGCCTAGGGAGATAGGAGGTATGGGTCTACCCAATGTAAGATTATATAATATATCATTTGAAATGTCTAGATTGATAAAACATTGGAAGGGGATAGATCAGGAACTGAGTTGGATCAAAATTGAAAGGGAACTAACTAGCCCATTTGAACCTCTGGAGGTTCTCTCACATGGTGTAACAACTTCTGGACATAGTTATTTTTCAAACCCAGTGTTGTCCTATTCTAAAACAGTTTGGAGAGAAATTCATAAAATGTATAGTATCTCCCACTTGAGACAACCTTACGCCTCTCTATGGCATAATCCGGCCATCCGTATTGGGAAGAAATCTGTTTATTGGAATCAATGGCTTGTAAGGGGGATACGCAAACTGAGGGACCTGTGTGTGGATGGAGTATTAATGTCGTTTACTGATATTATGCAAAAATATAATCTGGAATATAAAGGTAATTTTTGGAAGTACTTGCAAATGAGGGACTGTATCACAAAGGGTAAATTTAGTCACAATAAGAATACATTGATGGAAGTTTTGGACCTACCCAGTATTACACACAGAACAGCCATATTTTACAAAACATTTAATGGTTTACGAGGAGATGCATGTCAAACTCTTAGGATCATTTGGCAGACAGACCTAGGGTGTGATTTAAGTGAGCAGGACTGGTTAAATATATTATCAAACACAGGGAAACAAATGAGAGAGGCGAAAGGGAAATTTATTCAGTATAAGATAATCCATAGATTTTATTTTACTCCTTCAAAGCTACATCGAATGGGCTTAATAGGAAATAATTTATGTTGGAAATGTCAGAGTGAAATAGGGACTTTTTTACATGTGATTTGGGGATGTAAACTAGTGTACCCGTTTTGGGAGAAGGTACTGAGCCATGTCAGTAAGTGGCTGGGTGTGGCGGTACCTGCATCACCAAGATTGTGTCTGTTAGGGGACCAAACAGAAATGCTAAATATACCTAAATATGAAAGAGGGGTTTTAAAAGTTGGAATGGTAACAGCTGCTCGAACAATCCTCAGAGTATGGAAGAGTACAGTCGCCCCAGATGTTAAAAAGTGGATGGAAATGATGTCAGATTGAAATTGTAATGTTTATTATTATTATTATTATTCCGACATTTCGTGCCCTGATTTCGCCCCTTTCCCAAATGCGAAAATGCTTATACTTTTGCACGGACGTCCGGCCTCATCCGAAATTCGATATTTTTGGGTGGTCGCACATGGTCGACGCAGAATGGCGGAATAGCGCCCCCTACAAAGTCCAAAAATGCCCATAAGGAATTTTGCTAACTTTGTCCTATGCTCACAAAATTCGGTACACATATGTATTATACCCACATATGCAAAAAAGCCTCTTGACCTCATGACCTCAACCCAACATGAAGTCGGCCATTTTGGTTTTGATTTTTCCCGCCTAAAATTAACTCCTCCCACAGCGTTCGCCCGATCAAGTTCAAATTAGGTACGCAACATCTCCAGACCTAGCTGAGCTTAAGTTGTGCTCTGCGCATCCGTAGGTCAAAGGGCGTGTCTGCCAGGGCTCAACTAACTTTGGCGTGCTCGCCATGTACATACGAGTGGCTCTCACGCCCACATACTTCATCCAATCAGCTTCAAACTTGCTGGACATGATGATGGCTCCGCCCTGAACGTCACGATATATTAACTTCCCACGTAACTCATAGCGCCCCCCGGTGGTAACAGGAAGTTAACCAAGATTCATTAAAATTACATACTTTGCCCCATCAACTTCATTCAGAACCAGTTGGTGAAGCTACATTATGAAGACTGTGAAGCTACGAGTAATGGCGTCCGTGTGGCGACGCGGCGACCATCAATTCCTCGCCATGAAAATACGTTTGGCTTTTTGATGGCTTTATTGAACTCGTATCATCATGAAAATTGGTACACAGGTCCAGGGTGCCGACCTCAACGTCTCCATTCGCTCATAGGCGATCTCACTCGTGTCGCCCCCTAGTGGAAACAGGAAGTGCCATATTTTACATCATCATTGTCCGATTTCCACAAAACTTCACATGTGTAATAAATGTCCCACCCTGAACGCAACCGCTTGTGTTTTGTTACACTCTACTGCCCCTGGTGGATGAACCATCAACCTCTCATAACTCCTTCATGCTTTGTCCAATTCACTCCAAACTTCACATGACTGATGAGTGGCCGCCCTGAACACACCAGACCACACCAGACCATATGTGTAACTACCTGTGACTGCCCCCTACTGGATGAACGAAACATTGCATTTTTGGCCTCCTTCCAGGTATTTTCTCACTTTCTGCTTCACGCCACAGCCCCGCCATGCCTCAGGCCCCGCGGTGGCATGGGTGAGCGAGGGCCCGCCATCTACGCTTGCGGCTTTAATTATTATTATTATTGGGGGTTTTTTGGAAGGTTTTTTTTTTTTTTGGAGGAAATATCGATGTGCAGAAGATCTTTGTGTGCATGTCTGTAAGCTGGTTATACTGTCTGTTGATGTTGGTGTCTGTTTGTTTTGTTTTCTAGTTTGAATGTATGTTTAGGTGTGTATTAAACCTTTAAATAAAATAAATAAATCCATAAATAAACACTATATACATATATATGCCAAAAATATATACAATCAGAAATGTAAGAAGAGCAGAAAGCAACAATAATAATATAATACAAATAAGATAGAGAATAAACATTCTTAATAGCACAAATCCTTCTTACACAAATGGGAAAACACACTGAAGAGAATCTAATTATTACACTATTGCACTTAGAACAGCAAACACACTGTTTAAATGGTACAACAGCCAACTAAAACCTGACTCTTCTGGCCTTCCTTGATGCAAAATTGTCAATGATGTCATCATATGAAATCTGCTCCCCTATTTCATGATTGATACTAAGACTAGACCAATTCACCTTGGAGGTGCACAGATTCATTTTGTAGTAACTTTTTATTTTTAGCCATTTCACACAACCCAGAAAAATAAAAATGTGCATGAACTATAGGCCTGTATTTATAATACTATGAATGAAATGTGCGTTATTTGGGAGAAAGTCGAGGTGTGACTGACTTTAGCCCACTAATTCCATTAGAGTATTGCTCTATCAAGTGGATCCCCCGTTCCCCCTGCCTGTTCCAGTAGGGAGACCCAGAGGTGACCTGCCCCCCTCTCCCCTTCTCTCACAGCTTCTGTGCGCGCAGCACCATCTCAGCAAGCATGGGCGCGTGCACAACAGAGTGATAGATTGACTTGACGTGCAAATACGCCTCGCAGTGTAAAGGATTTTAAAAAAAATACAATTTCTGGCCTTTATTTGAGAGACAGGAAATTACGGGAGAGAGAGGGGTGTGTGACATGCAGAAAGGCCCACTGGCCGGGACCCGAACCGGGTCCACTGCATATGGCATGCGCTCTCAACCACTCGACCACCTGCGCAGTGATCACCAGGATTTTTGTCAAGCTCTTGCTGCGCCCCCCATGAGTCATGACAAAATGCTGGGGGACCGCTACTGCCTGAAAGGGATTCTGAAACTGTCCAAATTTTTTTATGTAGAATAATCAATGTGTGGGTACACCCCTCCTCACTTACACCCTCCTCAAGACCCAAACTATCCATTAGAACATCAGTGAGGTGTAATCTGAAATCTAAGTATAATTACTAAGGCCGGGACTCGATTAAAAAAAATAATTAATCTAATTAATTAGAGGCTTTATAATTAATTAATCGAAATTAATCGTATTTTAACCGCATATAAATATTTGACCTGAGAACAGTGAGAAGTAATTTTTTTCACATGGATTTTTAGTATCATTGAATAATGACTGAATACATAAGCTTAAGCAACACAAATATTGTTTATTTTTGTTCAAGTCCAACAGACCAGTGCAATTTTTGCCATTAAGTGTAGCAATAGCATATTTAGAAATATAGTACATTACTAGCTACCACACTAGCGTCCGTGCTAGCTGCTATATGTTTTGCATTGAGGTGATACTTGAGGCTCGATGTGCTGCGGTGATATGCGAATTCCTTGTTGCATAGCTTGCACACAACCATGCTCTTATCCACACTCCCATCCACAGGTCCAACCAAAGCGGTCTCATCAGCTACTTTCATGTTCACTGTGGTTTGTTGTTGTCTGAACTACGCTTGTTAGAAAGCCCACATTGTTTTGAGTGATATTTACCTGTTTATAGTCTGTTTGCATTATAGGTTTCATTTGTCCTACGTTATTGAATGCAGCTGAGTTTTACCGACGTTCTTGAACGCACCACACCTGTGCAATTCTCCTTCTCCATGCTCTAGACTCTAGAGCATGGAGTCTAGAGAGCTGACGTTTTTTCCTTTGCCTTTTTGCATCTTGCATCCTTATTGCCCTGATTTCCTGCTGTGTGTGAATGTATAAGGACCACAGCTGTAATAAAGCTGATAACTCCGTACATCTGTATCCGTGTTCTTTAATCGGGACACACTCACCATACCTTGCCACTCTAAACCAGTTAACTTCCTGGAGACCCCCACTATCTCCTTTTTAACGCTAGTTGGTGCTCCAGTATAATCGGTCCGCCTGAAACTCATCCAGTTAGAAACGTTCCGCGGTGCAAAAATAAGTGTGATTAAAATGCGTCCATTTTTTAACGCGGTAATTATTGTGTAATTAATTCATCTTAATTAACGCGTTAAAGTCCCGGCCCTAATAATTACATATTCTTTTGAGATATTTACTGTAAGATGTGTGTCTGCTATACTTGCAGGCTGTATATTTGCAACATTTATTAGTTACTATTCATCATTTTTATTAAAATTACATGGTCTGTCACCACCGAAACATGGGATGTTTTGTCAAAAATAAAGTACATTGAGTTATCAACTAAGATATTATGGTAGGGTTTGGTGTATTAAAACTAATGGATCCTGAAGTTTGAAATCAGTATGATCAACTTTATGCTCTTTACAAAGAAAAAACATAATAAATCCAATGAATTAAAAAAATTACATTCAAAATATTGTTAAAATAATAATTATTGTTTGACCTCTGAAACCTTTTAATAAAATTGCAAAAATTGACATTAATAAGATAAATGTTGATGTTTCCAACCCTGACTTTGCACCAATTTGGTAGAATGGCCCATATATGTACATTTATTTTTAAAAATCTAAACTGTATGTATCAGTCAGATTCCTTACCTGTAACATTTAATAGATTTTTCATTTAATAGACAAACATGAAAATGAATAGCATCTTCTCTCTATCTAATTCTATGAAAACTTTACAGAGTGGGGTGTGTGGACAGAATTCATCGACATTGTATTGAGGTGGAGACAAAAATCTCAAAACCTGGACAAATAAAATTAAACCCTGCAGCATGTTAAGGCAGAGCTGTCTGCCTTTTCTTACACAGGCCTGAAATACTGTCATATTATCATAACCAGTGGTGGAAGAAGTATTCAGATCCTTTACTTAAGTAAAAATAGAAATACAGATTCCATCACAAGCAACAAAAGAATGAAAACTATTAGTCTATCTATTGTATGTTTTTACCTGCAGTAGTTATAATCCAAGCAGACAAGCAGACTCCCAAGTAAAATGCAGTTTTCAGAGACCCCATGTTAGTAGAAAGCCAAAATCCTTTCTGCTTGCTGTAGATAAGATTTTTCTCTGGGTTTAGGCTGCAGTTTCTGTTCAACAGGACAAAGAGTGTGAGAGCTGCAGATGGGGAACTGGGGGTTACGCCTGTGTTCCGCTGGCTGATCCCTCCCACATGCCTGCCTGGAAGGTTCCACAACAATTTGCTCATCTTGAACTCTGCCTTCCACCAAAACATGGATTAAGACTGTCTATGGGCCAACACCACACTCCCCTTTAAAACTTGGAATGTTTCCTTCTATAACTGCCCAGTGTTAGACAGAAACATGAGTCATTACTTAGAAATAGTTACACCCACCCTGACAGGAACCAAATAGTGGAGTCTTTCTGGGAATGAGATTCTCAGCATCAAGATGTTCACTGACTCAACTGTGTTTTTGTGAAAAGCAAACAGTTTGATGTCCTGTTGTCTTGGTGGCAATGGGCATCATTCCAAGTGGTCAAGTTCAAATTCTGTAGCTCAACAGGGAACCTTTTCATCACTTTCCAATCTCACACACAACACTGGTGAAAGTGTTGTCACATTTTAATCGAATGAGGATAATACTTTGGAGAATGTCATTTACAGCAATATATGTACACATATGTCAACGATTTGGTGCAAGCTGCAGTCACCCAACAAAAAAACAAATTTAAAAAGCATTTAAGTATACCAATCTTAAATGTTTACAAAGAGCCTGCTATTATGTATTGAAACCCAAAATAATAGTTGAGATAGCCGTAAGTTTAATATATATAAAATCATCATTTTTAGGGTACTTTCTTTTTTTTCTTAAAAAAAAAACACAACATGATTTAATCACGATCATCATGGAAACATGAAATTATATTGTACAAAATACATGTTACACTAGTGAATGTAACAGATAGCCAATTTCCATTTTTTTCCAATGATGCCTGTACACAGTGTAATTCCCATGCTCTGTCTTCTGTCAGTTAGTCCCCTGAGAGAGAGGAGAAAAAAAAAAAAAAGCTAAAGAATGTGGGACTGGAGAAAAGTAAAAACTCGAGATCACAGCTAAAGCAGGGTTTTTTGAATGAATGTGGGAAAGAGAGATACCAGTATTTTTAAAGTAATGGCATTTGGCTCCATCACAGTACAGCCGTAAATGTTTGAGGCTTGTTTAGACAGATATCAAGGCATTGAGCAACTATGGGAACATTGCAGAGTTTGAGCATGTGGCAACCCTCTGGTAGTAATTACAAACCATCTGACTAGAGGACACACATGATCATGTAAGACCACTCCCCTCCATATACACAGACTCTCAGAGAAACACACAGACATCCACAGAGAGCAACTGAGAAAGTAAGTTTGTATAACGCAAACCTGCTTCCTAAAAAATTACATTCATATGCAACTAATTTGCATTTACAAATATGTTTTGCATTACAAATAATGCTGCCCAGATCATGTTTTTAACAACATAATGAGAAAATGTTTTGAGCCTACAAATCTTCATTGTTTGAAGTACAGTGTTTACATTGAATCAACAAATCCTCCAAATGACTAAGGAGTGCATGGAATGACCATGTGACTCTAGAATGACACACAGGAGAAGTTTTAAAATCTGGCTTTAGGAGGATTGGGAGTAATCAGCAGGATAATATCATTTGTCTGTGCTTTCTAAAACCATTACAAACTTCTGTTAAATTTTTTTTAATGATATAACAAGGCTATGGTTAAGGTTAAGGTTATAGAAACACTTGGTGTTGGTTACAACTTCCTCAAAGTTAGGCCACCTTCATTTTCATGGCTGCAGTAATAAGCACAGGGTTAAAGTTAAGGGACAGTTTTTTAAAAACAGCAAACAGCAAAACTGTTTGCTGTTGAAAATGTGACACTCACAGCTGTAAACTGGAAACGAACAAGCAGTCTCCTGCTGCAAAGTCCAATGTTGGGTTTACTGTCATGTCAACAGTGAAAACCGCGATAAATTGACAGTCAATTAGTTTTTAAATGTCGGCTTCGATTATATTTCTATTACTTGCCCAGCCATAGTGCTTTGTATAGTATTGTTTATTTCCATAAACATATATCTTTACTTTTTTTGTAGGTGCAGTGCGATTCCTGCAGTAATGGGCACATGATTTTATTTTTTTATTAACGTGTCATGCACCAGAAGTGCCCAACCCCACCAAACAAAAGAAGAAAGGAACACATAATATATTAATATATTAATTGTTTTATACTTTTATTTAAAAAAAAAAATCTCTAATATTATTTTATTTTTATTTTCCTATTTTGTCTTGTTGTTTTTTTTATCTTCTGTAACTGGCATTTTGTTGTTGTTTGTGTCTTTACTTTTATTTATTATTATTATTATTATTATTATTATTATTATTATAGGTATTGTTATTATTATTATTATTATTATTTTATACATATCAATCCAAATGTTCATCTGAAGTTTTACAAATCTGTCTATCTATCTCTATCAATCTATGTTTGAAAAATTGAATTAAAATAAATCTCTAATATTATTTTAATTTTATTTTCCTATTTTGTCTTGTTGTTTTTTTATCTTCTGTAACTGGCATTTTGTTGTTGTTTATGTCTTAACTTTTATTTATTTATTATTATTATTATAGGTATTGTTATTATTAATATTATTATTATTATTATTTTATACATATCAATCCAAATGTTCATCTGAAGTTTTACAAATCTGTCTATCTATCTCTATCAATCTATGTTTGAAAAATTGAATTAAAATAAATCATTTAAAAAAATGAAAACTGTGAAGAACTGCTGGAGCCCTGGATTCTGGATGTAGTATGTGGTTTAGCAAATTGGTATTTTATGAATGCATTGAGTAGCGGGAGCATTATTTGATTGGATTTTGTTGGACTATCAAAATATGCTACCCCTGAAATATTAATTAAAAAATGTTAAAGAGATATGTCTAAATAGATAGATAGATAGATAGATAGATAGATAGATAGATAGATAGATAGATAGATAGATAGATAGATGTAAACTTTATTGATCCCCTTGGGGAAATTTAGGGTCCAGCAGCTTAATACACAAAGACATCAAAGAACAATATACTAAAACATTAAATACTAAATACTAAATAAGAAGAAAAACTAAATACAAAATAGTAAAAACTAAAATACTAAAATAAGAACAACAAGGTCTGAGGATGAGGCTGTGTGATAAAGTGCAGAAATAAAATAAAAGTAAAAATAAAAATAAACCTAAAAATAAAGTGCAATATACAATTTAAAGTGAATTTAGTGAATATACTTTTTACTACATTCACGTACGGTCTTGTACGGTCTCCAGCTGATCGTGCTATTCTGCTGGATGATGGTGTTGTGAAGTGGATGACCTTCATTGTCCATGATGGTGAGCAGTTTGTTCAGGGTCCTTTTGTCTGTTACTGAAGTGAAGCTCTCCAGTTCAGCTCCCACAACAGAGCCAGCTTTCTTTACCAGCCTATCCAGTCGCCCGGCATCCCTCTTATTAGTGCTTCCTCCCCAGTACACCACCGCATAGAAGAGGACGCTGGCGACCACAGAATGGTAAAACATCCCGAGGAGTTTGCTGCATACATTGAAGGACCGCAGCCTCGTCAGGAAGTACAGCCGGCTCTGTCCTTTTTTGTAGATGGCGTCAGTATTGGCTGACATGTCAAGTTTATTGTCCAGATGTACCCCCAGGTACTTATATGTGCTTACCACCTCCACATTGACTCCCTCAATGGAGACTGGTAGCAGCGCGGGCTTAGACCTACGGAAATACACCACCATCTCCTTGGTCTTAGCAGTGTTAAGTTGTAGGTGGTTGAGTTTGCACCATTGCACAAAGTCCTCCACCAGGCTCCTGTACTCCCCCTCCTGGCCATCTCTGATACACCCCACAATTGCAGTATCGTCTGAAAACTTCTGCATGTGGCATGACTCTTTGTTGTATCCGAAGTCAGACGTGTACAGAGTGAACAGGAAAGGAGAGAGCACAGTTCCCTGTGGTGCTCCGGTGCTGCATACCACAGTGTCAGAGAGGCAGTCCTTTAGTCTGACGAACTGTGGCCGCCCTGTCAGGTAGTCAGTAATCCAGGATACCAGGTGAGCGTCCACACTCATCTGCAAGAGCTTGTCTCCTAGCATGAGGAGTTGAATGGTGTTGAAAGCGCTGGAAAAATCAAAGAACATGATTCTCACAGCGCTTTTCCCCTTGTCCAGGTGTGATGATGGGGGGTGTTGGGAGATGGGGGTGTGTGTGAGAGAGGGGATAGGTGGTATGGGTGCTGAATGGATCTGCACGCCAACAGAGACTGGAGAGGGGGTGGGGTAGGCCGCCGCAGATGGGCAGTCGAACCGGTTGTAGAACTTATTCAGCTCATTTGCCCTGTCCCGACCTCCTTCAACGCATCTGCTGCTCTTCCTCATGCCAGTCATCGTCTTCATCCCATCCCACGCCTCTCGCACGTTGTTCTGCTGCAACTTCCTCTCTACCTTCCTATATATGCAGCCATTCATCCTACAGTGGCAGTGAGGTGATTAGTAGTCTTACTTGAATGCATTGAAGTAGCGGGAGCATTATTTGATAGGATGTTGTTGGACTATCAAAATATGCTACCCCTGAAATATTAATTAAAACATGTTAAAGAGATATGTCTAAATATGCAGCCATTCATCCTACAGTGGCAGTGAGGTGATTAGTAGTCTTACTTGAATGCATTGAGTAGAGGGAGCAGTTTTTAATGCTAAGTATTTGATCCATCAAAATACACTACCCATGACATACATTTCATTACACTTTTTGTACATTAGACAAATGAGAGAAGAAAACACTTACATTATGCCTTTATTTGATATACAGAGGTAGACAACCATAAAGTAGCATTTTTTGATAGAGTAGCGTGAATCGATAGACAGACCTATCGGTTTATGCGGCGGTAGCAATTTTCGACAAAGCAGCAGAAATTGACAGAACACCGGCGGGGGCTCTTGGGCTTAAGAGGATAAATAAATAAACTGTAAACCTCCCTACCTCCATTTAAAAAGCCGTACCGATGAGGTCAGGATTGTACCGGCGCAAAATTTTAGTCTTTTCGGGGGGGTCGGCACCACTTCTGTCTTAATTTTTTTGTTTAAAAACATTTCTCCATCACTTTTGCTACAGGTGAGCGGCTAGTTTTCTTTTTTTTTTTTTTTTAAACTTTTTATTTATCTACGTACATGAACAAAGAACATGAGATCATCATGGGAGGTACAGTTAAAAACAAAATATTCTATTACACATACATACACACACATACATCATAGTCAAATGTCACACTATTCAAGGTGCATATTCAATCCATTTTTCCCAGCGTTCCATACACTTCTCCAACTGAGGTCTTAAAACAAAAGTGAGTCTCTCCATACAGTAAATTTCGTGAATGATCCCGTGCCACTGGATCAGTGTTGGAGGATCTAGTTGCAACCACTTTCTGGTTATGGCTTTCCTACCACTTGCCAGAAGAATCTTAAACAGGTACCTGTCCGTATGCAAGACTGTTTTTGGAATTTTACCGAGATATAAAATAACAAACGAAAAATCTAAATCCACCCCTATTATTTTATTTATCTCGGTTGACACCTCCTTCCAAAATAGCTGGATTTTCGGACAGGCCCAAAAAACATGAAAATGGTTAGCCATAGGGGTTCCACATAGTCTCCAACAAAAGCCTCGGCTCTGTGTGCCTGTTCGTAGTGCTGTTAATTTAGGAGTTATGAAAAATCTCACTACATTCTTCCAGCCGAACTCTCTCAAAGATCTCGAATTTGCAGTGGTCGCTTGTGTCTCACATATTTCTATCCAGGTCTCTTCTGATATTTGTGTTTCTGACTCCTTCTCCCATTTTTGTTTAATGGATAACGTAGAGTGATTCTTAGAAGCTTGTATACTTCTGTATATTCTTGAGACCAACTTTTTATTATCTTTCTTTTCATATGCCTCATGAAATATAGAAATTAAATTGTATTCCTTCTCCTCCTTGATTTGTAATTTTTTATTATAATAGTCTCTGACTTGCAGGTATCTATGAAAGTCCTGCTTCTCCAGTCCAAATGTGGCTGAAATTGACTCATAACTCTGAAATGTACTGTTTGAGATGAGGGAACAAAAGGACGTGATCCCTCTCCTAACCCACTGTTTAAAGCCCCCGTCCAATCTAGCAGGTTCAAATACTGGATCATACGCTATCCAATTCAAGACTCTAGCCTGTTTCTCTATTTGTAACTTCCTCAAAACCTTAAACCATAGTTTCAGAGTGAACACAGTCCACTGATTCAAACTGTTATAATATTTTTCTGCTTGGTTTTTGTTTCCTATTATAGATTGTATTGGAATTTTTAACTGTGTAGTTTCCAAGCATTTCCATTTAGATTCATAATTTGGAGAGCACCAGTATACTAAGGGTTTCAACTGTGCAGCATAATAATAATCCTGTAAACATGGTAAAGCTCTCCCTCCCTTCTCTTTTTTTAGCTGCAGAGTCTTGAACTGAACCCTAGGTCTTCTACTGTTCCAAATGAACCTGGAGATCCAGGCATTCCACTCATCAAATTGTTTTTGGGGTACCTCTAGAGGCAGAGACTGGAAGAGATAAAGAAGCCGTGGCAACACGTTCATTTTAATGATTTCTATTCTATTACTCATATCCAGTGGAAGGAGGGTCCATCTAGAAATATCAGATTTGATCTCTTTATTAATGGGGCCGTAGTTATTTTCAAAAAGTTTTGACATATCTTTAGTAAGGTTTATTCCTAAATATTTTATTTTGGACGAGTCCCATTTAAAATTGTATTTCCCTGTAATATCTGGGTGGGGAATATAGTTAAATGTGAGGGTTTGGGTTTTTTGAATATTAAGCTTATACCCAGAGTATAAATTATATTTTTTTAGCAGGGACATCAATTTAGGGATGCTTGAGTCTGGGCTTGTAATAAAAAGCAAAACATCATCCGCGAACATACAAATCTTATGTTCTTCTCCTTTAATCATAGTCCCCTTTATCCCAGAGTCCTCTCTAATTGCTTGAGCGAGGGGCTCAATAAATAACGCGAATAGGGTCGGACTCAGGGGACAGCCTTGGCGTGTCCCTCTTTCCAAATGAATAGTTCGTGACAGGTGTCCATTTACCCTGATCCTGGCCGTTGGAGTAAAGTATAGCGCTCTAATACATTTAATAAAACCATCTTTGAAGCCAAATCTTGCAAGTACCCTGTATAAATATTCCCAACCCACTGAGTCAAATGCCTTTTCAGCATCTAGGCTGACTAACATTGCACTGATATTTTCTGATGTAATATGACTCACCACCTGTAGTGTTCTCCTTAAATTATCCTGTGTCTGTCTGTTTAATACAAAGCCTGTTTGGTCCAAATCAACCAGCTCAGGGACAATGGACTCCAGTCTCCTAGATAGGATTGAAGCAAATAATTTATAGTCTACATTTAAGACTGATATTGGTCTGTATGAGCTGCATTCATTTTTATCTTTTCCTTCTTTCAGGATGATAGAGATAACTGCTTCCTTCCATGATTGGGGGGCTTCTCCTGTTCTCAGTGTATGATTGAAACAATTAAGCAGAACAGGTGTTATCTGTTGTTTAAATGTTTTATACCACTCAGACGGATAGCCGTCCGAACCTGGAGCCTTATTAGCTTTCAATCTCGAAATGGCTTTGCTCAGTTCTTCTGCTGTTATCTCAGCCATAATTTCTTTATTTTGTTGTTCTCCTATAGATGGTAAATCTAGTGAACTTAGAAAAGTATCTATTGTTGTAATATCTACCATGGCCGGTTGGTTATATAGTTCTTTATAATATAGTTCGAAAGCATGTTCTATGTCCTCTGATTCATTGCAAACCTTTTGTGTCTTGGGGTTTCTAATCTTATAAATCATATTTTTCCCACGTTGTTTTCGAATCCTCCAGGAAAGTAGTTTCATTGCCCTATGCCCTGTCTCGTAATACTTTTGTTTGGTAAATTTAAGTTGTTTTTCAATTTCTTCATCATATATGCCATTTATATCCTGTTTAATTTTGTTTATTTTAATTAATATTTGTGGATCTCTTTGTTCCATGTGTCTAGTTTCTAATGACTTCATTTCCGCTTGTAGTTCCACAAGTCTTCTCTGTTTTTCCTTTTTACGAAAAGCTGTGAGGGCAATAATTTTGCCTCTAACAACTGCCTTTGCTGCGTCCCATAAAGTATTTGGAGACACCTCCCCATTATCATTATTTTGTAAATATGTTTCAAATTCCTGTTGAATCTGTTTCTGCACCGTTTTGTCATTTAAAATGCTCGTATTAAGTCTCCAAAGTGTATTTTTCCGTTGCTTAGTTAGGTGCAGGGTTAGGTACACCCCTGAGTGATCAGATACATCTTTAATCCCTATTTTACAATCCCTGACTCTGTGCCAGTCTGATTTATACATAAACAAATAATCAAGTCGTGAATATACCGAGTGACACGGGGAATAATATGTGAATTGTTTTTCTCCTGGATGAGACTCTCTCCACACGTCAATCAGACCCAGCTCCGTAAGCATCCTCTGGACTAGAACGGCATTAGGACTTTTCTTTTGGCGCTGATTAGATGTATCTAATTTTGGTTGCAGGTGGACATTAAGATCACCACCACAAATTAGAATTCCTTGTGTTTCCAAAACTATCAATTCAAATAATTTTTTGAAAAACATTTTTTTGCTCCCTGGGGGGGCATACACATTAAGTAGAGTTACTTCTTCATTGTCTAATTTACCCTTTACTAAAACAAATCTCCCTTCCTTGTCTTTCACTTCTGAAATAAATTCAAAATTTACTGCATTAGGGATCAGTATAGCCACTCCCCTCCTACGGGCTGATTTATGAGATGAGTAATAGGTATTTTGAAATCCCAGTTTTTTAAATTTTTCATGTTCTAAAGAGGACAGATGAGTCTCTTGCCAAAAAACTACCTGCAGCTTTTCTCGTTTCATTTTAGCTATAATTTTACTCCTTTTAATCGGGTTATGCAGCCCATTGACATTTAGTGTGACTATCTTATATTCCTGATGATGCATATACTCTTTTCAACCTGTGTACAACTGTGTAACATTACCCATGATATCCCGAACAAGAACAGTGAACCAAAAAACAGAAAAACAAAAATCAAAGACTTCCAAGTCCGAAGTTCAAATAAAACTTCAAGTTGAGAGGAAATCCTCGTGCTCGTCGAGGGCCTCTCATCAGTATCAGAGGAGATACTGTGTACCGGTGACATTCTTTCTGAGTCAGTTTCTCCAAAACCGGTATAAAGTTTCATCTTGTCAAGTACAGTAAATAATAATATGTATTCTCTTTGTAAATTGGCAGAGAGTTGAGAAACACAGGAATTATCTTCTCAGGTAAAAGGATATAATGAAAACTTTTAGCAAAGAAAAATCTAATTCCTTAGAAGATTGAAAATTAAGTTGTAAAGGCATTTACTTTCGGGTGTTAAAATTCAAAATAAGTGGGTTTGGGTAATTTCTTAAACTCTCCTTATGTAAGTAAACAAAAATTAAAGGCTCAGAAGCCCAAATGTTGCCATCTTACGTAGGCTATATAATTCAAATATAGGTAAATTTAAGTAGAAATGGCAAACTGTAGTATTTAACTCTTAAATATAAGGTTCGGCCTAAACAAATCTGGGTAATTATTATAGTCTTACCTCACCTCGTAAACTGACTAATGATAAGTCATCCACTTTACATGGGGGCTAATAACACTTTTGTTTTGAAGCCCAGTGTAATTCAAAAATAAAATAAAATAAAATAATAAAAATAAAGGGGATGGGGGGGTGGAAGAGGGGGTCCAAACGAGGAGGTCGGACCCAGATCATCACAGGATGATATTTCAATTAACAGTCACTGGGCTCAACTTCTGTACAGGCACATGGCTCCAGTCACTCACCCCACAATGTGTGAATATGTTTACCCTCAGGTGTTTTCACTGGCCAGCAGCAGTTGCTCCAGGTGGAATACGCTGAAAGCTCCGTAGTCTCTCTTTGATCCGCCCTTGGTCCACTACCTGTCTGCGGCGATCTGCACCTGCTCTCTCCCACGTCGCCAATCTCCGCTGCTTCAGCGCTGTAGAGTCAGGCTCCTTGACGTTCTCCATAGGAAATCCTCTCCTCTTCAGGTCTTTAGCCGCCTCTGCTGCGCTCTCGTAGATCTGTGTGCCGCTGTCAAAAAACACCTTCAACTTGGCTGGATGTGGCGTTTGGAAGCGGACCCCTTTAGCTTTAAGCTCTCTCAGTATCCCCACATATGCCTTTCTTTTCTTCAATATTTCGGGGGGGTAATCTTGATCAAAATAGATCCTTTTTCCCTCGTAACGAACATCTTTCTTTCTCCACGCCGTACGCAGTACCTGTTCTTTCACTCTGAACTCGAGGAAGCAAATCACCAGTGATCTCGGCGGTGCGTCTGGGGGAGGCTTTGGGGCGAGCGCCCGGTGGCAGCGCTGTATTCCGAGGTCCATGTCCGCGGCCGGCGGGCCGACTTCTGATTTTATTAGCTTCGTTATAAACTCCGACACATTGGACCCCTCTGATCCCTCCGGTACTCCGTAAATACGGAGATTGTTGCGGCGCGAGCGTGCTTCTAGCTCGGTTAGCTTAGCCTGCAGGGCCTCTTGGCTCTCCAGCGCCTGGGTGAGAGCCTCCTTCGCTGCCGCGTCCCAGTCTTCAATGTCAGATATGCGCTGTTCGGCCTCGCCCACTCTTGCTATGGCAGCTTGTAGCCCACCTGTAGCTTCTTCGAGTTTTCGGTTGATTTCTCCTCTAAACTCGTTCAACTCCTTCTTCATGTCGTTACGAAAGGAAAGTCGAAATTCACTCATTTCACTTTTAACATCCGCCCTGAGCGCACGAATTTCGTTGTAGATGGCCTGCATGACGGGGTTAGCTTCTTCCTCGCCAGCGCCGCCATTGTTCTCGTAGCTGTCCTCGTCGCTGTAGTATTTTTCTTCGACATTCTCTCCTCTATCACGTCTTGAGCCTTGTTTACTTTCAGTCTTTTTTTGCTTATCCCCTTCCATGTTAACTTTCTGTGCAGTTTTTTTAAATCTAATGTTCTTCAAAAGGGGATAAATATCCAACCGGTTGGGAGCGGGGTGTTTAGGCTGCCATTCGCTTCAGCGTCACCACCGGAAGTCCGAGCGGCTAGTTTTCTTATGTTCTTCTGTGAGCTTGTTAAACAACTGACTGACGCATTACCGCCACCATGTGGTCGGAAGATGCATTGTAGCGTCTCATGAATAACATAACCTATCTCTGGTATCTTCAGTTGATAACCTATGCAGTCCCGTGGCCCACAGGTGCAAAACTGAAAGTTTTCTGCTGCCCTCTAGGTTGCACTTGCGGCCCAAATTTGGTTGAGAATCACTGCTCTAAACGATGTGGGAAAAACAGCAAATTGACACAGGAAATGCACGATAACAGACTTCCTGTTTGAGCGAAAATGTCAAAAAAATTAATTTGGGGTTTACCAATGAGTGCTATGAGTCCTGTAAATTTGACGAAGATCAGACAAAGTTTTTGGTCACATGACCTGCTGTTAGGGGGCGCTTTGGAGCCCCCTTGCCACACCCACGCTCAATGATGTTAAAATTGAAACGGCTTCACCAGGTGTGACATTTCATGCGCTGCATGTATTAACATCTGACAAAGTATGGAGGGGTTATAAGGAGTTGTTTGTTTATATAAACAAACGACTGCCATGCCCACCAGGTATAACGCAGGCAAATGCATAGTACAAGTTTTCATCGTCAAGGTCTGAAGATGATACAGATCGAATCTGAAGTCTCTGGAGTCAAAGCTGTAGGAGGAGTTCGTTAAAGTGCGAGGCCTGGAAATGAGGAAAATGGCACCTGTGAATCAACATGGCCGACTTCCTGTTGGACTTAGGGTATGGGTTCAAGAGGCTTTTATTGTGCGTCTGGTCATGATATATATGCACCTTAAATCTCGTTCATGTAAGTGCATGTAGAAAGCGGGGCTTCAACTTTTAATGTTCCAGGGGGCACTGTAGAGTCATCTAGGCACTCAAAAGGTTGCACTTATTCCAAAAAAAACAATATTTGTGACTCTTGACGACTGTGCCCAATTTGGCGTGTGTCAGAGTTTGTCAATACGTACTATATGGGAATAGGCATAAGGGGGCAATACTGAGCTGTTGGGGCAAACTTCGGGGAAAATGTGGCATTAAATTAAAGAACTCATTAGTTGAAACCAGTGTGGCCGGTTTCATGACTCTGTGAACATCGTAAAGTCCTGAAAACAGTGTTGGAAAAGCTATGACATATTGAAATTTCATGCAGATCCGAGAGGATTTTTGGTCACATGACCCGATGTTTGGGGGCGCTATTGAGTCCCCTTACCACACTTGCATCCAATCACGTTGAATTATAAAAATTTTCACCAGATGTGACGTGTTTGCACAATTTCATGAGTTTTCATGTATGTTCAGGCCACTAAAAAAGCGATCCTTTTGGCTGAAAATAATAATAAAAGAGAAGTCTTGGCAATAACAATAGGAGAATTCACCAACTTCTCACTTGATTCCTAACCTCAGTAAACGTTTTCAAAATGTGTTTATGGTCTCAATCGCTAGTTTAAAGCCTTCTTCAATGCAGTATGATGTTCATTTGTGAAATTTTGGCCTCCCTGATTTTATATTTGACGATAAAGCAGGGTATGCATTAGGGCGTGGCTACGTCGTGATTGACAGGTTGATTGGTTCACAGGTTCAGGAGGGCGCCTCATGCCCCTCCTGATGCCCATATAAGTAGAATCCATGTCTTTATTTTTCCCAGCATGCACCAGAAATTTTCAAGATGGCGCTGCTCAGATCCGAAACTATTGGCTTCCAAGCAGCAGTCCACAAACCAATGGGTGACATCACTGATGTTACGTCCATTTCTTATATACAGTCTTTGGAATTAACTTAGCATTAGCTACCTCAGAGACAGTTGATGAATCAGACTTCAGGCTACATTACACTAGCAACACATGTCTTGGTCAATATTTTTACAATTGCACGAAAACCCAAATGTCACAGCCGTTTGCCAGCAGTGCTCACAGAATCCAACAGAAATTATCAATGTGAAGTTGTTAGCTTGGCTACTATGTTCAGCTTGTTAATTTTCAACTACTAGCAGTTAGCTAACGTTAGCATCGGAACGCTAGAAAGCTAATAACAACTGTTACACTACATTACAAATACGTTACTGATGTTACATTATGTACTTACTTCGTTACTTGACATCACAACGGTCCGTTGTTTCCTCAGTCAGCTGTTTCGTCAGTGGATGGAAAGTGCTTCACTGAAAACAGGCAGGTAGAGGGGGAGGAGCGGACGGAGATGGAGGGGAAGGCGAGCGGAAAGGGGGGGGTGTGCCCCTGAGCCAGTTTTGTTTTGGTTACATGCAGTCCAGAGCTGCGATGTCTAGCGGTGAAATTGAAATCGCATTTAGCCCCTTTAAAGACACCACCCTAATGACTAATAACACCTCTTCGTGTGTGAAAAAATCCCTGTCTCTACAGATTAGTAAGAAATGCATTACTGTTTTTTATAGAGCCCTGAACTCCAAGTCTCCTCTTACCTCTCAAACCACCAAGCAAGCTTGGGAGAAAGATTTAGGTGTTGCTATAGATGACTGGCAGGAGGTCTGGTCTCAGGCTATGAACATTTCTGTGTGTAACTGAACCAAATCCACACAGTTTAGAATTGTACATCGCACGCATATAACACCTGTTGTCAAGAACAAAATGGATGCTACTGGAAATGTAATTCTGAGACTGGTAATTATGTTCACTGCCTCTGGTCATGTATGAAGTTACAAAGGTATTGGTATGGTATTGTGAATGAACTGTCTGATACTTTTGGTTTCTCAATACGGATGGACCCTACGCGCCTTATACTTGGTCTCCCGGATGGTCAGAGCACTGACAGTAATCACAGGAGACTTTTCAATATACTGACTTTTGCTGCTAGAAAGAACATTCTGCTCTTCTGGATCAAGGATGCTGCCCCAACAAAAAAATCATGGCACAACATTATTATGGACTGCATTCCTAGTGAATACATCACATGCATGCTTCACTCCAAAATAGATGTTTTCATTAAGGTCTGGGACCCTTACTGGCAGCATATTGGGCCCTTGCTGTCATCTTCTTTGCTACGTGGATTCCCCAGATCAGCTTAGCCTGTCTTTTTGACTTTGTTATAATGTGATCACTATCTAACAACAAGCACCTTGTAGCCTTGCTATGTTTGTATGCTCTGTATTGGTTGTCATCTGGATACTGCCTTGTTCTGCTGCGGGAGATTGAAAGGGAGGAGGCAGGATGGTAATTATGCCGACTGTTATTTATTTATTTTTTATTTTATACTTACTGTACCTACATGCCCACATTCTGCTGTTTTTCTTTTTCTGTCGTGTCTGAGCAGTTCTGTGTTTTTTATGAAAAATGTAAATAAAAATATTTTTCAAAAAACAACAACAAAAAAACCCAAAAGACAGTCAACTTCACCAACAACAATATACTGAGCAAGAATGAGTTGCCGGCAGGCCTGGACTGGGACAAAAATTTGGCCCTGGAGTTTTTGGTCCAGACCGGCATTCGCACCATTGATGTACATATAAACACAAAAGCCCTTAATAACAGTAGTATACTGAACAATATCCCTTATATTCTGGAGCCTTGAATGAAATAAATGATGTCTACACAGTATGTTGCTCACTTGCTCTTAAGAAGGATACTGGAGAAAGGATTTAAGATTCAATAGTGTTTATTTATCACTCACTCATATAATAATACAATACAAAGTGCAACTATATCCAAGAGTATTGAACAGATTGTTTAATAATGGATAGTACTTGTAAGAGACAGTTGGATTTTAGAATTAAATGTGTCTGTATATGGCTCAGTGTGACCACAAGGGTGCAGTATTTAGGTTCTGTTTACATGGTTTTAGCCAGCACAACAGGTGTTTTAAACGGTTTTGCAAATATTCACCTTGTTCCAATGAATGGGTACACCACCCAAAAAAGAACAGTCTTTGACATTGTTTGGTGGAGAGTCTTCCTCAACCTGCTCCTGCACCACCATAGCAGCGGGAGCCTCACTTGACTCACTGTCGGACTGGTTTGCCGAAACCTGCTGCTGAGAGGGAGCCACTGCTGAAGCAGCAACATCACTGCTGCTAGCTCCGGCCACGCTAGCCCCCGCAGGAAACATTTCTGAAATGTTTTGCTCTTAGCAGCGTCGGTCGCGAGATTCTCCATTTTGTAATTCTCGCTTTGTTTTTTGTGTGGTGGTGTGTTGTTGTTTCTCTTACTCTCTCTCTCATCATGACTGCTTGTCATCAAAGGTGATTGGACGATGGGGGGGGGGGGGTCTAGAACATGCGTGGGTTGGACTCCTGGGCCTCTGTAGCCTATCATAGGGCCATTGGGCCAGGTATTCTTTAGACAGACAAGCCAATGGGCCTCGGCTGTGTCTGCAGACTGCAGCGCAGCTCTGTGGGCCGGTGCATGTCTCTGCCCCCTGGGCCTGGAGAGATACCATGGCAAGGCGCAGCAAAAAATAAATAAACAAATAAAAAATAAAAAACGGGCAGCCATCGGCTCATTATTGATCGGCCCACCGGGAAAAATCTGGGTACTCCCAATGGCCACCGATCAAATCCACTTATCTGGCTTATGTAATCACACCACTCGGCGACGCACAGCAATCAAAACTATTACAGCTCCGCTGTCTTAAATCTGCTCTGTCATTCAAGTTGCGAGAAATGGAGGGACAGAAGAAAAGGAAAGGTGGAGCAGAGAGGGAGAGGGACAGAAAACACAAAGCCCTGCCACTGATGCAGCTAATTATTGTAAAATGAGTGACATGTTCAACAGGAGGGCAGGTCATTAAAGAAGGTTATAGCTTCTAGTCAGGGCATATTGCGAAAATCTGGGAATAAATTCCTTACCAAGAAATGTTTTCACCAATGTGTTTGTAAAGGTGTCTAGTAACACCAGTAGCGTGCGGTGGTGTTTCAGTCAGGGCCAGCACCAAAATCCAACCCCCCCCCAAAAGAAAGTATTGTATGCCGATAGAGCCAACAGAGCTGCCGCACACATATAGGCCTATGTCCTATAATATATACACATTGCGAATCCAATGTAAGGCCCCTATTATGCAACAGTACTTAATCAACACCAACATAACAGCAGATCAACATCCGCAACGCATCAAGACACCACTGTGCAGCATCGCCATCAGATCATCTTTCCTTAGGTCACTGCCCACTTTACAATGTACATACCATGTGACACAACATCAAAAACAGCACATACTGCCCGACTGCTCTTAGAGGAAACTTCTAAATCACTTCAAAAATAAAATAAATTTCTATAACAGACACAAACATGCTCCAAAAACGGTTCTAAATTTACTTCACAAAGAGAGAGAGAAAGAGAGAGAGAGAGAGAGAGAGAGAGAGGAAGAGAGAGAGATATTAGCCCCATAGCAGCGCCAATCTGGTCCAGAGAAAGTAAAAAAAAAAAACTAGCACTCACTTAAATCCATCCTGCACCCGAAGCAGGTCCGCAACCATATCTTTATCTACCGATCTTGCTGTTATATCAACCGCCATCACCTTTCCAGAATAACAGCCAGTGCGTCATCACGCACCTGCCCATGGGCCAATCAGACAAGCTCATTTGAATGAGGACACCCAGACCAGCACTAGAAACTCTGCTAGGCTTAGGGCGTTCTGTCAATAACACATCACATTTTTTATTGGCTGATGATACGGTCACTCAACGTGACACATCCAATAGCAGCGTCCAGCTCGATCAGAGGCTAGCAATGCAACTACTGCTGGCCCCAGCAGAGGAAAGGAGCTGTGATGCGTTCATAGGACATAGGAGATTTGAGCTCCACAAAATATAACCATTCGTTTTCTGGATAAAGTTGCATACTGAACAAGTAATTAACTCCAGATACATTTCAGAATGACCTTTTAATTATGGAACAAACTGAAAAAATACATTTTTGACAGGGCTAGCCTTGCTGCCCCTGACTGCACACCACTGAGTAACACATATAAAATATTTAAACTCAACTCCTGTGGCAAAATCTGTGACAGCTGCTGAAAGTTGGGGTACCTGGAACCTTATCGGTGAAAAACTGAAAAAAATTGAAAATGTTTACCTCTGCCTTAAATTCAGGATCCTGAATTGATTGGAAGCATTTGTTTTGCACTTAAAACAGCCACACCCACTTTCTCCACTCATCAATTTTTTTTGTGTGTGTTTTTTTGGCTTTTTTTTGTAAATATAAATATTGCCGTGTGCATATGAATTAAAAAGTTGCTTTATGGTTTTATTTGTTAATTTATTTGCCATGGTAAATACTTATTGTTTACTGGTAACTGATGTAGTTGCTTGGCATTCACAGTCACTGAGTAAGTTTGGAATGGCAGGTGCCAGTCGAGCTACTGTGTGGCTCATGGACATTATAGATTCCACACATGTCAAATAACGACGTTCACCACTCAACAAGATACTACAAGACTATTCTTGCATCCAAAATTCAAGTATTATCTACTTTTTTTTTTTTTTTTTTACAACTGGAAATATTTCATGTTACTTCATTGATAATATGCATAAATCATTTACAGTGCCTATAAAAAGTATTTATCCCCTTGGATGTTTTCCCCTTTTATTGCTTTTATATACTGAATCATGGTCAATATAATTTAAAAAAAATAATTACAAAAATTAGCTCTTTAATGTTAAAGTGAACACACATTTCTACAAAGTAATGTCAATTAATTAAAAATATATAATGTAAAATAAGTGACTATCTAGTACAGTGGATCTCTAACCTCTTAATATTGACTTGATTGTGGTCGCAGCTTATATGTTAATGAAATGCATAGAGACATTAAATATGTGGCATGTTTTTGTTTGCTATCAACAGAGATAGCAGATGTTATTCCAGGAAGGCTGGATGCACAAATCAAAACATATATTGGATATACTGCCTATTTTTAAATCCCATTTTAAATGTAGTTTCTAAATACATTTTAGTTGAGTATATACCATGTTATATTTGTAAAGTAACAGCATTATAGGAGGGTAGCCATTTACTGAACTTAGGAGTGGCAGTTTTCTCAGTTACTGGCGTTTTGTTGTTGTTGCACGAATCACACTCTTTACTGCAATCATTTTCGTCATTATGAGTTTGCCCATATTTTGCGCGGATTCTCCCTGATGCTTCCCGTTTCTCCCTGTTTACGTTGCTAGCTAACCTCAGTGTATGCTGCAGGAGGGATGTTCCCATTACACACACCCTTATCCTCACGATATATATTAACACATTAAAATGATTACACCCCTTAAAATCAAGAGGGCGTTCCCCCCGTTGGGAATCACTGATCTAGTAGATGCACCTTGGACCGCAATCACAGCACAGCATAGAGTCTGTGTGGATAAATCTCAATCATGTTTGCACATCTGGACACTTCAATTTTACTCCATTCTTCTTTGCAAAACTGCTCAAACTCTGTCAGGTTGTAAGAGGATCAAACGTGAACAGCATTTTTCAAGTCCAGTCACTTTATTTTCTACACACAGTTACACACATCGCACATTAACTTTGCACTAAAATCAACACTGCCATTCTGTTGTATATACTTTTGTACATTACATTTTATTTACTATTGCTATTTTGCTATTTTATTATGTACAGTTTGTTTTTTTATATTCTTATTCTTTATATCCTTATACTATATGTTGTTATCGTCACTGTATCGTCACTATGTGTCTGTGTAATGCTACTGCTACACTGTAATTTCCCAGCTTGGGATCAATAAAGTATATCTATCTATCTATCTATCTATCTATCTATCTATCTATCTATCTATCTATCTATCTATCTATCTATCTATCTATCTATCTATCTATCTATCTATCTATCTATCTATCTAAATAATCTATTGGATTGAGGTCTGGCTCTGTCTTGGCCACCCTAGAACATTCACCTTGTCTTTAAACCATTTCTGTGTAGCTTTCGCTGTTTGCTTCAGGTCATTGTCTTTCTGGAAAATAAATCTTCTCCCATGCCGTAGTTCTCTTGCAGACTGAATCAGATTGTCATCCAGGATTTCTCTATATTTTGTTATATTAATTTTACCTTCTACCTTTACAAGCCTTCCAGGGCCTGCTGCTGAGAAGCATCCCCACAGCATGATGCTGCCACCACCATGCTTCATGGTGGGGATGGTGTGTTTGTACTGGTGTGCAGTGTTTGGTGTCTGCCAAACAAAGCGTCTAGTCTGATGGCCTAAAAGCTCCATTTTGGTCTCATCAGACAGTCTCCTACACGCCTGTGGATGAACTCTAGTTAAGATTTAATATGAGTTTTCTTCAACAGTGTTTTTTTTGGACGCTCTCCCATAAAGCAACAGTTGTTGTATGCAGAGTCTCTCCCACCTCAGCTGCTGAAGCTTTTAACTCCTGCAGAGTAGTCATTGTAGTCCCTCACCAGTCTCCTTCTTGCATGGTTTCTCAGTTTGTGAGGACGGCTCTAGGCAGATTTACACATGTGCCATATTCCTTCCATTTCTTAATGATGGATTTAACTGAACTGAAGGGGATGTTCAGTGACTTATTATTTTTGTATCCATCCTCTGACTTCTACTTTTCAATAAGTGTGAGTGAGTTTCTTGGAGTTTTCTTTTGTCTTCATGGTGTAATTATAGCAGGAATACTGATGATTAACCACTGACTGGACCGTCCAGACACAGATGTTTTATACTATAATCACATGAGACACATTTTCTGTACTCAGGTGATCTCTATTTCACTATTTGTGAGAATACTAGCAAGAATTGGCTGGACCTGTATTATTTATCCAATCACCTATTTTACATTATATATTTTTAATCACTTGACATTACTTTGTAGAAATATGTCTTCACTTTGACATTAAAGAGTTGTTTTTTGTAAAAAAAAATTTTTTTATAAAAGCCAAATTGTATTGACCTTGATTCAGTTTATAACAGCAATAAAAGGGGAAAACGTCCAAAGGGGTGAATACTTTTTATAGGCACTGTATAAGGAATGAACTATCATCAGATTAGCTTACTTGCTAGACAGCTTGCTAACACTAGGTGACCTGGTTAGTTAGCTAACTCCCACTTGTGTATTACACACCGTAGTATGTGGAAGTATGGAAGTGTATCTGCACCTTTATTCAAATGGCAATTCAAGGTGCAATTCAATCATGCAGTTTGGAAAAATATTGCAGTATGTATTTCAATATGCAAAGGGGCAATGTAATCCTCAGTACAATCCTCAGTTTTAATTATCTCAATAAAAATTATGAATGGAAATTTAATTAATTAAATTCCATATTGCAATGGTATTATTGCACCTTTATTCAAATGGCAATTCATTTTGCAAAATGGCAATTCAATGTTCAATTTAGTCATGCAAAGTGACAATGCAATCCTCACATCACCACGATTTCTATCAACCAATCATCGGTCATTTGTGTAAGCACTGTGCCTGTTGAGTGACCTTCCCTATAAGCATACTGATAATGACTAATCAAATTGTTAACAGAGAAATAGCATTGTATCTGGTCGAATGCAATTTTTTCAAATAACTTACTATGAACAGGGGACAAACGTATTGGTCAATTGTTAGTGCCAGTAAATGCAGCCCTATTGTTCTTGGGTAATGGGATGACTTTAGCTGCTCTTCATGTTTGAGGAAAACATTACTTAATGAGACTGAGATAAAAAATATAACAAATAGGAGTAGCAATGGTCTGCAGCCATCCTCAATGAAATAAAATTAGTCAAATTAACTTTTTTTTTTTTTTTTCACATGTGGAAAAAGTTTTTTTTCACATGTGGAAAATATTTCACATGGGAATTTCACGTTTTTCACATGTGAAATTTGCATGGCTTTTCTGTAAGGGTAGGAAATCTTGTTGAGAAACAGTTTTGTTATCCGTTTTAATTGTCTTACATTCCCATAAAAACTGAGAGTTCATGTGCTCTGAAAGAAAAAGAGAAAATAATCCAATATCTCTGGCTTCAGATATGACTATAACAAGACAACCAATCATTTGATTCAGTCCACATTGAATGATTGGTTGATCAAAGGAGGGGGTTGGATTTTTTCTTACTTTCAAAACTTTTTTCCAAAACTGCCTGTCATGGCTTTAAAGACATCCTTTGTCATGTGGACAAATATCTTGTCTCTAATGTGTTGTATTTTGGAGAAAGGTAGGGGGTCAGATTTACATTAACTGCAAAAAGCCCTAGGGAAACCAAGACAAACCACTGTAAGCTAGATAGATATATAGTTAACATTAGTATGAGGCAGTTAGCTAGCACTGAAGAAAGTAAATAAACAAGTGGGAGTTAGCTAACTAACCAGGTTACCTAGTGTTAGGAAGCTGTCTATAGCAAATAGTATCTCTAAGAGTAGAATGGGAGGCAGAGCCTTCAGTTATCAGGTTCCTCTCCTGTGGAACCATCTCCCAGATTCGGTCCGGAGGGCAGACACCCTCTCTACGTTTAAGAGTAGGCTTAAAACTTTCCTTTTTGATAAAGCTTATAGTTAGCCAGCTCCTAGTTTATGCTGCTATAGGCTTAGACTGCCGGGGGACTCCCACTCCCATGATGCACTGAGCTCCTCTCTCTTCCTCTCTCTCTCTCTATCCATCCATCTATATCCAATAACATTCATGTACTATTAATGCATTCAATAACCTAAACTTCTTCCCCAGAGTTGTCTGTGCTTTCTCGTCTCACAGGTAATCTGGGCCTGTAGACGTCCGGATGACAGATTCCAGTCCCGGACCTTCTAGCTTCAGTGTTGATTTTCAATGTGCTTCTCTCTCTCTCCTATTCTTCCTCTCTCTCCCCTCTACCCCAACCGGTCGAGGCAGATGTTCTCCCACTTTGAGCCTGGTTCTGTCTGAGGTTTCTTCCTGTTAAAAGGGAGTTTTTTCTTGCCATTGTCGCTAAGTGCTGCTCATGTGGGAATGTTGGGTCTCTTTAAAATTAAAACCTGAAGAGTACAGTTTAGAACCTGCTCTATGTGTAAAGTGCCTTGAGATAACTTTGTTGTGATTTGGCGCTATATAAATAAAGATTGATTGATTGAGATTGATTCCTTGACTATTTCGTTTATATCATTCAATCACATCCTTTACAGTATTTTTTGTCATTTGAAGTCTTTATGTTTTTAAATGACAAGTAAGAAATGAGTTAAGTTGCTGACAACTCTCCACCACTGCCTGTCTGTGTCTCAGGTGTACACACGGAGGGCTCAGCTCTGCTCCCACTGAGAGAGAGGAAAGGAGCAGTTAAAATTAGTCTCCGCTGTAGTTTGCTGTCATTAATAGTCATTTTATTCATTTTCCACATATACAGGGAGGACTGAAATAGGCCTGCATATAGCTCTGTTTGATTTATTTTAGGGTTCACCCATTGCTATAACATACAGGGTTTTCAATCAAAATACTGTATTCAAATAAAGAATTTATTGGTCACTCCCAAATATATTTTAACCGTTATATCAACAAATAGGGTTAGAATACAAAATTAGAAGTCTGCATGAAAAGGGTGGCCTGGAATGGCGTCAAATTCCCGGCCTGAATTATTGTCCCATTCCGCTCCTGCCCCCCTCTAACAACATGAGATGATGATACATCTGGTCACAAATGCACCAGCACTTTAATACTTAGCATTACCTGTCCTCCATAGACACTTTAGCACATTATTTTCAAGGTTGCTCCTTTTATGATTTTATGTTTTTATGTTGTAAATATGTCCTTTGTCTGTCTTTATGTGGAAATGACTGATCGCTTCTTTGTATGCTCAGAGTATATTTGGAAGTGACAATAAAATTGATTCTGATTCTGATTCTGAAATGGTGTTTTGGATAGATTGGATATAGTTTTGAAGGCAGACTTGAAGTAGTTATCGCAACTAACGATTATTTTAACAATCAATTAATCGGTCAATTATTTTTTCGATTAATCGATGAATAACTAAATGTTGATGTCAGATAGCTTAAAAAATGTAAGCCCCCCCCTCCACCATTTTTTAAATTCATAAACAGTACTTAGAAAATGTCATTGGGCCAGCATATTCAGTGTCATTTCATGTTGTATTCTGATCGGTTCGTAACACAATTACTGGAATACTCTTCTACTTACCGGTTTAAAAAATCCTTTATGTAGGTGTCTTCTCAGCTGTTATTTTCAATGGAATGATCCACCTCTTTTGCTATGATAAAAGAAAAGCTGCCAATGTGGACTGGTGAGCTGTCAATGATAAGACAGGCACTGGCCCTTTAATGACTGGACCACTCCATTCATATTGACAGGGGATAACTGACTGGCTAACAATTAGATCTTCTTAAATTTCACAAAAAATGTATAGAGTCATGAGGAAGTCCCAAAGGGAATTCGATTGAAAGTTTATATATCCGAGTGATAATGCATGAGGTGGATGTAAAATGCGGTACAGGAATTGTCAGTCCCTGTCTCCTCTCCCGTTTAGCTGCAACTATCTGTCTGTTTGCAGAGACTAGGCTGCTGGCAGCTACATAAAGCTAGCGTGTGTTGGGACGATAACATCCGGAAATAGATGAACTCATTGAAATGCTGTACTGCTGTTGTATGCTTGTATTCACTACAGATACAGCTGACAACTCTCCCACGATACGAAGCTTTTATTCCTATTATATACCCCATTAAGATATAATGAAATAATAACATTTGATAAATATTTCACATTTTTAGTTGGATGTTTTCACATTGCTTTCTCTCTCTCTTTTTTTTTTCTTGTTGGTATTTAGAAGTTGATGTCAAAAAGTTACTTTTTTTTTAATCTAACGGGAGAATTCATTAGGACTACACAATTATCAAAAAGATACTTTTTAAAATTCGTTTAAAATTAATATTTATAGATAGATAGATAGATAGATAGATAGATAGATAGATAGATATATAGATAGATAGATAGATAGATAGATAGATAGATAGATAGATAGATAGATAGATAGATATATAGATAGATAAAACATATGCTTAATATATATATAAAAAAACAACCCACCTCTACCTTGTTATTCTGTTTTCTGTATTCTGGTCAGCAAAGTAAATGTTATTGTAAGCGAGTATTCCAGACAAATTCGACCGTTATTGTGGACGCTGTGAGCGGAAGCGTCTGTCTGTATGCAATACGACTTGAAAGTGCTGCTGCTGGCTAGGAACAGGATGCTGTCAGGCCGAACAGACGCACTGATCTAACGGATAGGAATTGCAGCAGCATCTTTTTTTTTTTTTTTTTAGCTGGACATCAAGGTAAGAACAGCAAAGTAGCTCATGTATGATGCTAACCTTGCTGTCTGTCTACAGTTACTGGTCAATTATGCGGTTGACAATACGCTTGTCTTTTTGATTCATTTCCAGCTATGTCGAAAACATGGCTATTGTTCGACATACTGTCTCAGAGGCAAGAGCAAACTCACATGTATTTAATGCAGCTGTTGTCACTTTAGCTAGAGAGGTAATGGGAGTGGTTGGTGTATGCTATCGTGTTGAATAAAGAGCTGTTTTAGTGTTAGCTTGGTGGTACAGAGCTAGCTTCTAGATGAGGAACGCACAGACATAGTCCGTGCTGTAATAACGCTTCATCCATGGCTGTTTACTTTATTGGTGGGGGTTTAGCACTGCACCACCAACAGCGCACTCACGCAGACATGTATGCACGCACGCACGCAGTTATACAGTAGTTGATATTTGTGTCAGCCGCTCACGTGCAGCTCCTGACACGTCCATCCTGCACTCATCATGTAGACACTGTGTTTTGGTGGTGTAGTGTGGGTGTAGGTAGCAGTAATCTTATGTAATCAACGGATTCTTCATTTACATTTTCAGGGAATGTACTATTAAGTGCTTAGTTGACTTTTGCATCCAGTCTCTTCTAGTTTATAATTGATCTTCCATGTGGCTGTTACTAGGCCAGGTGAACAACATCTGACATACTGTTACCAATACACGTGCTTCATGTGAAATAAGGCCTCCCTATAGACCATCAGTTGTGTGTCAAATTATTTGCTTGTATCTTCTTTAGTTTATATAATGTGGATGCTTTAAAAGGGGCATGGCCTGCCAAGGGTTAGGGTTAGTTTAGGTTCATTGGTTACTCTAAAATGCCCATAGGTGTGACTGTGAGTGTCAATGGTTGTCTTTCTTTATACTATACATTAGCCCTGTGATTGACTATTGACCTGTCCAGGGCGTACCCCGCCTCTCGTCTAGTGTCAGCTGAGATTGGCTCCAGCTATACTGTGACCCTCAAGAGGATGAGCCGTAAAAGAAACGGATGGATGGATAGAAATATGCTATTACTGATTTTGCCACTTGAACGAACCTTAGAAGCATTTGGTACAGCCCTAGTTATAAATTACATCATAAAAACAAAAAAATTAAGCTAAAACATATTTAATGTTAGCCTAATTTAATGTAACACAGCAGTTCAAGCATTTCAAAAGTTGATCCTATTATAAAGACTCATCCCGACTCACTGTTGTGAAGTTTTTTATATCTGAATTCAGAGAGTATTCAGACCCCTTAACTTTTTAGGCCTTCATGACAGATTGGTTAGGCTGAAATCAATACGACCTACATTTTGTGAAAGGTTCTAGATAGGAATTAGAAATTCTGTCTTATTAGTAACACAGGTGTAGGGCTGGGCGATATGACCAAAATCTCATATCCTAATACATCTCATTTTATATGCTGATAACGATATCTATCCTAATATAGCACATTTTAATTAATTGAATAAATAGTTTGTCTGTGTGCAGCACACACACATAGAGGGTTCAGCTCTGTCCAAGCGATCCAGGACTCTATATATAGAGATAGCCTCATGGCCATACAGAAGATATTTCTGAAGCCACCTTTGCTTTTTTACACTGCATACAGCATTAAATTCGGCCCCCACATAACGTCAGTAAGCACATTATAGAAATCTGCATTAAACTGGTTAGGTGCATAAACTGATACTAAGGCAATTTTCCTGTTAGAATATTCAACTTTGGCAATAGTTATCATTCCCAGCGAGTCTGCCCATATGTCCAAAACTTTAATATTTAAATTACACTTAGCCACTATGGCCACACCTCGTACCTTGGTACCAGCAGAGGAGGATGCTATGACATGATAGAATTTGTCGGCCAGTCTCCTAACATCAGCCTTCAGGAGGTGAGTTTCACTCAGTAGTGCTAAATCCACCTTTTTTCTCCTCAATAAGCCAAGTACACTAGTGAGTTTATGTGGAGCGTTAAGGCTGCCAGTGTTCCAAACCAGTGTATTTAACTCAGCCATAAATTAATGCCATGAATGATTGTGTATCTGGATAGTAATAAACATGAATATGCAGCAAGGTTCTGATGGAGCCCATCCCCATCCACCCACAATAAACCGGAAACAGGAGAAAAAACAAAACACTCAAAGCAACATCAACATTAACCCCCCTCCCCAACAAACAAAACAGTCTGCAACCACAATCAATTAAGAAGTCAGTGCCAGAAATTCCAGAAACAAACAAACAAACAAAAACAAAACAAATCTTACTGCAGGATTTGGTAATCCAGCTATAAAGTCAAACTAAAAAACAGATTAATCGGGTGCTCACGCTGCACAATGAGAGCAAAGCACTGTGAAAGCACCAAAAGGGCGAGGTACATAAGACTGACGAATAGTAATATATGGTCGTCAGGACATGCATAAAACTAAGTTATTTAATATAAACTGAACAGCTTGCATATAGTAAACATAACATTACGCTGAGATGATTCTGCAATGACGACAATGTTAGTTATAATCGCCCGTACTAGACAGATGAGGCAAAATGAGCTTATAGCGCCAGGACTCTAAACTTAGAGTCCCAAAACAGTAACCCAATTACAGTAAGCTGGGCTTGCCAGCCGGGAGGGTTACACCTGTTAAACGTCGCCACACATATGAGGTTAAATGTCTGTAGAGGGCGAAGCCGCCAGAGATTGCTCAACCATGGGCTGGTCCTCCACTGCATCACTGGTGCGGTCCATAGAAGTATGCTGGTCCAAAAACTTCTGCTCTGCGTCAGCCAGTGAAGAAAAAAGATGAGTAGCGTGTCCAGTTTTTATCTTTTTTTTTTCCCCCATTATACTTTTATTTTTATTGTTTCCTTTTAAAGCAGTGACAAATCAAATGATAATTACCAGCACTGTGTACATCTGATATCATAACGAAAGTTACATACAAATATTATGAAAGAGATATTCAAAACATGGACATAAAAAGGCATAAGCAGGTATAACCAAGGACTTAAAAAAAAAATAAAAAAATAAATAAATACATATATATATAAAAAATTAAATAAGTAAATAAATGAATAAATTACACACATACATATATGCATACAAATGCATACACACACATATATACATGTATATAGAATACTAAAATAAATAAATGAAATAAAATAAAGATAAGTAAATGGATAGAGAAAAAAATATACATATAGACATGTATAAATAATAATACAAAATAAGAAAATAAAAACTCAAAAGGTCCATATGGACAATATGCTTAATGCAAAAATCAACATTAGATTGAGATTTAACAAAGCCATAAAGGAGACAATGTTTTATAATTACAGCCCCCCCCCCCCTTAACCTGAACCAGTACCACCTGTCTGAACCACTGGGCTGTAACTAAAGAAAGAAAAAAACCCAACTAGCTAGACGCTAATCTTGTGTTTATATATAAGTTTGATAATGTCCAGGAACCAACTACCAAAGCTGAATGTTTCAAGAGTGTAGTTCAAATAGTCCCAACCAACTCGGTCGAACGCCTTTTCGGCATCGAGGGACAGGGCCGCGACCGAGATTGGAAGATCCTTGGCATTCCACATTATATGTAAAAGGCGTCTAAGGTTATCGGATGATTTGTGACCTTTTACAAATCCTGCTTGGTCCGGCTGGACAATAGATTTTATAATGCAGTTGACTCTTATCGCCAATAATTTTGTGAGCAATTTTCCATCACCGCATTCCTGTGGGTCTTTCCCCTTTTTTAGAATTACTGAAGTCCCGTTTTTATCTTAAGGGCACTGACGCTTTCCTACTGTATCCTGCCACATACAGTAGGAAAGCGTCTGTGCCCTTTTCATGTGCAATAGCCATTGCCTGTGAGAATGATCTGCTATGTTTAGCTGTGTAATCACTGAAGTCAGCGGCGAACCGGAGCACTTGGAACCTTCTCCGCTGCCTCAGGCATAGCATAAACCCGAATGTTACATCTCCTACTCCGGTCCTCCAAATCCTCAATCTTTCAATTGAAATTCTGCAGCTTATCTAGCATGTTGGAGAGGACGGCAGAGACTTTCTTGGTGTCCTTTTTCAGGGTAGTAAGCTCATCTTCAGCCAAAATAATCCTCATGTTCAGTGATGTTAGCTGTCTGCACAGCATCAAGCCTGTTAGCCATGCTAGCTTCCAGCTCCTCACGTAGCAAAGCTCTGACGACTTCAGCGATGGATTTAATACATTTGTCTTTCAGAGTTTTAGCTGCCTTTCCCCTTTTGAATCTGGCATTGTAACCGACCGTTGATGCATTTACCACAAAACGGTTCTTGCTTGGCGTGAAATTACTTAATATTCAGCAATAATGGGATGTTGCCGGAGAGCTCAGAACTCAGGCAGCCTTCAGGTCCACGCGGTTTCCGGAAGTCCGGGAAGTTAGATTCTCAAAATCTTCAGTAATTCAGATAATGGGGTGGTGAGTTCTCAGCCCAACCCTCTAGGGGGGTCCGGGTGAGCCAAAAGAAAAGTTTGTACATTTTTAAGTCAAATGGTGCACTCTGAGAGCAACATTAAGAGGTTATGTGCGGAATTTTTTTGTGCTTTGGTAATTTAACTGCTGTTTGAACTACTGGTATGAATGGTGATGACACACCCACAAAGCACAAGAAAGACATTTTACCAGTTAATTTAATGTTCCAATCAAACAATCTAAAAAGACCAATGCCCATATTTCAGCTCTGAAACAAAGAAAGCAGAAGTGATTATCTATGTTCAACTACTTAATTACTTATGAATATATTAAAATATTATTTCAGTAAATATATTTTTCTACATTGTGTTTCTTCAAATAACTAAATTAACTGTCCGCTGATCAATAAAAGACTTCCAGATGACTTAGAAGTGGATCAGGATCAGAGTTGATTTATTTTACAGATGGAAATAAAGAAGATCTTTCATTAAAGCTGCAGTCTGTAACTATTTTTGTGTTATATTTGCTAAATTTGTCATTATGATTTGACAGTAGAAAAAGATACAGATAAGCTGTGACCAAATCCACTGTCTCTGGGCCCACCCAGTGGTCGTAATGTGATTTACAAGAATCCACCCTTCCCGAATCAAAACAACCAATCAGAGCCTGGAGGAGGGTCAATGAGCTGTACACACGTTGCTGGCAGCCCCCCTCCCCCCTACCTCCCCTGCACAGCACGTGCTCACACTCGACAGCGCTCCTCCTCCGTTCAGCGTCTGCTTTGCTTTAACTCGGTCAAACATGCTTCCTCTCTAAAGGTGCGTTCAGACCAAGCGCGATGCGGCGCGTCGAGATTACATGTTAAGTCAATGCAAACACGCGATTGGACGCGAATTGTCACCGGGCGATGCAATACACGTGACGCGATGCTGCGAAACTTGCGTCACGATGCCGCGAAAACTTGCGTCCATCGCGTCTATCAATCAATCAATCTTTATTTGTATAGCGCCAAATCACAACAAAGTTATCTCAAGGCACTTTACACATAGAGCAGGTTCTAAACCGAACTCTTCAGGTTTTAATTTATAAAGAGACCCAACATTCCCACATGAGCAGCACTTAGTGACAATGGCAAGAAAAAACTCCCTTTTAACAGGAAGAAACCTCAGACAGAACCAGGCTCAAAGTGGGCGGTCATCTGCCTCGACCGGTTGGGGTAGAGAGGAGAGAGAGGAAGAATAGGAGAGAGAGAGAAGCACATTGAAAATCAACACTGAAGCTAGAAGGTCCGGGACTGGAATCTGTCATCCGGACGTCTACAGGCCCAGATTACCTGTGAGACGAGAAAGCACAGACAACTCTGGGGAAGAAGTTTAGCTTATTGAATGCATTAATAGTACATGAATGTTAATGGATATAGATGGATGGATAGAGAGAGAGAGAGGAGGAGAGAGGAGCTCAGTGCATCATGGAGGTAGGAGTCCCCCTGCAGTCTAAGCCTATAGCAGCATAAACTAGGAGCTGGCTAACTATAAGCTTTTTCAAAAAGGAAAGTTTTAAGCCTACTCTTAAAAGTAGAGAGGGTGTCTGCCCTACGGACCGAATCTGGGAGATGGTTCCACAGGAGAGGAGCCTGAAAACTGAAGGCTCTGCCTCCCATTCTACTTTTAGAGATACTAGGTACCACAAGTAGGCCTGCGTTCTGGGAGCGCAGTGTTCTAGTAGGTACATAAGGTACTATAAGCTCTTTAAGATATGATGGAGCCTGACCATTAAGAGCTTTAAAAGTGAGGAGAAGGATTTTAAATTCTATTCTTGATTTTATGGGAAGCCAGTGCAGTGAAGCTAAAATAGGAGTAATATGATCTCTCTTTCTAGTTTTTGTCAGAACGCGTGCAGCTGCATTCTGGACCAGTTGGAGAGTCTTTAGAGACTTGTTAGGGCAGTCAGATAATAATGAATTACAATAATCCAGCCTAGAAGTAACACATGCATGGATTAGTTTTTCAGCATCATTTTGAGACAGGATGTGTCTGATTTTTGAAATGTTACGCAGATGAAAATAGGCAGTCCTTGAAATTTGTTTTATATGGGAATTAAAGGACAGATCCTGGTCAAATATAACTCCTAGGTTCCTTACAGTAGTACTGGAGGCCAGAGTAATGCCATCCAGAGTAGTTATATCATTGGATAATGTGTTTCTGAGGTGTTTAGGGCCAAGCACAATAACTTCAGTTTTTGAGTTTAACAACAGGAAGTTACAGGTCATCCAGGCCTTTATGTCCTTAATGCATGTTTGTAGTTTAGTTAACTGGTTGATTTCATTAGGCTTTATTGATAGATATAATTGAGTGTCGTCTGCATAACAATGAAAATGTATTGAGTGTTTCCGAATAATATTTCCTAAAGGAAGCATACAGTTGCAAGAAAAAGTATGTGAACCCTTTGGGATTACTTGGATTTCTGCATAAATTGGGCATAAAATGTGTTCTGATCTTCATCTAAGTCACAACAATAGACAAACACAGTCTGCTTAATCTAATACTGCACAAAAAATTATATGTTTTCATTTTTTATTGAACACAACATGTAAACATTCACAGTGCAGGGTGGGAAAAGTATGTGAACCCCTACGCTAATGACTTCTCCAAGAGGTAATTGGAGCCAGGAGTCAGCCAACCTTGAGTCCAATCAATGTGATGAGATTGCAGGTGTTGGTTAAAGCTGCCCTGCCCTATAAAAACACACACCAGTTTTGAGTTAGCTGTTCTCAAGAAGCATTGCCTGATGTGAACCATGCCTCGCACAAAAGAGCTCTCAGAAGACCTACGAACAAGAATTGTTGACTTACATGAAGCTGGAAAGGGTTACAAAAGTATCTCTAAAAGCCTTGATGTTCATGTGTCTACGGTAAGACAGATTGTCTACAAATGGAGAAAGTTCAGCACTGTTGCTACTCTCCCTAGGCGTGGTCGTCCTGTAAAGATGACAGCAAGAGCACAGCGCAGAATGCTCAATGAGGTGAAAAAGAATCCTAGAGTGTCAGCTAAAGACTTACAAAGATCTCTGGCACATGCTAACATTTTTGTCGACGAATCTACAATAAGGAAAACATTAAACAAGAATGGAGTTCATGGGAGGACACCACGGAGGAAGCCACTGCTGTCAAAGAAAAACATTGCTGGACGTTTGAAGTTTGCAAAAGAGCACCTGGATGTTCCACAGCACTACTGGCAAAATATTCTGTGGACAGATGAATCCAAAATTTAGTTGTTTGGAAGGAACACACAACGCTATGTGTGGAGAAAAAAAGGCACAGCACACCAACATCAAAACCTCATCCCAACTGTGAAATATGGTGGAGGGGGCATCATGGTTTGGGCATCTGCTTTGCTGCCTCAGGGCCTGGACGGATTGCTGTCATCAATGGAAAAATGAATTCCCAATTGTATCAAAACATTTTGCAGGAAAACTTAAGACCATCTGTCCGCCAACTGAAGCTCGATAGAGCATGGAGGATTTATCATTAACATTTACAAACTGAAATCTATCTGACAGATAGGATTTAAACCAGTTTAATGCTGTTCCTTTAATACCAATTAAATGTTCAAGTCTCTTTAACAGGATTTGATGATCAATAGTATCGAAGGCAGCACTAAGATCTAACAGGACGAGGACAGAGAGAAGTCCATTATCTGATGAAGTTAAAAGGTCATTTGTAACTTTTACCAGTGCAGTTTCTGTGCTATGATGAGCTCTAAATCCAGACTGAAAATCCTCAAATAAGCTGTTATTATTTAGAAAGTTACACAGCTGAATAGCAACTGCTTTCTCGAGGATCTTAGAGAGAAAGGGGAGGTTAGATATGGGTCTATAGTTAGCTAGAACCTCTGAATCAAGAGTAGGCTTCTTAAGAAGTGGTTTAATGACAGCTACTTTAAAAGACTGTGGTACATATCCTGTCACTAAAGACAGATTGATCATATTTAATAATGAAGTGCTAACAGAGGGAAGGACTTCCTTAAGCAGCCTAGTTGGAATCAGGTCTAAGAGACAGGTTGATGGTTTAGAGGAAGTAATCATTGAGGTTAATTCTATAGAACTAACCTCCAGGTCGACTGGAGAGAAACAGTCTAGATAAATATCAGGTTTAACAGCAGTTTCTGAGTTTCCTATGTTAAAGGATGAATCAGTGTGTATTGAGGGCAGGAGGTGATTAATTGTGTCCCTAATAGTTAAGATTTTATCATTAAAGAAACTAAAAAGTCATCACTACTGAGAGTTAAAGGAATACATGGATCAGTAGTGTTATGACTCTTTGTCAGTTTAGCCAAAGTACTGAAAAGAAACCTTGGACTGTTTTTATTCTCCTCTATTAGAGATGAGTAGTAGGCAGCTCTGGTGTTACGGAGGGCCTTCTTATATGTTTTAAGACTGTCTTGCCAGGTTAGGTGAGATTCTTCTGATTTGGTGGAGCGCCATATTCTTTCTAGTTTTCGTAAAATTTGTTTTAATTGTCGAGTTTGGGAATTATACCAAGGAGCTGTTTTCTGTTGTTTAATTATCTTCTTTTTTAAAGGAGCGATGGAGTCCAGAGTTGTTCTCAGTAAGTCTGCAGCGCTATCAACAATACAGTCAATCTGGGGGGGACTGAAATCAGAATAAGTCATCTCTGTTGTATTGATACATGGCATTGAGTTCAACATTGATGGAATTTTTTCTTTAAATTTAGTGACAGCACCATCAGTCAGACATCTAGTAAGAACATGTCTCTCCAATGGTGTATAGTCCAGTAATAAAAATTCAAATGTTATTAAGTAGTGGTCTGATAAAGAAGGATTATGAGGGAAAACTATTAAATGTTCAACTTCAATACCATATGTCAGAACAAGGTCGAGGGTGTGGTTATAACAGTGAGTTGGCTCATTCACATTTTGAGAGAAGCCAATTGAATCTAATAATGCAATAAATGCAGTGTTAAGGCTATCATTCTCAACATCCACATGAATGTTAAAGTCACCTACTATAATTATGTAATCAGTACTAAGGACTAAATTTGATAAAAGCTCTGAGAAGTCAGATAAAAATTGGGCGTACGGGCCAGGAGGACGGTAGATTACAACAAATAAGACAGGCTGTAAAGTTTTCCAGGCTGGGTGAGAAAGGCTGAGAACAAGACTTTCAAATGATTTATAATTAAGTTTAGGTCTAGGGTTGATTGTTAAGTCTGAGTTAAAAATGGCTGCAACTCCACCTCCTCGGCCGGTGTCTCGAGGGATGTGAGTATTGATATGACTGGGAGGAGTAGATTCATTTAGACTGACATATTCATCCTGACGCAGCCAAGTTTCAGTAAGACAGAATAAGTCAATATGATGATCTGATATTATATCATTGATTAATACACCTTTAGAGGAGAGAGATCTAGTGTTTAGCGTGTCTGTGTTATGCTAGCGGGAGGTGCAGAGAGAGCTACAGGTGTGTTCAGGGTCGAAGACAGTCGGACACAGCGGTTCCGGCCAGTCGTCCTGCAGTAAGCACCGCTGCTTTGGTTGAACATTAATATACATCGCTGTAAATGTGTGTGGGAATTTAAGAATTTATTTATTTTTTATTTTGTTTTGGTTTGGTTTTTTTGAAGACGTTAGTTAAGGCGGCAGGCGTTTGTTGCTGTAAAGTGCTGTGGGAAACCCTGGCGTGCAGCTGCATTCTGGACCAAGCAGCTTATGTATATGCAAAAGATTTTGGGAACCATTGTAATTTGAAAAGAAGGTCAAACAGATTTGTTGTGCTTGTCCATGGAATTTTGTGGCAATATTATGGCAATTCCTTATTTAAAAATGTATAAAATATAAGCAACTGCACAGTAATAAACCCACAATAATTTTAAGTCAGGTGTCAGGTGACCAAGACCAAGATGGCAGCTTAGCGGGAAAGCTCTGAACAACCTTGCACGATTTTGATCATCACCATTCATATATTCTGCTAATTTGTCAAACAAGACCTCAGCGTTGATAATAATAACTGCGCCAAGTCCACCGCGTAGCACAACAGCTAGCATCGTAGCTAACATGGCAGACACGGCGGCAGTTTTAAGCGAGCTGAAATTACTCCGGCCGGAGTTCGGGACAAAGTTCCAAATCATTTTTTGAAAGGCTATTTCTTACAGTGTCTGCCTTTGAGGGACTATATATTGTTGGAGGAGATTTTAACTGTGTCCTGGACCCAGTGTTGGATAGATCTACCCAAACTGATACAACGCATGTACAAACTAGACAAACACTTAACTACATGAAAGATCTTGGATTACTTGAAGTCTGGAGGGCACAGAATCCTAATAAAAGGGAATACTCATGTTATTCAAGTTCATATAAAACTCATTCACGAATTGACTACTTTTTAATTTCTATGGAACTGTTAGGTAATGTAAAAACTCGCTGGTACAATAGTATAGTGATTAGTGACCATGCAACAGTATCCATGAAAATCTATCTAGGCAGGCTGAGCATTGCTCAAGGTGGAGGCTGCATGTTTATCTGTTACAAGATCCAGCCTTTATTAAATTTGTAGGAAAGTGTATTGATAAATATTTTGAACTAAATACAACAAAACCACGACCAGCGTCAGATGCGAAGCCTCTAAAGCCTATATAAGAGGAGAAATGATTAGTTACACAAGTTCTATAACTAGACAGCACAGCCAAGATTTACAAACATTAAAAAGTCAAATTAAAAAATCTGAGACTGAAATTTACAATGACTACAACCCAGAAAAATTACTAAATCTATCTGTTATGAGAGCTAACTATGATACATTGACAACTGACAAAGTGGCTAAAAGTTTAATGTGGACTAAACAATCATACTATAATCAAGGAGAAAAAGCTGGAAAAATATTTGCCTGGAGGGTAAAGAAAATGCAAACTGAAAGAACAATGAATGCTATAGAGTCAATATCTGGCAACATAACTGTGGACCCATTAGGGATAAAAAATATTTTCAACGATTTTTATGAATCGCTGTACAAATCAGAATATACAGAAAATAGAAATGCTCAGAGGATATTTCTCGGTCACTTGCAATTTCTGACTTTTATCAGATGATGAAAGAATAACACTAGATAACCCATTGACAACAAAAGAACTATGTGAAGTTATTGGAGACATTAACAGTGGTAAAGCACCTTGACCAGACGGGTTACCAATAGAATTTTACAAAATATTTAAAAAACAACTGGTAAGGCCGCTTCTTGACATGTATGAAGAATCTTTTATTAAAGGAACACTTCCGGATTCATTCAGATTAGATATCATAACTCTAACATTAAGACCAAACAAGCCCCAAACTGAATGCTCATCTTACAGACCGATTAGTTTAATGGGATGTGACACAAAGATACTTTGTAAAGCAATTTCTAGAAGATTAGATAAATACCTCCCTCAGCTGATTATTGATGATCAAAAAGGGTTTGTACAAAAAAGACAAGGTTATCACAATATCAGGAGAGTCCTGAATATACTCTATGAGAAGCAGAATGCAAAAGACAGCACTGTTATCAGTAGATGCAAGTCAAGCATTCGATAGAATAGAATGGGGATATCTTTTCAATGTACTCCCAAGATTTGGATTAGGTCAGACTTTTCTCAAATGGATCCAGTTATTATACACTAACCCAACTGTAGAGATCCTGACTAACAATAACATTTTGAAACCCTTTAGTCTACAGAGATCCACCAGACAAGGCTGCCCTTTGTCTCCACTGCTATTCACGTTAGCAATGAAACCTTTAGCCATGGCAGTAAGGGCACATGCCAGAATATCAGGCATTACAAGCATTTCTTTATATTGTGATGATATCATATTTTATTTGACAAAACTAAAAAATAATATTCCAAATCTGATGAGATTAATTGAAAATGTTGGAGTTCTCTGGATACAAAATTAACAATTCTAAATCAGAATTAATGTTTCTCAATAAGGAAGAAAGACAAATAGTACCTATAGTAAATACTTCATTTGTAACAACTACTGAAGGTTTCAGGTACTTAGGCGTGAAAATCACACCTGAACTCAGTGAGGTTATCTCGGCAAATTACGACCCCTTGGTAGACACAGTAACTGAAGTACTGAACCGTTGGTCAAATCTGCCAATATCTATGATTGGACGAATAAATCTAATAAAAATCTTCCCAAATTCTTATATTATTTTCAAGCACTCCCAGTGCCACTAACAAACACATTTTATGATAGAATTAACGAATTGTTTGGCCATTTCATCTGGAATAATAAGAAAGCCGCCTTAAGCTATTAAGCTATAACTATACCTGCCTTATGAGAGAGGGGGCCTTCAACTTCCTAATCTCACGTGGTATTATATGGCTGCCCAGCTGACTTCAGCATCTTATTATTTCTGTACCACAGCACCCCCAGCCTGGGTAAACATTGAGCAAGAATCTATTCCAGATCTGCCACTAAATCTGTATCTTTACTCTGCAGATATTAAGACATCGAGGAAACGCATAAAAAAAATAATAATAATAATTTTATTAAAAATTTTATTAAAAATACAGTTTCAGTCTGGCATGCTGCACACAAACACATAGGTGACCTGCCCCTATTGTCTCTCTTTACTCCTATTTGGGGTAATGAACAGTTTACACCTGGAAAAAAGGATGGAGGATTTAGGTCATGGAATATAAAAGGCTTTCAGAAAATGATGGACCTTTACGAAGTAAAGTACGAAGTTTTGCTTACTTTTGAACAATTATGTCAAAGATATCAAATCCCTAAAAAACACTTCTTTAAATACTTACAGCTAAAGAACTACATGTCATCAAAATGCAAACAAATAATGAACAGTAAATAAATACAAGATTTAAATTACTCCAATATAAGTGGTTAATTAGAATGTCACTGTCAAGTCACATCATATAAGATAAGAAGCTTTATTGTCATTGCACACGAGATACAATGAAATTTCATTCAGCAGCAATCCTTGTAGCAGCTACAATCAGTATAAATATAAATAAATATGTATTTAAATAAATAACGTATCTAAAAATATGTATAAAAATCAAGTAACAACAAGAACAAGTCAATTTACTACACACTCATTTTAAAATTGTTTCTAGTTTTTTCCTTTGATATATTATTAATGTCTTACCCTATTCATTGTTGAAAAATCCCTCTCACAGTTCACACTCGGTTTTTGGGCCACGGTTTCGGTTTGGTTTGGTACGTGTTTTGTGCGTAAAAAGAACAACTTTTTTTTCTCCCAAAATGATCTCTTTATTTTGCTTGTCAGCAAAAACTGCAACACTTTCAAATGGTAAACTGCCTCTTATTCCTTGACTACTTATATACGCTATACAGTATAAATTATGTATAAAACATTACACTGGGTTGGGGAAGGGGGGCGCGATCGGTGTCGGTCCAGTGGGGGGATTGGTCTAAGAAACTGCAACACACAGCTGTAAGGATGTTGTGCTCTCATACGCGCTGCATTGATAGTCACACAGACACATTCCAGTATTTTTGACAAAATGGGGAGATTCAAGATGGGCCAGAAATTGCTGAGGGTATCCAGGTTGAATCCAGGTCAGGAGTGACGGCAGCCTGTATGAGTGTCAGGGGACTGAATCAGAGCGGAAAGAGGAATTTAATGATTTCTGATGGTATGGAGAGAGCTGGGAGACGGTCCTTAAAATCTAGAACATAATTGGAGCTTCTCATTCCTACCATAAGGTTGAAAAGCTCCGTTAGGGAGAACTGAGACAAGGGCTGAGTAGTAGAGGGGGGAGAGAGAGGTGGGGAGGGGGTCGGGTTGCTGTAAAGGGTAGAGGATTTGGAGGTGTTATCTTTGGATTTGAAAAGTTTGTTTATTGTGGAAAAGAAAGCTGTAGGGTTAGTGGAGACAGAGTGTATGAGGTATGAGTAGAAGTTAGACTGGACTGACAAAAACATTTAACTTTTAACTAACACTAAAGAGCTGAGGGGGAGATTTTTTGTGTATCTTGAAAAAGAAAATATATAGAGAGATTACGTCTAGACCTGCTCTATGTGAAAAGTGCCTTGAGATAACTTTTGTGACTTGTTCCTATATAAATACAAATTTATTTATTCATTTATCTTTTTGGATGGGTCATAGGGATGTCAATGTCCATTGTAATTGTGTCACTAGTCAATGTGACCTAGGTGGTCAGAGATATTGAGGTTGAGGCTGGAAACTTGATGTGTTGTAAGACCAGTGGAGCAGACCAGATCCAGGGATGTGACTGTGGCTGTGAGTGGGGAACTTGATCTGTTGTGTGACGTTGAAGCTTTTTATCAATTCAAGGAATTATGTCCAGCAATGTGGATATGAAAGTCACCCATTAAGAGAAGAGGATGGTAGATAACGGCAGTGACCAAAGGGGTGGAACCAAAAGGTTTTATTTAAATTTGTAGTACAGTTGTACAGTGAAATTCAGTTTTGCACTTTAACCGATCCACCTGGGGCCAACTCCAGATCTATGTTGGTTTCTCAGCAGATATGTCACTGAGTACATAGAACCTGTTACAAACTTGAATTGGTCGGTGGTGAACCATGGGCCCCTGCTAAGAGATATGCTTTGTTTGGACAGTCACCAAGCCACTCTGGTTTCATGGAAGCTCGGGAACTACAAATGGAGTAGGAGCTAAGTTAGGTCAGTGCACACCGGCTATGGGGGGCTGACTAACCGTAGGTAACGATTGGGTTTCCATGGTGCAGAACCGTGCTTCCAGTTCACTGAGCCTTGCTTCCAACACTGCAAATAAACTACATTTATTACATGTGTCATTATCACTAAAGGAGGCAGTGGAATAGTAAAATATGACACACTGAGCAAGAGGGAGAGACATAAACCATTGTTAACTGCTAAGCTAAGTTAGCTGTTAAGTTAACTACTGAGCTAGAGTAATTAACAACTGTGAGATTAGTAAGAAGTTGCCAAAGGAAGGAAAGAGCTAGGAATGCTTGAGCAATGTAATTATCTGCAGAAATGTAGAATATAGCAAAAGTGTGGCAGGGTGCATTATCTTGCTGAAAAAGGGCACTGTCATTAGGGAATATCATTGTCATGGAGGGGTGTTCTCGGTGTGCAACAATGTATAAGTAGGTGGAACATATCAAAGTGACATCCACATGAATGACACGATCGAAGATTTTCCAACCAAATATTGCTCAGAGTATCACACTGCCTCTGTCAGCTTGCCCTTTTCCCACAGTTCATCATGGTGCACACACAGGTAAACAATGCACACACAGAGCGCCCTGGTGGTCGAGTGGTTAGAGCGCATGCCACATCGTCCCTGGTTCGAATTCAGCCAGAGACCTATGCTGCAGGTCATTCCCCTCTCTTCCTCCCTGTTTCCTGCCTGCCTCTCTGCTAGTAACTACCTAAATAAAGGCAGAAAAAAAAGCCCAAAACAAAATGTTTAAAAACATACACCCAGCCATCCACATGATCTAAAAGTAAACCTGATGTATCAAACCAGGCCACCTTCTTTCATTGCTCCATGGTTCAGTTCTGACACTAATGTACATTGTAGGTGCTTCTGGTGGTGCACAGTGGTCAGAATGGGCACTCTGACCGGTCTGCAGTCACACAACAAGCTGCGATGTGCTGTGTGTTCTGACACCTGTCTATCATTGCCAGCATTAACCTTTTCATCAATTTATGCTACGGTAGTTCTTCTGAGGGATGGGACCAGATGGACTTGCCTTCATGTCCTACATGTATCAGTGCTCCTTGGGCCATTGGTTGTCGTTCTGTGTGCCACTTTTGATATGTGGGTCAATGACGTATAAGGATTTTCAACAACTCAATTTTAGAATAAAAAAACAAGCATATCTAATGCAGTAGTTCAAACATTCAGAATGTTGTGTACCTGAAGATCCATATTACAATTTGAAAGTGATTTTAGTGGGTTTTTCAAGATTAATTGGCACTGTCATTTGGTGCGACCATGATTCATCTTGAAATGTCTTATATAAATAAAAGACCATCATTTACAAAACTTTAAAAAAAATGCAAATACTTTGTTTCCAAACACTTTATATTACTGAAAACTTGTAAAAAAAAGATGTGAAGCGTGTTAAGTAAATTAATTTATTTCAAGATGAATCATGGTCGCACCACATGACTCTTTTTAAGGCCAGTACCAATTAATCTTGAAAAACCCACTAAAATCACTTAATTTCAAATGTATAATATGGATCTTCAGGTACACAACATTCTGAATGTTTGAACTACTGCATTAGATATGCTTGTTTTTATTATTCTACAATTGAGTTGTTGCAAATCCTTATACGTCATTGACCCATGTATTGACCACTGCATACTGGGAAGAACGCACAATACTTGCTGTTCTGGAGATGCTCTGATCCAGTCATCTAGCCATCACAATTTGGCCCTTGTCAAAGTTGCTCAGATCCTTAAAGTCTGTGTAAAGTCAATTCATTGATTTACTTCTAAACATATTATACATGTTGGGAAATGGTTACAGAAAACATGTGAAAAGGCTGATAACTATGCAGTACTGAATTGTGGAGATAGAGCCTTAAACTCTTTCTAAGCCTCTCATTTTTCCTGATTTTCTGAGCCTGCAATAAACAGGTATTCCGTGACGTAGTGGCGTACCTGTGTGACCTTGGCTCGTCCCCTACTAAATAAGACCGTGAGTCCGCTCTCCTCAGTGGTTAACCTGCCTAGTGGCAAGTTGTTGTTACTACATCTAACACTACTACTACTACAGTCTACAGTTAGCCAGTTAGCTGAGTTACCCGTCGAGTTAGCCGCTGAGCAAGCGGCAGAAAGCTCTAAGACGTAGCGTCCATGTTTCGGGTAGAGGTGGTGACTCTGATTGACAGGTGACACTTGGTAGGGGGCGGGGTTTCAGCAAACTCGCCGGGCACGCCAACAGCGTTTGGGAGTAGAGACAGAGGCTGATTTTTACACAACTTTGAAGCCTAATTTCATATATTTGCGATTTTTTTAATGATTCAAATTTGGCAGTGTGGTTAACAACACACTCTTCTGTGGTATGTCAAACTCTGAACACATATTTATTCTTACTTTACACAGACTTTAAGCTTGAACATTTTCCCTGCTTCCAACACATCAACTTCAAGAACTGAGTGTTCACTTGCTGTCTAATCTACTGCTCAAAAAATTAAGGGAACACTTGAATCACACATTTGATCTTGATGAACAAATTATTCAAGTGTGAACTCTTTACTGATGTACATTATATAATTTGTTGCAAACAAAATGACGTGAAAATGGTCAGTGGTAACCAAAATCATCAACCCATTGAGGGTTGGATTCAAAATCACACCAAAAATCAAAGTGAAAAATTTAAATCATAGCTGATCCAAGGTGAATATCATCACAGCAGCTCATAATGTGACTCAGTGGTGTATGTGGCCCCCGTGTGCCTGTATGCACTCCTGACAACATTTGGGCATGCTCCTGATTAGTCGGTGGATAGTGTCCTGGAGGATCTCCTCCCAGACCTGGATCAGGGCATCAGTGACCTCCTAGACAGTCTGTGATGGTACTTGGCGGTGTTGGATGCACTGTTACATAACTTCCCATAGGTGCTCAATTGGATTTAATTATTCATTATAAAAGTAATTATTACTTATTAACAGGAAATTTAAAAATGATCTATTTCTAATTATTAATTTGGGGCACCACCGGAAACAACAACCAAACAGTCTAATTAGCCTTGATAAAGAATAAACCATAGAAAATTGAAGGAGTGAGATCTGAGCTCTGACTATTTTGATCAGCCTCTTATCACAATAACAAATACACAATAATCAAAGGAAACTTCTCTTTAAATCTATGACAATTTATTAACAAGAATCAATTGTGTGTGTGTGTGTGTGTTTTAGAGAAGGAGTGTGAGTGTGTGTGTGTAAAGGGGTGAGTGTGTTTGTCAAAAAGGGTGTGTGAGAGATAGGAAGGTTGTGTGTGTGTGTGTGTGTGTGTGTGGGCGAGTGGGCGTGTCCAGGAGTGTGGGAAGTATGGTGGCCGTTTCCGCTACTCAAATTACACAGTGGCACCGAGTAGTGGTCAGTCCTTCAACAACTCCGCAAGACCTCGGCCACGCAGCAACCCACGTGGCCGAGGTCAAGGTTTACTAGGATACAGCATTGCTATACCCCGAGCCTCCTCATCAACAGCCGTGTGATGCGTGTTTATGAATGCATGAGTGTATGTGTGTGGTTAGTAAAAGGACAGGGAAAGATGAGAACAAAGGGAATCCGACCCACGGGGGGGTCTTGGGATCGGAGGGAGTGAAATGGCGGTCTTATCCACAGTTAAAATGCGGTACAGCTAAGTGGCTGTGCCCGCGTTAGCTGATCCTTTAACTTGATAAGCAGCCACACACTGACTCGGATGGCACCAACACACGGTCCTCCTAATCCACAAGCAGCTTGAAAGAATAACCGAGGTAGTGTGCCGGTTCAGCGGTTCACAATTGTAGAGGAGAAGCAGCAGCAACTTTGCTTCCAGATAAGGCACAATACAGTGAAGCTCTGGCGGCTTTATCTACTCAGCAAAGCTGAAGGTTCACCTTCCCCCACGATAGTATAGCACTGAACTAGGCGAAATAACATAGCAGCTTAACATACAATTATGCTGACTCCTCGGAGGACAGCATAGACACGGACACAGTGGTCCCAAAAATACAAATCAAACAGCAGCAAACACAAATTAATACTGAACTAGTATTACATATCCTCAAAACTCGAAACTGATTGTCGGTCCGGGGGGGGAAGGGTTGTGATTGGTCTAATAAGCAGCAACACAGAGCTATCAGGACGCTTTGCTCTCACACGCGCCGCTATCTTTTCCAATAAAAGATGCTCTTGTTTCTCGGTTTACATGCATCCATGTCCGACGTGCTCCAGCGCTGTCAGTGACCAGGAAATCCAAACACTCTTCTCTGGTTCAATATATTTATTTCCAAAAACTTAGGTTGCTTACCGCAGCATGGAGTGACAGACAGATCAACTCAGTTCACTTCTTTCTTTTCCACTCGTTCAAACAAAAACAAAAATCAACACTTAGCAGCGGTCTAAAACTGTATGCGTGCCCAAACCGAGAGCTACGCCGGCCCCATTAGCCAACACTAATATACCCAGGTGCTGCAGTCACCTGTCAATTAAGAATAGTCATGTCAGCCTCAAATAAACAGACTTAACAATAAATCACATAAATCAAGCATATGACTCCAACAGCTGTTTTAATTTAGTTTTAGTTTTATTGTGAACTTGAATATCATCTAATATGAAGACTGAACACTGCAGTTACAAAAGTGTCACTACATGATTCTTTCGTTTACAGTAATTTTCCAATTGACTGCTGAAACAAGTTATTGTTACATTATATTGCTAATAAACTATTTAATTTTGACAGTAAGGCCTTAGTGTGATACATTACAAACAACTGATGGAGATTATATCACTCATGACTAGTCTATAGATGGCATAGGCATCTGTGCTAAAAGGACCAAAAAAAAGGATTGAGAATCGAATTGAATCGTGACCTTAAAATCGAAATACAATCGAATCAAGGATTTGGAGAATCATGACACCCCTAATAATGACCATATATAATTATTTTTCAGTCTCTTAATTAGAATTCAACCAGAAAATACAGGAAATGTATATGCTGTATTAAAAAAACTGATGAAAAGAAAATGGAAAAGAAAACAGCTGCTATTGGCTAAAGTGGCAGGTGTTTAGTGTGACCTCCCCTTACACTTGAGTAATAGCAGGAACCTGGCTCTCTTAAACCTAAATGGAATTTAACCTTAATTAATAATAATATTTAATAATTAATGTTACATTTGGTGTTCATAGTTCCTGTATTTTCTGATTGTATGATGGTGGTGGCCTAAAGCCCAATTTCCACTGGGTCCGTCAGCAGCACGTTACGGCTGCGCCGCGGTCACCGGAGCTGATAGGTACCACTATACTCAATGAGAGTATTTCCACAGGGAGCGTGTCAGCAACGTCTCAGCAACGTCTCAGCAACGTCCCAGCAGCGGCTCTCCGCGCCGCAGCACTATCAATCCGCAGCATTTCTATTTTTCACGGACACGTTTCTAACTCGCGACAAGCTCAACAGAGCAGATTGCACCAGACAGGAAGTCAGACACAGAATCGGCATAATAAAACTTCCGTCCCCTTTCAAAATAAAACACAATGCGCAGATCACAACCTCACATCCACATTACGTCATAACCGGTGGCCCCAGGTCAGCAGTCAATCAATCACAGGGTCTCGTTTCACGTCCGAGAAGCAAAGAAACCTGTTGTTTCTTGTTGTTGACTTTATAGACCCAGTTCGCGGGATCTCGCAGTCTCGCGATTATCGCGTGATCTCGCGGGAATACCGCTGGCTCGCAAGGCACCGCTCCGCTGCTGTAACGCTCCCGGTGTGAGTTGACGCTGGGCAGAGGACGGAGCTGTCAGACACAGAATCGGCATAATAAAACTTCCGTCCCCTTTCAAAATAAAACACAATGCGCAGATCACAACCTCACATCCACATTATGTCATAACCGGTGGCCCCAGGTCAGCAGTCAATCAATCACAGGGTCTCGGAGAATAAAAAAACAGACAAATATAGAAACTGACTAGCAAACTTACCCATGGTAAAAGCAGAAAATTGAGGAAAGATGACAAGATGAACTACTTTCACGTCCGAGAAGCAGAGTAACCAGTTGTTTCTTGTTGTTGACTTTACACACCCAGTTCTCGGGATCTCGCGAATACTGCTGGCTCGCAAGGCACCCTCCGCTGCTGTAACGCTCCCGGTGTGAGTTGACGCTGGGCAGAGGACGGAGCTAAACTGTGGTGCAGCTGTAACGTGCCGCTGACGGACCCGGTGGAAATCCGGCTTAAGACTTTTGCACAGTAATAATAATAATACAGTTTATTTTTAAAGCACTTTACATTTCCAAAACACTGTGTATATACAAAGTAAATATATAAAACATATATAACAAGTGAAAAATGTACATAAAAATATATTCACATGGTTTATTTAGCATTTATTAACCCTTTTTCTTCTATATATATTTATTATGTTGTTAGCACTGTTTTCCTACAATGCATCTGTGTAGTTTTAGCGCTATAATGGAGTTACACATGGTGACATCATGACTTTGGAGTTTAGGAGATATAATGGTCATGAGATTTCTACAACTAAATAAGAATCAGTTAGGAAGGATAAGGAGAGAGCAATTGTCTGTGGACACCACATGTAAAACCATTCCCTTTTGGGGGTTGTTTTGCTTTTGCCTCTCCATTGCTCCTGTTGTTGCTTTCATTTGCACCAAGGCAGGGGAAATTGTTTCACAATCACTTGTGCTTTCTAAGCGGACTGTGATTATTAAGTGTTCCTTTCATTTTTTATTTAGGAGTGTATATCCAACCCTTTGACGGATGAAATTTTAATTAGATAATTAATGTTATTCAATTTTCCTCTGTCAGTTGTTTTAATGTTCCTCTGGAGGATTAAGGGGGTGGGATGGAGATGATGGTGCCGTATCTTGCTCTTTAGTGGAATTAGTATGTGACTGAATGAGCTGCCCATTAGCCACAGTTCACCATAGAGTGGGTGAGAGAAGTTGTCAGAGATGGCATTGATTTTGTCCCTGTCTCTGCCACTACCTCCAGACTATCAACACCAGCCCAACCACAGATTTGGCCTTCCTGACCAACTTATTAAGTTTGCTGGCATCACTATCCTTAATGCCTCCACCCAAGCACGCAACTGCAAAGAGCAGTGCACCCCCTACCATACACTTATAAAACTTGAACAGTTTTACAGGCAAATGCTTTTTGGGTCACAGGAGATTTTGTTTAGTTTTGTTTCAATACCACGAGTGGCCACTGGGAACATTGGCAGGAAGGCTGAGTGGCGCTGCCATATCCAGATCGTGTGTGTGTGTGTGTGTGTGTGTGTGTGTGTGTGTGTGTGTGTGTGTGTGTGTGTGTGTGTGTGTGTGTCTTGCTAGCTATTACTGCTATTGTTGCTACCTGAATGATGTTACAGCCTGACTCTACCCCAATTGGTTGTTTCTTTCTTTCTATTTCAGATAGTGTGCTGAGCTGAAATGAGAGCTGAAGGGATGGTGGAGAAGCTGTGGGGGTTTCCTTTCCCACCATCCTCTGTTTTTTCATCAACCCTATGGAAGTACTGAAAACACTGGTCACTCCCTTACATTCTGTCAGTCCACTCATTCTTTCATTTTCCATCCATATATGTGTTTATTTTGCCTAATGAATTGGTCAGTGGAACATCACAGAGCAGAAGAGACCTCCCAGTAAAGACTAGTGAAGCTAGTTCTTTTAGTGATAGGAATGCTAACAAAAAGAGAGTATTTTACAAGGCAGTAGTGTTATTAAGGTGTTGAGAAGCCCCAGCCCCTGTCCAGAGTCAGACCTAATCACACAGGGCCCCTCAAACAATGTGGAGGGCCAGGTGGTTTCTCTCTTTCTAGGTTTTCTCTTCTTCACCTTGTGTCTTCATGTTTTGGGGGTCCTCCAGTGCCCCCGCCCTCTATCGACCCCCCCACACCCACTGCCACCACGGCCGGCCACCCCAGTCGCCTTGTTGCCATGCCTACAGAGACACTGGCTCCAGCCCTGCCAGATAGCAAGGCTGCTGGCCCTGCAACGCCCTTCAGTTCCACTGTACCCCTCCGCATCCTTAACAAGGGCCCTGACTACTTCAGGAGACAGGTACTGTTCGATCCCTGTATAATCAGCTGTGTGTGCGTGTGTGTGTGTGTGTTTGTATGCATGTACTTGTATGGTTATCATTATAAGAACCAATTTGAGATTTATACCTGGGAAGTGAGGATATTTTGTCTGGTCTTCACTTTTTGAAAAACCTTCAAAGGGCTGTTGGTTTTAAGGTTAGAATTAGATTTAGATTCAATTTAGTGTAAGGATTCGTGTTAGGCATTTAGTTGTGATGGTTAAAGTTAGGCTTAGGGGCTAGGGAATGCATTATTTCAATGAATGTCCTCAGTAAGATAGCTATACAAACATGTGTGTAACTGTGTGCATACTGTACACATTATAGTAGAACTTGAACTGATACAATAAGGGCTGTAAACGAGTCAGAATGTTTTGAATCTTCAGGGACTTTTATTCAGTCAAGGTGAAGCATTTAGGCACATTTTTGAACACTTTACAGCCTGCATTGCTGTTATCCTGTGATGTTAAGTGTACAATGATACAGCAAAAAGGAAAATAAGTAAAACTCAAAATGTAATAGACAAAGACAACTATAAAGTTACTTGAAATTGAATACATTAAAAACATATAGAATAAACTGAAAGTAGAATGTTGTATGGGTCAATGACAAATGAGAGTTGGTAAGATGAGCACTTAAAAATATCTTAAAATTGTCTTAAAAGTAGCATCAGGTTTGTTAAAATGTACATTTTGTATTTTTGTTGGTTTTATGTCATTTGAAATGACGTTTGCACCATTAAAAACAAAAAAAAGACTGAATGCTCCTGAAAATGTCAAATAGTGTAACCACTACAGATTGATACATATTAAATAATTTATTTTTTTTAAACATAGTGTTATAGTGGATTACATTCAATCCATATTATTTCCCTGTATACTATAATCAGATTTTTATGAAAAAGTACTGCTTGCACCAACTGGACACTAGGTTGCATCAATGGATGTAACCAGTATTCTTTCATAAAAATCTGATACACTGCCTGACCATGTTCCTTCTACAGTCAAACACCATTGTTTGTTGACGAAATGGACACTGAAAATCAAATATGGCAGTCAACAAGGCTCAGTGAACTCGGTTTAAAAACATTTTTCATTTCAGTTTCAAAAAAGGAACATCTGACAACAAGAATTTATAGGGTAAACTCTTGTATTATATTGTAAATTCAGTCAAGATACAGAGAGGGAGAGCGAGAGCGAGATAAACTGGTACCAGTTCTCCATCATGAGTTTTGAATGTCGCGAGTTTAGAAGTTCTGTCTTATATTATAAAGGTTGAGGCCAGGTGACAACATTCTTCCCACCCAGTTATTTCATGCAGCAGCATTAGCTTTCACACATGCTCTGTGATGATCGAGTTTTTCCTTGTTAGAAGTTAGCATCTAATTGGGAAAATCCATTTTATTTGTTTAGTTTGTTTGTGTTAGTTTTGTTTATATTTATTATATAATGGTATTGAAATGGCAGAAATGTAAATAATTATATTTTACAGATGTACATTTTAATGTTTGTGTAACATTGCTCCTTTAAATGAATTTTTTATGCATTTTAAAGCAACTGTACATGTTCAAAAGTAGGTTTTTTATAATACATTTTTAATTAGCATAATAAACAGTTGATATCTAACAAAATTAGCAACATAGCTACTGATATTTGACAAAATTGTCCTCAAACTGTTTTAATTGGACTCAAATGGTGTAACCGGTCACACCATTAGACATTTCATTTTAAAATCAACTTTGACAGGCATTACAATGGACACCTGTGTAAGCACATGGCTTTGGTCTCAATATTTCAAGTGTAAAAAGTAACATTTTTATGGTTCTTATGAATTATCAATGTTTTTCTACAGTAATACCACTTGACATGTAAACTGAGCAAACCTGACGAAGTCCTAGAAACATCCATTTATGAGTAATTGTTAAGAGCTTCTAACCGTGTCAGGCAGCAGTTGTGATCATCAGGGGTCCTTGTCTGTAAAACCACTTCCTGTTATATGGCCTTCTTCACAATTTTAACAAAGTGGCCTCTTAAATGGTGGTTACACTACTATTCATGTAGTTGACTTGACTTGACATGATTCCATAGATTACATTTAATATTAGAACAATTGTATTCCATTACCTGTATTTAATATACAGAGTTATAATAAGATAATGTAAGATCATGCCAAAATAGTTGATATGGTGTTTTATCTAGAATTTGAGGGTTTTAAGCAAGTTAGATTATTTGCTGTTTTTATGGTTACACCACTTTGACATTTTTGCCATAATCCTCTCATATATTCTCTCAAAATGGATTAAAAGCAAAAATGTTATACTTGGCCTACAAAAAATGAAGGTGTGCAAGATATTCATGCGTTTATATTCACATTTTAACCCATTTAAATTTTACCATACCACATGACTCCAAAACAAAATGGTGTCATGTCATTGACCCATATACACTATAATATCTATCTATCTATCTGCACTATAAAATTAAACCAGAATTATTGCCTTGCAATTCTGATTAGTTCATCCTTAAGTACAAGTGGACGTTTGTACCAAATGTTTCATTCCTTCAACGGATGGACAGACGAACCACTAAAGACCATAATAAGACTGAGTACAGTATACATTTACTGTAGTACAGGGATGATGTGTAAAATGACAGAAATAACAGATATTCAGTGTGAACAAAGAACAATTGGAGAAATTGTATGTTGTAATTGTCCATAACATTTTGCAGAGCTACTTCCTGGGTAAATTTTACTTGACCCATTTACCAATGCTGTGTGTGCAGGAATATCTGTGTTTTGTTTTTATGATAAATTATTGTTTAAATCAGTTAGTTGGAGACCCCTTCAAGGAGTCACAAGATAAACCACAGAAGTTGTAAGATAATTAACAGGGTAAAAAATACATTTCCTAGGGGGCTGTGGCTCAGGAGGTAGAGCAGTCCTCCACTACTCAGAAGATCAGCAGTAAGATTCCTGCTTCTTCCAGTCGACATGTCGATGTGTGCTTGGGGTTTACCCTAAATTGCATGATGGCTGCGCCAACAGTGTTTGAATGTGTGACTTAGAACGTTAGTCTCCCTCCTGATGAATGTAATGAAATCATGTCTTCTGACTTTTATCCTTTTTTTCTCATGACATAATGGTTAGTTTTACCTCTTCTGGCTTTTGAAAGTTATGCAAATGCCTCTCAAAAGGGAAAATGGCTATTTGTTGTAATGCTTATAGCATATTCTCATGTGCAACATGTGACGGGGGCAGACCTTGCTTAATTTTGTAGGGGAAATGTTGGGAACCACAAGTTTATATAATAAATACAATATGTATTTGTAAATAGCTGAGAGAAATTCTGTTAGATTGGATATGTACAAAGAGCGAGAGGAAAAGTAATAGTGAAGATATTTCACATAATTTTGAACTGTGTATGTTTTAGGTTGAACCTAACCCAAAGCGCCTCAGTGCTGTTGAAAGACTTGAAGCTGACAAGGCAAAGTATGTCAAGAGCCAGGAGGTAATCAACGCCAAGCAAGAGCCAATCAAACCACCTGTTCTGGCCAAGCCTCCCGTTGGTCATACCCTTCTGTCCAAGAGGGGCTCTGGAATTGGTGGAGGCGGAAATGGAAGTGGGATACCTTTCAAACCGTCCAATAACAACGCCAAGTCAGACACGTGTGCAGCGAGCAGCAGCAGCAGCAGTAAACGGGGGAATTTAAATCTAGAGATCCTAAAAAACCTCTTGAACTCATCTTCCTCTTCAGGAGCAGGTTCTGATGGGCTCGGGGGTGGAGCTAAGAGTGCTGTGCTGATGAGGTCATCAGGTGGAATGGCAAGGAGTTGGACACCATCAGGGTAAACTGTTACACTATGTTCAAATCTCTTCAGCTTTGCCTTTTACTTTGTATGTTCGTTTTTCTAATGCCAGAGTGCAGGACATTTCTTTGATCCATTGTTTAGAATGTGGTCTCTCACAATCCTTCCAGCTTAAAGCTATTACTTGTTTGGCTTGTAAAAGACAAACATTTATTAGTTTCCGTTTCTTTGCATTTATGTGGCAATCTTTAAGATATATATGTAGTAGACACTGTTCTGCCTTTATAGAAACAGCAATGCCTGTCAATTCAGAAACCAGGTCAAGAACTTCTCTCCAGTATATTTGGAGCTTTTGACACTCCCACATAGTGGAAGAAGGTACCAGTTTTGTTTTTACAACTAATACAACTGTCGGAAATATTAGGGTTGAACTGGTGCAGTTTGACAGGTGTAATGTATGTCCTAAACCACCACTTATATTGGATGTAATATATTATAGTTTATGGTTGGAGTTTGAGCCAAGAGGCATGCCTTCTCCCACTGTTCAACTGTGTGATGTCTAACTGAAAGCCATTCATCCAGGCAGACAAATAAGAGTGTGAGTTTTCTTTTAAAACCTGTTAAGAGCCTGTTATAAAACATGGACATGTAGATGATTTATTGTATACTGTTCAATGTCAGAAAGTAGCACAGTAGTTTTAATTTGCAAATATATGAAACTCCTAATTTGAAAGGGTTGTTTTTTTTAAATTAATAATTATATTTTCGCACTAGTTGTTGGAATGACATCAAATTGCCTTCACTGAAAACAAATCTCTTTCTTTTTTGAGCCCAAGATCCATTCGGTGTTTTAAGCCTATATCCTGTCTCCCTGGTTTGAAATTGACATATAGGAGCCCCAAATAGGAGTAAAATATGAAAAAGTAATAGTCTGATTGATCAGGACATGAGCCTCATACCAGATTGGTATTGGATTTCTAAGAAAAGGGTTATGTGTGTTTCTCTTAAGTTCCTTTACTGTTTTATATACATTTTAATCTAAATAAAAATGACCAGTAAATTATAAAATGGATGAAATGCAATATATTAATATGGCAGTATGAAAAGAAAAAATTGTGTATGCTACAAAAAGTTATTAAATAGATCAATTTTGAAACACGGTTTTCCTTATTAGATAATCCTTTCTTGTGAACCAAACTTTAAAGAACTGATAGAATATTAAGCCACTGACATGGGAAAATTAATGTCATTATCTTTATTTGAACTTGCATACTTCTTAGCTTATTTAGGCATCGTGTAGCTCAGCACATGCAGTCTGCAAGGGCAGAGTCCATATGATTTGATGAATGTAGAACTTGGACAGCCCTAGGCCCCTGTGGACTTTCAGTTGCTTTTTCAGAACTGACCACTTTGCAAAAGTGTTTGTAGTTGTCTAGAATGGCTACTATCGAAAGGTGGAGTGAAAAGTCAGTCAACATAGAAAGGGAGTGACATCTCTCACAGACAGCCATAGTGCAGCACTCGGTTGTTCACGTAAAACGTGACAGTAATAGTTGTATCAGGAATAAAAAAGGAAGCTAGAGAGGCAAGTTCAAGCCTGGATCCTTTCTTACTTCCACACAGCTGTCCAATCGTGGTACGAAGTGGGTGTAAATGTTAGAGTGTCAGTTTCAGAAAGGTACAGAAATGGTCCTACACAACCTCCCTAATCCAGTGTCAAAAAGAGGTGAGGGGGTCTTGACATTTGGATTCAATTTAATGTTAGTGTAACTCCAAAGTCTCTGAATCAGTCATCACTTTAATTGTTCAGTCTTCCTGCCTTGTCCTACTTCACAGTGTTCATGTATTTATTTTTTTGTCTTCTACTCCTAGGATGCCATTAACCTATCGATCCACAATGACACTTAATGAGCAACCACTAGACTCTGCACAGAGTCCAAGCTCCTCACATTCCCTGCGATCCTTCTCCCATTCCTTGAAGGTCCCTCCAGTCAACAGTGGGGGACGTCGCAGTCCACAGCAGGGAGGAAACCTCAACCTCAGCAGACGAGTGCTGGATGAGAGAGGAAGTGAAGCAGGAGTTAAGGATCATTCCCGCTCCCAGCTGCTGCCTCTGCTCACTTCCCACTCCTCTTCTGACCTCCTGCGACTCTGCAACGGCAAGCCGCTCCGTACGGCCCGATCAAGCAGTTCCTCGGCTCCACCTCTCCCTCCGAAACCAAACCCTGCTTCCCTCCCTCCCCCTGCCCTCTCATTGGCGCGTCCTCCTTGTCCAACTCTGTCCCCCTCAGCCTGTGACAATACTACCCCTCAGTCACTCTTGTGTGATTTTGGAGATCCTTCAACTGATCCCAACCTGGAGCTTGGTTCAATGGTGGCTCGACGCTCCTCACTACATAGGTCTAAATCTGATCTCTCAGACCGGTATGCCCGGGCAGGAGCTGATGTGGAACGCTTCTTTAACTACTGCGGCCTTGACCCAGAGGAACTGGAGGCAGTTGGTCCAGAGAACTTTGCACGGGCCAACTCCGACATTGTCAGCCTGAACTTCCGATCAGCTTCCATGATCTCCTCTGACTGTGACCGGTCACGACGATCCTCTAACGACGGGCTATCAGACGGGGACGAGGGTGAGGACGACGAGGAGGAGGTCGGGGAGCGAGTTCCATATGGTATCTCAGCTGTTGAGCGCAATGCAAGAGTCATTAAGTGGCTGTACAGCATCAAGCAGGCAAGAGAGACGCAAAAAGTCTCGCATGTTTAGGAGAAGCACTACAGTGGATTGAATGTACAATAAATTACAGACCAATTGCCCTAAGTTTCAGAATTGATTGATGGACCAGCATTTCTCACAGGTTTAGAGACTGAGATCTTGAGGCTGAACTGATTACTTGTCAAAATGTATAGATGGATGGAAGAGAAAGTCTGACAGTTTGGTCATGAACTAGATAAGAAAACATTTTCCTAGGTTTAAAACACAAAGAATAGAAAGGAATAAAACTTGTACAGTCATAAACAAACAGGGGACATGTATGAAAACTGTGATTAAAGGTTTCTCTATGGACACTGTATAAATTAACAGACAAAGCCTGTCCACGATTGTCCGAGGACCCATAATGTGACTCACAATGTGAGAAAGGGCCCCCAAGTGAACATTTTCATTTGTCAAACATACATTTGACAAGCACTCCATTTTGGTGTAGCCTGGTTCTAGATCATTGAATCACCTCCCATTTCGTTGATTACTCCAACAATTCAATTTTCCTAGTTGGAGAAACAGCTGACTAATCAAAGCTATGTCGGAATAAAAAATGTGGGCATCATAGCTACTTCTGTTCAAAAAAAAAAGCAACATAAAAATCACAAAAAATGGCAGCAGGTGGCTTCAGATTTGTTGTTGTGGTAATGTAAGCTTTTTAAAAGCATTTTCTTTTCTCTATTTATGGTGTTAAAACCAAAATGTTTCCTTGCATTACTTCTCAGGTGATTTGGTTTTGATTATCTGTTCAGCATGGTTCACTAGTTTTCTCAGTATCATGAGAAATAGCCTGGTAGTTTTCTCATGAGACTACCAATAGCCTACTAGGACAACAAGCTAGCAATCAAACATCAAGTAATTATAAAAATCACAATTATGAATATGATGTTTGACTTAAACTGAATAAAGTGACACGAATTGTTAGTTAGGCTATTAAGGTGTTCTATTTCCATGCATTTGGTATTGTTCATGCTGGCTCACTGGCATGGCTTAATAGCTCACCTAAATGGAGCAGAGCCATCGCTGACATCATTAGTTTGCAGTAGCGTGCGGTGGTGTTTCAGTCAGGGCCAGCACCAAAATCCGAGAGAGAGAGAGATATTAGCCCAACAGCAGCGCCAATCTGGTCCAGAGTAAAAAAAAAAAAAACTAGCACTCACTGATGACTTAGATCCTTCATGATGAAAAAGTCACCCGAAGCAGGTCCGCAATCATATCTTTATCTACAGATCTTGCTGTTAAATCAACCGCCATCACCTTTCCAGAATAACAGACAGTGCGTCATCACGCACCTGCCCATGGGCCAATCAGACAAGCTCATTTGAATGAGGACGCCCAGACCAGCACTAGAAACTCTGCTTGCCTTAGGGCGTTCTGTCAATAACACATCAACATTTGATTGGCTGATGATACGGTCACTCAACGTTACACATCCAATAGCAGCGTCCAGCTCGATCAGAGGCTAGCAATGCAACTACTGCTGGCCCCAGCAGAGGAAAGGAGCTGTGATGCGTTTATAGGACATAGGAGATTTGAGCTCCACAAAATATAACCATCGTTTTCTGGATAAAGTTGCATACTGAACAAGTAATTGACTCCAGATACATTTCAGAATGACCTTTTAATTATGGAACAAACTGAAAAAATACATTTTTGACAGGGCTAGCAGTGCTAGCCTTGCTGCCCCTGACTGCACACCACTGTTAGTTTTCAATTACAAGTGAAAATGCCCACTTTGAGAAAAGCCTATGTCACAGTGTTGATGTCTCTATTTAAAGAAGCATTGAAAAACATCCTGACATCTTGACAAAACTGATACTGAACTAGAATTCACTCTGGAAGGTGCACTGTGCAACCATAATCAGTGAGGAAGTTCACACAATGCTGATCTATCACCGCCAGATACATTTCTCTGTATTTTACATTATACAGAGTTTCTAAATCTCATGTCATGTCCAGACTTTCCAAATGTTAAAAGTCAGAATGGATCATTCTAATAGTGAAACGAGTCATTTCATGGGGCTGTGTGACACTCGAAACATTGTTCTAGTTTTAAAGCCACAACAGTAGGTCATGGCCAGTGGTATACTGGCCATCAGGCATGCTGGGAAAAATCCCATTGGTCTGGTGGATCGTCAAATATAAGCTTTTGATTATGGGATGTCAATTGTAAAATCTGGGTTACAGTTTTATAGCTGATATATTTTGAATATTTAGCTCACATTTAGATCATTTTTCTTTCATTTAAGACAGAAATTTGTGTAAAACAACACGTTATATATAAATGTTAAAAATCTGTATACGTAAAAAAAATGTATCTAAATCTTAAATGTTAATATTAAATATAAATGTAAATGTTAAATATAAATATCAAATATAAATGTTAAATATAAATATTAAATGTAAATATAAATGTTAAATATAAATATGAATATTAAATATAAATGTTAAATATAAATGTTAAATGTAAATTTTAAATATAGATATACATTTTAAATATAAATGTAAATGTTAAATATAAATCTAAACGTTTAATATAAATCTAAATATTAAATATACATCTAGACCAAGGTACGTTTTATCAGTTAGTTTTCTGGGAATAATTGACACAAGAAGAAAACAGAAACAAGTTGTTTTTTGGTTTTCGAAAATCAAGGAAACAGTTTGTTTTTTAGTTTTGGGGCAAAAAATGAAAATCGGAAATTCAGCTCAATTTCTTTTTCTCTGTTCCTATCACCAAAAACAAATGTACCACTCCATGTTTCGTTTCATTGGTGGGCGGCTCCTCTGATTGGCTACTGTGCTTTTTTCCCCGTTACTCTTCAAAATAAAAGTTCTTCCGTTTGACAATGTCGACAGAAATATGACTGTATTATAAACACTTTAGCTTTCAATAATTGATCATTATTGAAAAGACTCTTTGGGGGACTCTTGCGTGATAAATCGGCATTTAACCTTTTGTTTTGATTATGCAACGTTTTATTGTAGGCTATTGTCTGTTCATGTGCAGCTGAGTGACCATAACTCATCAAATGATTATTTTGAAGATGAAAACCTTGAAGTCTTCGGCAGGGTGTACTTTGACAGTCTGTAAACGTCCACTGCACTAGTTATTGGAAAATTAAATGTCATATATAACCATATTATCTCACAGCAAAGACGCCAAAAGTAGTTACAAAAACTGTTTCTGGTTTCTTCTCGTGTCAATTATTCCCAGAAAACAAACTAATAAAACATACCTTGGTCCATCTAAATGTTAAATTTAAAAGTTTGATCTAAATCTAAATGTTAAATCTAAAAGTTTTAATCTAAATCTAAATGTTAAATCTAAAAGTTTTAATCTAAATCTAAATGTTAAATCTAAAAGTTTGATCTAAATCTAAATGTTAAATCTAAAAGTTTTAATCTAAATCTAAATGTTAAATCTAAAAGTTTTAATCTAAATCTAAATGTTAAATCTAAATCTAAATATTAAATCTAAAGATAAATCTAAAAGTTTAATCTAAATCTAAATGTTAAATTTAAATGTTAAACAGGTTGCCAAGTGCAAAGCTAAATATTAAGAAAATATGCAGATTATGTAGGTCAGCGCTCTGGTCCTCGCCCCTTGCAGTAGCCTCAGCTCACACAGCCCCACCCACACTACTGACTGTGGATCAGTAGCTGAGAGCGTAACTCCGCTGTGATTAAGGCAGTCTTCATTTTCTCTCTGGAGCTGTTAATAAGCCACTTTATTAACATTTAATGTTTTTTCAGGTGAGAAAGTAACTATGTAGATTCCCAATATGTGCTCAGTTTATCCAAATAACGCCTGTTTGTAAATCTGCTGCGACGCTTTCGGACATGTGAAAAGCCAGCCGGTCACCTCAGCTGTCTGCAGGACTCTGAGATGATCAACCGGTCATCTGAGAGAAAAAATGTTCTGATGAACTGATCTGTGCAGCTCTTTGGTGTTTTACCGCTAGCTGTGTAGCATTTTGATATATGATATAATTCATTTTGGTGCAGGTGCAGCTGCCACATGTGTTGGTCTGAATGTAAAGTGAAGCTTCATTTTTTTTACTTGACAGAACAACAGCGAGGCTGTATGTGTACAGATATCATAAGCTTTACACAAATATGAATGTATTATTTTATAAGCGTCCTCCGGTGACTCCAGTGAATCATCAGATGATTTTCCAATAGCTGCTGCTCCTTGTTTTCAAACCGTATCATTCGCCAAAAATGAGCAGAGGAGGGAAGTAACAAAGTATCTGTACTTTATTATTGTACTTAAGTAAAGATTTCAGGTATCTGTACTTTACTTGAGTACAGTGACAGACTGGGACAATAATCCAGGCTGGGAATTTGACTTCATTCCAGGGCACTCTTTTCATGCAGATATCATATACATCATGATACAGTTATTTTAATTATTATGACTTATAACATATTGCCAATAAAATAAAAGTAATTTGCAAGAACAACAGAAATAGAGCCACTAACGTCTAATTTTATATTTACACATCCAGTGGCCCAGTGTTTCCCACAGAATTTTGAGATCTCAGTCCAACCCTCTAGAGGAGTCTGGTAGCATGCTCCCCTGGACATTTTTTTGGACATTTTTAAGTCAAATGCATCATTCTGGTGCACTCTGAGAACAAACAAACCATCAAAAAAGACTAATGTCCATATTTAATTTGCATAAGTGATTATCTAAGTTCAACTAGTTCATTTCTGAGGAACATAAAATACTGTTAGATTTTGACATTTTTCCGTAAATATCTTTTTACACATTGTTTCAACTATGCATTGTGTTTCTTTAAAGAACTAAACTGTCTTTACTTAATAAAAGACTTCCAGATGACTTAGAAGTGGATCAGCATCAGAGTTGATTTATTTTACAGATGGAAATAAAGAAGATCTTTCATTAAGACTTTGCTTTTTCTAAACTGAATCAACTAAAGCAGCTTAAAGCTGCTGCTGTGTTTTAAACAGCACACCAGTGTTTCAGATTAAGAAGTTTGAGGCTGAGCTGCAGGGTTTAGTGGAGATGTGTGGGGAAGTTTATTTGTGCTGTTGAATGTAACCGCTGTGAAACAATCAGAAAATAACATTTTATTGATCTGATTCACCAGCTTTCTTACTGTCTCCCTCGCTTCACTCACTCTCTACCTCGCTCGACCACAGCTAACACAACAGCGTCCTGTAGCCACTTACTGACGGAGCAACTCTGTCCGCCATTCAGTGTCCGGACCTTTTATACAGAACACTGAGGAGGAATAAAGTAGTAGTATTCCTGCATTGAACAGACTCTCTGAGAGTAGAGGAGAGCAACGCGACGAGAAGTGACAGCAAACTATAGCAGAGGCTAACGTTAGCTGCTCCTCTCCTCTGTCTCAGCGGGGCGGAGCTGAACCCTCCATGCAGCAGACACAGAGAGAGCATTTTTTGTTTGTTGTTTAAGTCAGGCCAGATTGACTATCAGGCCACCAGGAATTGTCCCGGTGCTCCCGATGTGCAGTCTGCCAGTGCTTGAGTATTTATTAGTCTGATGACTTTTTACTTTTCCTCCTGACATTTGAATACAAATATTTGTACTTTCGTCTCCTTACATTGTCAAAACAGGCTTGTTAGTTGTTTCAACCTCGATGACATTATAAAAAGAAGACATGATGTGCAAATAAACGATAGAAAGGGTATCTTTTTTTTCCTTTTCGGTGTGTGCTCCGTGTCCCCCAGTAAGACGCCGCCCTGGGTGACTTCTCATATCCAAATCTGCTACTGGAAGGAAAGTCTCAGAATGTGCAGACTGCAGGAATATGACAGCAGCAACAAGACTCCTACCATATGAACACATGCTGTGCACTGTGCACAGTTTACAGAGTTCCATTATAACAGCAATCTGAGACAGTTAGTGAGTCAGTGAGGAGGAATTAATAAGATTAACACGTTAACGCTGACAATCCTTATATTTATATTATATAAATATATATATATATGTTCTGTCTGAAATTTGGCTTGCAGCAAAACTACACTATGTCCAGTGTTTTTTTCTTCTTCTGCGCAGGTTAACAAAAGAGGAAAACAAAGAAGATCGTCAGCTCAACTATTACATATTTTGGTTCGTTTAGAAAAAAATATGCATATGTGACACCCAACCATATACCAAAGTCTGTATGCTACATTGTAAGAATTTATTGCCTGCGGACCAAACAATCAAACTACAGGTCTGAACACGCCCTCAGAGTCCTGCAGACAGCTGAGGTGACCGGCTGGCTTTTCACATGTCCGAAAGCGTCGCAGCAGATTTACAAACAGGCGTTATTTGGATAAACTGAGCACATATTGGGAACCTACATAGTTACTTTCTCACCTGAAAAAACATTAAATGTTAATAAAGTGGCTTATTAACAGCTCCAGAGAGAAAATGAAGACTGCCTTAATCACAGCGGAGTTACGCTCTCAGCTACTGATCCACAGTCAGTAGTGTGGGTGGGGCTGTGTGAGCTGAGGCTACTGCAAGGGGCGAGGACCAGAGCGCTGACCTACATAATCTGCATATTTTCTTAATATTTAGCTTTGCACTTGGCAACCTGTTTAACATTTAAATTTAACATTTAGATTTAGATTAAACTTTTAGATTTATCTTTAGATTTAATATTTAGATTTAGATTTAACATTTAGATTTAACATTTAGATTTAAATCAAACTTTTAGATTTAACATTTAGATTTAGATTTAACGTTTATATTAAGAAATAACATTTAGATTTAGATTTAACATTTACACATATATTTAACATGTACATTTATATTTAACATTTATATTTAGATTAATTTTTTTTTTACGTATACACATTTTTAACATTTATATAGAACCTGTTTTTTACTTAAATGAAAGAAAAATTTGCTAAATGTGAGAAAAGTGAGCTAAATATTCAAAATATATCAGATATAAAACTGTAACCGAGATTTTACAATCGGCACCTTATATGTGAGCTGGTGGACCATCACAGCATATCTATTTTTTACTGGCAGGTAATCACAGCTGAGTGCACCCCTTTACTCTCACTGCCAGAAGAGGGAGACACAAGTCCTGTACTCCATCTTTAAGCCGGAGTACAGGAGTAAATTACTAATTGAAGGCCTTGGACTGTGTGATTACTGAATAAAGTGGAGGACACAGTGATTGGGGTAGATGCATACATAAAATATATTCCCTCAAGTATACTCATTCATACAGCATTATGGTTACACTAGCATTTTGCTGATATACTAGATCAATGTTGGCCTATTTGAAGAAATATTTTATCAACCTGTTCATGTCAGCCAACATATACCCTTTCTGTGCTCTGTAATGTTTTAATTCATAGGCTTTTCCATCCAGACAAGAATTTATATTCAAATATCGAATGTCATTGTGGAGGAATAATTTGCATTAAAATAATCAAATTTGGTCAAATCTTCAAAGTTAAAAAATATTGTCATAGAATATTATATTACATATCACGAATGGTGCTGTCTGATAGTGCTTCAACACTTGATTTGTTCAAGCTGTTAACACTGTCTTTAAAACACTGCTACTTCCAAAATTTGATATGAATTCAGAAACTAAACTACTATTACATTTCCATAATACAGTTCACAGCTTAGAGCTATATAAGCATGTTAAGCTTTCTGTTCCTTTGCAACATTCAACATTTGAAAGGTTATGTTTGTATTCCACTTTCTAACTTAAGCATTGATTCCCACTAGATATTACTAAGCATTTTTGTTTTTCAACACCTGCTGAGTCATTGGCAGTCCCTGCACACTCAGGTCTGTATTCGTATAGAAAGCAGGGGTTCTAACTAACATTAGTTTAAGCTGAATTTGTGGTTCCCCTGAAGATGCATGTAAACATGTCTGTGAATGTCCAGTTAAGGGTGTTATGGGTATGGGTACACTTTGCGACTGCAAAGAAACACACAAGTCCAAATGCAAACAATGCATAGTCTAGAGTCTAGACTTATTCGTAATGCTAGCTGGTTGCTGGATTCAGTTTTGTCAGGTGGCTGGACTGAAAAGGAGACAAAAACAAACATAAATGTGCTGCATACAAGTATTAAAGAAACAGCCAAATGTCTCAGAGCAAGTCCGTGTACTTTCATTTATGTGCAGCTCAGAGAAAAATAATTCCACCTTTAGTCCCATTCGTGACCGGAGAACTCTGTATGTTCATCTGTGATTTGGTCATATAAAGTTCTCTATGTAGACCTAAGGGGAAAATATTCCATCATTACACTCAGGCAACAGACATTTGTGAAATCACAAGTTTTTACCATACCCCCAAGGTTTGCCTAATGAACATTTATTTGACAAAATCCTGTAGTGTGAAGTAGTGGATCGAGTGCGATCATAAATAGGGAGTGTTAGGTATCTCTCTTAACTGGGTCCAAATGTGGTGATAGCAAATGACTAAAATTTCAAAAGTAATAACAACGGTTAGTTTGTCCAAGATCATTTGGTAATCATGTGAACACATATTGGGCCTGATTTACTACACATGTGTAAAAATGTGTGCAAACTTGACATCACCCTCAAAAAAATGTGCAAGTTGATCTACTAACACAGAGCACTGAGGCTTGCGTCTTTTAAATGTGCAAAATAATACACACTGTCCATTTAGTACGGTTGCCATAATGAATATGTAATATTTTAACCCCAGTGTGCAAAATACAAAGAGGAGAAAATGAAAATATGAAATTTTAGCACACGCATTGTGATTGACCAAACCTGAAGGTAATTTTGCTGTTAACCAGCTGTGCACTGAGCACAGATGACTTCTGTTACTGTGGTAAAGAGGAAACGAAGGCACAATGACAGGACAGAGTTTTTCCACCCATGTTAATATTTTGGAGTGTAATATTTGTGGTTTTACTAACAGCATTGACTTTGTCACTAATACTCTCCCATATGTGGGTTTTTCTGGTAATATTAGTTTTAGTTATAACTCAATATATGAGTTAACCTCTTCCACTAGAACCTGATCACATTTCATTTTGTTCTTGCAGCTTTCTGCTCGTCCAAACTCTCCATAAAGACACAAAACCCTCATTTAAATACTGCTGTCTCCACCCTGTTGCACCTTGCTAACTAAACGCGCAATCTATTGCACTGTGCACGCCATTTAGTACCCTTTATTTGGGATGTTAGTAAATCAGGCCCATAGACTTAAACATTTGATTGCAAAGATTTACCATAAGTAACATCAGAATAAGGCTTTAAGCTTTAAGTGTCATTCCTCATTAAAGATCTTGTGAAATGTAGCGGTATGTAATATAACAGTAACTTCCTCCACGTACAATTATCGTACAAGACATCTTGTTTTCTACTTGTCCATTACGATTCATGACAGTGTTGACTGTATGTAATATTGAATACTATCAACTAGATAAAGTTGTGCTTACCTTTACGCATCAGCTCTGGCTCAAACTCCTGGAGAGGGGCTGGACTCTTTTCTGTGTGTGGGGATACTTACGAGTCCCCCTGCTATGTGACTGAACCTGAGTGGCATAGAGAATGGCCATGTTTGAGCATAAGGTAGTTCATAAATGTACCTGGTACCAGAACACTTTAGGCCAAAGATAGATGATTGACTTTGTAGTTCTATCACCAGATGTTGGGCTGTATATTTTGTACACTCAACTGATTACCATCTAGTGTTGAGTTGGATCAGGTGGCAGGGAAGTCTGCTGGACAGAGCTGGTAAACCCAAACATGTAGTAACGGTGAACTAGGAACGTGGCAAAGCCCCCTGTCTGCTGGATTTTAAACTCCCACTTCCAGAGGAATATTTCCTGTTTAAACCTTATGGCAGGTGACAGGTGCTCTGCAATCTTGGCAGGAAGTCATACATGTTTGTGTGGGTGTCAGGTTACTGTCGATATGGACGTAACGTATACAGTGTGCTGCCATTGTGACTCAATCCCAGATAAATGGCAGAGAAAACACGACACTAGATCATGCAAGAATACATTTTGTCAGCTGTTTTTTTGGTCAGGCTTCAATTATACACTTGTGTCCAAATGACCCAGAATTCTTGTAAAGTTTCACAAATCCAGCTTCCTTGCAAGGTAAGACCCGCTAAATACATTTTGAAAGTGCCTGCCCTTTTCCAAACAGTTTCCAAGGACAGCTTGGTTCAGGTGGTTCTGTGTAACACCTATAGGATGCAAGTCACCACAAGTATCCAATGAATGAATCAGTCAGTTCACATCTCATCTGTCCATTCATGTTTACACCTAAACGTCATTTTTTCAAGTGCATGGATGACATTGTTAGTGAAGGTCTGCGATTTAATAACACCAGACACAAACCTACACTGAAAGCAATACTAATGAAATTGTTTGTTCACTTTTACAGGACATGTTACAGTGCAGCAGAGGATAGGAACATGAAAGGGAAATTGTGGTTATGTTTTATGTCTGTTTTATGCCAATCATGGATTACAGTCTTTATAGTTGCTTATACTGTATATGACATCCTACAATCACACACACACACACACACACACACACACACACACACACACACACACACACACAGAACGACATAATGCAGAAGCACTACTGGAGTTCAAAGAACACCATAGGCTGTATTCAAGATAAATACCTTGTTGATGCCCTCAGCCCTTACTTTTTCTCTCTCAGCCTGGAGTCAGTCCGAGGAAAAAGTGTGCTTGTGTTTTGTGATAATGATGGGGGAAAGTTCAGCTCCAGTCTTGCCCTCACTCCCTGCCTACATGTCTGCATGTTGCTGACATAAGTCAATGCCCGCAGCCATATTTACAGTAAAGTGTGAATGCAGAGCCCCTTTTTGTTTTTAATTTTTACTAATTTGCACAATAGGCTATGTTAGACAAGACACTACTTTAAAAATGCGTCCACATGTCCAAATGTTGCTACAATTTAGGTTGCTACCTAAATTGTTTTATGCACACCTATTCTCCTTTGACCTACCATGATTTATATCAAAGAGACAGATGTAATCATCAGTCTTTCCGTCTCTTCACAAATTAATGTATGGACCTACAATGGGTCTATGTGGATATGTGCAATCGTAATTATTAAATAGCATTTTTTAGGCGGATATGAGACAAGTGTAAATAGGGTCTAATACAAAACATGAATTGTATATTGTCAGATTATGAGGTGCTTAAAATGTACCCTTTCAGCTTAGAATATGGCCAGAAAAAGTTGCTAAACTTAGCTCTGGGCTCTCACCACTCTTAAAAACTGATAACCAGCAAACCTTTAGTGTGTTGTGTAGCTTTAGTCCATAGTCATAAACCATATTTATTGTTCAATCACTTGAATGTACTGTAGCTACAAACACATAGGAATAACATCATTAAAACAAATATTTTACCCTGGTGGCTTGTTACAGATTTTTAATGGTCAAATGACACAAATTTGACATACCGTCAACACTGACTGTCTCATCGTACACCACTCTCTCCTACATGGTATAGATTTGTAGTTAGATTTACAAACTCAAAGAGAAGAACAATTTGAACAAAACGTATTATTTAGAGGAAATAAGAGTCACTCAGAGGAACTGAAGTAACATACAAAGTGGAGCTGGCATAGCATAAACATGTTCAGCCACATCTCACAGTCTTTTTAAGAGCAGGTTTAGATTTTTATTTGTCAAACTACTATTTCCAAGGTCAAGAATGAATTTTCACACTGAAGCCTTGAAATGTCTTGAATACAGTGATCTCAGACCTGCCACCACTGTTTGGAAAAAAGCGAGCTAGTTAAGTGAAGGAAGAATCTATCGTCTCACAGCTTAACAGCTTTCTGGAAAATGTAAGAAGTTTCAGTTTTTGTAATTTGAGGCAACAGTTCCTCTCTGGAATTGAAGGTACTGAGACATTTCCCCCATCTTCCTGCTCTGAACTCAGGGCTGTGTTAGCATGCTCCAGTCCAATACCCTGATCTGTCTTTCCTATGTGTCTTCCCAGTGAAGTCCCAGAAAACCCTGCTGCTTCTCACTGTCAGCATTAATGAAGACACTATTATATTGTTCTGGCAGTGTTACCATACTTTCATTTCTGTCTACATGGTGTTGATTTTATTTTATTTATTTATTTTTTATTTTATTTTAATCCTTTGATTAACAGAATTCTTCTGTGGTACTTGCTTTGTTTTTTTTTTATGTGTAAATGCTATAAGACAAAAATGTATATATTTGATTTGACTTGAAAGGCAATCTGTTATGGATTATTTTTTTCTCTCTGTCTGAAGGGTTGTGTGTTACAAAAGATTCAGAACATAAAAAATTGTAATTGTTTTGCTTATTGCTCATGGTACATAACTGTCTGATCAAACCCGGACAGGATTGTTTCAGATATTTAGTGTTGACTGTGTTTTTTGATGTGGAAACCGTTACATTTTGCTTGATTGGAAAAAAGTGTCCATGTTTAGTTTCTTTTGCATTATTCCAATAAATGGCTTTTTTTGCCATTTCTTGCCAGTTTTTGTAGTGTTAATGTGTCCACACCAGGGTTATTATAGTTAACTAAAACTAAGACTAGGAGCGAAAGAATAATTTAGTTAACTGAAATTTAAAAAAGATAGTTTTTTTTTTTTTTAAACTCAATAAAAACTACAATGAACAAAGCAAAACTAACTAAAACTAAAGTGAATTGCAGATAAAATCAGTTTAGTTTTAGTTTTCCTTTTATTTTTTCCCTCCATTTTTGCTGTATTCTGTTCAGTTTGACTTCTTGAGATAACAGGCTAGTACCAGTAGGTGGCAGCATAGTGGCTGCTGTGTAACGCACAATAAGAAGATGCTCAACGTGTAATTTATGATTTTTTAGAAAGAAGAAGTTGTTCCAGGCAGGAAACATCACAGCCCAATATGGGAATATTTTGACTATGAACTATGAAGTGTGGTGATGGGAACATTTGTGGGATACAGCTAAAAGGGAAAAATCCCACTAATTTCACATTAGTGGGATTTTTTCACCTTGGAAGTTCTCCCAGAGAAGCAGGAGACCACAATCACAGCAAATGTTGCCTCAGTCACTGAGGCTCAGTGTCAGTATTGTTTCATCCTTTTCAGCTTCTATTAATCAAGATTTAAAAACTATAATAACCTCGGTCCACACTCACTCCCTCATTCAATCATTTACTTTTCCCATAGACCCACAACAGATTACTATTACTATTAATATTATCATAATTATAATTATTATAACAGGGCCATTTGGAACTACCTGGTGGAAGAGTTCTTGCCTGAATCAACCATGGATGACTGGCAGTGTTTCAGTTAGAAGCGGTGGAACTTCCCTATCTATGGGATCCATAGATGGGAAGGACTTGAATTTCCAGGTTCCCCCAAGGTCCAATTCTTAGTTTCACAACTGCAAAGGGAACCTTTCTTTGATCCTTTTTGACAGTGGTGGATCCATCTTTGGTCAGCATTTCACATATTGGCTTCTCTAAAGACTCCCTCCTCCCTGGAGCAGAGTACATGGAACCCCCAACCCAATGTCCTTGTAGGATATAGACGTTTCCTCTGCAGCAGAATGTCGTGCAGCCTTTCCCTGGTCGACTATCCAGGAGGGTCTTCAATTACAGTTGCTCTCCTGTGCAAGTTTGGTAGTGGAGTTTGTTTTCGGGAATCTTACAGGCCAGTGGTGGATGTACCAGTGTGCCAGAATAACTGTTGGCTGAATTAACTGGTGATAGATGCAGATGTTTCGTAGGGGTGGCTTTTGAGGACCCCATGTTGACTTTCCAGGAAATAAACATTCCGCTTACTTCATCTCTCCACCACATTAATTAGTCTGTGTCTCTGACACCTTACTAATGTTACAGAAACAACATTCTGGAACATTTATTTAGGCGTCGAGACAACTACATGAAAATAGTAGACCTCTCACTAAAAACATATCATTTGCTGTCTGGTCATAAAAAAACAACAAAACTATCTGTGTTGGAGTCAAAGCACTGATACTATAACTATAATGACTATGAGTGCCTTTGCCACCACTGTTGTGCCACACAGACATCAAGGAAAGAGAGGATATAGTCACAGAAACACTTCACAGTAACAAATCCTGAATGCATCTAAAACAACAGTGAATTGTGGTATTATTTATTGCAGCCATGTTAAATAAAGTGTCCCAATATTTTTTTTAAATACTGGCTGGCTTTTTTTACATTTCATCATTTACAAATCAAATCTTTAAAATAGGCAACACACCAGCTCTGGTGTTGAAAACACATTGGTGGAGTCTAACAGGTGATATTCCGCTGCATGCTGCGCTGAATAATCTAAAGCATATTGTTGTGATTAGAAAGATAAATGTGTGCAGCCTTAACATAAAATATGATCAATGGTTTATACACACGGCACAAGTTATATCACAAGTTAATCTGGACATATCACACTTTGCCACAGGTGAATCAATGCTGCTTTCCTGTTGGGTGTGAACATATTCCAGACTGTATGTTACACACTGTATGAAAGTATCAACACTTCACACATCGACTTTACACCACATTAATAATGACATTTGATACAAAACACAAGACCGACAACAAAAACATATTATTAGAAATGTATGGACGTTTGAAGTTACTGCCACTGTTCGGCACCTGCAGACACTTATCACTGTTTTGTAGCTGAAACGACATTTCGGGCTGAAGTGGGGCATAGAACCACAGTTCAATACCTGCCGCCACACTTCACTAGACACTGAGCAATCAGCACAGAAAAATGTCAGCTATATGACATATGATATGAAATTAGTGCAACAGAATCCATGATGAAGACTCAAAATAACCCTTTAAACATGGTATAAGCAGGCAGTATCAGCATGAACATGCACAGGGCAGCTGCACAACATTGGTCAGTGTTACATCCGTTACATACATTTTCAAAAAACCTGCAAACCTGTGTCATGTTAACCTCATTTATATGGACTATTGTACCCCCGTAGTGATTTAAGCTTTCCAGACCTGTGCGTAGAATTTATCCAAAATCTGTTAGTTAACAGTCATGTCTTTAATTGATTAATAGATGTGCTGAATCATGTGTAAATATCCATGTGACAACACAACAGGATCATTTTGTAACCAACTTAATGCTACTGATTTTTGCAGTATTTTTAACAGGCATCACCACAGGGAATATCACCAGTAAATTCAGCCCCCAGTTAATCTAAACCATTACTCAACCAACAATATAGAAGTCTACGCAAAGGCCACTCAATGTCCTCCACAACTTCATGAGGGCCAACCAGTAAACAAGGACTGGAAATGGACATGCTGGAGAGCCAGGAATGGACCATTTTATCAGATGAATATTAAATATCCTCCTTGGGTCAAAACACGCAGTGAGGCTCTAACATTCATCTGAAGCAACAACTGATTTTTGAGTGGAGGGCGACTTTAAATTCCTTATCATTGAAATAATTTTAGATATCCAGAAGCACCAATAAGATTTAACAGAACAAGGGTGGATGAACTGTTCCTTGAACAATATTTCTATATTTGTGATCACTTTTCTGTATTAAATATGGTTGAAATATGGGAAGAATATTTTATTTAATTGTATTTTACACCAAAAACAAACAATAGCACACTTTCTAAATACATACACACGTGGCAGTGTTATGACATCTTTATTCAATGTATTTCATTGGCTGAAAGCTTTTCAGCTGTACATTATTAAACCAGCTCTAAGAAAAATGGACTATGAAACAAAAGAAAGAACGCTTATTTTGTTTTTTAGTTCATTTCATTTTGAGTTCAGTTCATTTTCAAAAATTCAACAGGAACTCAACAGGCATTAACGAAAGAGTAATGTTGATGCATTGCAGTAAATGGTGGATTTCTATTAAATAAGTCTATAAAAAAATAAATTCCCACATAAAGTCACGTAAATAATATAAACACAACCCTGAACTGGACAGGCTGGACATTGCAGACATTGAGCACACTAGCCTGTGCTTAACTTGAATTTTAAAGTAAACGAGGAAAATGTTAGTTTTTGAGAACTAAACAGAAATAATACACTACAGTAGGCTGATTATGTTATCAATTCTCTGTCACATTTTCAGTTGCCTACAGCATAGGCTTTGCTTCAGAAACAGTCTGATGAAAATGAAATTTGACCATGGCTTTTATAGCTACTGTTATCATTGTAACTGCAGGCAGTAAGTTCATCTGGGTCAGTGATGGCACAAGACACATGGAGCTTGTGTTGTGAATGACTCTCAGTATCTCCAACTCAAACTCACTCAACTGTGGCTGGTTTGCATGCGTAGTGGCGACGCACTTGCAGAGGAACAGCCATCCTCATTCTCCTCCCCTCCCACCGCTGCTGACTCATCCTGATCATATGCTTCCCCCACCTTCTACCTCCAGGACACCACCAACCATTGCTCCTCTCAACCCAGCTCGCCTCATCCTTGGTCTTCTCCTCAGTAGTCTCCCACCTCCTCTCACTACAGCCCTCATGTTGCTGCTTGACTCTAGCCATTGTGAAAGGCTTCAGAATATTATTAATAATGACATAAATCCCCATTGTTGAGCAGGCAGATGAGCACTGCCAGTCATTCTTCGCTCTGCCTCTTTGGTTTTCTACTTTGAGGTATTTTCACCTCTTCATATATTCATCCGCAAAAACACCAGAAGAAGAAGACAGGGTCCCAACATTGCAAATACACTACACAAGTATAGTTTCTCTGTGAATTTTCCACATTTGTCTTAAATGTCCAAACAAGACCAGCACTTAGTATATATAACCATTGACTGTTATATTGTCAAAAGTTTGGATCGCCACTATATTACTTATTCACATAGTAAACTAATGAATGTGAACAGAAGCCAGGAATCAATCATTACAACTGAAAACGTCACCTCAATCAATGGCAGCTTTATTTATTTTAAACATGTGACTTTTTACTGAATCTCTTGACATTAATGCAATTCTGTCTCCCTTTGGCAACCTCTCACCAACAAAGTTTTTCCCTTGTGTGGACAGTCATGTGTTGTGTCAGATTTCCTCTTTGTGCAAATGTTTCACCACAAACAGGACAACTACACAGTCTTTTCTGTGTGTGAACTATCAGGTGTTTTGTCAGATTGCCCTTCTGAGTAAATCTTTTCCCACAAAGTGTACAACCAAAGGGTCTCTCCCCAGTATGACGTCTCATGTGTGTCTTAAGATGGTGCTTTTGGCCAAATCTTCTACCACATTTACAGCAGCTATATTTAGTGCCAGTATTACATCCTATATTGTTTACAGATGCATTTTTTTTCATAGTATTTATGTCCGTCTGAGATTTCCTGGTCTCCTTCCAATCACCAGCATTATCTTCAGTTTCAGCTACAGATGAGTATGAAGTCTTGTCATCAGATCCAGATAGACATTTAAAACCAGACACTGACATCCTGGCTGTTTCTGGTCCTCCACAGTCCTCTCCATCAGCTTCTGTTATTTTCATCTGTTCAGTTGAGCTGCTGCCTGGGGGCTCTGACTCACTGCTCTCTTCAGTTTGTCTTTGATGAAGCTGTGACAACTGAGATTTCTCTTCATCATCATTCTGCACAGGGAAATGAGTAAGTAGGAACGCTTCCCCCTCCTCTTTAATGTTTGGGTGCTCCTGGACCACACTGGAGCTCAACCCCTGATGCTCTTCTTTTATCACCAGCTCCTGCTGCTGGACATCTGCTGGAAATACAAAAATACAAACACATAATCAAGTTTAACCACTTACTCCTTAGGTCTCTGGCTCAGGGTCCTACTCGAAAATGACATGCTCAACATGAATATAGTATATATCTGCAACTACAAGGTCTATATGAATAATAATGGTATCACAGGGATTAAAGCAAAAAGAAATCTTCTGACTGAAAAATGTTTTCAGTCAGAAGGGGAGGAGGAGGAGGGGCTCTCTCTCACATCCCCACTCTCTACCTTTCCTCTAAAAAATCCAAACGCCAAATGTAAATGTATGGATAAATATTAATTTAACAGTTCAACATAGAGTATATCACCATCAGTGATAGGCTGCCCATGTCTGCTTTGTGTTGTTTTTGTGATAATAATGTAGGTAGGGTATCACATTGTATATAATTATTATTCCTCTGTCATTCTCATCAGATCTGCATTGATCTCATATATGGCCTTTCGGCAGTCCAATTGACGGAAATCAGTCAGCGACCGAGTACTTTAATCACTGTAGTATCATAATAAAGGTAACACTTGTGAGATACCTGTAGAGGTGAAAGCATAAGCATATATGTTACTGGGTCACACTAAATGAAGATTGAACATAGCATAAATGTAATATTTAATCTCCCCTGACAAAAATTAGCATTTTTATAGTAAATAACACCTTCTGAATTATGCTTCTGTAGACAAAAACCTCTACAAACTGTAGCATAACATCTGAACATTATCTGTTCCAAGTGTGCCATCTCCACTCACTCCCTGGCGCTGAAATAGTTACATTACTTATCCCATTTTGGAGCCCTGAACAAGTATGAACTTGTTTGGTCCGCCTCAATAAATAGTTCCAATCTAGTATCATAGACTATAAGAAATGGACGTAACATCCGTGACGTCACCCATTGGTTTGTGGATTGTTGTTGTCACTACCCGATGTGAGTCACACATGCGCAGTAGCGTCCTCCATCGTCCACCATCTTTGACAGTTATGTACGGCAACTCCGCTTGGAAAAAACACATTATTCACCCGACTAAATCGCGATTCGTGAGAAATATGAACTTTTGAGTGCTTATTACATCTCTAAGGTTATAGTTTATCTCGTATTTTATATATTGTTTTGTCAGCTGCAGCACTGTGAGAAGAGTTATTTCTGTGTTTCCTCATGTTTATGTGTATAATCTTAATCTAACAGCAGCAGTAGTGTTGTGTAGTAACTGCAGGGCTCCAGCAGAGGGAGTGTTGTCATAGTAACTGCAGGGCTCAAGCAGAGGGAGTGTAGAGCTGTCAGTCATTACACACGTGACCCGAGGAAAGTTTGTGTCTGTGTATTTTTCACATTAATACTCATAAATACTTCCTTTAAGGGCTTTTAAAAATATATATAGAGTCTAAGTAAAAAGAAAAAAGTCCCAGTCACATCAGCGGCTAACTCCGATCAGGATATATCAATAACGTTTTTTGTTTTTTTTTAAACTAATGAACACTGCGCATGCACGACTCACATTGGCCGCTTGGTCGCACTCACATTGGGTAGCGACATTGCGCATGCGCGAAAAACACGCTTGTGTATTAATACTTCCCCGGTTACATACAGATGTACAAACTTGTGTTGAACTTCTTTTGTTTCTATAATTTCTTCGGACTCGCATCCAACTGCTGAAACATGTATGAAATACATCTATCCAACATATAACAGTAGTTTGTCCAAGTGGTGTTGCCATAAGTAGCTGTCCAAGATGGCCAACGATGTCGGACGCTACTGCGCATGTTAGCTTTACCTAACATCGGTAAGCGACTCACATTGGGTAATGTCAGTTGTCACTGTCACTGCCCGATTTCCGGAGCTTCCTGATTTTCTGTACGGACCGTCCATGCATTCGCGAACGAGCCGCCATCTTGTATGGCAGAGGTCACTAACTGGCGGACCGCGGTCCGGGTCCGGACCCAGAAGCTGTCCCATACGGACTCGGACCTACAACCAAAACAGAAGGTTATGAATTGTTTCGCTTCTATTTTAACCCGGCGCAGCTTCTGTAGTCTTTACGGTAGTGGTTTAGTGGATAAAGAAACGCACAGACCAATTACATGCGAGTTAAGCCATCCCACGTGATACCACTAAGCCAATCAAGTCTGGACATTCAAGGCGGTAAACATTGCGACTCTACAGAACAAACAGATGAGAGAGTTAGAAAGAGTTAAAAAGACGGTAGAAAGAAAAAGAAAGGAAGCGATAGAAAGTTGAGAATAAGGCGAGTGAGACGGAGAAAGGGAGAAGTTCACTTGTAACAGAAGCAAAAAGATGTGTAATATACACTACAGAAAAGAGTATGGGCATCCACAACAAACAGAAACCCTTAAACATACAATAAATAAACAAGTGATAGATGTAAAGTGACCAGAATATAAATAATATTGCATATGATAAACAGTTTGCAATGTGAAAAATATGTTGAGTAGTGGTGAGGACTGAGAGAAGAAACTACAGCATGTTCAGGTTGTGCAGGTGTTGTAGGAATGAAAGATCATAAGCAGCTTATATTTAGTTTTCTTGTGTGGACATTAAATATTAGACTACTAAAATGTGTTAAAACAGTTGTGGCATATCTACAAAATAAATTAAATACTACCAGAACATTTTAATATTGTCACCGTAGTTTCTACAATAGATATTGTCAAAAAGTTTTTGAATTGTACTGAATTAATTTGATTTGACAGTCTGTATTGAACACATGCAGATGTTGATACAACTACTAGGCTACTTAAATATATATCACACTAAATAGTTAGACATTATGATCTTCCGGACCTTTGCTTCAAGACATTTTCTCCAACTGGACCTCTTTAAATTTGAGTTGAATATCCCTGTTGTATGGTAACTCCACTTGGACAAACTTCATTCCGTCTCTGCCCGATTTCTTTGTTGTGATTACTTTATACACACACATAGATATATCTATATATATATATATATATATATATAGATATATATATATATATATATATAGATATATCTATAGATCCATTGACTTGTCCATTGACTTGTATAGAGACAGAAGTCCTTTTGACACCAAAACGGTCGCCCCCTGATGGCCTTTTGATAGAATGCAGTTTTAAGTTACTTCCGCGTTGGTCTCCGCTCAGAGGACCTGAACTCTCCGCCTGTCTAGTATACAGAGTTTAGAACAGTTCGGTTTCACATACGCATATTTCTTAACAAACCAAAATATGTAATGACTACTCCTCATAGGTCACTTTGGGGTTTATCTTCTTCATTTTCCTCTTTTGTTAAAAACCTGGACAGAAAAGAAAAAGCCACTGGACACAGTCTAGTTTAGCTGCGAGCCAAAGTTCAGGCAGAATATATATAAATATATAATATAAATATTAGGGCTGTCAATCTGCAGACCCTCGAATCTCGAGTCAAGTCATAGTAAAGAAGAAAACTAAGAGGACTCAAACAACTATTTATTTGATTTTTTAAAGAATTAGATAAAGCAAATTTGATTGCGATAAAGAAAGTGGGGATTTTTCCCAACAGGGCAACTCAAAAATCATGTTTATGAACGGTTTGCAAATTATTTATTAAGTAATATAATGACTTATAAACCATCAATGAAGCTATTCATTGGTGCTTATCAACGATTTCATCACATTTGATACAGATTAAGTGGTGCAAAAACAGAGAATCAGCCACTAAATATATCATTATTATATAATTATTTATGATATTACATTTCCCCCTAACTCCCAATCAGGAACTGACTTCAGCGTCGTAGAAACCCGAGCAAAAACTAAACCTACATTTTACCCACTGTGGTGGTATATTATTATTATTAATATTATTATGATAAGAGTTTACAGACCTGTTCTGTGTAACTTTATCTCAGGTTTCCAAACGATATCCAGCAGTCTGCGCTGGCGGTTGATCTCTGCTTCGTACTCTGAGATCATAGTTTGAAAATGTCGGAAGATTTCTTCAGCAGCAACAGTTAGTTGCTCGTTGATTAACTCTCTGAAATGTTGAACTGAACTCATTGTTGTCTAATTACCAATCAAATGTCTCCGTGTCCTGCTCAGAGACACACCGAGCAACTACTAGCACGTTTTGCTACCCGATGTGAGTCTTCTTCTTCTTCTTGTTTTATGGGGGTTGGCAAACAACGAATTACCGCCACCTACTGGAATGGAGTGTGGATCAAAGTGGCTATAACACCCTCTCCAAAATAACTAAATAAATACAAAAAAACCCCACATACCTTATATCCTCCCCATTAAACCACTCACTCTAAGAAACTCTAACATTAATTGCCAACACCTACTTCCAGCGTGTTCCTGTAACATGGTTCTGAGGTCATACTGTATCTTATTGTCAGTAAGCTTTCTAATCCACCTCTGTATTTCGGCTTCATACCCCCGACAATGCACCATAACATGCTCTACTGTTTCAGGTTGACCACATTTCTCACATTCCCCCGTGTTATTTTTCCCTATTTTAGCTAGTGTACCATTAAGTGCAGTATGTCCAAACCTAAGTCTCGATATTATGGTTTCCTCTCTTCTGTCCCGTCCTGCACTTTTCATGTCACCCACTTTCCTTTATATTGTGTAGAACCACCGTCCTGTCCTCTCTTCCTCCCATTGCTTTTGCCACCTACTCCTCAATCTTTGTTTGATTATGTTCTTGACTTCCAGCTTACTGAGGCTAACTGCCAAGTCAACAACACTATTCTTTGTTGCCTCCTTCGCAGCCTCATCTGCCGCCTCATTCCCTTTTACCCCAATGTGTGCCGGTACCCATAGAAACACCACTGTATCCCCCATCATTTGAATCCTGTATAGTGTTTGTTGCACCTCAATCAAAATATATGGTCTGCTGTGTGAGTGACTGTACTGAAGACTCTTGAGTGATGAACTTGAATCAGAACAAATAACTGCTCTGAGGGGCCTTACCTCTTCAACCCACTGCACTGCTAATAGTATTGCCACCATTTCCCCTGTGTACGTCACAGACACTTCCCCACTGATCCTTTTCCCTACTGTTACCTGAAACTCAGGAACAATAAAAGCTACTCCTGCCCTTTCTGAATTCTTGGATGCATCTGTATACAGTTGAACGTAAGAATTATATCTATCAATATACAGTATGCCTGTACATTCTGTACATTATACCCTAACTCTCCCTTCTTGCTCTTCTGCATTAGTATTGTAAAATCTACTGTGGCATTTGGCAATACCCAAGGTGGAACGATTGACAATGGTACTGTCGGACTAACATCTAAATTTGCTATTTCAATCTCTTCTGTTTCCTGTGTTATTGTCCAACCAAAACTTTTACTGTCCCTTTTTCCCTTTTCCCAACACGGTTCTAAAGTGCATTTTGTTGGATGATCTGTCACATGACCCTGCAAATTAACCCAATACACCAGCGATAATTGCAACCTCCTCATATCTAATGGCATTTCCCCCATTTCCACCTGTAATGCTGCTGTTGGAGTTGTTTTCAAAGCCCCTGTACATAGCCTCAATGCCTGATATTGAATAATGTCCAGCTTTCTCAGGGATGTGCTTGCCGCCGATCCATACGCCACACATCCATAATCTAAGAGAGACGTAATCAACCCACAATATATGGCTTTTAGCGCACTCCTGTCTGCCCCCCAGGCATACCCCACCAAACACCTCATCACATTTAAGACTTTTTTACATTTATCCACCACATTTTGAATATGCACCGCCCATGTGAGTCTCTCATCAAACCGTATTCCTAAAAACTTAAACTGTTTCACTCTCTCCAGTTCTTGATTGTACAATGTTAATTTAACTGTGTCACCAATTCTTTTCCTTGTAAAGACCATTATCTTTGTCTTATCAACTGAAAATTTGAATCCCCATTTATAGGACCATTCCTCTATTTTTGTGATTGCACTCTGTACATTCTTTATGATAAACTTCAGATTCCTTCCCCTCTTTCAAATTGCCCCATCATCTGCGAGAGAGAGACCCCCATTTCATGTCCTAATCTCATAAACACATCACTTATCATTATAGAAAAACATAATGGACTCACTATGCTCCCTTGAGGTGTTCCATTGTCAATACCCATTTTCCCTGAATATTTAGTCCCTATCCTGACTTGTATACATCTTCCAAATAAAAAATCCTTAATCCATCTGAACATACGACCTTTAACACCTAATTTCCAAAGTTTTATCAATAATCCATCACCCCCCACATCATATCATACGCCTTCTCTACATCTAAAAATACTGCCACTATACTTTCTCGATTTATTTGTGCCTTTCTCACCTCATGTTCTAGACATACAGCTGGATCCATAGTATTCCTCCCTCTTCTAAATCCACTTTGATATTTAGACACATATCCTTTATGTTCTACATAATAGGTAAACCTGTCATTTACCATTTTCTCCATTATTTTACAAACGTTGGATGTTAAAGCAATTGGTCGATCATTTCCTGGATTTGTGCAGTCTTTCCCTGGTTTGCGTATTGGAACTACCACCGCCTCCGTCCGTCTTTGTGGCAACTTCCCACCCTCCCACACTTTATTATATAACTCCAATAAAATGTCCTTGGCCGATTCACTAAGATGCTTCAATTTTATAAACCAAATCTGATCCTTGCCTGGAGCTGACATCTTTGTTTTGTTGAGAGCGCGGTTTAGTTCGGCCTTTGTAAATGTCTCGTTTAATAAGTCATTAGTATCTTCCTCAGACTGCACCACTCCCACATTGTCCACTATTGTAGCTTCCCTTCCTCTTGCCCCTTCCTCAGTGATATTCCCTGAACTGTGTAATTTAAGCCTTCACCAACCTCTCCGCTTTCTCTTCATCTTTTACCGCTGTCACTTCACCATCCTTTAATACTGGATACCCATAGTCTCTTTTAATACCATTCAATCTCTTTATCATACCCCAAATTTTCCCAATTGCTGTTTCCCTCCCCACCGAATCACAAAATGCCCTCCAATATTCCCTTTTTGTACTTTTTATGACCCGCCTTACAAGTGCCTGCATTCTCTTATATTCAATCAGATTCTGAAAACTATGATTTCTTTTCAACATTTTAAAAGCTTTATTTCGAGATTTAACTGCCTTGTCACACTCCTCCGTCCACCATGGAACAATCTTCTTCACATGCTTACCTCCCTTCTTCTGAATGGCCTTCCTTGCTGCCTCTAAAATACCTGCACACACAGACAGATTTAATGTGTCAACATCTGTATTAGTGTCAATTGCTTTCATTCCTATATCACATATATACCCAAACTTTTCCCAATCAGCCCTCCCAAACGCCCACGTCTCCACTCCTTCATTATCACCTCGCTCTAACCCCACATCTAACACCGTTTTAATCGGATAGTGATCACTGCCAATGGTAGAGTCTCTGATCACAGTCCATGAACAAATACCTGCCAATGAATCAGTTACAAGTGTAAGATCTATAGCTGACTCTGACCCCGTTCTAATATTAATTCTTGTTCCACTCCCATCATTTAAGCATACTAAATTTCTACTCTCCATTAGCTCCTCAACCACTATACCATTATCATCATTCCTACCACCCCATAACGTACTATGTGCATTAAAATCCCCACACCATACCACTTTCCCCCCTAAATGTACACTTATTTCATCAAACATCTCTATTGTCATTCTATTACCTGGGTTGTAAAAATTAACTATCTTTATATTCCCAACTTTTGTCCAGATTTCAATTATTAAACACTCCAACCCTGTCCCTTTCCCCAAAACTCTATATTGTAACCCTTGCTTCACAAATCTAACACATCCCCCTCCACTCCCCTCTCCTCTATCTCTACGGATACTATCATAGCCCGTAATTACAAAATCCAATGACGGCTTGAGCCAGGTTTCTTGAACACATATGACTTCTGGTTTCTTTTCTAAGTCTTTAATGAATCCTTTGAATTCTTGGTCATTTGCTATGAGACTTCTTGCATTCCATTGTAGAACAATCAGCTTGCTTTATCACTTGAAGCACCTGGTTTCCCATCTATTTCAAGTCTTTTGTTAATTTGTTCCCAAGACACACCTGTCATGCCCAAAAACTTCTCAGCTCCCCTCACAATTATTTTAATCTTCTCCGTTTTCTGTTTTACTTGGTCAGTGCAGTTAACTACATAAGCCATGAACAATATCAATTTCATTAGTTTCCTCTGTTCGGCCTTCCTCTGCTCTTGGGACAAGGTTCACCATGTCAGCCTTTCTCTTTTGTCCTTGCACCTTCTTCACTGCTTCTACATAGTTTATGTTGTTCACTGCTTTCACTTGCTCAATTTCTACAGCTTCCTTCCTCACTTCACATCCACCGAACGTGACCCTGTGTTGCCCACCAAATCGATCGCGATTTTATTTATATATTTATATTATTTTACATTACATATAATATTACATATTATTTTATATTACATATATACATATATAACATATATATATATATATATATATAAGACAGATATTTAATGCCTCTGTTTGATACACTAGTACAAGACCATTTCAAATGTACTGGAGATAAAATGAATGCTCAAGCCAATACTGAAAGTGTGTGTGTCTTTTATTTAATAACTTTGAAGGACCAAACAATTCCATTTTGAACATGAACCCAACATTTTTATCTAAAAATACAAAAATATCTTTTCATCAAATTGATGTCAGAGCAGGCTATAAATCCATGTTAGCAGTAAAGATGGAGGAAAGGAAGAAGAAAAGTAATGTATTAACAACACAGACAAGATGTTTAAAAGATGGACTCAAACTACTGACATGAGCTTCTTACCAACAGTGGAGACCTTGCTCAGGAATGATTCCTGCACTGTGAGAGTGATGTTTCCTAACATCAGTAGGAATGTCTGGACTGAATTTAACACATTTTTTGTTAAAGAAAGTTAAAGAAATTCATATTAAACTCCTGCATAGATACTATCCCTGTAATGAATTCATTAACAAGTTTAGAACCGATGTGTCACCTTTATGTTCCTTCTGCAAAGAAGAGGTGGAGTCTTGTTCTCATTTATTTTATGGATGTCCACATTCTTCTAATTTTTGGACTCAAATATCTTTATTAATTTGGGAGTTTTAGAGGGTCTTTTTTTTGTGTCGAATCTAACAATAAGAAAATTGATAATGTAATTAAATAGCTGTGTCTGTTGGGTAAATATCATATTCATAAAGCCAGATGTCTTCAGTTTATCCCAAATGAAATTTCGTTTCATGTTGATCTTAAGATTTTTTATGATTCTGTATGTAAATTACCTAAAAACAGAAAAGCTTTCAAGACATCCAGCCTACTAAAAGATATTGTAGAACATACTGCCAGATAAAATATTGTTCCTGCTATCTATTTTTATTCATTTGTTTATTTTTTTGATGTATTAATTATTTACTTTATATGGTAGTTTTTATATAATTTGCAATTATGGTCTGATTGTGTTTTTTTATGTGATATATATATAATTTTTATATTTAACACTGTACTTAAAAAAAGGGTTTTATAACATTACAAACTTTTAAGGCATCATTTGTGAAATCATATTCGAAAATGTTGAATCAGCATGTAAAATAAGAAGTCAATACAATAAAACAAAATAAAAATTAAATAACAATAACAATGTGAGGGTCTCAATCAAGAAGGGTAAATAAGTCCAATAAAGAAAGTAGTTTCTGGGCCTTATTGTTCGACATGTAATACTGTACAAGGATTTCTTGCATAGCTTGAGATCGTTCTTCCCACCGTTGATGTGGGGTTTCATCTGGAGGTATTTACATTTGTGAATAAAATGTTTCCCAAGTGAGATTAGATTGTTCACCAAAAAGTCCAGTTAAAAGGGTGCACTGTTATTTTTGTTTAACAACAGTTTTGAAATGAAAACCAAAATTCCCCAACATGATCACATTCAAAGAAAATATGCTCTACTGTTTCAATGTCACTCACAAAATCCACATAAATTGTTGTCCCAATTAAATCTTACATGTAAGAATTGATTAGATGGAGAGATATCATTTAATATTTTAAATGTCACCTCTTTAGCTTTGTGAGGGATCGGATAAGATAAATATCTTTTTCTTATTTGTCTTGCCTCAACATCATTGTAATCACACAGAACATATTTTCTTTTTAGCTGACAGGGATAGAACTGTGTGTTTAAAACGATTCTAATGAATTTATCAGAGAATTGTGTACTACCTAAATAGACTCCTTCTACACAGAGTGATCTCATTTCCGAAACAGTTGAATGCACCACCAATTGTTGCGTCATTGCTTTAAAGGGAATTGGAATGGCTTTGATTACTTTATTGTACTCTTTTAGTGAGCATTGAAGATTAAACTTAATGCAAAAGTTCTCATTATTTAAGAAATGACCATGGTCATCCATTAGATGTGATACAGCCTAAATTCCATTATCCAACCACGTTCCCAAAAACAATGACTTTCAATTGAACAGATCATATCTGTTATTCCCAAGGGTGAGTTGTGAGGAGTAAAGTTGTGTTTGTATACCAGGTTCCAGTAAAGGAGAACTTGTGGTAGTTGAGCTGGTGATAGTCTGATCATTTCACAGGCAGTTTACATATATCATAGTCACATCGCAACAGAAAATCAATGCCTCCCACTTGTCGATTGCACTGGGGATGCTAAACCAAAAGGAGTCTTTGTGCAGAAAAAACGAATTGAGCCATTTTAATTTTAGCACACCATTCATAACCGAGAAATCTATAGCATTTAACCCACCCTCTTCAATAGTCTTGACCACATCAGCTCTTCTAATATATTGACATTTGTTTTTCCAAATAAATTTAAAATGTATACTGTTGATAAGTTTAGTCATTTTATCTGAAATTTCAAGTGAGAAAGCAGGGTAAAGTAGCTCTTGATATACTTTCCATTTTTGATAGCAGGACCCTTTATCCACATTTTTACAAACATTTTCTCTCTACCTTATTTCTTTATTCTTGGTGATAATAATAACCAGATATTTGACTTGTGTTTTCACCGCAATGTTACAAATTGAGTGTGCCAGCTGGTTATGCAGAGCAAATATTTCACATTTATCAATATTTAGTTTCAAGCCTGCTGCTTTGGAAAATTGGTTAATGGAATCTAAAACTTTAGGAATTTGCCTTTCTTTTTTTTTTTTTTAATAATGTTGTATCATCCGCAAATTGACTTATTATAATATTTCTTTCCAAAATGTTTATGCCTTCGATATCATTATTTTTTATCATAATCGATAATAGCTCAACTACCAGGATAAATAGTAAGGGAGAGCTGTTGCAACCTTGTCTAATACCCCTGCTGACATTAAATCTTGGGCAGGTATGTTGCATGACCATGTCCAAGATAAGTATGATGCAAACACCAAATTACCAATCCACACTGTGTTGAAACCCATGCCAACATTCTCAGATACAACTCACCATATCCCTAAGCCAGATAGTCAGGGGCAGGTTAACAAACGAGCTAAAAGATACCTTCTCGAGTCCATACTTCCATGGACAACAATTAATAAATTAAATTGGATTAATTGCACACATTACAACCAACAGAAATATGTCAACTACACTACTGATGTCTTTAAGCACTTGGGTCAATAACTGCATGAAACCAGTGCCATGGAATGTCAGATAGACAAGTATTTAACTGGATGTTAGCAGAAAAGGGGGGAGTGTGTAAAATGTTTAAGACGCTCTGTCGCACGTATATTTCAAATAACACGGCAGCTGATGGAACATTTTCGGTTGCAATAAGAAAGCTTGAAGTGTTAAAATCTGAAATGACTGACAATGCTGGTAAGGGTGGAAGCATTAAGTGGGATGGGCTAGAGGAAATCTTTGGGTTACAATAACCCTGCACTTGTAAGACCTTGGAAGTGATGGAGGGGACTCTCCAATTATATTCAAAAGAAAAAGGCTATTTAAATTTTTTATTTTTTTAATCTGTGGTACACATTTGAAAATTGTCTGATTTTTAATGACATTATTTAATTGTTGTTAGACGCAAGAACATTTCATTCCCTGGGGAGGAAGATGATGACGACATTAAGAAAATAACAAAGTCCAGAAAAGGGTAAGAAGCATCAATCCCTAATTTAATCATCATGCATTTTGTTATAATGGATATTACTAAGATTTGATTTGTATTTTTTAGCAGATTCATTGCCCGATGCTCCAAAGATCCCTATGCATATCCACCCTGCTGGCAGTCCTGACCTCCATCCAAGCAACCACGAAATATTTTAACAAAGCAGGAAATGATGATGGAGCAACTGAGAATTATCTTCAAGACCCTGCAGGGTTTGAAAACCACTGATGAGGTCGAGATGGGCCTTGATCGAAATCTGTTGCCGCTCAGAGATATAGATTCTCTTCAGAGCCTGGAGGAAGAGCTGCGAAGTAGCCCTGACCTTCAGAAACAGTTGGTATGTTGGCGTATCATATACAGTGACCACATCTCAAGCTGACACTGCTTCTATAAATGCACTTTCTTATCTTAAAATTTTGTTTAACAACCTTTTCAGTGTCTGTATTTATTCCTCTGAAAAAAAAGAAAAAATAATAAAGATGTGATGATATGATTTCAGGTAAACACACTGGCTCTCAAAGGTGGGGTCGATATCTGCGAGTGTGTGTGGAGGATCATGCATGCGATGATCACAAACTCCCTGGCAAAAAATATAAACATGAGAGGGATAAATGGAAAAATTGGCTTCCAGCACCTACAGCTACGAAATATTGTTATTGGTATGTTGGCCTTGATACCTGTTGTGTCATACGTATGTTTAAAGAGTCTGATAGGATGTTCCTAAAAAACTAAATAGAGGCTTATACAAAATAAATCCTGCTTAATCGTCACCTAAGGGGTTGTACTCTGTGTGGTGGTGACTATGTTTGCACATATTTTGATGTTTTGGTGTGTTTTCCCCAGCCAATGACAGAGTGCAGGTGAAGTTGAGTGCATTGAGTGTGTTGAGTGGATACACACTTACCAGTGAAGGAAAGGAAATACAGTTTGAGTGAGCTGCTGGAATGTTTGGCGCCGCTGGGAGCGGGAGCCTGTAAGGGTACACCACCACAAGTAGTAGGGCTGCCACGGTGAGAACAAAAGGGTGCAGGCCCTGCAGTGGCGCCAGTATGGGCCCATCACTCCAGCACTTCACTCAGACTGTATTTCCTTTTCTCCGCTATGAAGAGTGTATCCGCCATTTCTCCCAGCTTGATGGCATCTAGCTGCTATCTTGGTGGCAGCAGCAAATACTGCAACAAGAACTCTGAAAGCCATGTGAACAGCAGTAGAACATGGGTCTGTCCTGACAACTGCTGTCAGGGACAGGGGGCGTGGACAGCTGATCTAGAGAGGAGGAGCTCAGTGTGAATGTTGTGTTTACAAACTACAATGAACAATCATACAGATCTGGGACCTGTTGGACGTTTAGGGCCACTTTTGGCAAAAACGTCATCTTCATTTGGCCACCACTTTGTCTATGTTGGTGATAATGACACACCATTTTGTAATCATGCCTTTCTCATGACACATTTTTGAATTAAAGTTTTCTTTTTTTCAAACAAGGCAGCAGAACACTGTGATCCAAATTGTACATACACTCGTGACCTTTTGAACAATTTTTTTTAAATCCAGTTGTTTTTACAACAAATAATCATGAATTCTGTGATGTAAGGTTTAGATTTGGAGAAAAATAGTAACACTTTTAAATTTTAGTGTTTACCAGAAATGTTCAGTACTTTCCTATTATATAGGCATATGCATAAAATGTTTAGTTTCCACTTCCAATAAACTGCTATTATTAACTATTATTTAGATTTGGATAGGGCAGAAGTGCAAAAAAAGGAGAAAAAAATATGAATCTCTTAGATTTTTATAGCACTTTTCGGAAGTGGACATTTTTGTCCAAAAAGTCACGTCTGTATTTAAAAATAAACAGGTCCCAGACGGTTAAGAATATTCAAGGGTTACTTTATTGATTACATATTGATACTGACTACTCACAAACACCTCGCTAAGCAGCGTTTTGGTCATTTGGAGCGAAAAGGCCAGCCTCAACCATCACAGCAACCAACCAGGGAAAGAGAGATCAATTGGCTGAGGGGTGAAATAACAACTCTCAACAAACTGTTTAAAACTAGCACGCCAGCCGAAAAAGACGGTATTAAGGACCTAACAGGCAAGCTACGGGAACAGTTATGCAGACTGAGGAGGGCAGAATACCTTCGGCAGCAGAGAAAGAAGAAAGAGAAAAGGCGTGCACAGTTTGTCAAAGACCCATACGGCTTCACGAGAACTCTCCTTGGCCAACAAAAATCTGGCACGCTACGCAGCTCCAAGACAGAGGCAGAGGAATTCCTTGTTCCCAATAAACACCAGGGGCTGGGTGAAAACCTAGATATCCCTAGACCAAGGAAGGCGCTGACCGGGCTGAATGAGAGAAAACCCACATGGCAGGAAATCCAGGACACCATCCGGAAAGCCAGAGCATCAGCTGCTCCGGGCCCAAATGGTATACCATACCAGGTAAACAAGAAGTGCCCCAAACTTCTCCGGAGGCTGTGGAAGATCTTGAGGAAGATCCGGGCAAAAGGCTCAATCCCAAGCTGCAAACTGGCAGAGGGCTGTTTTGTTCCCAAAGAAGAAGGATCCTCCACAATCGAACAGTTCAGAACAACCTCCCTCCTGAACATGGAATGTAAAATCTTTTTCTCTGTGCTTGCAAGAAGACTGACCTCCTATATGACAAAAAACCACTACATCAACACATCCATCCAGAAAGGAGGCATCCGTGGATTCTCCGGATGTATCGAACACACCTCTATGATCACCCAGTTGATCCAGGAGGCCAAGCATAGAAAAGGCGACCTCACAGTAGTCTGGCTAGATCTCGCAAACGCTTACGGGTCAGTCCCGCACGACCTCATCCAACAAGGGCTCGACCACTACCACATTCCTGCAGCCATCGAGGACATGATCACCAACTATCTAGGAGGGTTCAAACTGAAATTCACATCTGACTCTTTTACAACCAACTGGCTGGACCTCCAGAAGGGAATCCCCACAGGATGTACTATCTCTCCTGTCCTGTTTCTGATGGGCATGAACCTACTCATATCTGCAGCAGAGGGTGTAACCAGTGGCCCCACACTAGAGTCAGGTGTCATCCAACCAGTACTGCGTTGGTTCATGGATGTCATCCCGATAACAACAGCAACACATGTCCAGACAAGATGTGTGCTGAAAACCTTGGACAACGCAGTCACCTGGGCAAGAATGTTGTTCAAGGCCAGGAAATCCAGAAGCTTGGTGATCAAAAGAGGCCAAGTAACCAGTAAGTTTAGCCTCCATGTCCAGGGAAAAATCATTCCAACCATTGTGGACAACCCAGTAAAGTGCTTGGGGAAGCGGTTAAACAAGAACGTCTTAGTAAATAGAATGCTTTAAACAATACCAATTACTTATATCAGTATCAATTACCAAAAGAAACCTCCATTGTAACAGTTATTAGGGTTATCAAGGGTTGATGTCAGATCGAGTAATTCAAATTTTCTTTAAAAGTAAAACTCAGTAAAACTTAGTAGTAAGTAAAGTAAGTAAAAGTAAAGTTTTCTTAGTTTCCACATAATTACATATCCTTCATTTAAATTCATCATTCACCATCATCTTTCATTCATGTCGCTATATCGAGTAACAATCTGTTGAATTCATATTGTATTGCAAACTCATCATTACCTTTATTTATACATCATTTATTAGTAGTGTGTAGTTAATAAAATCCATGAAACTCAATCAATTGTGTATGTCTATTCTTTGAAGTGATACAGGGGATCTATTGAACCGTAGAGCCATGAACTTTAGATATTTGACTGATTCCGAAATTTCTTGATTTATTAATTATGATTTATTGAATAAAAAGATTTATTGGACACACAAAAGTCCAATCAATCGATTCTTTCCGGAGAGTTTCCGGTGGTGCCCCTGATTAGATTACAAGAGCTAATTTTAATATCATTTCCATAATTTGCCTACAGGAGGTTAGAGCCATATCGCATATCCTTCCTCTTGGGGTCTGTTTATGACACCCTTCCTTCACCATCTCACCTGCACCGGACAGAGAGGGACGCTCGCGCATATATTGTCAGGGTGCAAAATAGCGCTTTCCCAAGGACGGTATAGGTGGCGCCATGATAAAGTTTCTTCTGTCTCTTGCCGACACACTGGAGCGGGAGAGGTGCAAAAAGAAACCGGTCTGCACAACCATAAAAAAAACAATCACTTTCATTAAGGAGGGTGCCAGGCCATCCACCAACAAGAAAACAAAAACAGGCCTGCTACAAACCGCAAATTCCTGGAAGATGGCGGTTGATGTTAGGAAAAGGCTGAAGTTCCCAGAGGTGGTGCACACAACCCTCCGACCAGACATTGTGCTGTGGTCGAGCAAGGACCAGAAGATGATCCTGGTCGAGTTGACGGCCCCATGGGAGGAGGGCTGTGATGAAGCCCACGAGAGGAAGGCCCTCAAGTACCAGTCTTTGGTCCAAGACTGTAGGGACAAGGGCTGGCAGGTGTGGCTCTTCCCGGTGGAGATAGACTGCAGAGGCTTCCCTGCCAAGTCGGCATGTCAGTTGCTGTCAGTACTTGGCCTCGATGGGAGAAGCAAAAAGCAAGCTGCTCGCAGGATGGGGGAGGAGGCCGAGCAAGCCTCCTGCTGGCTGTGGAGCAAAAGGGAGGAGGAAAGCTGGAGGTCAGGAACAGATAGGCCCGCCAACTGGAGAGTGTAGTGGTTGAGGGCAGAAACACTCAATGAAGGTCGGACACCACCTGACGATATCTGTTCCTGACCAAAGGCTACAGTTACCAAAACATTGGTAACAAAAAATGCACTCAGTAGTGTATATCTTAAGTTATGTCAATCCTTATTTTTACATGTGCATAACTTTAGAAAAAAACATTGAAATTTCCTGTACAAGAAAATAGACGTGGGGAAAACACTTGAGATCTAACAGAAAAATATTGTCATCATGGCTTAGGATCAGTTTGAATAGAATTGTTTTTTTTTAATACAGTAGCCATATGTATTAAAGTTACAGTTACAGTATACCTAATGATACAAAGTTAATTTCAAATCATTTGTGCTTTTTTGCATGTATGTTTCAGCTGCTGTGAGGCGTAACCGCTTGACATCTGGGGCCACAGACCAGGAGATTGACGCAACCATCAAAAGATGGTTACATCTGGCTCCAGACAGAGATGGTGGCAGGGAAGAGAGGATGAGGAAAGTGTCAGGTCCAATACTGTTTAGTTTGTTTCGTTTTTTGATTTCCTCTTTTATTTTGTTTGGATTCCCTCACTTCCTGTTTGTGTTCATTCTACATGTCTTGAGTCCCTGTGTGTGTGATTGTCCATTGTCTTCACCTGTGCATCATTATCTCCTCCCCTCATGTGTATAAATGCCTGTTTCCCCCAGTGTGTCTGTCAGATTGTCTGCATCATTTGTGAGTAGCTTCCGGCAGTTTCCTAGTGTATGTTTTTCCTCGTGTTCCTACCTTGTTTTTTCCCTTGATACTAGTTTAGCCTAGCGTTTATGTACCGTAGCCATATTCCACCTTTTGATGGTTTTGACTCTCGCCTGTTTTTAGGACTACCCTTTTGCCCCGTGTTTTTGTACTTCTGCCTGTGTTGACTGCCTTTGTGTACAGAACCTGAGGCCTGTACTACGAAGCTGGATTAACATACCCTGGATATCCCTCCGTTACCTGGGTTGATTTACACAGACATTCACAAATCTGATAATAGGTACTACGAAGCTGGTTATCAACTCGGTAATTCAACCCAGGGTTTTCCAATCTTGATCGGTGCACGCTCACATAAAAGGGTTAAAGGTGTTTGCAGCGTCTGACCAATCACAAACATGGAGAAACCCTGCAGAGCAGCTTACTTTACCATAGAGGAGCAGACAATTATTCTTCAAAAATATGAAGAATTCAAACACATCATCCAGGCCAAAAGCAACACTGTTGCCACAGCAAAAGCCAGGAAGGAATGCTGGCAGAACATTGCAGACTCTCACGATCCGTGCACCAATGTGGACAGGATCTTCTATGAATGGGCAGGCTATTTTCCAAGAGAACTGATTGGTCAGGAGGTGGTGCTTTTATACTCGTTGATCTCTTATCCAGAACATAACCTGCTCCGGAGCAGGTTAGCCATTCAGCATAAGTTACCATGGTGATTTACCCCGGTAAGAAGTGAACCAGCGTCGCAAGACGGAAAACCCAGAGTTAACCCTGAAGTTACCTCGATAAGAGAAAATCCAGCTTCGTAGTACAGGCCTCTGGTTTGGTAATCTGTCACTACAGGACAAAAATTCCCTGAACCAAATCATCAAGTGGGCTGGTCGACTAATTGGGGAGCCTCAACTCACTATGTCAGCACTTTAAGCCAGCTCCATACTTAAGGACTGCTCATATCCTTTGCATGGTGAGTTCCAGCTCATTTGTCGTTTTGTGGTCCCTAAGGGTAGGACAAAACTGTTCAGAAATAGCTTTGTACCTACAGCAATTGTAATGTCATATTAACTTTACTTGTATCTAGTGTTGCTTTCGTCAACGAAAATTATGACTAAATATCGTCGTCAACGAACCTTTATCACGTGACGAAAACGAGACGCAACTTAAATGCTGGTCATGTGACGATAACTATAATTAAATATATAATGCAATATTGTTGACGAATAAAAATGAGACTAAATGTGGTTTACAAAATAAAAACTGCTAAAATGTCTCTTCATTTTCGTTGACTAAAACGAGACGAGACGAAATGTTATAACGTTATTTCGTCTCGTTTAGTCTCGTTGTTGCTATTATTTTGCAGTATTTCTGTTTCCTGTGTCTCACTTCGACGTCACTTCCTCAATCCCCACTCGCGGCATTATTTAGAAGATGCAGCTGCGGTAGGTTAGCGTTAACGACAGACAACTGACACAGAGAACGGGACCGATGGCCGGCCAGCCGCGGTTATTCTTGAGTCTATAAGGTAACAATAATATAATAATAAGACAACCTTGTTTGAATTGTGAAATGGGTTTGGCTAAAAGAACATTTTGGTTTCGTCTATACTACTAGGTACTTATACTATATTGACTGGGTTAAATAGAATTGCATTACTAAAAAGAGACTAAAATACAATTTTCATTGACTAAAACTAGACTAAAATAGTCACAGATAATTCTGACTAAAATAAGACTAAAATGCTCAGACTTTTAGTCGACTGAAACTTGACTAGACTAAAAAGTATGAACGTGACTAAAACTAATAAAAACTAAAATGACAGCTTGACACAAAGACTAGACTAAAACAAAAACAAACAATTAAAACAGGCCGCCAAAAACAACACTACTTGTATCCATGGATATGTTGAAGCACTTTCTATGAATATATATATTTTGGAATGATTGTATTGTTTTTCTATTGTGTGATTTGTCTGTCATGATGTCTGTTTGCGTGGCTGTGAGTTTTATATTGGGATTGCTGAGTTCCTGTCTGCACAACAAATTTACCTTCTGGTACTAATGAAGAAACTTTGAACCTTGAACATAGGGCAGGTAGACCATACACTTTATTTTAAAGAGACCCAACATTCCCCCATGAGAAAGCATTTGGCAACAGTGGCAACTGGGCTCTTAGTAGGCGACCATCTGCCTTGACCGGCTCGCTTGAGAGAGGAAGAAGTAGGGAGAGAGAGACACACACACACATCACCACAATAACAACAACAACAACAACAACAACAGCCCACTGTCCATAACTAGGGGGACCATGACCCTGATCCAAAGGAACCTGTGAGACAAGAGAGCACAAAAACTCCCGGGAAGAAAACATGTTAGTAACATGGATTAGTTAGTTAGTGCATTAGTGCCTACAGATTGGAGATGGAGGAGTAAGAAAGGACTCAGTGCATCAAGTGAAGTCCCCCAGCAGTCTAAGCCTATGGCAACATAACTAGGAGCTGGTTTAGGGCAAGCCTGGCCGGTTTTATCAAAAAGGAAGGTTTTAAGCCTACTCTTAAATGTAGAGAGGGTGTCTGCCCTCCGGACCGAATCTGGAAGATGGTTCCACAGGAGAGGAGCCTGATAACTGAAGGCTCTGCCTCCCATTCTACTTTTAGAGATACTATGAACCATTAAGGGCTTTGTGGGTGAGGAGAAGGATATACAGGATGAGGATAAGATATTTATGTTATGTTTATGTTTGGTATAGATATGTCTCTGAATAATATTACCTAAAGTAGACAAAACTATGTATTATATCTATTTATCTACATCTAGGTTCTTTTATATGACATATAATATGGGGACATAAAACTATGTTATATAATGGTCAACAAAACAAACTCTGTGACCAGAACCTGAGACTACTGAACTTCTTACAAGGATTCAAGGGGGTTTTGTGAATCTTAAGATAAACAGTTATGACTTTTTTTTGTGAATTCTCCCCCCCCCCTCTTTTTTGTACATTCATGAAATAAAAACAACACATGGAAAAATGAGAGAGTATGATAAGTGTGATGATAGCTGTAACCTAAATATCTGCTGGATGCTGGATACCTGCTCTGTATGTCATTTCCAAAAGTCACATTAGTCTACTTTCAGGCACCTGTGTATAAATATGTGCTGAACATGTTAAAATGTTTTATTCAGTTCAATGACTCAGCTTTTAAACACTAATAGTCACAGGAGTGATGAATAAATAACCTGACTCATAATACAGAAACTTAATGGCATGGTGATAAATAAAAAAAAATACATACAAAATTCATGTTTGAATGAGATCAAGATTTATGATGACTTTTATAAATTGTAGACTACTCATTTATCTTTGGCAAAGTTTTTGTATCCTATCTGTCAGTTCCAAGCAGTGTAGGATCCTGATTTTCTCTCTCTTCAGCTCCTCTGCACTCACTTGGCCCACCAACTTGGAGGAAAAGTGGATCAGGTCCTGCATGAAGAGGCCCACAGCCCCTCTGGGTGCCGGAGGGATCTGGGTCAGAGTGCATGAGCCAAAGTGAAAGTTGATGTTCTTGGTCCTGGGGAGACCAGGTCTCCGTTCCTCGATCCATGTAAGAGGTCTAGAGGAGCAAGAGAAATCAGAAATAATGTTTAAATGACTTCAATTCTAAGGTCAATTCTGTGTAATTTACCTTACTCCATATCTGGAGATGACAACCAAGGGTTAGGGTTCAGGACTCGAAGACACCCCCACTGAATGGCTTCTACCATGAATTATATCAAAAACTTTGCAATTGATGAAGGAATTCAACGAAATAGCAAATACATTAGGGGATTAGTCGAAAAAGTTGAACATACAAAAAGTTCCAACCATGGCTGGCTGGGACTAAGAAATGGATGGTTATGAAGAAACCACCACTAATTAAAGCCTGTATGCAAGACATCAATCTCAAACAAAAAAACATGTTCAACTGGCAACTGGAACATTCTAGTTTCAGCAAACGTAACCTCAACCTAGATCTGTTGTGTAGGACTAGATGTTGATATCCCCTATTACAACTTTGACAAAGAGAAACTATTTAATATATTTTAAAATGACTCACTTGTTGTCAGCAGTAAGCAGCTTTGCAGTCATCTTGCAGAAGTTGATACCAGAGTCCTCCTCTATGGTTGCTGCAGTTACTGAGAGTTCACCAAACAACTCCACTAACCAGGTGAGGCGAGCAATGCCACTGAATGCTAATGAACCAAACCCAGGCTTCAGAGCTCCACCTTGAACAAATGACAACATACGGACATTATTAATACATTTCTTCAAAGACATTTAGCTTGAATTCCCACCCTGAAAGAGGTTTCTTTTGGAGTCTTTAGGAGAACTTCAACATCAGTCTGGTGTTAATGTCAAATTAAAACACACTGATGATACGACTGCACCACAGCGTTTTCAACAGATAGTGCAGCGTGGACTTAAACTGGAGAACATCATCACACGAACAATCCATTTTCTAGAACTTAACCAGGAAAATTTTAAATGAGTTGAAATTTGGTTAATACTTAGTGAGACACATTCCTGCCTCTTACCTGTGAAATGAAGAGTTCCTTCCTTCAACATTTTTCCCTCCACCTCTTTCTTCAGTTGTTTGTAGTCTTCTGTCAGCAGCTCTATGTGTTCTTCATGAAGAATCACTCCTGACACACACACACACCACACACACACGTTTACTGAGATAGTAGAATCAGATGCACAAACCGTTTGTTGGGCATGTGTTTTTGCAAAAAATATCACTGACCCCAGAGTTGATCAAGGGTACCAAGTACTGATTACTTTTATTAAGTACACTCAAGGACACTGAATCCTTCACCCCAGACATTTCCCTAATAGTGGAAGATGATGTTCATTATTCTAAAAAGATGTCATCTATACTACTGATCTGAATTCATTAACTTCCACTGCTAAGGAAAAGGATTCATGCTGAATTACCGCACTCATTGAATCCCACCACTGAATGTCCTATGAAAGGCATGTCGATGAAATGTCCCTCCTGACCTACACATAGTACATGGTGCATCCTGTAAATTATTATCACCTTTTTCCTGGGCCAAATCCCAAAGCTCGACAGCAGCCTTGTAGTTCATAGCCATGGGATACTCCACACAGACATGTTTCCCTGCCTGCAGAAAGGTTCTAATGAGAGAGGAAGGGAGTTCAAAATGAAGACAACAAAAATTCTGATAGAAACTTTGAGTTACGCATTTTAAAAATGCACCATGCAAGAGGGGAGGTTATAGTGTCTGGTGTAATAACACAGTGAAAAAAGATGCTCAGCACATCCTAATGATTTTTTGGGCACAACATTTGTGATATTATTACCATATGAAGCTACAAAAACTTTTCTATTTACACACACATAACACATAGAGAAAAATTAGCATTAATTTTGTGTCATGCTTATGTCCACCTAATGAATGTAAGTCATTCACTTTTTTATGGGCTTGATTAAATGCTCAGAAAACAATATCTGGTTCTTTAGCTGCTAAATGCTCCACTATCCTCACAAGCTAGTCGCTAACATTGTCTGCAGTTTTTTACAGGTAGTGTACAGTGGGTCAACTGTGTCTGTTCACTGAAAACTGCTGCGGGACACAAGGATGGTGATATATATCAGTATGGGGGCCAGAAAACCAAAATGAGGAGTTCCATAGAGCTGAATCTCCAGAGATGGTGGTAATTCTCAGTGGCTTCTACCTTGATGATGTGTTGGAGGCATGCCATTTTCAGAAAATGTATTAATGGTGTCGCCTACAGCTCTTCATCAAACATCTGACCGTTGCTGTTACCGCTTGTACTTAAAATGATACAAATACTGATATAAATCCCTCCAAATATCTCAATATTCTGTTGTGTAGACCTGTTTTTATTGAAGAACAGCACCGTTAATGAAACTCTGCCAATCCTGTGAAAAACACATTTAATTTCCCATAACTTCTTCACCCCCATTAGATTGTTAATGAAAAGCTTTTAACATGAAGCAGCAGAAGCAAGAAGTGTTTGGCTGTCATCAGCAGTAAGTTAATATGACTGTGATATGGCTGAAAGCAATCAGGAAACCGGTAAGATGCAGATGAATGAAAGTACACCACAGGGACAACCAAATGACTCAATTCAATGAGATAGATTGCCACCACACTGGCAAACGATGAGCTTTTGCTGGAAAGAGAGAAAAAACTTAGATTGTTCTTCCGGTGATACTCGTTGACTCCCTGCTTATTCACAGATTGTGTTTGTACACCCTTGGGCAATTTGGAGTAAATGGCAATAAACAACATGCTGAGATAAGCTCCTCTGTGCAAGTAGGTTGTGTGGGTTGCATGCCATTAGCGGGGGCCCGCACTGCAGTGAGTGGCGAGTATCAAAGCTTTAGGCAGATTAACCCGCGCTAATGGAAAAACCCTATAGAAAACTGAATAGATGTTCCACATTTCAGCGACATAAGAGAGTCCCACTGAGAAGCTTCTGATGGTCCCCATTAAGCAGTGTGTGCTTTGCTTTGAAATCTACTTTGTGATCTTAACCCATATACAACTACTTGTTATCAAATGACAAATATTCCATGTTTGGGTCTTAACTGGGTTAATAACTCAGTCCATTTACTTGGATTGAAAGCTCCAAAAAAAACAGTAAGTGGACCATGAGTTAAAATTTTGTCAAGAGTAAACTTTCGAAATTAAAAAAAAAAATAAAATTCAAAATTACGTTATTTATCCCCGAGGGGAAATTCAATTAGTCTGTTAGCTCTTCTGTAAATTATTGAAGAATTAGACTATGGCGTCATTTCAGTGCCAAAATCTGCACGCATAAAAACCACTATGCGTACTCGCCTCCACTCTCTGAGCGCTCGTGGTCTCTCTCACTCTCTGTGCCTTCTGCTCGCTCGCCTTTCCTGAGTTTTGGCACTTTGGGGGCCCCGCAACCCCCCCTCCTTTATGATTGGTCACTTTAAACGCCTGGTGGAGGAAGACAGCCTCCATACTACCTTGTAGGAAGTCAGTAAACTATAAATTGGTTTATCCATGCCAATATTTGTATGTTACTTCTCGAAACATTAAGAAAACAAACTCCATAATTTACAATTTTATATGGAAAAATAAAACATTATATTAAAAAGTCACAATTGGTCAAAGATACTAATAAAGGAGGTTTAAAAACACTAGATATAGAATCAATGGTAGGGATGTTTAGAGTAAATTGGATAAAAACATTTTTTTTAAGTAAGAGGGTTTGAATTTTTGTTACAATGTGATTTTGAAACTGTCAACATTTCATGAACAAGTGTTAACATACTGGAAAATGATATTTAGCCACAATTTGAGTCCACATGGATCCACATTGTGGAACAACAGAGCAATTACATCAAATAGAAAAACCTTATACAATCAAAAATGGTGTGATAAGAAAATAATTTTTGTTGCTGACCTGTTGGATGAACATGGTTCAATCTTACAACTCAATTCAATTCAATGAAACATTTAATATGCAGTGCTCTTATAGGGAATACAGCAAAATATGTAAAGCTGTTCCAGTTCCACTAATACAGTTGATAAAACATACTCTCTCTCATTCCAGTGTATAGATAGTCTTACCAGATATAAAAATTGAACAGATATCTTTGGATTGTAAAAATAATGCACGTTTCCTATCGAGAGTTTTTTTTATATATCCGAAATGAAAATAAAGTATAAAGAAAAAAAAGTCAGTAAACTATCACAATTACTCCCAAGCTGTTCAATACATTTACATTTAAATATCTGTCTCTTCCTCAACTTACCTCTTTTTTCTCTGACATCTCGATCCGCAATCAAATTCTGCCACCAAGCAATGATGACCCGCCCTACTCTGCCTCGAATTGGCTCTGACCTGGAGACAGTAGTGACCAATCAGAAAGGAGGGGGGGTTGCGGGGCCCCCAAAGTGCCAAAACTCAGGGAAGGCGAGCGAGCAGAAGGCACAGAGAGTGGAGGCCAGCGTATACACAGAGACCACTAGCGCAGAGAGTGTTGCTGAGCGTGCAGAGAGTGGTCTTTATTCACGCTGATTATGGTTTTTATGCGCGTGGATTTTGGCACTGAAATGACGCCATATTAGACAGCCTGATGGCTGTAGGAGCGGAGGATCTTTTAAATCTCTCCGTCCTGCAACGGAGAGAGAGGAGCCGTCCACTGCTGTTTTTTTGGTCCATAAAGGTGTTGTGTAGCAGATGATCCAGGTAATTCAAGATGGCCTCGAACATCTTGACAGTGCATTTCTCCACCACCTCCTCCAGTGTGTCCAACCTGGCTCCAATCACACAGCCAGCTCTTTTGACTAGTTTGTCCAACCGCCTTGCATCTCTGTGTCTGATGTTGCCTCCCCAGCAGACTGCAGCATAAAACAACACACTTGCCACCACAGACTGATAAAACATCTGCAGCATCTTATTCAACTGAATTTTTCAACCAACAGCCCTGGAGATTGTGTAAGGACTACTCTGTGTGTGTGTGTGTGTGTGTGTGCGTGTGTGTGTGCGTGTAACTGAATTGTGTAAGGACTACTCTGTGTGTGTGTGTGTGTGTGTGTGCGTGTGTGTGTGCGTGTAACTGAATTGTGTAAGGACTACTTACTGACTCGTTGAGTCAACGACTTTAGTATGCTACAAACTTTACGTCGTCAGTCTGCTAATTATGTTGATATTTTGTGAAATAAATGCATAGGAGGATTAGGGTACTGACTGAGGCACATGACGTTTACTAAAATCTACAGCTGTTACCTCAGGATTTGTTGCGCACGTGTGTGTGTGTGAGAGAGAGAGAGAGAGAGAGAGAGGAGAGATGTGGGAGACAGAAACTAAACTTAGGTCACAATGTTGAGTTTTGGAACTATTAAGGCTGTTGTTACCAACTAACTTTACCCAGCGAGCGTCATGCTTATGGCCTCTTTGAACTAAAGCAACTGCTCCCCGAATACAGCTGCCGGTGAGTCAGACTATACCAGAGAGTGGTGGCTGCGTCAGAGGAGAGAATGCATCATAAAAGGAGACTTTAAAAGTTGGCTGGCCAATATAAACATGCCCTGGGGCGGACTGCACATCGGGAGCACCGGGACAATTCCCGGTGGCCTGATAGTCGTTCTGGCCTGACTTGAACAGTCAACTTCACCAGCAATAATATAGTGAGCAGGAATCAGTTGCAGGATGCCCGGACCAATCAAATCCACGTAGCTATGTGGTGAGGACGGGCAACAGCAGGCTACAGTGGAAAATAAGAAAAACACACTTTCTCTCTGTCTCTGCTGCATGGCGGGTTCAGCTCCACCCCCTAAGACAGAGGATAGGAGCAGCTGATGTTAACCTCTGCTGTTGTTTACTGTTACTTCTCATCGCATTGCTCTCCTCTGCTCTGGTCGAGCGAGCTAGAGAGTAAATGAAGAGAGAGAGAGCTGACAGTAAGAAAGCCCGTGAATCAGATCAATAAAATGTTATTTTCTGATTGTTTTACAGCGGTTACGTTCAACAGCACAAATAAACTTCCCCACACACCTCCACTAAAGCCTGCAGCTCAGCCTCAAAGCTCTGAATCTGGACAAACTTACAGCCAATCATATCAACCATAGACGATGTCGGTAGACGATAGTCGCTCTAAGGGTGTCATCGTCTTGAGCCCGCCTCCCCGTTCTGTGATTGGTTCCCTATCTCAGGCGAAGATTTTGTCTTGGTGGTCATGCTAACTTTCAGAGCAAAGTAGAATCTTGCTGGAATGAGAGCATGGGTATACCCAGGCTACCAGAATGATGCATTGGACTTAAAAATGTCTAAACTTGCCAGTGGAAAGCACTCTCACTGTGCTGGTGACATGGTTCTGTAAAACTAACATGAAAACCATGGACACAACTTACATGTAAAGATGTTAGGATGTTTATGTTGGTTTTGCTTTATTTTGCCACACATTTGTCAGTATTTATTTAATGATTAAGTTACTGTACTGACTTATTTAGTGCCAAGACAGATAAACAGCAAAGATATTTTGCAGTTGTTTTTCTTGCATATTACCTGATGTTATCCTCATGTGACAGATTCTCAGTGCAGATGAATGCCACATGAATGTCTTCTGTGTTCACAGCCTCTTCTACTGAGATCTGGCTCACCCCCTGCTGACTGTCCAGGCTTCTCCTGTTGACAAAAACATATTAGGATAGAAGTAAATTCATGATGTCTGACAGTATTTGTAAGTATTTATAAGTGTAACTGTGCATTGTGTGAAACTGCTGCTCCCATTTCACAAGCGTTATGTGGTGAAAAATAGAATCAATTTTGCTGGCCTAGTGGTGTGAGCCTACACTGAAAAAAATGACATTTAAGCTAAAAAGTTATTTAGTGTTTGTCAATATGATCTGCGATGGGTATTGTTACCTGGCTAATTTGACCAGTGATGACATGTATAGCCGCATGTCATCGTTCAACCACTGGTTGTTAAGGTGGTGTCCAGATAATAATGTGGGCTTCATTGATAATTGGCAGACTTTCTGGGGAAGACCTGGTCTGATTAGGAGAGACGGCATACATCCCACTTTGGATGGAGCTGCTCTCATATCTAGAAATATAGCCAAATTTATTAACCCAAACCCATGACAACCCAGAGTCCAGACTAGGAGGCAGAGCTGCACTTAGGACTCCCTCATAATCCTTTTCTATCAGACCATTATTTAATAACTTTTGAATTTTTTTGGGTCTTAACTGGGTTAATAACTCAGTCCGACTACACACCATTAGACAAACGTGTTTTTACTAGATGTCTGTCTGATAGTGTTGTCACTACATTTAAGGAAATAATTCCATCAGTACTGAATTCAATACCATGTCTCAATACAATAGAGATTTCTTATTATGATTTTAGTCCCTCCCAGATCGACCATATTGTTGATAGCGCTGCAGACTCACCGAGAACAACTCTGGACTCCATCGCTCCTTTAAAAACAACAGAGAACAGCTCCGTGGTATAATTCTCAAACTTGACAATTAAAACAAACTTTACGAAAATTTGAAAGAATATGGCGTTCCACCAAACTAAAGAATCTCGCTTAGTCTTAAAACAGACCCTCTGTAACACCAGAGGAGGATAAAAACAGTCCAAGGTTTCTTTTCAGCACTTTGGTTAAAACTGACAAAGAGTCATAACACTACTGATCCATGTATTCCTATAACTCTCAGTAGTGATAACTTTATGAGTTTTTTTAACGAAAAAATTTAAATCAGTCACACTAAAAGAAAATAAGTTCATGTATTTGTTTCCGAGGCACTGAAGCTAAATGCACTGAATGCAATAAATGGGTTTAGTTTTGATTTAAAAAATGTAATATTGAGACCAAATAGCTGTTGTCTAAGTTATAAATCTTAAATATGTCTTGTTTCAAAGTTATTTTCATTTATTTGTTTCAGAAGGTACTTCAGTTAAAATGCAATAAATGGGTTTAGTTTTGATTTTAAAAAGGAATGTCCAGGAATAAAACCCAATTGATTGTTCATTTTCAGAGACGTGTTTTTTGTCCTTTTTCTCATTTTTACTACTGCTATTTAATAAGGCAAAATAATTTATTCGATTACTTCATTAATCAATGAAATAATCGATAGAATAATCGATTACAAAAATAATCGATTACAAAAATAATCGATAGCTGCAGCTCAGCTAACACCAACTCTCTGAACACACTAATATCTCCACCTTAACTGCATTTGGGAATTTGCGGTGGTCCGTCAATTACATGGTTTTTGCAACAAGTTTTATTTGCATAGAAAGTGGCCAATATTGTGTCGAATGTGCACTGTGTCTTTATTATTGCATATTTGGTACTGCCATAATCCTAAAGTAGAGGAAAGTAATCAAGTTACATTACTTTAAAATTGTGATACTTGGATAACTAGTAAATGTACTTTGGAATGCATTTTTAAAGTAACTCTCCCAACCCTGCCTGTGACCCGTGATGTCATCAGGTTCACAAAACCAAAGCAACCACTCTCCTTTTTCTCTTTCTCAACTTTCTTTCTCTCCCACTGCTGCTATAGAAGCAGAAGGCAGCAGTGCTCTGAGCATACATCTAACTAACATATGTAACACATGTTACATCCAGTAACCAGGCCATGCATGGAACTAATCTGTTCTTAACCTGGCGCCTCATCCTACACAAATTAGCCTTTAACATAGACACAAACCTACACACTATTCGTTCCGACCAACTTGCATGAAGGCAGGACAAAGAAGACACACTCTCCTGCCCCTGTCCTCCATTTGCCATCTACACACACACACACACACACACACACACACACACACACACACACACACACACACACACACACACACACACACACACACACACACACACACACACACACACACACACACACACACAGCTGTCTGTCTTCTTTGACTCTGTGGTTGCATCTATGGTCTCATATGCAGTGGTGTGTTGGGTAGGGGGGATATTCTGAGCGGGACAAGAATAGACTCAACAGACTGATAAAAAGAGCCAGTTCAGTCTGTGGCTGACCCCTGGACTCCATAGAGGTGGTGGGAGAGAGGAGGGTTTTGGCCAAACTGTCCTCCATCATGCTGTCAAGATTATTGGAAGGAAAAGGCCTCTAGCATCGATTTAACTCTCTAAGTCCATGAAACGTAAAGTTGATGTGGAAAACCGCCTCTTTAATGATGAATGGACTGATGAATACGCATTCATCATGCCGACTTTTAGAAATGTGACACCTGTATGCCTCATTTGCAGTGAAACAGTTGCTGTTGCTAAAGAATATAATCTGTGGCATCACCACAACACGAAGCATGCAAGTTTCAAGGAGTCATATCCTGAGCAGTCAGAGGCCCGTCAGGGAAAAATTGCAACATTGAAATCTGCCTACTCCCGTGCCAAACGGCTATTCTGATTTAGCTGGTTGAAATCCAGGCCGCAGGCGACATGAAGGCTGCTCTCCATGGTGCTGAAAGCTTGAGCACATTTTGGGTGTCTTATACCTAAGACTATGGCATATTAAAGACTCTGGCTATGTATGTGCTCACCATGTTCGGCTCAACCTACACCTGCGAGGCTGCGTTCTCCAAGATGAACTTGATAAAAACACATGAGAGGAACCGACTGTCAAACCAGTCTTTGGAGGACTCTTTGCGCATCAGTCTGACAGCTGCCAAGCCTGATGTGAAAAAGTTGGTGTCAGAGTGGAAATGTAATTTCTCCCATTAAGCATGTGTGAGTAGCCTATTTCAGCCTTGTGATTTGAAATTGCTAGTCTAGCTTACTCAACCTTTTATTTGATGTGCCGAGCATTATTTGTGACTTGTGTTTTGTTCTGTTACCACAGTATTTACCATGGCCTTTAAGTTATCCCAGTTGGTTTTTCTTCTTTTCTTTTTGTACTGAGAAGTCTGTTAGTTTGAAGCTTGTTGTTGAGACTTTGTAATAAAAACAAATGTTAATAAGGGCATGTGGAAAAATGATGTCAAAGAAGAACAGTAGGTTATGTAAAACAATAAATGTTAAACAGTGCAGCGAGTTTGTCCTCATTTTGGAATGTAAACAGACTATGAGAGTCATAAAAGGTGGGGATTCCTGATAGTTAATTCAGTCTCAGATGTTTTTTTTCTGTTGCTTTAATAGCGGGGATCACACAATATTTTCTCTTTGATCCTCACAATTTTGGAATCAAGTGGTGGGCTGGATCGGAAGGTCCGAGTTGATGATCACTGCTTTATACACTTCATTAACAATATGACAAGACATCAAGGTTGTGTATCTGTGCATTCTAGACAGCATGTGTTACCTGGATATGAATCCTCTGACAGTGAGTTTCTCTGCAGGACTATCAGGCAGTGGAGCTAAAATGTCTCTGATCCTCACACAACCTGCTGTGCCGATGCCAACCACCACTGCTCCAAACATCCTGACTGTGAAAGAAAGAAAATAGACATGAAATATGTTTAAAAATGTGTATATGAACTATTCAATGTTTAGGGTTCACTCAACCACCACCCCACCCTCTTTTTTACCCATTACAAAACAAAAGTACGTCACAGAGTTTCCCAACGTTATGGTCTAAATTTACTCCACTCTGCAATTTCATCTGATGGAAATAGGAGACGAGTAACGTTCATGTTCACTTATTCAACTTAAATTGAACCGTAACTCTTTTCTACAAAATTATCCAATGAAAATATTACGGCCTGTACAGTGTTGTGCCTGTAGTGAAATTACTCAAGAACAGAAATATATCAGTCACACCATATTGAAGCCATTTCCAGGCACAAATGGGGGCCTTTTACTTTGAATACTTGCTTGATGCTTAGTGTGCTTATTCTATGACTGGAGCAGAAATGTATCAGGCCTTGCTTGAAGTTGGACTGATGTGTCTCCAGGTCTCATCAGATTGACCCCATTTCACTTTACAAACGAAATCGGTATTTGACTGTATAAAGAAATTACTAAACAACACAGAAAAGTATTTGAAATTTAAATAAATTGACCTCTTTTTGTCCCCCGAAGTGTTCTAATTATGATCCCAAATTAAAGAATACAGCCCCTTTCTTTTACTTTAGGGTTGGGTACCAAGGTCGGTACTTTTCAGAAATATGTCGGTACTACCGAGTATTGGTTATATATATGGTATATGTTTCTGTGGGTAAACAGTGATAACAACAGGAACATAAGAAGAAATATGTTTAGAAGAAATATGATTAATATAGGCTGAATAACCCATGTGGATATATTTTTATATATATTTTGCACTTGTTATATATGTTTCATATATAATTGTGTGTATATATATATAATTTACACTATTTTTTTCTCATATTTTCTTTCTAATAATTGCACCCTTTATATATTTTATATAATTTTATTTTTAAATGTATCTTTATCTTTCCTTGACAGTTACCACTAACATTTCACTACACATTGTACTGTGTATATAATTATAGTCTATTTTCATACTTTTGTATTGTTTTTTAATAAATCGGCAAAACATTTTAAAGCAAGAATTTTGGAACTTTTTGGGTTGATACTTTCAAATGCTTTATATTTAATTTTCAAATGACTGTGTGAATAATCTGATATATCCCACACGCTTGTATTCATTTTTCATGTTTTTTGTGAATCGTATTTTGAAAACCGGACATCGTCATGTATATGCACGTGCTAACTTCGTCCGCCCCGTCAGCTGGTTGGGTAACGTTTAAATGTCTTTATCTACGGCTGCACTCCTATTTTAGTAGCAGCTGATTAGACTACAGAAAAGCGAACAACGGAACGCTTGATTGCAGTTAATAAATGAATGTGAGGAATGAACACGTTTTGATATGGACTGAATGAATGAGGCAATGAATGGATGTCTCACAGCTGCATCGGGCTCTGCAGGAGACAGAAACTCAGGATTTACTGAAGAGAATCTGCCAGTTAAAAGTTTAGGTTAAACGGGGTCAGTTACCAAGTTAAGTAACCCATAGTTTAAATAGCGTTTCTTTCTGAAATTGAAAACCACGAGTTTCCCTCATCTCCTCATTAGCAAACTCAACAATTTTCACTGAACCCTGGAATAACAGTCCCCCCCCAGGTTGACGACATGGTGTGGGATGGTGGCAACGGGTGGGTGAGCCTTCATTGAATGACTAGAACGTTACATTGATAAAAGTTGTGTTGCATAACGCCAGGTAACCCAGTTATGATAATCGCCTAATTTGTGATATCGAAATGTAAGTAATAATGTCAAAAACCGAGCACAGCTTGCGCACTGTGGTTTCAATTCCCGAATCTAACTTTAATTAAAACGCCAAAACTGTAAGCATTATCCCCGCAAATAACCGTAGGAACCCGTGTGGATATGAATGGGGACAGTTCACACGTTCACATACATTCAGCACCAGAGTCGCTAGTAGAAGAAAATATAATACCGTTTCCTTACCTGCCTGTAATTAATATTCCGTGTAAGCGAGACTGTAGCTGTGCTTCCTTCCACAGATGCAGACCACGCTTCCTTCCACAGATGCAGTCAACAAAGGTCGAACCGAACGTTACGTGACTTTCTAATTACGTCACCAGCTGTTCCCGCCCTCTCGTCATGAGGCACCGCTCCTGTCGCTTAGCAACCTTGATTCCTGCAGTTTACAACCGGGACACAGCTAGTAAAAATGAAGCCAGAAATTTGACTTGTATTATTGTATCAGCCCATCCAGGTCCAGCCTGTGACCAGCAGTGAGTCCTTGCTCAGCTGAACTAAAATATACATAAACATATTCTCTGAGGCTTGATATTTGAATTCAAGAATTAAGGACCCTCTTATTACACTTCTTACTTTATGTTGTTAATAGTTGTAGATATCACCGTAAATGAAATAAACAATGTATTTAACCATTTTTTTCATTCATTAATACAATCATTCATTATCCACCCGCTTCATTATCTATAACATGTAGCTTAATAAAATAAAACAAAATTGAATACATACTGATCTGTTCATTTTAGTAGGCTACTGTTTGTATTGAATGGGGTGATACCTGTACATATAGAGCAGGGCCGTTGTTCTATCCAGTACAATTTATAAGCCTCACTCTACATTTAAAGTATAGCAAAATTCTACATAGACATAAATCCAAGAGCTGCATAGATCATTCCAACATGGCAACAAACGACCATCTCAGGAGTTGGGCTGTTAGCAGCAGAGATGACTGGCTGGTCATCAAAAAACTGACAAACATTGAAAGCGTAGATTACATTTAGGGCCTATGACTTCATATCAGTGATACAATCTGTTTGTATTTTCATCAGTAATGTGGTAGAGTGAGCCATTAGGAACAATAAACAGAGAAATAAGTAAGTTGCAATCTGTAAATATTGTACAGTGATATTTACATTTGCTTCTAAAAGGAGAGAGATATCATTGCATGTCAATAGCATTAATAACTGCTTAGGCTGATTTCTGAGCGTTTATCCATTTCAAAGTGAGTGAGTTATAAAGCATTCTGATAATATTCTAGGAAAATGAAATGAGCAATACTGAAGTCAGAATCTGTTTAAAACACACCCACAGAGTTATCTGGGCTGTAATGCATAGATAAGAAAAAACAGTTGTGTAAGTTAACTGCAAACAAGTGTGTAAGTGACTTAGTAATGAAGTTTATACACACTTTTCAATTACTGAAATTATTTTTTTTCTAAATCTTTCTTTCAGCTACAGAAACCATTGAAGTATCACAATCTTCAGCTCTTGAAGGACATTTGTGCTTGTATTCAGCTTTTTTCTACTATTTATACATTTTAGAATATGTTTTTTAAACGAAATTTCTGTCTTTGTAATGAACGGAAGGAATATTCAAATCCTCTTCAATGCACTCCACTTTGAAATTCAACTACAGGTTAAATTTTATGAACATTTCAGCCCTTCTCAGAGTTTTATATAAGCAGGGAAAATCTTGAATCTTCAGGCCTTCAGATTTTATCAAGAATCTTCAAAACGTTATACAAGCACAAGTTATACAAAACTGAAGCCAAACTTGTCCTCTCTCATTCAATGTTACTTCCATTGAAATAGGACAGGTCCTTTATTTTAAATCTCACAGACACATATCGTATATCAGTATTGCCACTGAAGTCCCGGATCACTCAAACTTTTAGTTTTTGAGTGATAAGAAGTTGTTCAGTACCTACTGTTTGCTTCTTCACTGAAATTTTACAATTCCTGAAATATGTGGAAATCTGTCCTCTACCACAAGGTTGCACTGTCACCACAGCAACCTGGGTGCTGTGCTGTGAAGCCACAGTTAGACCTATTTTAAAAAGGTTTATTCCACCCAAATATTACTTTCTAATTCTAGGTTTAAAGATTTATTCCACCCAAATATTCCTTTCCAAGTAATGATAGATTTAAAGGTGTATTCCACCCAAATAATGTTTGTGTATTCAGAACAGTCTTGACAATGCCCACAAGACATGCAGACGTCAAAAAGTCATGTCTACGATTTGATTGGAAAATGACATGACTAACGTGAAAGCATTTGTTTCCCAAGATGTATTCTCCCAACATGACTGTCAGTCCAGGGCCACTGGACATTTGAAGCCATGAACTTATGGGGATAGTCTATCATTCTAATGTCCAACCATGATGTGAAAAACCTTTATGGTCATTAAAAAATAAATATATTTGTTGATTAATCTCCCTCAAATTATAGTATTTGTATAATATTTTGTCAAAAGCTCTGTTTTGATGAATGTGTCACTCTTATTGGACCTATGGTGTGATTATGGTTTGGTTATGACTCTGGTTTTGCAAGTAACGTTTTCACTGTATGTTATATAAATTAGTTTTTTGGCTATTTGTTTTATTGCTAGCTCTAAAGCGTTTGATAATAAACTTTGACAATCAAAGTTATAGGCGTGATGGATTTTGGTTTTGCAAGTACCATGTTACATGCCGTGTTGTGTTTGGTGCTGTTTCTTTGTTTTTTTCCCCGCCAGATACTGCCCTCCTCCTCCCTCCAGGACTGTGTGCTTAACAGCTCTGTAGTCCCATCGCCAAGTTATTATTTAATTTTATATGGAAAAACAAGACGCATTATGTTAAAAAATCTGTTATTATGAACACTTAGGATTCTGGTGGTCTAAACTTTCTTGACTTTACTACCCTCAACAATACCTTTAAAATGAACTGGATAAAGCAGTTCTTACATAATCCTACATCCACTTGGAATTTTATACCTAAATATATTTTTCTACCATTGGAGGCCTTGAATATATACTTTTATGTGATTATAAAATAGAAAAACGTCCCCTTATTCTGTCAAACTTCCATAAACAAATGCAGTTGGCATGGTCCTTAATCTATAAACAACATAGATGCTTTATTTGGAACAATCAGCACGTCAAATATAAAAATGAATCTCTGTTTCTTAATTCGTGGTTTGATAATAACATAATTTTAGTTACCCAGCTACTCAATGATAATGGAAATCTGCTAAATTATTATGAATATCTTCAAACATATGGTGTTCCTGTTACCCCAAAAGAATTTGCAATTGTAATGGATGCCGTTCCCTCTGGTATCCTAAATCTATTAAGAGGTGCTGGGAAACCAGTTTGTCTTCCTTTAGACCCCACATTAACACCAGTGGGTCATATATGCTTCTCTGTCAAATCTAAAAAAAATTTAAGAAAATCTCATCATGTCATTGTTTCAAACAGATATCACCACTACCCCATCTGTTGTTCAGTACTGGTCTAATATAATTGATGGTTTGAACTGGATCCATGTATGGATCCTCCCATACAGATACTGAATTACAAACAAAGTCTGAGAAGTGTCTTACAAACTGACTCATAGATACTACCCTGCCAAACATTATTTGTTCAAATTTAACAAAGATTTATGTGTGAAATGTTCTCTGTGTGATGCACCTGTTCTGGCACTGTCACTCCACTGCCACCTTCTGGAAAGAAGTAATACGTTATATCACATTTAAGATTGAAAAAGAAAAGTAAAAAACAGAAAGAACTGTATGTCATGAATCTAATAATAATATTAGGTAAAAATAACATATACACAAAGCTAAACTTAGTCACTCAAACCCTGTTTTTTGGCATTTCAAAGGGAAACTGAACAACACATCCAGAGCATCTGTGACTCAAATAATAAGAAAGCTATCAAAACATATAATTTGTGCTCTTTATTTACTGTATTTATTTGAATAACGCCCCTGGCTGCTGTTCATTTGTTTGTATGTACATTAATAACCGCCTTTGTACTGAAATATTATTGTCAATAAAGTTTTATTGAAGGCAGAACAAAAAGGTCTGTGTGTTGTTGTTTTTTTTCTCTCAATAAACGTTATTTTCATTTCCATAATAACTCTCGATAGGATATCAAAAAGATATCTCCATTATAAATAAAAATCTACAAGGCTATAGACATAAAAGGATATAATAAAAAATATATATAAAAAAGAAAATAAAATACAAGGTACTTCATCCATATTATAAAATAAAAACTTAAAAAAAAAAATTACAAATTGGCTTGTATACATTTAACAACTTCAAAGAAGAAAAATATTTATTTAGTTCGTTTTTAAACCAAACTATTATGGGGAGTTTGTTTTTCCATTTGCATGAATGGATGTGATATTTACCCAAAACTATAATAATATAGAGATCGTAGCTGTGTGGTGTGCGCGTGTGTCCAGTAGCTCGGTCCAACGGCGTTGTTCTACTGCCCTTGTTAATTGGATCATAAGTCGACTTCCCTTATTTGGGAGCTTGTTTTGGGTTTGATTCTAATGAATTAACTGCCTTGCAGTTGATCTAGTTTGTTCTCTTGTACTCTTTATTGTCATGCCGTTTAATTGTTTTGATTGTTACCTCCCCCTCCCTTAGGCCTTTTTGGGGTCGTAACAACCGTTGTTAAGGATTTTTGTTTGTTTGTTAAATTTTCAATCCATTCTATTCATTTCATACCTGTTTACTTCAATTGTGTTAAATTCATTTGAATGTGATTTAATCCAGTTTAATGTTATTCATCCCTACTTTGCATAGACTGTGTCACTGTTTAAGTCCTATCCTGTGTAAGGTTGTACTTGGAGGACTGTGAGAGACATCTGGTGGACATTTGGGGAAAAAATAAATAAACACAATCTAATGTTCTACTTTGGTACAACACTAGATTGGGTATGGCAACAACGTGTCACTTATATTGAAATCTTTCCTGCTACATTAATTTATTCCTGTAGCATACACTGTGGTCCTACTACAGACTGAACAATATACACATTAAAACGCAGACAGACTGCCATAAAAAGATCATCATGTGCTGCCTGTTAGTATTTCATTGAAATGAGTTGTTGTGGTTTTTAAAATGTGGACACAGTGTTGAACCATACATGGAACCAAACATAAGGAGCTCTAATTGTTCCCTGTATGTGTAATATATATATCAGTATAGATACAGACTCCAACATGAACTTGAACATGACAGGCATACATACGCTAGTCTTAGGGGAGCGCATGCACACATATGTACACTGTGTAATACAGTTGAACATGCTGAACAAGTATCAATGAACTGTTGCAAATATAACAAAGAGAGGATAAGATTACAACATAGATAGAAGGAATATTGGGAACAAATGGAGAGAAGGTGAGGGAAATTCTTAAAGGAGTTATCAATTCTTAATAAACAGTGGACTGTAATAGAATATAGTAGGATTTTCATTCATGTTTTTAGTTTACTATAATGGAAAATGGATCCCGTTCTACATACTACGATATGGTAGGTGGCGGTATGCACCTAAACGCTGGTATTTCAATCCGCCAAAAATAAACAAAAAACTCGAAGAATAAGAAGAAGAAGAAGAAGAAGAAGAAGAAGAAGAAGAAGAAGAAGAAGAAGAAGAAGAAGAAGAAGAAGAAGAAGAAGAAGAAAAAGAAGAAGAAGAAGAAGAAGAAGAAGAAGAAGAAGAAGAAGAAGAAGAAGAAGAAGACGAAGAAGAATAGCCCACGCACCCGATTGGTGACATCTGTGTCACATTTCCGGAAGTGAGAAGTCAGGACGGAACGGAACATACGGGTGTACTTTGCAAACCATACATTCTTTTAATGTTTGAATGTAACACTACTCGTCTTTTCCTTTTCTCTTACAAGAAGAATTCATCTTTATTAAAGTTACTTCTTATGTGGGGGAAATATTACCATAGCAGATAGCGCTTTATGCGGAATGTGACATAGGCTATAACTAGTCATTCTAGGCAAAGTTACGGTTTGATCTCAGTATTATAAGAGCCTGGTTAGTGTAGGTAATAAACACATGTGAGTGTATTTAACATTGATTTAAGTCAAATAGAAGGTTCTGTTCGTCACTACGTGCAACCACGACACATTCTGTTGAGTCACCAGTTAACAGGAACACCGTCTATAACAAGGTGAGAACGTTTTCATATCTTTTTTCACATAAGCAACAACTTGCTGTGTTGCAAATGTATGAAAAAAGACGAGATGTGAAACCAAAAACATAAGATTTGAAACTGTAAAAAGAAAACGATTTGGATGAAAATAAATAGTTTATTCAAATGTTAATCAATTTTAAAAAACAACAACATTGATTTTTTTTTTTTTAATTCAATATCAAAACTTGGATTTTCAGTTTCCAATCTCTTTTTCGAATGAAGAAAACTAACCAGAGTAAAAGCATGAACTAGATTCAGCTGCAGACAGAGTCATTATGTTGAGTTCCTCACAGAGTGGAATGTAAATGAGCACAGTTGTACACAGCATGTACTGTGTATCTTCAGCCCTCCAGCAACACTTAATGTCAATAATGTATTAAGTTCAAATGAGGGGATACTGTAAATGATGATGATGTGTGGATATTAATGAAAAGAGTTCATTCAGACAAGTGGAAGGTATTGGTCTCTTTGTATCTATAAAACTATTATAGCTAGATAAAGTACTTTATTAATCCCAATGGGAGATTGTTGTATAGCAGCCAAGTGAATATCAGTTGTAGTGAAATTGCTGGAAGGAATTGAAGATTCAGTTCAATCTCAAGCACAAAGGATTTTCAATTTCAGTTGATGTGTAGGTCATATGTTGAACTGGAAATGTTGCTTGAAGTGGAAATATAGGTATAAGTAGGTATTTGTACAATATACACTGTGCAAATACATTCTGCATTAGTGGTAATGAACTTTGATGGATTAATATAGAATCAACTAAACTTTATACAGGCAAAATGATATTATATATTACTATATAACAGATGTGTTGCTAAATGAACTGCATTAGATTTGTACAATATGATAATTAAAGAATTTTGAAGAAAGACTTTAGTCCCTACATGTGGGCCTATATTGTATAAAGTGATTATGTATGATGATAGTGATAGTGTGTATACAGAAGACTGCTAGACATTTAATAGCTAATAGTCAAGACTTGTTTAAGGAAAAAAACAGATATGGAATACAGTTTCTTGCAGAAAACATGGCCCTGTCTAGATTTTGATATCTATCTTCCAGCATGGCAAATTTATACTCCTGTTGATGCTCAGTGAAATAAACTGTATTCTATACTTTACCTATTCATTTTTATTCATTATTCATTTGGACAACAGAATTTTAAAATTATGATATGATATGATTACAAAATGATTTGATTGAAGGTAGGTTAAATATTGAGTCATTGCCTAGCCATAAAAACATTTGGGTTTGTATCAATCTTAACTATAGTGGATCAAAACATATTGGGTGTGGTATTGACCAGCAGATGCGCCGGTTCAAGATGAGACCAAACTTTTCAGTGGATGTCAGCTGTGAGCCAGGATAATAATCCAACATGTGGCCTTCAACAGACTTGTTTTTGCCTAGCCAGTTGCTTTTTTTTTTTTTGTGAATATAACATTTTTCTAATATAATAAAAAGATTTATAATACAATACTGTTTTTATTCTGCACTGCAGACATCATGAAAACCAAAGACCACATCTCTCAAAAACTAACAGTGTAAAGGGCAACTCCAAAACGAGTGTGCAGTTGTTTCATTATCAAGTCCACAGAAGGAGCACCTAATGTCAATGTCATTTTCAGTTTTTGCAAATAGTGTTTTGTTGGACAGCCTCCATGGAGAATTTGAAACACACATCTTGAGGTGTTTCAAAGAAGAACTTTTTCCCGCTAGATATTTGGGACCAACCTTTCCCAGTAATGGATTACATATGGGATGGTTACAATGTCCTTTTAAAAGAGGGTTCTGATCTTTCTGTTCCAAGTTGAAGGGCTGGATAAAACCATTTTTTCCCCCACTACAGTGTCATTCTGTGTTAACAGACAAGGAAAAAAGATGTGGTTCAGTGTTATCCTTACATAATGTACACACTATGGGAATAGCATCCATTACTATAGCCTTTAAGGCAACAAGAATGTAATAATAATAATGATTATGATGATGATAGTGATGATGATGATTATTATTATTATCAATAATAATAATAATATGGGGCAGCTGTTGCTCAGGAGGTAGAGCAGTTGTCCACCAATCGGAAGATAGGCGGTTCGATTCCCGGCTCCTCCAGTCCACATGTTGATGTGTTCCTGGGCAAGATACTTAACCCCAAAATGCTCCCGTTGCTGTGCCAACAGTGTATGAATGGTTAGTCTCCTTCTGATGAGCAGGTTGGCACCCTGCGTGGTAGCTCCTGTCATCAGTGTATGAATGTGTGTCAAAGGGTAAATGATAAATGTAGTGTAAAATAACTTTGAGTGGTCATATGTAATTTGGAATAAAGTTCCAATTTCCCATTCACCGGTGGTTTTGTTACCATAACTGAAGATCCATTTGGTTCATTGTAGAGTTTTAGCATGGTTACCGGCAGTTACCAAGTTTATATGACTTACTCAAAAGCACTTTGTAGATTGCTTTAGCCTGCTTAGTACTACTTTGTTAGTGGGTGTTAAAAATTAGCACCTACCTAGTCACCATTTTGGCAAGAGCCCCTACTCAACTAATATGACTATATGAGCCAATAACCAAGGAGGTGGACACATTACATCTACCTGGCAATAACCTTGTACTGACAGCAGCAGCAGCAACTTTCTGTGTATTTACCAGACTGTTATGTATTTGTGCAGCCTGACTAGGAAGCAGACATGAGGGTTTCCACAAGTAAACTGCAGCAGCTCACCATCTTCACCACTGTGCTGACAGGTGGAGGGATCGGCACCATGTACTATCTGCTGCAGAGTGAGTACAAAAGAGCTGTGTAAGGATGCCCCAGCCAAGTACAGATCTGAGTCTGATCTGATAGCAGAAAAATATATACAGTGTTGATTTAATATGTATCTGGCATATTGAAATAACAGCTGCAGGTTAATGATTTTGGCACATTTTTCACAAGCTACGTTGATCAGTTCAATTGTTGGAAGATGCACTTCTCCAGTGTTCTGTAACATGACCCCAACACTGTCATTTATGGTGTTTGTAAATGTTAAATTGCAAAAAAAAAAAGAGCACAGGTATTTGATTGGTTCTCTTTATCAGCCAAAACCCTGGTTAGTGATCAGGAATGGTGTCAGGTTAAAAAAATGCCAGATTGGTGCATCCCCACAACTACATATAAGTATAAGTACAGTACATATGTAAGTATATACAGTACATTCTTCTTAAGTGCGTCAAATTATGCTTAATTTTTTGCACCTTTCTGTCTTCTGTCCAACAAGAGAATTTCACAGAGTCAGACTACCACAGATTGGCTCTGCAGAAGTTGGAAGCATGTCCGGTTGCCATGGAAAGCCTGGGAGCACCACCTTTAAAAATCCACAACATCCATCTGACTGACAGAAACAATCGTGTTGACCCGCACAGCGCATGGGTACCGTGTTTTCAAAATGTGTTATTCTGTGTTTAACAGTAGTTCTCACCAGACTTTTCATGCAAACATAAGAAACAGATCAGCGGGTTGTTGTGAAGAGCTCTGATACATGTTTATACCGGTCCAGATGGATTTGAATTTGAATTGTGTTGCAGATAAAGATCCCTGTGACTGGGTCAAAAACTGGAGGTTATCTGTATACATCTTCAATTAGAGACCCTAATACCAACAGGTTAGTACATTCTGTTCTTTCCACTGGAGTGAGTTCACTGAAAATGATGGTGACAGCATGTTCCTAATCATTTTAACGTGACATAGTAAAGTGTTACGCAAATGATATAATAGAAATGTCAATTCAATGATAATGCTGACATTCTGCATAGTGACATAACATTGCTGTATTTTGGACCCCCAAGCAGCATTCCAACAGTTTGGTATTTTCCTATGAGTTGTTGGTATTTTGGAAGTTATTATGGAAGTTATGCTGAGAATAGATGTCTGCTGCAATTATGAATTCTTTCTTACAGTCTTAGCAGCATCTAAAGGCACATTTATGTTGAGGTGTTGCCAGAGTGCAATGCTATTACATAATGCCATCCACTGTGCATTACAATGACAATGGGCCACCACAAAATAACCACACACATCATACTCATCAGTTATAACTCACAGGAAATGTCAGGTTAGGGGGGCTCATTAATCCTGTTCATCATAGCCTCCTTTCCAACTTTTTAGCAAAAGCGGCATCTCATGTTTTGTTCTTGATACTAAAGCACTATTGTATCATCAATTGAAATATAATGTGACCATTTACATTGGTTCAGGTGTTTTAGAGTAGATAAGCCAATGGTGTGATTGACTGAGAGTGTATTTAGATCCATCACGCCTTCTAATCCATATTCTACTTCACTTAACCCTTTAGTATCTAGTGATGTACCTGTATACATCACTATGAACCAACATCTAACCAGCAACTGTTCTGCTCTACCATGATGTCCAGAAACACTCAGTATTCTCAGATAGACTTTGAATATGTGGAAATGTGACAGAATCAACTCTTATCTTATTCTTTTTTCTTTTGGAGTTCAAGTTTTACATGATACTCTTAATATAGCATTTCCAGCACTTTGTATGCACCATTTCTGACCTGTGTTTGTCCCTCCCTGCAGCTGGAGTCTGAAGCAGGCAGTTCTGATGCTCAGAGAAGGGCAGACCATCAACCTGCTGAATCCTCCTCCACCAGCTGCGACAGAACACACAGAGGGACTGAATACAGCCTGCTGTCACTGACCAACACCATGAAGTAATGACAACGATAACGACTTTGTCCTGCTCCAACAGGTGTTGCGTAGAGGTCTAATTAACAAAAATCATGCGGAGGAATATTTACCAAATGGGAAATCCTTAATTTTGGCATAATTTTAATGTATGGTTTCCAAAAGGGGTAAGGCTGTATATATCAGATTGTTCTTTTCTTGGCATCTTGTTTTCTCAAAAGGTGTTTGTTGTTTGTTGATCACGATCCCCTGAAATAATAAACTTTATCAAATAGGTATAAATGGAAAATTCTATCAAGATGTTATTTCTTTGTACAGGGCAACTGTGCCTATGTAAAAGTGACTGAATATCTCACAGAGTGATTTTCCACACTCTCTGACATTCTATCACCAACCTTATTTGTTGATTTTGATGAATGATTTGGTAAGGGAGGTAAAGAAGCCAAGGGAAGAGTATTGTGTGACCATATACTTGCATTCTTCTTTACGGTAATGATATTATTTTGCTTACAGAAGAAGTAGAATATTTACAAACAATGTTGTCAAGTGTTGCTGAATGATGTAAAAAGTGAAGCACCAATTTAAAAAAACAAAAAAACACGATTTATGAATTTATGAAAACCATATAGAGGTGAGAAACACCCCTGAAAACTATCCCTGTGGGGACATGAATCTGGTTACGCAGTCACATGTGGAGACTTCCTATAATGTAAATCATGACTTTCTAGGATAAAGACTTGGTTTAAGGTGAAGGGCAGGTTTGGGTAAGAGTTGTTAGATGCTGGAAATCACAAGGTCTGGTGGACATAGCTCAGCAGGGGACACATATGCACAGACGTCTTTTAAAAAAGTATACTTTAAAATGATGCAAATATTTGACATCCAGTTAATCAGCAGGAAATAGATCATGGTAATAATCAGCAGCAGATGGTGGATGGATTAGAAACTGATTTATTAGTGTATTTCTCTGTCTCCCCAGTTATGTTTTCATCTCAGAGATTGACTTATGGTTATCTTATGCCATGTCATATTTATACATATGGGTATATACTGTATATTTTTTATTATATATATTTATTTATTATCTTTAATGAGTTCCAATGTTTAATGATTTATTTTTTTGTTCTGACTATGTGAAGCTAGAGTTACATCGCGATGTATGAAAAGTGCTATACAAATAAAGTTTTATTGATTGATAGATATGTGTTAGTATGAACTTTATATGAGTTCAGTTCAATTTAATTTTTTATTTATATAGCGCCAAATCACAACAGAAGTTATCTCAAGGCATTTTTCACATAGAGGAGACTGTACTCTTTAAATTAAATTAAAGAGACTCAACATTTCCCCAATAGCAAGCACTTGGTGACAGCAGCAAGGAAGAACTCCCAATTAACGGGAAGAAATGTCAAGCAGAACCAGATTTAAGGTGGGGGGCCATCTTGCTTGACCAGTTGGGTTTAGAGGGAAAGAGAGAGAGAAGAGCGAGGGAGAGACACAAAGAAACTCAATAACAATGATGAATGATAATATATGTATTCATGGTAATACTACAACTAATAATAATTATGATAATAAATTATTATTAGTTGAAGGCATGGGTGTCATGCAGGACCAAGGAGTCCAACCAGCCACGGTTGATGGAAGTTAGCGTCCAACTAGTCAACGACTGATCCACAGAAACCTGCGAGACGATGAAGCACAAAAACTCTGGGGAAGAAGCCAAGTTAGTGACATGCATTAATGGTACATGACTGTAAAGATGGAGAAGAAGAGAAGAGAGATGAGCTTAGTGTAGCATGAGAAGTCCCTTAGATAGACTAGGAGCTGGTCCAAGCACAGCCTAGCTACATAGCTACCATTGAGGACACAGAGGTCATGTCCTCGGTATTTTTTTCTTGAAGTTTCGTTTAATTGTGAAGTGAAAATAGCCGATGAGACGATTATCCTTGCATCAACGGACCTTCATGTGACACGTACTTGAAGATTCCGCTGCCATGTCAAAATGAAAGTATCCGGCTATAGCCAGCGGTGGAGTGAAGCCTTGAAATCGCCAGAAATATGTTGACTTGACCCGATTTTGCAAACTGTTCATTCATTGGATGAGCCCTTTTCTCCCTTTCCCAGCAGGCCGTGCTCCATTACACATTTTAAGAACAAAGAAAATAATATATTGCAGTTATAATTTTTAAATATGCAACCATGGAAGTTGTAGAATACTGAAATAGGAGTTGATTTAAGTTGCAAAATTGGAAATGATAAGAAAGAACTGGACTACAAGACTGACCATGACGGAGAAATGCACAACAAGAAAGCAGTATAAATACATCATGGATTAACCCAAACAGTCATATAAATTGTGGTCTTATTTTTGGCCTCGGTATTTGAAAATTCCTGGCTACGGCCTTGCCTAGCTATAAGCTTTATCAAAAAGGAAAGTTTTAAGCTATTCTTAAACAGAGAGGGTGTCTGCCCCCCAGAGTGAATCTGGAAGATGGTTCCACATGAGAGGGTTAGGGTTAGCCTGATCACTGAAGGCTCTGTCTCCCATTTAGGTTCTAGGAACCACAAGTAGGCCTGCATTCTGGGACTGCACTGTTTTAGTGTGGTAATAGGGTCTTGTTAAGGGTTTTGTCCGTGAGGAAAATGATTTTTAAATTTAAATCTAGATTTTACAGGGAGCCAGTGCCACAAAGCTATAATATTAGTTTACTATATATATAGTATGTGTCAAAAACTAAAAATGAGTTTTGAAAAATTCCATTAGTTTTATTTTTATTTAGTTTTTCAGTTTGCTTCTTTATTTCAGTTTAGTTTTAGTTAGTTTAACAAGTGATTTTAACAAGTGATGTTTAGTTTTAGAGTTTTTATATATTTTTGTCTTAGTTTTAGTTGAAAGCCTTGATTAGTAGCAGCTGTAAAGGATGAAATAATGCTGACACTGTGTTTGTGTTCTCTACTGGTACTAGCCTGTTATCTCAACAAGTCAAACTGAACACAATACAGTCACAATGGAGACAATGAAAAGAAAACTAAAACTAAGCTGATTTTATCTGCAATCCACTTTAGTTATAGTTAGTTTTGCATTTTTCATTGTAGTTTTATTTAGCTTTAGTTTAGCTTTTTTTTTTTTTAAATTTTTTTTTTAAACTTTTAATCTTAATTTTAGTTACCTGTAATAACCCTGGTATGCGTGCAGCTACATTCTGGACCAGCTGGTCTCCAGCCTAGAAGGAACAAATGCGTGGATTCGTTTTTCTGAATCTTTTTGAGACAGGATATTCCTGATTCTTGCAGTTATGTAGATGAAAAAAGGCAGTCCTTGAAAAGTGTTTTTATCTGGGAGTCAGAGGACATATCCTGATCAAATATAACTCCTATAGGTTCCCTACAGTGGTACTGGAGGCCAGAGTAATGCCATCCAGAGTAGTTATTTCATTAGATAATGTCACTGACCCTTGAGGAACTCCATACCTAACTTTTGTGTGCATGGAGGGTTCAGCATTAACATGTACAAGCTGAAACTGGTCTAATAAATAGAACTGAAAACAGCTTACTGCAGCTCCAATCTGTGTAACAGAAAGTGAAATTGCATCAAATGCAGCATTAAGAACTGACTAGACAAGTACAGAGAGTCAGAAAGTCTTTTGTCCGATGCAAATAGGAGTTCATTTGTAACGTTCACCAGTGCTGTCTCTGTGCTATGACGAGCTCTAAATCCTGACTAAAAAATTCCTCAAATAAACTATTACTATGTAGAAAATCAAGGACCCAGTACCAAGCGCAGTACCATGAGGGATCGAGCCTTCTGCTCTGCTGTACTGTGCATGTGAAACAGCCTTACTAAGCGCTTACTAAGAGCCTTGATCAGAGGTCACTAATAGGCTAAATGCGGTCCAGACCAGCTATTACGGAGCCCTCAGAAACTCACAGACATCTGTGCATAGCCAATCTTCTCACATGACGCTAATCAGCCAATCAAATCTGTGCATTCAGACACATGGAGAGACTTGACTGTCAGTAAGATACACAATCAAAAGCTTTCTGTAATGCAGTTTATTTTAAAATGCCTTTATCTGATATAAGAAGAGAAAATGTATTTATCTTATTTTTTTAATTCTTATTTTATTTATTTGAATCCCACAAGTTGAGTGTAAATACTAATAAATGTTGTTGCCTTGTTTCTAGAATTCTACTGTATTTATTTGACAATCTACAATCTAGCCACTAGACACAGATGCTGATGGAACTACAACGCTACTTCAAGCTACTGAAAAATAACTAAATAAATAAAATTAATTATGATGTTCTGGACCTTCACTTGAGGAAATGTTTGCAAATTGGACTTCAGTGAATTTTAATTATACCCCTGCCCTAGACTAAACCTTTCTATTCTGGAAGGCTTTTTCACCATAGCTCTTATTTCTTTATGTTGTGATAAATATTACCCCTACCCAATACTACCCCAACCGGTCGAGGCAGATGGCAAAGGCTGTAGCCAGGATTTTTCAAATACCGAGGTCAGTTCTCCAGTCTATAACCGACTACGTTCGTTTTGACATGGCAGCGGTATCTGCAAGTACGTGTCACGTGACGGTCCGTTGATGCAAGGATAATTGTCTCATTGGCTATTTTCACTTCACAATGAAACAAAACCTCAATGGTAGCTACGGCCATGCAGATGGCCGCCCACTTTGAGTCTGGTTCTGCCTGAGGTTTCTTCTTGTTAAAAAGGAGTTTTTAAATCTTTAAATTAAGGAGTTCAGTCTAGACCTGCTCTATGTGTAAAGTGCCTTGAGATGACTTTTGTTGTTGTTGTCATTATGTGCATGTTTTTGAAGATCTTTTCTTATGTTTTTTTATTTATATGTTATTGTTTTTGATACCATTAGAAAGGGCAATCAAATCAAATATAAGTCATAAAAAGTTAGCCAGCAAATGAATGTAAGTCAGTGTAATGTTCTCTGGAGTTTACAGCAACTTCCTGCTTTCTGTGCAGCTGTAGAAAATGCATTCTTTCTGTTGGATAAAAATACACTGATAAACATGTCGGACTTAATTATCCATCGTTAAATTGTTCAAATTAAAAAAGGATTTACAAAACCACTTTCAAATAATCAATAAGTAAATCATCATTAGTAAATATAATCACTAATGATAATGAAGTAATATATAAATATCCATCCATCCATCCATCCATTTTCTGCCGCTTATCCGGGGCTGGGTGGCGGTGGCATCAGGCTAAGCAATGTGACCCAGACATCCTTCTCCCCAGCACCGTTCGTCAGCTCCTCCTGGGGGATTCCGAGGCATTCCCAGGGCCCTGTTCCATAAAGCAGGATTACCAAATAAGCCTGGTTTATTTCATTAGTCTGGATCATTTTCCAGCAGATTCGGTTCCATAAAGCTAACTCAGCATAGTTCAAGCTCAGTTACCACGGCAACTTATGCTGCCAGCAGGTTAGTTTTGCCAAACTAACCTGGGGCCTGTTTCAGAAAGAAGGTTTAGTGAAAACTCTGAGTAAGTTGACTCAGAGTTCCAGGAAACTCTGGTTTTTCGGTTTCACAAAGCCAGTTCAGCTTAACTCTGAGTCAGTTACCATGGCAACATACTGTGTGAACCTAACCTGCTCGCTGGCAGGTTTTCTTCAACTAACCCTGAGTTTATCTTCCTTTTTAGTTGAAGCCTGCAGACTGAAGGAGCTGTCAGACATTTCTTAAAGAGAAATCTCCGTCAGAGGGTGATCAGACCCCGCTGGGATGTTTTATCTCTGATGATGTTCTGTTTGAGTGTTTCCGTTTTTCTGTACAATCGATCATTTA